>NW_027555625.1:305787928-306535428 GCF_003287225.1 Phascolarctos cinereus | reverse complement strand
ATCTTCCACTTAACAGGTCCTTCCTCTCTGCCATGGTTTGGAAATCAGATGCTTGAATGCATTTATAGAGGATTGTAACATTGTATCACATTCGCAGTTTTCTATGTGTACTGTTTCTGCTGAGGTAATATTAAGTTTTAAAATGTAACACCTGATCTTGGAGTTAGCTAATTCAATCTTTCCATGGGAACACACATAGATTGAATTGTCAAAAAGGGTTGAAGAATTCAGCCCTGATCCTATCAGAGATCAAAGCATTCAGTTCTCAATGGCCCCTCAGACCTCCTCCTCTCCCTACCTAGGTATACTATCATTAAAGTCATCTTCTGTAATTGGATTTAAAAAAATAATGGTTTATGTCAAAAGCAAGAATTGTGGAACTGCTGCTGGTACCCCAGGGTTTGGGAATATACGCTAGGTCCTATTGCACCCCCAAAGGATACTGAGTCTGGTCTCTTGCAACTTGGATTTTGTCACATCTGTGGAGACAAGCTCACTGAATGTTCCCTTCCTTTTTCTTCTGTGAAGTAGGAGTACAGGCATGTACTTATGTATTTGGAGGTGAGGTATGTGCACATATAGGGTAGGGTGGGGGAGAGAACTATCTATGCATTTACTGATTCATTACTTCCAGGCCACCTCTTCACCAGTTGTCTCACTGTTGGTACCAAAGACCACCCCCTGAAGGATGTAACATCTCCAGAATTCCCAACCTGAGTCCCTAATATCCTGGCAAATAAGTGCTTTCAGGCTTCCCACTATGTCAGGACATCTTTAGTAATGTTTTGTCGTCATAGTCTTTCCACTGCCAATTTGGGACTCCCCTCTCCCCAAACTTTTATTTATTTATTTTTAATTCTGTAATCATATTCAAACTCGTGTGGCCATCCTTACTGGAACAATTGTATCAGTCTAACCCTTCTATGAATTTATTCACCATTCAGTTACTTTCTATACCAAAATACCTTTTTCTAGACACTCTCTTATATATGCTATCTCCTCCTATTAGAACATAAATTCCTTGAGGGAAGGAAATGTATTCACCTTTGAATTTGTATTACCAGAATTTAGCATTGTGTTTGACTTAATAAAATATTTTTCATTTGTTTCTTTACATATTCAATTGTGGTTTTTTTATCCATTTATACATAAGAACTTGTGCATATGGTATCCATATATGGGGGAGAAGTTTGTGCACGTGGATATGGATTGGAGTCTAGTGTTTATGCTCAAGAGATATGTGTATATGTACATATATGTGTGTGTGTGTGTATATGTGTGTGTGTAAGTAAATGTTGAATCTTGTGAAGTCAGACAATCAATAAGCATTTATTAAGTGTTTATTATGGTTAAGTCACTGTTCTAAACATTGGAAATACAAAGAATGGCATAAACATAGTTCCCTGTCCCTCAAGGAGCTCATATTCTAAGTGGAGGTGAAAATATGCCAGAAATAAAAAGTGCCTTCAAGATGTTTAAAGTGCAAATACAAGATAATCTCAGAGAGAAAGAAAAAGAAGTGGATGATAGGAGGGAGAACCAGCAAAGACCACTTGCTAAAGCTAAGATATGAGCTGAGTTTTGAAGGAATCTGAAAAGACAGGAAATGGCTTTTCCTCCAAATAGTGGTGAGGAGGAGGGAAAGCATTTCAGAAATGAGGGAAAAGCAGTGAAAAGGCACAGAGTTGGGAAATGAGAGCTTTATGAGGAATACCAAAAAGGGCAGTTCAGCTGGATTGTAGAATGCATGGAAGGGAGCACTAAAAAGCTAGTAGGGGTAAAGTAATGGAATTCCTTCAATGTCAAATAGAGGATTTTATATTTTATCCTTGAGATGATAGGGAGCTACTGGAGTTTATCAAGTAGAAGAGCAATCAGTTCAGATTTGAACTTTAAGTAAATCGCTTTGGCAGATATATGAATGATGGGCTGAAGTAGAAAGAGATTTAAGGTGGGGAGACATGTAAAAAGGATATTGCAATTGTCCAGGAAAGAGGTGATTAGGGTCTATACCAGCATGAGGGCTTTGTGAGTGGAGGAAAGGGGTTATGTGCTAGACATGTGAAGGTACAAACTTCAAGATTTGGCAATGGATTGGAAATGTGGTTGAGTGAATGAGGAGTTGAGCATGACACTAAAGTCATAGGAACTTCATAGAGATCTAAAAAGTATGAGATATTTGGAAGAAGGGAGAGTTTCAGGAAAAAGTTCATATAATAAACTCTGTTTTGGAGTTGAATTTGAGATGCCTATATAGGACACCCAGTTCAAGACATGCAAAAAGCAATTGGTGGTATATGAATGTAGCTCAGGAGAGATACTAGGTATATATATATACATATATATGGAAATAATCTGTATAGAGATCATCATTGAACCAATGGGAGCTTATGAGACCACCAAGTGTTAGTACAGAGGGAAAAGAGAAGAGGTACCAGGACGGAGTCTTGGGGGTCACTCATTATCAGTGAATGTGACATGGATAAAGGACCATGAGGCATTTGTCAGACTGTGTGTGGAGGATGAGTATGTGTGTGCATATGGAACATATATGTTCTGTAGGGAAAGTGACCTTTATTTTTTTTCTTTGTATACCTAGAATCAGTCCCATAGTAGGTGTTTAAAAATGCTTTTTGATTGCTTGGTTGATTGGTTGGTTGGGGAAATGTGAAGGGGTTGAGAATATGGTAGGATAGTTGGGAAACTGAGTATTGATTATTACTGTGTGTGGGAAGTATGTCTACATATGGAGGAGGGAAACATGTTGAGGTTCTGGGTTATAAGCGTGTGCCTCTAATGTCTTGGGTTGGTTGTTGCATGTGCTTGTGAGGAAGTACGGCATAATGGAAAAAATACTGCAATTGGAGTCAAAAACAACTGGAGTTATACATCTCAGGATTTAGAGTTGGAAGTGATTTTAACAGCCATCTCTTCTGCCCTCTCTACTCTCAATTTTATAGGTGAGGATCCTGGGGCCCAGAGTGATTAAGTGACTTGTTCAAAGTCATATAGGAAATAAAAGGTGGAGTAATGCTCTTCTTACTCAAAATACAGTGGTCTTTTCCATAATACACAATGACATCCTTCCTTTATATGACCTTGATCAAGTGTCTTAATCCATCTAACTCTCAGGTAACTATCTAAGAGTATAAAAAAAAAATTGAGCTGTGTTAGTATTAGGAATCTCAAATCACGGACTGATATATTGATATGTGTGTGGGGGAAGGTCTTTGTGGACACCTGTGCCTATACATAATAGCAATAATAGTTGTTATTTATTTCACATGCTTTGGTCTGTTTGGATATGTTTATATTTGCATGTGTATGCATTTCTCCCTATTGACATACTTTGCAGGTGAGTGATATAAACAAAAGTCAAACCATTAATGTTAGAACCAGAGAAATAGAAAAGAGTAGTCCAGGAAAATAGAGGTCAGGAAATAATAGAAATTGTTAGTGACACTCCTTTAACGTCATAGTATCAGCTCTGATGAGGGGTTGGCATAGGTGAATAGTAAACATGGAGAAGGCTTCACCAGGAAATTTTTGTGTCAGGAGCATCACCATCAGAAAAGTATGATGATGCATGGTTCATGTATGGGAAGAGAGAGTATTCTAATCCATCCATCCATCATCCATCCACCCATTCATTCATTCAGTATTTATTGACATACAATGTTTTCAATGTCCTATGTTATCGATTATGGGGATATAAAAAATAACATATACCTCTTTTCTCAAAGAGCTTACAGACTGGGTAACAGAAACAAGTCAAACCCAAAACAATGAAGGGATATAATTAGTAACATTAGATCCTAATAGAATGCAATTCAAATCAATAAGTATTTACTAAGCTATATAGAAGGCATTATGCTAAGTGTTCTGTCTTCAAAAACAAAGTCTACAAAGAGCCTCTGGCTTCAATAGCTAAAATTCTACATAAAAGAGGAAAGAATCTTCTAATATGGAATGTTAGAACAGAGATTTCAGAATTGTAGATATAGAATAAATAATGTAGACTATTATTCCTATCTCTATGCCATTTCTCTTCCTCTTGGGCCATCCTCTGCACCAATGGTATCAAACTCAAATAGAAAAGGTGGCCATTAATCCATAAATTAGGATCCCCGAGGGCCACATACTTAAGATGTAATATTATCTATGTTTTTTATATACATACATACATACATATACTCACTTCCCTGTCATCTTCTATATTCCCCCTTCTACCTTTCTCAACCTGAGCCTTTCCATCTGCCCTATACATATTATCTCCTCCATTAGAACACAAACTTCTTGAGGTCAGAGATCATCTTGTTTGCTTGTATTTGTATTCCCAGCATTTAGCACAGTTCCTGGCATAAACTGTGTAATAAATGTTTTATCTTTCTATCTATGAAAGTTGAAAGGAAGCTTATAAGGTGGAATATTGCAGCAAGATGACAACTAGAAAAAAATAGAAGGATCTTTAGAAATCACCTAGTCAATCCCATATTTTAATAGATGGGGAAAATGAGCTCTGAGACAGGGCATAATTTGCCAAATATCACATGGAAAGTTAGTGGTAGGCTTTCCATTATACCACAATGCCTCTAATGAAATGCAGTAAAATTCTATTTCCTGGCTAGGAACTGTGGTGTATTCAACCAGGGTAAGGTTAGTCAAAGAATTCTTCTTGAAGGTAATCAGGACAAAGTGGATAGAGTACTGGTCTGGGGGTTGGGAAGTCTTGGGTTTGATCTTGCCTCAGAAATTTACCAAGCTGCATGACTCTGGGCAAATCATTTTACTTTGTTAATCCTCAGTTTTCTCATCCATAAAATCAGAATAACGACAGCACTTCAGCCTTAGGGCTAATTTAAGAATTAAATGAGATAATGTATATAAAGTACTTTGCAAACCATAAATCACTATAGTAACATCAATTGTTGTTGTGGCCACTGCTGCTGCTGCTGCTGCTGCTGCTGTTGTTGGAGAAAATAAACCTAGAAGGGAATAATGATTACAGTTAGCAAAGAGCAATTGCCAACATGTTCCAAATAGCAGCATTTCTAGCAGAATTCCCCTTAACGTCACCACCAAATCCTCCCCCTTTAAGAATACCATTGTCGGGGCAGCTAGGTGATGCAATGGATAGAGCACCAGCCCTGGAGTCAGGAGGACCTGAGTTCAAATCCGGCCTCAGACACATAACACTTACTAGCTGTGTGACCCTGGACAAGTCACTTAACCCCATTGCCTAGCCAAAAAAAAAAAAAAAGAATATCATTGTCTTAGAAAATGATTAGATTGTTACCTATCTGAGCTTCAGAAAGAGTTTCCAAGATAGGAAGTGGTTACCATGGAGGTCATGGCTTTTCAAAGAGAGAGAGAAGAATTTCTTCCCCTCTTGTAACAATGAGGCTGAGATGAAGTATGATAAAGAAAAGTAAAAGGAAGGAGAAATAAAAGGATGGATGAGATAGGAATGGGTAGGAGTGATGATTGAAAGGCAGGGATACAGGGAAAAGGTGACGATCCCCTACTCCCTGAAAAACACATATAACATCTCCATACACATACGCTCCTCCTCGCATCTTACCAACACATAAAGACAGCTCTTGAAATATACATAATCTTTTGCCAACACACATACAATCATACCCTGTATATGATCCCTTACAGAAACATGCAGATTCACACACACACAACACACACACACACACACACACACACACACACAATATCTTCCTTATACACATACATATTCCCCGCAGCACATATTCTGGCCCACACATTGCTCCCACATACAACATCCCTTCACAAATCTACATACTCAGCTAACCTGGAGCCTCTTGAAATCCTTTGGATCATTGTTCATTCACAATTATTTTTTCCTCCACTTTGTTTAATTGCAGTGTTTTCTACACCATTTATTTTCAAAGCCTTTATTAGATGTGGAAATCACCAATCAATTGATAATTTCATAAACAGAACCCAATCGGTGTGAGAGATGTCATTATTTCCCATGCTGACAATGATCCAGACGTATGACAAGTGGTTGCTAGTGACAAGTTCCTCCTTCTCATGATCTCCCTCAGTTCCCTTCAAGGGTGACTTAGACAAGGTGCTTAAGAAGAGTTTAGATTTGATTGTTTAGGACAAAGTTGGGATCTAGTATATGGAGTTTTTTTTTTTTAAAAAACAGCAAAATCATAAACTTTGTATCCTCTTATTATAATTTTTATATTCAAGCTTCCTTTCTGCCTCATCTCCCAACATTTCCTTCCCTTCCTCTTTCCTGTCTGGCAGGCATTCAAGAAAGGACGATGAGTTGTAGAAGGCCTCTGCATGGCAAAGGGGGCCTCAGGCCCTTTCCTGCTTTTGAGAAAAAGAAACTGAGAGTACCAGACTCTTTTGCTGCTCCTGTCTCTGTTGTATCTATGATTTTCCTGCTTTTAAGTGAAGGAGAGTGAAGATAACTATAACCTTTGAAAAATCAGAAGCAAAAGTCACTAAAAATCTAGGAACAGGCGTCCATGTCAGGATTGGAGCTTACTTTAAGTTTGAGCTCACTTTCCACAGAGACTGAGACAATATTGGGAAGAGTACATCCCCTCAAATACACCACAGGGAAGTGATGTTTGCATTTTTGTTATTACTGTATCTTTAAATATCCCTTTGCAAAAGCAACATAAAAATAAGATAAAATACCTCCTTCATCACTCATCAGAACTGCAATTTCCTAAAGTTTCTGATGAGCTAAGTTGATTCACACTAAGGTGTACACCACTAATAATATTTCTGCATTAATTTTCCCAGAGGCACTTGTATTTTTAAAGAAAAGATGACTTTGGAACATAGAGCACTAGAGCATGGACAACAGAATATTAGATCTTGAAGAGGCTTTACAGGTCATCTAGCAATGAGATTCTAGTTCAAACCCTTTTTTTTTTCACAGGTGGAGAAGCTGAGGCTGAGAGGCGGTGACTTGCCTAAGATCACACATCTAGTTAGTGACTGAACTGGGACTGGAGTAGTTCCTTGGCCGTCTAAACTAACATTTTTTTTAATCTATGTCATGCCTTTGTCCCTCTTCAAAGCCTTGAGGCCAGGCAGGGTCTTCATTTATCATGCAAAGATGTGATTTCGTAGTCTTCTGAATAAAGTCACCTTCCAAATATAGGCTGTACTTGGGTTTGAGAAGAGGTACTATATCACAAAGTAGTCCTTTGCCAACTAAATGAAGGTCATACCCTCTCCATGTGTTCTGGAAAAGGAGAAAGACTCTGGTTCCTCTCTCTGTAAGCACTCTCTTCTTCCCTTGCAGTTGCTTCTTTTCTGTGGGTTGAAGGAGGCTATATTTCCCCTAGGCAAATGTGATATATTAGATGGATGCACATGACACTTAGGTCAAGTGAGCACCTGTTCCCCAGGGGCCTGAGGCCTTCTTACTAACCTGGGAAAGAATTTGCTGCAACAGCTCATGCCAGGGAGATTAGTGCAGGGCCTCAGATTCCTTGCAATGGTTATAGGTTGGAATTTTCTCTTGCCTTAGGGCATGCTTCTGAGCACAGACAGAAAGCTCTGGCTCATGGAGCATAAGAATTTTTGAAACCATATAGAGATGGAGAGGAAACTTTTACCTTAATTTCAGGTAACAGGATGGTCTTGGGAAGCATAGCTTAAGTTATATAAAATTAAGACTATTGTTGTTAAGAGCAGCGCCAATGATGAAAAAAAGAAGCCTTGATATAGCACCTCATAGCTTAGTAATCACTCTCACACCCATGCATTCCTTTTGACTTTACTAATTTTATTTTAGGTGTGAAAGTGACTTTACTTTTTTCATGACATTGATATATATCTGAATCACATATTTTTTGGTACAGCATACCAGAGAAGTGAATTTCTTAATGGTCTATATAGTGAAAGGACAAGTATTATCTCCCAAACCTTAAAAATAAACATAACCCATCCAATAGTTAATTTAACTTGAAGGTAGGGGATGGAGGAGGGCACTTTCACAGCTTACTTTTCTCAATGGGCCCAAAATGATGTGATTCAATATCTAAGAGGATTTTCCATCAGGGCAATACATAAGGTCCTTTTGTGTCAAACGATTTAGAGCCAGAAAGTTGATTAGATATCAATCAATTAAGCAATCAACATGATTAAATACCAGTGATGCACAGGCATCAATGAAATAAAAGGGAATCTGTCTCTGTTCTTAAGGAGCTTACATTCTAACAGATGCATATATAAGTTTAACAGAACATAATACACTATAATGAAAATGAATGCAATGCAGTTGGGGGAGAAGGTGTCCTAGTACTGGGAACAATCAATCAGAAAAGGTTTCATGTAGAAAGTCATACATGAGCTAAGTGTTGAAGAAAATTAGAGTTTTCAAAGGAAAGAGGCAGGACTGTGCTAGAGCTAGATTGAATTAGTTTTTGAGACCTTATTATTAAATGTTTAGTGTTGAAACACACCTCACAAATTGACAAATGCTATAAATCAGAGCTTTATTTACTTTTTTATTTTCTAGACTTAAGAAACTGATGGAAAGTGTTAGTAATTCAGATTAAATTTAAAAGTATATTTGGCATACATACTTTTTTTTCTCTCCAGAGAGCTATTTGTTAAACATTTACCAGTTAAACATTTAGATCCCTGGGAAGAAGTGAAGACAAAGAACATTCCAGGTTTGAGGATCAGGAAGTGCATAGTCATAGAGACAGGAGATGGAATGCTGTGTGAATAGTGACAGCAAGTACTATTGGTTAATATGGCTGAATCATATAGTACACAGAAAGAAGTAACATACAAGAGGAATGAAAATGTATGAAGGGGACTGGTGAAGAGCTTTAAATGTCAAACAGATCTCTGTGGTACTAGAGAGACACTGGAGTTTATTGAGTTGGTGGCTATGTGTAGGATGGATTCGAATGCTTAGAGATTTGAGACAGGAAGACCAAAGAGGAGACTACTGCAATGGTCTAGATGAGAGGCTATGAGAGCCCAAACTAGAGTGGAGGCTATGTGGACAGAGAGAATGGAACAGATTTGAGACATATTATTAAGACAGAAAATTCAAGATTTGGTAACTCATTGCATACATAGGGTAAGTGAGAGTGAGAAGTCAAGCATGACTTCTAGATTTTGGACGTGGTTGACTGGAACTGGGGTATTTTTTATAGTAATAGGAGAAGAGGGAGATATTTGAGGACAAATGCACTGAGTTCTTTTTTGGACATGTTGAGTTTTAGATTGCTACCTGGATAGTTAATTAAATATGGCAAACAGGTAATTCAGGATGTAGGAGCTCAGGAGAGAGATTAGAGCTGGATATATAGATTGGGGAATTATTGACCTAGATATTATAATTGAACACACTGGAGCTGATGAAAGGAGAAGCAGTCATAGGCCAGAGGCTTGTTGTATACCCACAATCAGTGGACATGATATGATTGATAAATGAAAGGAATGGTCAGACAAGTTAGGAGGAGAATGAGGAGAAATCATGGCAACAAAACCCTAGAGGACAGGGTATACTGGAGGAGTGGATGGTCAATAGTGTCAAATGCTGCAAACAGGTCCAAGAGGAAGAGGATTCAGCAGAAGTCAATTGGTCCAACCACTTCATTTTACAGGGCAGAAAAATTGAAGCCCAGGGCAGCAGATTGGCTTGCCCAAGGTAAAAAAGTAGCTGGTATCCTATTAATCCATCTCCCATTCCTTCAAATCCACTTTTCTTCCTGCAATTCCACTCAGCCTTATCAACTGATCCATTGGTCACCATTGTCTCTATGGTGACCAGCTCTGACCTCCAAGTCCTTTACTTGTATGAGTGCTTAACAGTTAATGCCTTTTCTGAAGGAATGTACTAATATTGTTTGCAAGCACCTCTGCTATCTTCAGACATGGTGAAATAGGTAGGTCTTCATTGCATATGTGCCTCAATCAACCAACCAGTCAATCAACCAATAAGCATTTATTGATCACATATCAGATACTAGACACTGTTAAGTAATGGAGATACAAAGGCAAAAAAGCAATACTTCCTGACTGTGAGGTGCTTATATTCTAATAAGACAAGACAATATATACATATAAAAGAATATATAAAAAAAGTAAACAACTTCTGTCAGCTCTCAGTGATGGGGAAAAGATATGGTCTATCTGGTATAGCGAGGCACCCTGAGGGAAAAACAGAAGACGGCATTGTCAGATGAATCAGACCATTGCTACCACCTAGATCACCACCTCCCTTCAGATTCTAATGAAGAAATAGCTAAAGACCATGAGACCAAGAGCTTTGGGAATAACAATGTTTCCCATGTCATTGACCTTGCTTCCAACCCAGCCTCTGAATCCAACATCAAAAGAAGCATCTCCTATGAAGAAGGAATCTATCATACTTTCCACCACCAACATCAACTGCTAACCAACTGCCACCAATGGGAAAGTAGGCTTAAGAGCCCCAGAAATGGTGGCATTTCCCTGCCAGACCAATTGGTCAGTCAACAAACATTTAGTAAACACCTACTATGTGCTAGGCATTGTGTTAAATGTTAACTTGGACCACTGGTCCTGTTTCCATCCTAGGGTGGATGATATCCATCATCCAGCAAAGTAATGTCAATGGAGATGCAAGCTAACTCCTGCCTCTGTAGGTAATGTAGCCTCCTACACCTTAGTAGCCATATGTACTGAAAACCTGTAAGAGATTCCACTTTTCATCTTCTTCCCTGCCTGCTTTCAACTCCATGGAACAAGATGCGCCTCCCAGGATGAGCTCATCCCTTCTCAACTCATTACCATGCTGCTAACTCAAGCTTTGCTTGACACTGTCTTCTCTGATTAAAGGGATGGAAGGTAGAATGTAAAAACTCTCCCCGGTGCCTTCCGTTATGGAGAGCAGAAACTAGAGTCTCAACTCACTCCACTTTGCATCTACTGCTCTACCTATTTTCAACTCCAAAGAATAAGATATTCCCCTGCCAGCTCCCCTCTGGTGTCCTTCTGCTTGCCTGCCTCACTTTCTATATTGTTTCCTCCTTCAGATTGTGAGTGTCTTGAGGGTAAAGACTATTCTTTTCATGAATTGTATACCCAATGCTTAGTGCAGTGCCTGGCACATAGCAGGCACTTCATAAATATTTATTGGATTAT
Source organism: Phascolarctos cinereus (assembly GCF_003287225.1). NCBI lineage: Eukaryota > Metazoa > Chordata > Mammalia > Diprotodontia > Phascolarctidae > Phascolarctos > Phascolarctos cinereus. The sequence goes on along the minus strand of NW_027555625.1, from coordinate 306,524,271 downwards.
TGAATTGGACTTGGAAAAAGAAAACTCATAACCAATGAACTTGGTCAGTTAGTCAGTCAATGAACATTTGTTAAATATTTACCATATGCCAGGATCTTTGCTAATCACCAGGCATAAAACTATGAGGAAAGACATGCTTCTTGTCCTCAAAGAGAGCACATTCTAATGGAAGATACAACATGCAAAAAGTTGTATATATAAGATATATACAGTGCAAATGGAAGATAGTATCAAAGGTTGGGTAATGGCAGTGGGGGGATGTTCGAGGAGGGTGTGAGAAAAACTTCATTCAGAAGGTAGAATTTAAGCTGTCTTGAAGGAAGTCAGAAGGCAAAGATGAGGAAGGAGACAAAGGAAAGGTACAGATCCAGAAGACGGTAAATTAGATGGAAAGAACATTATGGCCATGGGAGCCATACCATAGAATGTGGTGAGGGGGGTGTAAGAAGACTGAAAAGACTGAAAATTCAGGTTTTGAGGGTCTTTTGATGTCAAACAGATGCTTTTATATTTGTTCCTGGAAGTGATAAGGAGCCATTGGCCTTTATGAAGATGGTGCAGGGTAACACAACCAGTCCTACATTTTAGGAGAATTATTTTGGCAGCTGAGCATCGGATCAATCGGAGTGGGGAAAGACAGAAGGTAGGGAGACTAACCAGCAGGTTATTGAGGTAGTCCAGGAATGAGATAACGAAGGCCTATTGTGGGGAAGCAGCTGTTTAACTGGAGAAAGGAAGAAATATATGAAAGATGCTTCAAAGTTAAAAATGACAAGAGCTGGCAGTGGATTGGATATGTGGGATGAGTATGAATGAAGTTGGGAATACTCCTGAGGTTGCAGGTAAGGAATTCTGTCAAATGGTTCAACATTAGAAATGAATGTGGCTTTTTCATTAGAAATTATATTAAAGTTGAAGTATTATTATTTGCTTTGGCTCCATACCCACAGGACCATGGGGCCTCCTATATGCATTGGATCTCCCTATTATAATGAATGTGGGCTTCTTGAGAGTAGGAACTATCTTCTTTTTCTGTTTGTATCCCTAGGACTTAATATAGTTCTTTGCACTTAGCATTTAATAAATGTTTTTGTTTTCATCATCCATTAATTGATTTAAGGTGATTTTCTGGGGGTGGGAGAAATTACAGCTGGAGGAATAAGGAAAGAATTCATGTAGAATGTAAAAGTAAAAAATCTATTTCTTAAATTCACACAGAAATATGGTAAATTTCTCTCTTCAATCTTGCTTTCTCAAGCATATGATTCTCCTTTCAATCAGCAGTCTTCAATACTCAGACTATGGGCACTCATTAGTGAATTCAGTCATGAATTGACTGGGATCCAATACCTGCCAAAGAGTCACTTAACGTATGTGATACTTGAGAAAGATAGTCTAATGGACATGTTAACTAGCCCTTCTTCTGACTTCTCGAAGGTCTGTTCTTAGATTAATTTCAACCATCAGAATGCAAACTACCTGGACTGTATTAACTCAGCCCTCTGTTCTCTCCAAGAAATGTCCTCACTGCTCTGCCTTCCACATTTATAGAGGGGTGAAGTAAGAATTTTGCATTTGAAAAAGTGTCCCTACCCTTTTTCAATTTGTAGTTTGGTTACATTGAGTACTTAACCTCTTAAGGACTCAGTTTTCTCATCCATTTAATGACGGGGATAGACTAGAGGTTTTCTATTGCCAGTGTTTTTTAAGTGTAGGTGAGATGGCTGCTTTGGAAGGCTGCCATCAAGAGAATTCTTATCAAGGTATGGATAAGATTAGAGAAACTCTGAAGTCCCTTCTAACTCAGAGTTTAGCTGTGATGATCCATGTTCTAAGAACCCTACCAACTCTCGCATTTTGGATTCTGTTTTAATATTATGATTCTATGAAATGTTATTTATTAAATTATTTAATGTTCTTTAATAGGCAGCTAGGTGGAGCAATGGATAAAGTGCTAGGCCTGCAGTCAGGAAGAGTTCTCTTTGTGAGTTCAAATCTGGATTCAGACACTAACTAGCTGTGTGACCCTGAGCAAGTCATTTAACTCTGGTTACCTCAGTTTCCTCACCTATAAAATATGCTGGAGAAACAAACTGTCCCACTGTCTTTGCCAAGAAAACCCAAATGGGATCACAAAGAGTTCGAAATAACTGAAAAATGACTAACAACAGTGTTCTTTAATACAATGATCTACATGCTAGATTTCTCCCTGAGTTAAATGTAAATGCTGTTATGCCATAGTTCAAAGCACACTGAAATTTTAGTAAAGAAATAAAAAAGATCATAGAATCATAGATATTGAACTGGGAGGGATGTCTTGTAGGCCAGCTATTCTAGTCTCTTATTTTACACTTAAGGAAACTGAGGCCTACATAGGTTAAATAACTTCACCTAGGTCTCACAGGTAACAAGTGGCAGAATCAGATAACTCATCTTATGATTCTACATAAGCTGTTCTTTCCACTGTGTCACAGTGGGTTTTAGTTCATTAATCTCAGATTATGTTATTCTGAGATAATAATAATACTAACTTAAATTTTATATAGCAATTATGTGCCAGGCACTGTGCTAAGTCCTTTACAAATATTATCTCATTTGATCCTCACAACAACCCAAGAAGATAGATGTGATTATTGTCTTCATTTTACAGATAAGGAAACTGAGATAAACAGAGATTCAGTAACCTGCCTAGGGTCACTGAGCAAGTAAGTGTCTGAGACTGGTTTTGAATTCAAATCTTTCTGACTCCAGGCCCAGTGCTCTATTCACTGCAACACTTATTCGCCTCATCTTTTCTCTGAACTTCAGTTTCTTTATAAATGCATAAAATAACATTTATGTCATTTGCCTTCCAAGATTGTTATGAAGAATCTGCTTTGTAAACAGTAAAGTGCTATTATTATTTTTTAAAGTCTCTGTAAATTAATGTATATGCTTAGTGTTGTCAGACTAGAAAGACTGCTCTGAATGAGCCCCCATCTGTAGCAGCTAGAGGACAGCATGACTTATACCTGATGTTATTTAATAGTGAAGGGTCAGTGGCCATGGAATCAATTATTTATTCACACTTGCTTATTAGCTCACACCAAATCCTACACCAATAGAAGGAAAGCCATAAAACTCACAAAGGTCTAGAGATAAAGGTAAAGAGGCAGGCCTCTCTTTTAGAGTCAGAGAGAAATTTTCAGTTACCCAGAACAGTCTCTGGTATTGAGTAGAGATGAACTAGAAACTGACCGAATCTGGCCCTTATTACTGCCACAAGTAAGGCACTGGATAACAGAAACCCCTAGTAGCTACATGGCTTAGCTTGCTAGGACACTTAGAACCAGATCTGGTTCCTAATTATAATTGCTTTATCTGAGGTTCTTCGTAATTTCCTCTGCTCCTAATTTAAAGAGTCCCTATTTTGTTGTTAATCAAGATCTATCATTGGTGTAGAGAACTCCCAATGAGGAACCTCCCTTTAAAAGTTTAGATCATTTACTGTTCTGCAACTCAGAATTAGAGAGTTCCTGAGAGACACTAAAGAGGTTAGGTGATTTGCTTGGGATCATATAACCAGGACCTGTGAGAGGCAGGTTTTCCTCATTCTAAGGTTGGCTCTCTACTGATTATGCTATCTCTCTATGCTGTTTCCTTCTTTTTTCCTATTTTAAATGATATTTATGATTTATACTGTCATAAGCTGCCTCGAAGGCAAGCCAGATAGAATGCTGGCCTTAGAGTCAGGAGGACCCAGGTTTAAATGCGGCCTCAGACATTTACCAGCTATGTGACCCTGGGCAAGTCACTTGACTCTGTTTGCCTCAATTTCCTCACCTATAAAATGAGCTGGAGAAGAAAATGGCAAACTGAAGTATCTTTGCCAAGAAAACCCTAAATGGGGTCATGAAGAGTTGCTTAAAACAACAACAAAGAAACAGGGGCAGCTAGGTGGTACAATGGATAGAGTATTGGGCCTGGAATCAGGATGATTCATTTTTCCGACTTCAATCCAACCTCAGACACATATTATCCATGTGATGCTGGGCAAGTCACTTAACTCTGTTTATCTCAGTTTCCCTATTTGTAAAAACGAGCTGGAGAAGGAAATGGCAAAGCACTCCAGCATCTCTGCCAAGAAAACCCCAAGAGGGATCACAAAGAGTCAGACACAACTGGAAATGACTAAGCAGCAGTAGCTACTTCAACCCTCATTTATTCAATTAACATGGCGGAGGGGTAAGGTTTTGGAATCAGGAGGTCTGGTTTGGAATCTTAGTTAGGCTATTTACTGTCAGGATCCCCCGGGTCTAGTCCTTTTCCTGCAGTTTTATTTTGCATAAAATGATCTCTAAGGGTTCTTTCAGCTTTAGAGCCTATCTGTAACCTTAGGTGGGGTATGTCTCAGATAAATAGGTAAGAGCATCTAACAGAAAATCCATGACCTACAATCCAGTATCATGGGATATAGCCAACCCCACTAAGGAGGAAGCGAAAGGAATTGACCCACCTTTTGCCTCTCCTTCTCCTTGGCCCTCCCTCACACCCTGGCTGATACAAAGAAGGTTCCCCAGCAGGGTAATTAAAAGGTAGCAACGTTGCTTGTCGGTGTGAATAGGAGACAAGTCAATGCAGTTCAATCTGCTGGGAATTGACTGCAATCAATTTCCCTTGCTGCCTGTCCAAGGCTAGCGCTGTAAAGCACTCAGGACGCTGATCAATGATGACCTTGAGTGCCAGAGGGAGAGACAAAGTGGTCCCTGACTGCAGCCAGAAAAGTGAAGGTGTATGGTTAACCCCTACAGCCCCCTTCGTCCCTCTTTCTTTCATTTTGAACATGTCTCCTTAGGAGAAAAGATATAAAGTAGCAGAGTCATATACAAGTTATTTGAAACTGCATGAAACTATAGGGCAAACAAAAATCTCATTTGGTCAAGGTAAAAAGATCCATCATCATCATCATCATCCTCCATCATCATCATTATAATTATAAACTTCAATACTTCAGTATATCCATGACTTCTGTGCAGACACCTCTTCCATTGGTACAGATCAAAACCTATCTCCCCAAAAGTCCTTCTGGGACTTGAGTTTAAATCCTATCTCTATTACTTTCTACATGTGACATTGGCCAAGTCACTCACTTCCATAGGCCCCAGTTCCCTCAACAAATGGCCTTAAAGGTCCCTTCCAAAGTCTAAAGCTCATTAGAGAATCAAAGTAGTATAGTAGATAAGTTAATGAACTTGGAATTAGGAAGACCTGCTTTCAAATCCCACCCTAGTCATTTGCTACCTGTGTTATCCTGGGGAAGTAACTTAACCTCAGTTTCATCATATGTAAAATGAAGGGTTGGTCTTGAGGGTGCCTAAGATCGAAAATCTGTGAACTTATGACCAGGTGGCTTCTGAAAACCTTTCTGGCTTCATATTTATGACTTCCTTGTGCCCTGAAGGTGAGCCCAGGTTCTTGAACTCCATGCTAGTGGAATGCAGTCCTGCAGAACTTGAAGACTTTCAGTAATGGCCTGTATCTGTTGTCAGAGGAGGGGCCAGAGGAGCATGAAGAGTTTCCTTATTAGAGAGTGAAATGCTACTTGATGATACTTTTTGAGGGATGGTACAGTGCCCTATAATTATAATGACACAGAACAGGAAGAAGCAAGGACTTCTGTGAAGTCAGGAAAACTAGATTCAGGTCCCATCTCTGCCATGTCCTGGCTGTGTGACCCCGGGTAAATCACTTACTCTCTCAGTGTTCTAGGCAATTCCCTAAGACAAAGTTGTAGAAAAGTGACCCTCCTCTGTAGAGGAAGTTTCTTTTTTTTTTAAATTATATTATTTGTTTTCAGTTAACAAACTTGCATATTCTCTTCCTCCCATCTCCTCCCCTAATCTCTTGAGAAAGAAAAATGAAGTCATTTGTAACAAATACGCATAGCAAAATGATGCAAATCCCCACATTGGCCATGTCTAAAATTGTATGTTTCATTCTATGTCTTGGGTCCTTGACCCTTGAATTTCTTCACTGGGAGTTCCTTGTTTTTAGGTCTAGTCCCCCCAAAAGTAAAAATTACACACACACACACACACACACACACACACACACACACACACGACACACACACACACACAAATTGAATTTAACAGAAAATGTGAAAACAGGAAGATGTCAAAGATAATTTTTCTCAATTTCATAGATGAGAAAACTAAGACTTAGAATCAGAAAAGACGCATTTTTTAAAACATAATATGGTGGAAAGATAATAACAGCTAACATTTATATAGCACTTTAACACTGACAAAACATATTAGGTAGGTTATCTCACCTGGGTTTTAGTACTAGTTCTTTCAATGTGAATTTAAGGCAAGTCATTTCCCTTCTTTATCTGAGATCCTTGGAATATATATATATGTATATATATATATATATATATATATATATATATATATACATATATATATCACATATATATACATATATATGTATATAATGTATATATATATATAATATATATATATACACATATATATACATATACATATATATGTGTATATATGTACATATATACACATATATATGTATATATGTGTGTGTGTGCGTATAAACACATATACATACATACATACATACATATATATGTAAACTACTGTTATATAATTGGTTTGCTACTAAATGTTTTATTTCATGCATTGTAAAGCATCATTTTGAGAAAAGGTCGATAGACTTCACCTGACCTGACTCTTAAGGGGATGCATGCCACAAAAAAAAAGGTGAAATCCCAGGGCTCAATGAACCTATTTGCTCTTTTCAACTCCAGTATTCTATGAGTCATTTGCCAGCTGTAAAACTTCTACTGAGCCCTGTCAAAGTTCTTCAAATGGTACTGCATGTCTCAGTGCTCCTTTGAGGAGGTTGGACACGTATACTGCTGTCATTATTAAGAAACCTAATTTGTAATCATTAATAATAACTGATGAATCTGCCATCACTCCTCCCTCAGCCTCCCCAGCTTCCTAAGCCTAGGTAATTAAAAAGGGATGACAATAGCCAATGATGGTGATGTCTGCTGTTGATGTATGAGTTCCTGGGCATAACACAGTAAAGCCTATCTTTTCATTTAACCCTTCAATGCAGGATTTTTTTTTCTGAGATAGATTGTTAAAAAAAAAAAAGCAGAGATAATCCAAAAGAAGAAGAAGCTTCAAGTGGAGATTTATTCAAAACAGTATCCCAATGTCCAGGGGATATTCTGAAGGATGAATAATGGATTTAATGCTGGAAGGGATCTTAATTATGCATCCAATTCTTATAGTGGGAAGCTAGGTTGCACAGTGGGTAGAGCACTGGTCCTGGTGTAAGGAGGACCTTAGTTCAAACAGGGCCTCAGACATTTAATAGCTGTGTAACACTAGGCAAGTCTCTTGACCTTGTTTGCCTCATTTGCTCATCTATAAAATGAGCTGGAGAACGAAATGACAAACTATTCTACTATCTTTGCCAAGAAAACCCCAATGGGGTCCTGGAGAGTCAGACATGAGGGAACCAATTCAACAACAATGACAATCTTACAATTCTCTAAGGTTTATAAAGCACTTTCTTCACAACAACCCTATGGGGCAGGGTAGTATTATTATAATCCTGATTTCATAAATGAGTTAAAATGAGCAAATCAAGATTAAGTGACTTACCCATGGTCATACCACTTGCAACTGTCAAAGGAAATGAAGGAATTCTAACTTATGTCTCCTGCCTTTAGAGCCAGTATTCTTTCTGCTATACCATATTGTTCATCAAATAGAAAGTGTGAGAGCTAGAAGAGATCTTACAATCTAGTCTATTTTTCTAATTTTACAGGTGAGGAAACTGAGATCTGGAGAAGATACTTGTTCAAGAGAGTGAGAGACAAGGATTTTTGAATCAATCCTCTAGTAAGTAGAAAACTCAATGAGTTCGAAGAGTCCAATAGTCAAGTATTATTGTAAGTTAAAGTGTGACTCTTTATGTTTTAATCAGTGAAAAAAAAACCTGAGAAATTATCATGTTCATGTCTTGGGCACCAGGGGAGAAGAAATATAAAGCCTTGGTTCTTGTGTTCAGTGAGACTCTACTCTAGTTGGAGGAGTAAGGTGTTTTATAAGATTTATTTACATTTTTAGGGCACTCTATGAATTGCTCCTTTACATCTCATATTTAATCCTTACAAAAAACCTTATGAGGGCAGGCGAGCAGGTATTCTTGTCCTATAGATGAAGGAACTGAGACATAGAACAGGGAAATTAATTGCCTATTGTGCCATTACTAACATGTGCCAGTGATGGGACTTGAACGTGGGCTTCTAGACTTCCAAGTTCAACCTACTTTCCATTCCACTGTGGTCCTGACTCACATCTCATGAAAATATAACTAATCAGATATGGCCATGAGTAGTGAGCCTACAATAAGTGGTAAAACTGTTATTGTATAGGTGACAAAGTAGGGGAAAAATTCAATTTGGAAGTCAGAAAACCTAGGTTAAAATCCTGTGACTCCCTCATGATAACTATATAACCTTCAGAAAGTCAGATAAACTCTCTGGACCTCATTTTCCTCATTTATACAGTTGAATTAGAGATGATCTCTAATGTTTCTTCAAGCTCTAAGTTCCTATTCCTGTTGATGAGGTACAGCTGGAGAAGTCAATGTGGTCAGTACAGTGTGGAGAAGGTAATGACCTTTGAAGGACTTTTTGCCAAATTTGGCAGATAGCCTCAGATTCAGTATGGAATGGAGGTTGCCCAGTATAAATGTCTTCATTTAGATCAGAATAGACAAGGGAAAAGGCCTCACTATCTGGGCCCCAAGGAAGAGAGACAAAAGGGTCAAGTTCAATTCGTTGCACATACTGTCCACCTGTTTTCCATCCAGTTATGGGACATTCAACCTGCAGAGGGGGGTTGCTGCATCTGGCCTCTGTGGAAATTGCCTTATTGAATTTTTAAATAAACTGTTGGCTTGAATATCTAAGAACCTTTTTCACAGACCTTGACAGGTTTATTTTTTTTAAATTAAAAATCCTGGCCTGGGGCAAAATGGAAATGTCTTCAGATTTGCAATCAGCATTGGTGTTACATGTTTGAAGTGTATTTTATAAACTGAAGTCTGCATGTGATTTGATCCCAGGGATGCAGTCAATGGATTGCTGACTTTTTTGGAGTTCAGGGTGGCTTGATGGAAATTGCTCTTGATGACCATTGCAAGAGAGAAAACAAGAAATCCAGTTAACCCCCACATGTGAAAGTCATCCCCCCAGTCTCCCTTCTCAGAGCAGAGCTCCACAATCAGTTGACCTACTGAGATACCTTACTGAACTTGAGAAGGAAAACCTGTTTGAGGGAATTAAACCAGTCTAGGAAGTTACCCTGAGGCTATCAGGCAGATAGAGATTAGAGAGAAAGGGACTCATAAAATCTGTCTCCCAATATCCACATTAGTGAGCAGCAATGAATACATGTGAATCAGAATTGGTTTCCACTTGTATCATCTATTATAATCATTTGTTTGAAATAAAGCATCTGTCCAGTAGAGATCATGAGCAAAGAGCCTTGTATTTGTGCATCTGCAAGTATGTTGAATTGCATACCCTAAACAAACACTCTATTATATGATGTAGCTAGGTAGTACAATGGATAGAGCAGTGACCTGGAATCAAGAAGAAGATCTGAGTTCAAACCCAGTCTCAGACACTCACTAGCTGTGTGACTTTGGGCCAGTCATTAAAGCTTCTTTTTGCCTCAATATCCTAACCTACAAAATGGGGATAATAATAATAGCATCTGCCTCACAAGGTTACTGTGAGGCCCAAATGAGAGAATATCTATAAATCGCTAAGTCAAGTGACTGGCAGATAATATAATAAATAACATAAATATATACATAATGTAATAAATACTCTTTCCTTTCCCTACACCCTATCAAAGCCTAGGTCTTAGAACCACAGAATTTTAGAGCTGGAAGAGATCTAAGAAGCTCTGAGACCAACATCTTTATTTTAAAAAATAAGGATATTGAATTATACCATCCTCCCCCCTCTTATCCCATTTGTAACCTCTGCAGGTTTTCCTGATCACTCCTTAGTGGTTAGTATTTTTGCCTAGCTCATATTACCCTCATTACTTGTGTACATATTGTATCCTACACTGGAACGTAAACTTTGTGCGAAAATGAAGGAAAATTTTAATTTTTGCCTTTGTAAACTGTGTCTTGCACATAGTAAGGGACTGAAAAAAATGTCTGCCCAATTAAAATTAAAGAACTTGCTCAAGGTCACACAATGAGACAGTGGCAAAACTGTAACTAGAACCCAAGTCTCTTGGCTAGAGGTTTAGTGATATTGCATTATAATGGTATCATACTAACAAATAATTATTCCTCACCCCAGACATATAAATAGAAGACCACTTTATGGATTTGCTAATTATTTTTCCTGCTGATATTCAGTATTTATCCCTCATGTATATCTACTCAGAAAGTAACAGTCAATCTGTCAAACCGCCCACCCCACCCCAGGCTAAAGAAGCTGCAAGCTGAATTCTGCCTTCAAAGAGTAAAGAGCCTGCTATATAAATGGGGAGGTGCCTGTGAGTCACAATCGATCAACCCTTTTTTGAAACATAGTCTGCTGGAGCCCCGATTTCTTCCACATCAGGGACATTTTCCCCTTACTACACTCCAAGAAAGATGTGATCACTTGTAGCTCTCTATATACTATATACTACACATATATCTACCTATACATGTGTATGTATATGTATCTAATATGCATATATACATATATACTATACACATACACATATATATACACTTTCTGTCTCTCATACACACACATACACACATATTATATATTTCTATATGGTTATATGTATGTACAGCTACATATATACACATACATATATACACACATATGATATACAATATGTACTTATGTGTATATATTTTTTCTCACCATCCTCAAACTAACCTGTTTACTTGTATATGTATTGTATCCTATAGCAGAATATAAACTTTATGAGAAAAGGGACAATTATAATTTTTGCCTTTGTAAACTCAGTGCCTTGTACATAGTAGGAATAGTAGTGCCTTGCACTCACATATATTCACACATGTTATATATATATAAACACACACACACACACACACATATATGTGTGTGTGTGTGTGTGGGTAGGTATATATGTGTGTGTACACAGTACACATATATGTGTGTATATATGTCTTGCTCACAGCCCCAAGGCCCCAATACCCTCTCTGACACTGTAACTTTTGCCAAGTCATTTCAGTGCTGTCCTCTGTAAAATGAATGTTGTGACTTGATCAAGGGTTCTTAACTTGAGGTCTGTGGCCTTGTTTTAATTAAAAAAACATACTGACAAATGTACTTCATAATAATTAATTTCTTTTTTAATCTTTTGTATATTTGTATCTGCGATTTAAAGTTCCTCCCAGCTCTGACATTATAGGATCCAAGTAAACAGTGATTCCCTACAGTATATTAGAATCAAATTTCTCTGTTTCTTAGATTCTCAGTCAACCACCTTCATTAACAATGTTGGGTATAATCATGTGACATCAGATCATTTCCACTCTGCCAGACCCAATTGTTAAGCCAATACAGACATAAGCCTGTCTGGCAGGGGCACCAAAGGATACTTTATGGCAGGAGTTCTTCACCTGGGGTCCACAACCTCGCCAAGATTCATGGGGTGTATGAATCTGGATAGGGAAAAAATAGCATCTTTATTTTCACTGACTTTTAAAATTTGGCATTCCCTTAAGTTGGGAATTAAAAAAAAGTCTAAGAAAGAGTCCATAGGATTTATTAGATTGTCAAATAGGCCTATAACATACACAAAAAAAGTTTAAGAGCTCCTGTTTCATGGGGAAGCATGAAACTTCTCCTGCATCAGCATTGACATCGTCCCATCTATGGCATAATAATTATCAAGAGCAATCATTTGCCACTATTTGCTTATTTATATGATTCTGGGCTAAGTACTACCCCTGCCCTCCAGAGGTTAATAATGTCCTTGGAGAAACTGAACAAACACAAAGGGGAGAAAGAGAGGGAGAGAGAGAGAGAGAGAGAGAGAGAGAGAGAGAGAGAGAGAGAGAGAGAGAAGAGAGAGAGAGAAGAAGAAGAAGGAGGAAAAAGGAAGAAAGAAGAAAGGAAGAAAAAAGAAAGAAGAAAGAAAAAAAAAAAGAAAGAAAGAAAGAAAGAAAGAAAGAAAGAAAGAAGAAAAAAGAAAAAGAAAGAAAGAAAGAAAGAAAAAAGAAAGAAAGAAAGAAAGAAAGAAGAAAGAAAAGAAGGAAGGAAGGAAGAAAGAAGAAAAAGGAAGAAGGAAGAAGAAGAAAAAGAAGGAAGGAGGGAAGGAAGGAAGGAAGGAAGAAAATTTATATAAAGGCAATTGTGAGAAGTGCTGCATGAGTGACTCAGACTATAAATGCAACAGGATTTTAGAAGTGGGGATTTCGCTGTGTGTGGTTAGGGAAGGATTCATAGAGGGAGGCGGGATGTCTTCAGGTAGACGGGATGTCTTCAGGTAGACTTGAAGGGTTAATATTGTTTCAAATAGGTAGAGAGGAGTGGGAAAGTTAAAATCCTGCTTGACCCCAGAGGGCAGACCTAGGCATGTTGAGAGGGAAGATAGCATGTCACCATAATCAATCAATTAATAAACATTCATTAAGTGCCTACTATGTGGCAGGCACTGTGCTGAGTACTGTGGATACAATCCTGCCTTCAAGGAGATTACAATCTAAAGTGGGAGACAACATGCAAACAAATATATACAAAGCAGGCTATATACAGACTAAATAAGAACTAATTAACAGAGGTAATGGAATTAAGAGGAGTTGGGAAAACGTTGAGTAAAGGAATGGATTTAGTTTGTACTTAAAGGAAACCAGGGAGGTCAATATATAGAGTGGAAAAGGGAGAACATTCCAAAAATAAGTAACAGAGAAAACTCCCAGAATCAAGAGATGGGGACTCTTATTCATGAAACAGTCAGCTGGCCAGTGTCACTGAATCGAAGGGTATGAGTACAGAGTAAAGCATAAGAAGATAGGAAAAGTGGGGCAGGATTAGTTTATGAAGGAAGGATTTTGAGTGTCAAAACATTTTGTATGTGATCCTGGAGGCAATAGGGAGCCACTGATGTTTATTAAGTAGGAGGTTGACATGTTTGGACCTGTGATTTAGGAAAATCACTTTAGTGACTGAATGGAAGATAGATTAAATCACAAGAAAGATTGTTCTAACAATCAGAGCTGTCCAACAATGGAATGGACCATTCTGCAAGGAGTGAGTACTTTATTACTGAAGGTCTTCAAGCACAGAATAGAAGGACACTTCCAAGGGATTTTGTAGGGGAAGATTAATGCTTTAGGCAGAAGTTGCTCTGTATGCCCTCTGAGGTCTTTTCTCTAAGGTTATATGATTCCATGTTGTAGGAAATTGTGAACAGAGGTACAGTCCGCATTTTAAGCCACAAGAACAGGAAAGAATTTCAAAGAGATGCCTGGATAGGCACAGTAGAGACATACCTATGTGCTTTCTAGATTGAAATCAATGGAAACTAAGTGAGCGCTGACAAGGAGCAAGACAGGCTGTGCATGATAAAGGGTGAGAGAAAGTGAACAAGTGGCCCAGGGAAAGAGAAGAGATGGGGAGATGCTTTGGGAAGGTTTTCATTTCCCATTCCTGGAGATATGTCTCCATTGGTTTTATTTAAAGCCAGCCCCAGGCACTAGGGCTGGAAAGCTTTTGGCAGATGAAAGAGATCACTCACTAGGCCAGTTTTTTTCTTAGCTCTCCCAGGTTGGACTCTAAAGGCCATTTTCAGCAATTGTTAGGAGCTGTCAGATGTCTCTGTCAGATCAATAGGTTACTGTGGAATTTGCCCGGACTGTCGGCCAATCAAAATGTAAATTCTAGATAAATTTAATACACAAACCAACCTGTCTTCCTCAAGCCATTTTGAAAGTCATGAAAAGTAATTTGACTTTTTCCAGGGACTGCCATTCCTGAGATTCATTTCCTCTTGAGTTAGTTTTTCTAATTGACACTAAAACTCAAAGGTGGAGTTTATGTATCTGTTTACTAGTGGGTGTTGTCTTTGTTTCTAGGTGAGAGTATAATATGTACATATGTATGTGATATTTGTGTTTATGTGTATAATATATAAATACATTCATATGCATATGAAGGTATATTAATATACATGTGTGTTTGTTCTGTATTTGGGGAATCTGTATATGAGTGCACAGAGATATAATTCCAACTTATGCTCTACTATGGGTTCTCTATACAAATTTCCATTTCTGTGTACATGTAAAGATGTATAAACACACATTTTTGTGAGTGGCTTGTGGGAGCACTCTCATTATTTTGTAACTATGTATGTTATTTGTATCTGTAAAGCAGGGCATACGGTAGGCAAGTGTAATTCTGGTGTATGTCTGTATCTGAGTGTGTAAGTATATATCTGTGTGTATATACATGTTTCAGTGTGTGTACGCATATGTGACTCTGTGAGTATATGCAAATAATAGAATATTTGAACTAAACAAGACCCTATAACCCAGCACTTTAAAACTGGAAGAGATCTTATTTCATGATTAAGGAAACTGAAGACTAGAGAGGAGAAATTGACTTGAACCATGACACCTAAGGTATCATTGACAGAATCAGTACCAATTCTCAGCTATCATTCCTGGTTGGTACTTTTGTGACTTCATAATGCTGTGCATAAATACACTCACATCCACACCCATAATTCTGCCAATTTTTCTGAACCAGGGCCATAAATCTATATTTTAGGGAGAAAGATTTATAGCCCCACCATTTTATCTTCTAGCTCCAAAAGGCATGAACTCTTAAAGACATTCCCTGACTTTTCACATTGACAGGCTCTTAATGGACAAATAATTATGGAATGAGCAGGTTGCCTCAAAACTTAGAAATTTTCTATAACGTGATTTAATTCTCTTTTCTCCAGGAGTCAGAATCCTGGATATCAGACAATGACACATTGAAATGTAGCTTAAGAATAGAGTTGTAAGGGAGATCATATGGTGCAGTGTACTACTTGGTGTCAGAGTACCTGGATTTAAGTCTTGACATTACCATCTCTTTGCCAAATTACTGGAAAAATTCCTTAAACTCCTCAAGCCTCATTTTACTTATCTCTAAAATAGGGAGACTTATATTCTTCATGTTCCAGATAAATTGTGAGAAAAATAATTTTAGAGTGATGAACATAAATTCTTTTTTTAGTATAAATTTATTTATTTTTAGTTTTCAACATTCGCTTCCACAAGTTTTTAAGTTCCAAATTTTTACCCTATCTTCCCTCTCCCCCCACCCCAAGATGTCATGCATTCTGAATATCCCTTCTCCTACTCTGTCCTCTCTTCTATCTCTCTCCCCTTCTTTTATTTCCTTCCCCTTCTATTTTCCTGTAGGGCAGGATAGACTTCTGTACCCCATTTCCTATATCATAAATTCTTTTCAACAATATTTTTACCCTCTCTGGTACCCAGCTGGTGGCATAGTAGATGTAGCTATAGACCTGGTATTAGGAAGAACTGAGTTCAAATCTAGCATCCAACATTTACTAGCTGTGTGTCACTGGAAGAATCTCTTACCCTCTCTTTGTCTCAGTTTCTTCAACTGTAAAATGGGGACAATAATGACACCTTTCAGAACACAAAATGTTAGAGCTGGAAAGTTTTTCTTTTTAAGTTATTCTGAAAACAAAAGGAAAATCAGATAAGAGATAGAAACAGGTATGTGCTAGAACAAGCTCATGCAGGCTGGTGATAGCTGAATTTTAACTTTTTCAGTGTCAGCATTTACACTCCATAAATCAGAACATGTTCCAAATCATGGCTTGATTTATTGTTTTGTTGACCTCTAGACTTAAGAAAGTGAAGGGGAAATGTTAATAATGCAGATTAAACTTAAAACTTAAATTGAATTAAACTTAAAAGTGTTCCCTGAATAGTCAATTGTTAAACATTTGCCAGCACACTCCTGAATAGAACCCTGCTCCGGTGGATGAGATGGGATAATGATAATAGGTGGTAGAAAGAAGGTAGAACTCTTGGGCACCTGTTTTGTTTTTGTTTTCTATTCCAAAGAAGTCTATACTAAGGAAATACGAATTGCCAAATATGATTACTGAGCCATTGTGAATGATGTTTGAAAAAGGATAGAGAAAGAGGGAAAAGTACTGGAGGACTGGGTAAAGAGAAATGCTATTCTCCATAATCACATCTGGCAGTCTCTACTACCTTAGTGTGAGAAGAGAAGTATTTATAAACCATAGGCCAGGGAGCTTGACTTTGATTCCTGGCCAAATTTTAAAATGTGTGATTAAAGATATACCATATAAGCATTAAGAAAGGAAAGTGATGATCACTAACAACCAGTATTACTTCGTAAAGAACAGTTTATGGAGTCTAATCTCATTTCCTTTTTGGAAATCATAATTAGACTGTTAGATCAGGGAATGCTGTAATTTGCAAAGTTTCTCAAGCTATCTTTGTGGACAAGATAAAGAGATGTGTGCTAAATAGTAGTATAATTGTATTGATTCAGAACTAAACCCAATGAGTCCCCAGTTATAAGTGGATGTTGGCTTGTAAGGAAGGCTATGGTGGAATTCCTCATAATGATCTCTCCTTGTCCTATGTCATTTAACATTTTTACTGATGACAGGTGAAGGCACAGATGTCACGTTTGCAAAGTGTGCAGTTATGAATCTGGGAAAGATAATGAACTTGAATAATAAGATGCAAACCCCACCCAAAAACATATTGACAGATTGTGTACTTTATGGCCCACAACCTCAACTTTGAGCTTATACTGAATCCAATACTGAGAGCAACCCAGCCTACTTTCACTCCCTCCCCAAATATTATAACTCTGGCTTGTATTATCCCTGCTCCCTGAAAAATGTCAGAATATAGATTAAATATGGTTCTTTTCAACAGTTCCATGAATACTGGTAAAGGTGTCCCCAGCTTCTTTATAAGCACTCAAGGTAACAATGCATGTTTCTAGCATAAGATAGCCTTTATTCCATCGCATAGAAAATACATAAAATGCATAAAAGACTCACAATGGCTTAAAAGCAAACAATACCATTCTCTTTCCCTTCCCATTTTTTCCTCATGGTCCTCTAGTCTTCAAGGTTTATAGCATTTCCCTATAGATTGAACTACCCTTGGAAGGGATATGCTTTTGGGGTTGCTACATAAGTTACCTCCCTGCAGCAGATGGAAACTAAACTAAACAACTCAGCAACAGCACAGGACCAAGTTCAGGTCTTTTTCTCCTTATATCATGGCTTAGAACCCCCTTTTTATCCATTAGTTTTTGGGGAATCATGTTTGTAATTCACTTCCAAGGAGGGTATAAAAGGCTAATATTACTCAAGAATTCCCCTTTCTTTGTTAAAATACTGGATTCAAGGGTTTCATTATGCAGGAACTTCCACTTTCTCTAAAAGGCTGGGATCAGCAGCTCTATGAGAACAAGGTAACACTGAGACTAAGAATTCTTAGGACATACTTTTTCTCTGTATAATATCTGATACCTAGCATCCTTTACCCAAGAAAAACTCCCTTCTTCTTAGGAGACTGGATTTAAGGAATTCTCATCACTTCATCACATTAAATTACTCTTCTCCATCAATGCCTCTTTGTAGATAGAGCATTCGCACTGTTCCTGTCCAAAGCTGAGACCAGGAACTCAGGTCTGGAGCTCACCTCTTGACCAAAAGCACACATAGTTCCCATGTTCTACTGAGTCAAAGCAGACAGCCATCAATGGGGCAAGAGAGGAAAAAAAGGGAAAAAGCTCCTTTTTTTAGGCCAGCACAAAGAGATGACTCCACTCAATTGAAACCCAAGCCAATCTAATAACCCTTATTCAGGAGTCATTTTTTTAGAGACGTTAAGTCCACCCCAGAGGAGTAATTCACAGTAACAGCTGAGGAAAGATAAGACCTTTGTAGATGTCCCTTAAGCACTTTAATCCAGTAACATTGGGCATGGCTAAACCCTCTTTGGGAAGATGCAACAAATCCCAAAGAAAAGTTATCATCATATAAACTCTTTAAGTTGATTAGAGAACTGCTCTTATCGATTAATGTATAACTGAGGCAATGGGCTGACACTAATAAGATAAAATTAAATAGGAATAAATGAAAAGTTTATATCCTTAATTTCAAAAAATAACCTCCATCAGAACAGAAAGGCAGAGGGAGAGCTAGAAAGGAATTAGTGTGAAAAGAGTCTTAGGATTTTAGTTGACTGCTAGCTCAAAATGAGTTGACAGTGTGATAAAGTAAAAGAGAAACAAACAAAAACTACTCCCATCCTAGGCTTCATTAAGAGAAACCAAATGGTCACAGTGAGAAAACTGATAGTGTTGCTTCTCTATCCTCATCAATCTATGATACCTTATTCAATTCTCACAACTGCCTTCTAGGAAGAATGTTCACAGATTGGACTAAATATAGGAGAGCTATCAGGTTATGGAGGAGAGAAAGCTTAATTGAAATAACTGGAAATGTTTGTGTTGGAGAAGAGAACATTATAGTGGTGGGGATGTGGGGTGGATGTTAGGGGAAACAACTTAGAAAGGTGGGGAGAATGAAGCTTTTCCTTACCCCTTCAATGGTTAGTGCCCTTCTTGTGTGTGTGTGTGTATGTGTGTATGTGTGTGTGTATGTATGTGTTATGTAGGCATATTCTCTATATTTATTCAATATATACTTGTGAGTCCTTTGTGTCTCTCTAGTTATTATGTAAATTCCTCACAAGTAGAGATTATTTCATTTACTGTATTTCTATCCTTTGAGCCTTTCATATGCCTGGAACAAAGTAGGTACTTAAATGCTTATTGATTGATTAGTTGGTTGATTGATTGTCTTTGAGTTTTTGAAAGCCTGCCACCTGTAATAGGGAATAGACATTTAATGTTTGGCCAAAGACAGCAGAAGTAGGAGCAAGGGGTAGAAATTATAGAGAGACAGATTTCAATTCATTGTTAGCAAAAATAAAATCTTAAGATTAGAGTTATTCCAAAATAGAATAGACTGCCTTCTAGAGGTAGGGAGTACTTCTTTGGAAACTTTTAGGCAGAGCCTGGTTGATCACTTATTGAAAGCATTGTAGAAGTGATATTTACACAGGCCCCTGTTGCAATAGATGACTTCTAAGGTTCCTTTCATTTATGAAATTGTGTGTAACCTGAGAATAGAGAGAATCAGGACCTAGAATGTAGGATACGAGACGGTGAGGTGAGACCTTAGAACAAAGTTAGAATGAGAAATGACATTAAAGATCACCTAGTTGAACAATTTAAGTATCCAGAGAGGGGAAATATCGTAGTCTGGGTTACAGTGTAAGTTAGCATCAGAGCTTATTTTAGAAGACAGATCTCTGATCCCCACGTTGGCAATCTTTTTACTATAGTGATGTTACTATTTAGACCTAGTAACTAGTGGAAGAATGATACATTATCACAGAATTTAGTTCTAGAAGGGTCCTTAAGGATTTTCTAATCTACCTTTTTCCTTTCCCCCTGTGTCCCATTTTATTTATGAGGAACCAAAGAGGGTTCCAATTGGGGAAAAGATTTGCTCAGGGTCACACAAGTAGTAACAGAATAAGGATACACATTCAGGTGTCCTGACTCCAAAATTAGTATTCATTTCTTTTTTTCAATTCTACTTTCAACTTTTAACAATTGGTATTTGAGTATCTTCTGCTCTTCCCACAGAGCCAGAAAACATGTTCTAGGGGAGTAGATAGGGACAATCCATTCCCTCCATACCTTGCATCAGAGTCATCTTGGCTGTTTTTTCTTTAGTAATTTTTTTTTCTCTTGCTTTCAATCAGACCCTGTCCTTTCAGCCCAGACTGACTTTTGGCTCAGGAGGCCTCCAGATGCTGTAATGTGCAGGGGCCTCCATTCCATTTGCTTGTCTGACATGCTGGGGCTCATCTCAGCTTGTACAAGAGCAGCTGCAGCTATTCTTGGAAGGGTTTGGGGATGGATATATGATGGATGGTCTAAGAGACTCAATGCTAGTCAATCCCTGGTACCACATCTGGGAGAGAACTTTACTCCAGAGCTTTACAGAAAGATGACTTAGATGCGACTAGGGATTTAGGATGTGGAAAGGAAGGGAAAGCTAGACCTATTCCATATTGCTATTCCATGGATAACAGAATTCCCTTCACTTTAAAGAGCTGTGATTGCATTTGGGATTTAAAGCTGGAAGAGACCTTAGAAATAATATTGTTTAACCCCTTTCTGTGTCCTGTACAGGAGAAATTTGGCACCTGGAGAACATGTGTATTGCCCAAGATCAAACAGGTCTCAAGTAGCAGAGCTGAGATTTAAACCCTGCTTCTTTGATTCCAGTTCCTATGCTGTTTTCACTGTACCTTAATACCTCTCAGTATATTGCTGAAAATGCCAAAAAGACTACATTAAAAGTCATCATGGTATAGTAGAAAAACAATGGATTTGGAGTCAGAGAAGTTGAATTCAAATCTTAGGTATGTTTCTCCTCCTCCTCCTTCTGTCTTGGCTATCACTCAATTTTTGTACCTTAGTTTCCTGTCTTGTAAAATGAGGGACCTAGGCTAGATTATGAGTTTCCTTGTAGCTCTGAATCTCCAAATCCTATGAGGTCATATCACACCAATCCCCAGGATGGTCCCATAATAATACATCCAACTAGTAATTTGCATTTACTTTCAAAATTGCTCGAAAATCCTTTGTCTCATTTGACAGCAACCCTGTGAGGTAGGCAGAGTGATTTGCTATTTTTCCCATTTGACAAATGAGAAAACTGGGACTTGGGGAGCTGAAGACACTTTGCTTAAAGCCATAGGCAAAGTTAGTAATAAGACTGAAGTATCCATTTCCAACCTAAATTCTGAGCACTAGCTGTTAGGTATAGTGAATTGAGAGAGCAGAGGAATTGAAGTTATAAGACCAAGCCAGGTACAAATCCTAGGGTCTTCCATTTGCTAACTGTGTGACCTTCAGCAAGTCATTGAACCATTCTCAGCCTCAGTTTCCTCATTTGTAAAATGAAGAGGTTTAATTATATAGTGTTTAAGGAACCTTGCAATATAATATTCTAATAATAAAAATGGGTCCTAGGAACCATAAAAATAAGCACAATTTATTTCCCTAAACTTATTGAATACTAATACATCTCAATTTGATGAACATGTCATTAGATTGGAGGAAGAAGGGTTTAACATAGTCAGAGGCTACATATATTCTTACTTGGAAGATGTACAGAGATGCAGCTCCTGTTTTCCCTAAAAGTTAGTCTGCTCCCCAATTGCCTTCTATATTTTTTCCATTGCCAAATAGCTCTAGTTGACTTCTTGTTAGAAAGTTCTTTGATACATTGGATAAAAACATGTCTCCCCACAATTTCCCCTCAGCTCCTAGTTCTGCCTGCCATCTAGGGACAAACCAACTAAATCTCATCTATCTTCCACATGGTAGCCCTTTAGATATGACCATAGGACCATAGGATTTAGAGCTGTAAGGGACATTAGGAATTCATCTGGTCTGATCTTTTTTTGCAGATGAGGACAATGAGGACTGAAGAAGGGAAAGGATTTATCCAAGGTCACACAAGCGGTAAATAGCAGAATCTAGGTCTTTTGATTTAAACTCTATTTTTTGTTCTCATTGTTGTCCCACCAGCACAGAGTACTAGTTTTCCAAAATAATAGATAATATCATAGAATCTGAGTTAGAAGGAAAATCAAAAGTGGTGACTTAAGCAGTATTTGATTGAGAAATTCATCTACAACATCTTCAACAAGTATACTTCCAGACTTAACTTAAAGACCTGCAGTGACAGGAAATCCACTGACTCCCAATGTACCTCTCTCCACTTTGGGATGATTAGAAGAAAACACATTTCTCTTCTGTCTAGGCTAAAAATTCTAATTCCTTCAGCCTATCTCCATATGTTATGGTTTTGAGATACTCCCTCATTCTCCTGCAGCAACAGCTATCTTATCTTCCATTATAAGTAGAAGATTGGCCATTTCTTTCTCATGATTTTCATAAATAGATACAGTACTCCAGACGTGATTCATGAAGCAAAGAAGAGTAGAATGGCTATCACATATTTGTTCATTTCTCATCCCTAACTCACCTTTCCCCTAAATATTAGGCATAGAGATTATACCCCAGAAGAAACATTGGGAGTAGGAGGATTTTTGAAGAATGACAGGAGATGAAATTTATAGGTGAAGACACTTGGTTGCTTTGGGGGTAGGAAATTGGGGAAGAGGAGTACAGACCACTTTGCACAGTATCCTCATTTCTTCTATGGGGCTGAATAGTTCAAATTTGTTCTCAGAATATTTCTAAAATAAAGTCACAAAGACACAGTGACAAGTCCACATGATCCCATTAAAGAACCTGTAGGTCCAAGCACCAAGTAGAGGAGAGATTTCCTTTTATCTACAACTGCAGTGTAGTAGACTGAGGGGTCATTGAGTCCATCACAGGCCTTGGGTTTAATTAACACTGCTGAGTTCAGTTACACAGGATAAGACATTGTCCATTTATGACTAACTCTTATTTAGAATTATAATGCAGAGACCATAGCCTTCATCTCTCTTTTCCCAGTGTGTAACCTGATGGTCACAGGGGTCATGGCAGCATTTATAGTAGACATATTTATTGAGCACTTTTATCAAGTGAGGCCATGGCCAACACCTCACAACCTTGCTGGCCAATGAACTTTGCACATGATATTACTGAAATGTGATGATGATGGAAGCAGTCTGGAGTAGAGAATTATGAACCCCATCCAACCCCCCGTCATTCTATGACCTTTTGAAACTCATTTTTTTGTCTAGGTTTTAATTTCTCCCTCTAGGAATTTGGGATAATAATCTATATCCCCCAGTATGGGATTTTGAAAATTAATATGTTTCAAATAAATGTTAGATATTATTAGATGGTTGAGGTAGTTCCCCTAGGACCTTTCCTTTTTGCACTTATTATCTGTTGTGAACTGTTATCACATGATTTCAAAAGGAGAGTGTTGAACAATTTAGCTCTTTGTTCTGTCAATATGGAATGCTATTAAAATGTTTTTTCACTCTTCCCCCCTCTCATATCCAATTAGTTATCACTTCCTGTCAACTTCTCTAAGAGCAATACCACTTAATCCATTCCCATTGTGCTTCTCTAATAAAGACCCCCTACACCAGAGGTGTCAAACATGAGTCCAACAATAGTCCTCAGTATGGTTTGAAAGAGTTTAAAATGCATTTGGGGGTGGGGGAAGCTAGGTGGTACAGTGAATAGAACACTGGCTCTGGAGTCAGGAGCACCTGAGTTCAAATTCAGCCTCAGACACTTACTAGATGTATGATCCTGGGCGAGTCATTTAATCTTGATTGCCTCCAAAAAATGGGATTGGGAAATACTTAACAAAATAAATACAAATCCAATACAACATAGATAATAGCAATATGTGGTTTTCAAAGTCAATATGGCACCCAGAGGTATCCCTATATGGAATTTACCTATTTCTATTTGAGTTTGAAACCACTGCTCTCCATCACCCCCTTACTATGATCTTAGCATTGAAAGGTAGGATTGTAGAGTGGGAAGGAGTTCTGGATCTAGAATCAGAAGACATGGGTTCAAATCCTAGTCCTGCCACTCACTTTTTGTGTGACCTTGGGCAAGGTCTTTGGCCTCTTTGGCCTCAGTGTCCTCATCTTAAAAATGAAGCACTTCTATTAGATGAACTCTAAGTAAGGTCCCTTCAAGGTCCAAAGCCATATGTCCTCAGAACTCCTAGGTTCAAATCCTGACTCTGCCACTTCATTTGTGACCCTGGGAAAATTAACTAACTTCTCTGGGCTTCAGTATCATCTGCTGTAAAATGAGAGGGCTGGAATACCACCTTTAGTAGCTAGGCAAGCAGGACTTCTAGGTCCCATTGCCTCAGAGGCTCCCACACTTTATAGGATCCCACTTATCATAGGCACAAAAATCATTAAGATAAAAGTGAAATATGAAAAATGAAACAATATAATTATAAATGACCTGAAGAACCAAGAAAAATGGGATTACATTGTTTGAAATATGAGAATATCTGAATTCAACTAACTCAAACCAAGCAATTATCCTAGATTTGTTGTTGTTGAATTGTTTTTCAGTCACATCTGACTCTTTGTGACCTGATTTGAGGTTTTCTTGGCAAAGATACTGGAATGGTTTGCCATTTCCTTCTCCAGCTCATTGTATAGATGAGGAAATTGAGGCAAACAGGGCTAAGTGACTTGCCCAGGATCAGAAGTGTCTAAGACTGTATTTGAACTCACAAAAAATGAGTCTTCTTGACTTCAGGTCTAACGCTTTATCCACTATGCTGCCTAACTGTCCTAGATCAGATGGGACAATTATAGATTCCAATAGCCACATAAAGAAGAGTCCTCAAAATTGTTCCACATTCACCCAAGTGTTCCACAAGGAACTTCCTCTTCTCCCTTCTTTTCATGAATTCCGTAAGTGCTTATAAATTTACTGCTCATTAACTCTCATGAGTCACTTGGAAGTACAATGTATGCCATTGATTAAATACATTGTTGCACATGATAAATTTAATAAGAACATGAATGTACACTAACATGTACAAGAACAACATGTGGGCAAAGACTCTATGCACTATTACAAGATGCTGCTTTATGAGAGAAATGCGACATGATGGCTGGTACTATGCTAGCAGTCAGTCACAGTTGACAACTTGTATTGGGGACAACATTGACGGTAATATTTTTCTGACCTGAAGTAAGTACCAAAACATCACTGCTGAATTTCAGGATTTTATTTTGACATCTCCCATACACTGCAGGTTTACGACATGAAAATCTATTACATTGCAGTTTGAGGAATGTTAATCTTCAAATATTGGATATTAGTAGCATGCTCTCTACATTCTGAAAAGCTAACTGCTTTTGATGTCTTATATTTGCTTTGGAGAATTTCTAATATAGTCCACTTTGGCTACTTAAAAATTCCAAGTGTTTTACCTAAATTCTTAATAACTCATAAAACAAGCAACTATTTCTTCAACTTTTAAAATTGAATAATGCTTTTAATGTTATGATGTAGCTGTAATAAACTTAAAATTTCAAATTCTCCTATCTAAAGAAGGGACAGATTGGCTGTCACTGTAAAAGTGAGCTTGTTCATTAACTCATCAATTTATGTAGATTAGTGTCTCTTTTTATGCGATGTTATTTTAGAGGCTGGATAGTCTGTATATAGAACAGAATAGCTAAACACCTTTTGTGTTTGTGTGTGTGTATGTGTGTGTTTAAACTGACATAACAATAAAGCAAAAAATGTTTTTTTCTTATCATAGGAGAGGAAAAAGATAAAGGGCAGTGCTGATAGGAAGGAGAGTGGATTGGGAGAGGCAGTAATAAGAAGCAAAACACTTTAGAGAACAGGGTGAAAGGAGAGAGAGAATGGAATAAACATAGGAAATAGGATTGAGGGAAATACAGTTAACAATCATAACTGAAAATATTTTTGAAACAAGTTTCTCTTATAAAGGCCTCATTTCTTAAATACATAAAGGAAATGAATCAAATTTGTAAAAATAAAAGCCATTCCCCAATTGATAAATGATCAAAAGATATAAAAAATCAGTTTTCAGATGAATTAATCAAAGCCATCTATAACCATATTAAAAATTGCTCTAAATTCCTGTTGATTGTAGAAATGCAAACTAAAACAATTCTGAAGTATTGCCTCTCACCTAATAGGGCAGAAAAAGAAAATGACAAATGTTGGAGGGGATGTGGGAAAACTGAGACACTGCTGAGCTATAGAGCAATTTGGAACTAAGCCCAAAGGCCTATAAAATCATGCATATACCCAGTGACATAGCAATGCCATTGTGAGGTCTGTATCCCAAAAGAGATAAAATACAAAAAGGAAGAGGAGCTATACACACAAGACTATTTATAGGACCTCTTTTCTGGTGGCAAAGAACTGGAAATTGAGGGGATGCCCATTAATTGGAGAATGGCTGAACAAGTTGAAGCATATGATTGGGATGGAATACTATTGTGTGTTTTAAGAAATGATAAGCAAGATGCTCTCAGAAAAAACCTAGCACATGAACTGATTCAAAGTGAAATGAATAGAACCAGGAGAACATCGTACATAGTAACAGTAGTATCATAAAATGATCATCTGTGAAGGACTTAGCTATTCTCAGCAGTACAATGATCCAAGACAACTCTGAAGGACTTATGATGGAGTCGGAAAACAGATTGAAGCATATTTTTTAACTTCATTTTTTCTTTTTTTGTCTGTTTTCTTTTATGACATGACCAATATAGAAAAAAAAGTCTTTCTTATCCATAACTGAAACATGTTACATTTGATTTAACTTCCTTAAATTATAAATTTGATGTTTGTTATGTATTGAGTACAAAATGATTATTTTAATTTTGAGAAACTTATTTTGTTTTAAAAAATAAGGCATTATGAAACATAAAGACGTTGTCAACATTCTATTTTTTGGTTTATTTGTATTGCCAACATAACAAATTGTATTTAAAAAGAACAATTTAAACTTTAGTGTAAGATGCAAAAATAACATACTTAAAATCATCTATTTCTTGAAAAATATATAATCGCAACTTCTTGCTGATATAATCGCTCTTCTGAAGAGCCTTTTTTTCTTTTTGAAATGCATCAAAAGAGTCAATCTATGATAAAGGTCACTTTGTTTTGTTCTTTAACACACTCACTCTTGAAAAAACCATCAAAAATTTCAGAGTTTTTTTTTTTGTATATTATGTCCTAGATTGAATGAGATAATTGCATATTCTTATACCTCTGGATGCCCATATATTGTATATTACTGGGGACTGATAGGGGGAAATTCAATGTATTCTAACTTCCAGGTATCAACTAACAAATGATGTTGAAAATATTGTATAAAATGAAGCTGTTGTTATTTGTGGTATGTTGAGGAACTGCCCAAAGCATAGGAATGACTTAAGGACTTAATGTGTAAACAATTTTCCTTTGATATCTAAAGGATAGTTGTGCAAATATCTGAAAGGAGAGGTGGGAGGTTGGCTCTTTAACTGTTGGCCCTGAGCTACTACACAGAATTGTCACATAAGTAGTTTCAGGAATGGTGTATTTGATGAAAAGAACATGAAGAAATGGTTCCTGGATCTGAATACAAAGAATGGTGTTTGGACACTGTGAACAATCTTCACATGCACTGATTGGACAATAAACATATGTGTAAGTATCTCTTCTCTACAATTATTCCAAGTCTTCACCATTAAGTCAGTATATATCACGTAGGTCCATGGACTTTATAGTATACATCTTAATCAAATTGCTTATGTAGATAGGGACCATACCAAATACACACACACACACACACACACACACACGCACACACATATACACATATACACACATACATATACACACACACACATATATACAGGTATAGGAAAGGCTGTCATAATAGTTCCCTATGTCTGTTTCTTTTCCTTTACAAAACTGTGAGCTCTCTGAAGGAAGGGATCATTTATAGCTAAATCTTGTATTTTTCCTTAGCAACCTAGTCCAGTGCTCTGCAGATAATAGTTGCTTATTTAATGTTCCTGGATTCATTTGACTTTTTTATGCAGCATTTTCTCAAATATAGGCTATACTTTCTAGGAAAATCTAAGCTGCACAGAATTTAAACTTGGATTATGATAACATACTTATTTTTATTTATTTTTAGGATATAAAATGTAATATCAAAACCTAAATATGGCCTATAATGGAATTCTTAGATATATTTACCTCCATGATGTTAAAATGAATAAATCACTTTTATTTGAATTGAAAGAAGTCTAAACAAAATGTTCACAATACATACATTTTTCTTTGCTGATGTTATATATTTATTTTTCAATGGATATAGATTTTTTTATTTAAAGAGCTCTTTAGGGCTATATCCTATATGTGGGGCATCTTATATTCAGAACAATATAGTATGCAAGGCTGTTTTGTTCACTGACTATTTTCCATGTCTGTCATTTCTTCCAGAGTAGATTGTAAGCATCCTATAGGCCAGGAGCCATGTTTTAGACTTCAATGTATCCTAATAGAGTCAATCAAGGACACTGTTGGGTAAACAATCTTCACTCAATAAATCCTTGCTGGCTGATGGATTGATTGATCTTGCTTTCAAGTTTTATTAATAACACCTACTTTGCCTAATTACTTTCTGGGTTGACAGCTAATTCTATTTACTCTTGCTTTGCATGTGGCTTGCAGTTCATAGGGAAGCCCTTTGAAGTTAAAACACTTAAATACCTTCCCTGTTTTAAAACAGAATTGAGAGGAGGCAGCTAAGTTTGGGATCATAACATTAAGATGTATTTTTAAAAAGCTGTAGGCTGGGCTACCCGTTGATTCCAATTCATGTTTTGTTGCATATATAACCTTGCATATATCATTTCTCCTCTCCAGGTCTTACTTACTTCAGCAATAAGATGAGGGCATTGAGTTAGATTACCTCAAAGGTCACTGCAAGGTCTAACATTCTATGTTCTAGCATTTGGAGTTCTAAGACCCCTGCCCCTAGCGTTCCACAATTCAATGTCATTAGATCTGGTCAATGGGGACTGGGATTCAATGGAGCAATACAGCCTGCCATGCTCCATCAAGTGATATGTGGTTTTGTTTATGGGCATACTAGGTGTCAGAGACAAGCATCTCAATGAAGACAGATCCATCACAAATGGAATGAGAAGTCCCAGGCACAAACTGGTTTTTCATTTAGCAGCCAATATTCCTGAACTGAACACCAACCGATTAAGACAAATATGTTTTTGGAGCCCTCACTACTATATATTATTACTCACACATCACTGACAAAGTTGCTAAACTTCCATAAATATGTTTTTAATGATCAAATGATATTTATCTAATGCATGCTCTCTCTCACATTAAATAGAAATTAAATGCACAGTTTATTGTGTCATAAGCCTATGTAGGCCTAAACATCTCTCCCTTTCTTCTCTTTGAGCTTGGATGACAATTGACAATGCAGCTGCTGAACATCTGGTAGCCTAGAAATGCTGCTGGAGAGGTTTTCAATCTCTGAATTTGATGGCCTGGTGCATAATGGCAAGTCATTTTCCATCAACCTTTCTTAGCTGCCAAAAACATCACATAAAATATGAGGTTGCAGGGAAATAGCCATGTGTTAGCTGTTTTCCCTGGCACTGAGCTAAGGAATGAACTTACAAAGGTGTTTTGGCTTGGCTGGCAGAGAGAACAGAAAGACAGGCCTGAGATGAGGGGACACAGAGAGACCCATCTACCACCACACATATGAGGGATTCCTAACCTAGGATTTCCTAAGGGGAAAACATAGGAGTGGGAAGGAAAAGGAGGTAATAATAATGGCAACTGACATTTATATAGCACCTGATATACCCTGTTTCCATTGAAGTTTTAAACAGTGCTATGAAGAAGGTTTCACAGGTATTACCATACTCATTACATAAAGCAAGAAACTGAGGTAAAACTGGATTAGGTGGTTTGTCTATGACACAGCTAGCAAATGTCAAAGGCAAAATCTGAACCCAGGTCATCCTGACCATAAGTCCAAGTCTCTAATGAAAATGCCATGCTGTCTCCTAGAGCAAAAAAAGATTGAGATAGATAGATACATAGACAGATACATAGACAGATGGAATGACTGAATGAATCAATGAATGAATGAAACAAAAGCTTACTGTCTCAAGAAGGAGGTTAATTGCTATCACACAATGCATGATAGCAGCTCATACTTTTTAATCATATTTTTCCATAACACTTTTTTTTACAACCCTACAAGGTAGAGAGTACCACTCCCCAATTTAATTGATGAAGAAACCGAGACATATGGATACAAAACTAATGAAAAGTAGAATGAGGTCATAGGATGATATACTCACAGAATATTAGAGCAAAAATGCTTCTTAGAACTCATTTAATCCAAGCCTCTTCCTCTTTTTACAGATAAGGAAAATCATGACCAGAAAAGGAAAGTGATTTGCCCAAGATGATATAACTAATAAGTGGCAGGGCCAGAACAAAAACTCAGTTCCCCAGATCTTAAGTCCAGTGGAATAGCCAGCACCCCACACTTTCCATCCTGGTCATCTGTCTCCAAGGCCAGTGTTCTTTTTTTTCCCCTGCACTTCATGGCCTTTCAAAGATTTATCAAACATTCATGGTATGACTGAACTCTGATTTATGCCTGGAATTATGAGGCTCAGCTGTGACAACTCAAAGGTTCTGTCCTTCACATCTTCATATTTTCTCAGTTCATCCTATCTTTCTGCCTGGTGCTCACCCACCCGAGATCATATATATTGTCTGTCACTTTTATGATTATTGGTGGTTAGACATGATGAATATTGATATTAGTCAACTGTGCAGGAGATATTAAATACATTAGCTAATTTTCCCCTTAATGCCTCATCCAATATGAATCAATATTGGTTTAATAATTAACATGTTTAAACATTTTTGATGTATATTTCATGATGAACAGATCTATGTTTATTTTATGAAGATGAAATATTGAGCTCCCTGCAGCAGGCTGCAGCACCACCCCAACTCTGGAGTCCTCATTTAGGCTCACTGAGGATATGTCTGTATTTACTTTTCTGGGACAGTTGAAGCTTCAGAGTGTTGGACATTTCCCCTGGCTACTTCTGACTTGAGAAAGGCAGCAGAGTTCATAACAGATGGTTCCCACTGCTCATGCTATAAGATCTTAGAAAGTGGAACCTTGCAGCTTAGGTGTCCTCTTCAATTGCTATCTCTCTCTGTCTCCTTCTGACTCTCTACCTCTCTGTCTCTGTCCCTCTCTGTCTCTCTTTCTCTTTCTCTATATTCAATCTGTTTTGAAGGTCTGTTAATTTCACCTTCTCAATATCTCTCAAATACACACTTCTCTCCTCTGATCTTGCCAGCGCACTAGTGGGAGCCTTTATCATCTCATGGCTGATCTGTTCCAGTACTCTGATGGTTAATCTTCCTGCCACAAGTCTTTCTCTACCTCAGTCCACCCTCCATTCAACTGTGAAAGTTCTTTTCCTAAAGTGCCATCTGATCATGTCACCCCTATAATCAATAAACTCCAGTGGCTCTCTATCACCATGAAAATAAAATGTAAAATTCTCTCTTTAGGGATTAAAATCTTTTATCATCTAGCCCTTGCCACCCACCTTTCCAGTCTTCTTATACCTCCTCCACTCCATGCACCATTTGATCTAGTGACACTGGTTTCTTTGCTATTCTATGAACAAGCCTATTCCATCTCTCAACTTCAGGCATTTTCTCTGACTGTCCCCCATATCTGGAATGCTCACCCTCCTCATCTTCACTGCCCTGCTTCCCTATCTTCCTTCAATTCCCAGATATAATTCCATTTTCTAGAGGAAGCCTTTCCTAATGTCTCTTACTGTGACTGCCTTCCCCCGATGATTATTTTCTATTTATCTTATATGTAGCTTGTTTGTACATGTGTGTTTGCTTCTTGTCTTGCCCATTAACTTGTGAACTTTTTGAAGATAGATATTACCTTTTGCCTTTCTTTGTATCCCCAATGCTTAGCACAGAACCTGGACCATAGTAGATGCTTAATAAGTGCTTATTGACCAATTCACTAAGAAAATAGATTATTAGAACACAGAATACACAACACCTCATTTTTTTTCCTGAGGAAAACCAAATCCCAGAGAAGGAGGATAAAAGACTTGTCTACTGAAAAATAGGGGGTGAATGACATCTAGGCCCAGTGCTCAAGTTTGGTTACTCAAGCAAGATGTAGTGGAGTCAGAAAGATATGAATCCAAATCCTGCCAACTGTAAAGCTTATTATGTGTGTTACCATAGCTAAGTAACAAACTCTCTGAGCCTCAGTTTTCTCCTCTATAAAATAACAAATGGGCATAACAATAATTGTTATATCTGTTTCAAAGAGTCATAGCTACCCACACAATAGCATGTATGTGAGGGGCTTTGCAAACTCTAAAGTACTGTATATATGTTACTTAAAATATGAAAAGCTTCCTATCCAATTGTCTTTTTTCTTAGAGGAAAAGCTTATCCTTCTTTAGCTCCTTGAATTTGTAACAAAAAAACATAAATTTAGAAAACCACAACTTTCTTTCTGGATGGCTTTGGACATGTGTCTTAAACTCACTGAGGGTCTGTTTCATGAGCCTTAAGATAAATGGTTTGGATTTGATCTCCAAGATCCGTTACAACACTAAATATTTATGATTTCTAAATTGAAGATGATGATAATTCCCCCAGGGAAGAATCTACCTGCTTACCATCATATTTTTTTTTGGAGAAACAAAAATATTTGCTGAATAAGAAATTAGCACAAAGAAGATCCAGGGAAGAGTTTAAACAAGGTACAAAACTACCTTTTTGAACATACATTTCCTAATCTGCAAAATGAAGGTAATACAGTACATGCCAAATGTTTTAGTGAAGTTTGAAGCTATGAAAGCTTAAAACTGCTCAAGACTTTTGGAATACAAGTACTTGCATGATCTAGCTTACATAGGCCGTTAAAAAACAACAACAATAATTTTGTAAATTCTAATATTTCAATTATCTAACAGATAATGATTTTTACTGAAATGTATTGTTTGTCTACTGGGATTCATACCAATCCAATTGAACATTCTTATGCTGTGTAATTCTTATTCATGTTCTTTGCATGGTCAATCCAACAAGCTGAAGACTCTTCTCCAAGTCTTTCCATATTTTATGAGCAACAAAGCAGCATTCAGGTTTCTCTAGTATCCCTTAATGCCATTATGTGATGGCTATTTCACCTTTTCTGATCAAACATGTCCCATATGGTGTCACATGTGCCACTGGTATGCTGGTTGTCACTGAAATTCCTTGGAAGTCTAGTCCCTCTACCCAGGCATTTCTCTACTGCATTTTGGTTCACTCATATCTTTGATTCTTTCGAGATAGATGCTTCAAAATTCACAACTATATAGCATCATTGAGAGAACATTTGTTTAAAAAGATGGCTTTTGATGTCAGGGAACAGCTTGGGATCATTAAAAGCACTGCCAAATTTCCTGAAAGCAGTACCTTCCATTCTTTTCCTCCTATGTAATCCTGGACTACACTCATTATCCATATAGTAGTAGCAGTAGCAGTAGCAGTAGGAGTAGCAGTAGCACTACTAGTAGTAGCAATGATAATAATGGTATTTATTTGGTTCTTTACGGTTTGCAAAATGCTTTACTTATTACTTATTTATTTTACTTCACTATTGCCTCATTTTATTCTTACAACAATTCTGGGAAGTAGATGTTATTATTACCTCTATTTGAGGAAACTAAGACAGAGCTTAAATGACTTGGCCAGGATCACACAGTTAGTTTAGTATCTAAGACTGGATTTGAACTCATTCTTCCTGACTCAGGTCTAACCCTCTATCCATTATACTATCTATAGTGTTTCTGGGCTAACAATCCAACTTTCAGACACTATAACAAATAGCTATCCATTTACAATTTTCATTCATTTATAATTTTTCCATGTGGTGTATCAGATGGACTACTTTTAAACAATTACTTATGGATCTCATTGAAGAGGCTCTGAAATGTTCTGGGTTTGAATCAGTCAGCACATTCTCATCTATAAATTAGAGGATCTAGAGGACGGCACCATCTAGAAGTAATGTGTATACACATACGCACACGCACACACACACACACACACACACACACACACACACATATATATTTCCATTTGGATCCTGTGAGAAACATCTGTACCAACAAGCTTCTCTGGTGTGTATATACCTCCCTATTTTACGCATTGGTTATGAGAGATTTGATAAACAAAGTTATCTTTGAACTTATATTAACCAAAGAATCTTGTACAATCTTACCACATGCATGAGAAACTGCTTATGGAGTTTTTAAGGTAGCATTTTGCTCTAACACTTTTTTTGTAATATAAAAAAGTAAAATCTTATATATGTGCACACTTTGGTCAGTTTTATCATCATAAAGATATGATTTGTTATAGAACATCATTTATGAAAGTCTTCCAATTCTTTTATTATATTTTTTGTCAATGATAACTTTGATATGCTGAATATCATTCTAATAAAAATTTATTAAAAAGAGAAAGTAGG
Source organism: Phascolarctos cinereus (assembly GCF_003287225.1). NCBI lineage: Eukaryota > Metazoa > Chordata > Mammalia > Diprotodontia > Phascolarctidae > Phascolarctos > Phascolarctos cinereus. The sequence continues at coordinate 306,489,946 of NW_027555625.1, read as the reverse complement.
AATATAGGTTAGTAGTTATTGTTGGCCTCAAAATCAGAGGTGTCAAACTCAAATAGAAATAGGGCCACTCATCCGTATATAAGGATTCTTGTGGCCCATATGTTGTTTTCACTTTAAAATAACATATTATATATTTTTTTGTATTTTTATTTATTTTATTAAAAAATTTCTCAATTACATTTTAATCTGGTTTAGTCCACTCTTGGAGTGTTGTTGCTACATGTGACCTGCATATCATATGTTGGATACATAGGCTCTATATCACCTTTTCTGGGTAGTAATACCATCTACAGGCTTTTTCCCCTCTTCTCATTATTTTGTTATTTTCCCTTCCATGAGATATTTTATGAAATAATGCCTTAATACTTTTAAGATTGTGTTGCCTTCAGCACAGATTTTCTCTGTGTATACTTGCTTTGGCCTAACTATTCTTTCTCACTGATCTTCTTAAGTGCCATTTCTATTTCCTAAAACATCATATCAAAAACTGGGATGTTAGAGATAAAATACAGTGGTTCCATTGCAATTGATAACCAAAATAAACAATTCCAGAAACACAGACCTATTCCATTTTCCATCTGTTTGTTGCCCTACTGCTACTTTAATCTATGAATGCCCACTGGATACAATTTCTTGGTTGTTTCTCATGTCAGTTTTTTGTAGATTTATTTTTTCCCCATTTCTGAAAATTATCCACTATCATATTCTATGTTGTTTTATTAATAAGTTTGGGTTCTAAACTGGTATTGAGTTTAGTTGTCACCTTTTTCTTCTTTTCAAGGAGATGAAATATTTGCTGAGTAAAATGATTTCTGAATTTTTTTAAACTGTTTCTAAACAACTTGGCTTAAGCTTTTATAGGAAATGGTAATAGTCAAGGTTAATAACTTTCATTTTTTCATTAAAAAAGTTACTATCTTTTTTGAATGTCAGACTGAAGTTATGATTGTACATGATATCTTCTCATCTTTATCTTTCTAATTTGTTCATTTTTACATTTGTTCTAACTAGACACTCTAACTTCATAGAGTTGGCTAAATTTGATTTGATTTCCAATTATTTCCTGTCCAATAAGATATAATCAATTTAGTTTCTTAAAATATTGATTGGTGTTTACCATATCGGATGCATTCAAGAAGACAGTAATCATTATTCAAAGTTGGAGGTCTTCTAAACAGCATAGAATTTTCAACCTTTTTGGTTTCTTACATCTGATTCACATTTTCTAACATATTTTACATTCAATTTATGCTCACCTTTGAACTGAAGTTATTAAGTGGCAAAATTCATGTAGGATGTCTCTACCTCATCATCATCTACAACGTATACTGCTGTAGAAGTTGCAATTATCTTCATGGTATACCCTTATATTTTATGTATCTACACATACCTATCCATTTATAGTACCTTATCTCATCTTATCTCATCTCATCTTATCTTATCCTATCCTATCTTATCTCATCTTGTCTTATCTCATCTTATTTTTTCATGGGAAATACAAAGTGAGATGCCCAAGTAGTTCACTGTCCCATGAAGGACCATTGAATTTATAATAATGTTAGAGTGTTGTAAAAACTATCAGAATTGGACAGGAATGACACATTTTTAAACATCTATAAACATCATAAACTATAAATATGTTTGTACTTTAAAGTGAGAGGTTTTTGGCCAGTGACCAATGATTTGATATATTGTTATACTGACAAAAGTGGATACCAAAAGTTAGAAAGACAAATTTAAGGATGGCTCACAGGATCTTTTCTTAAAGCTTAGTATTTAGAGGAGTTCATATCATTCTTTAACCAAAGGCAATAAAAAAATATATGTTTGTATGGAACTTTGGCCATCACTCATAAACTGTAACATGCTTTATAAATGTGAGCTATTATTACTAGACATGGTAACAGCTAATCAGACACTTTATTTATTGATGACCTACTAATATTCAAACAGACTGGGTTATTCATTATTGTCCAAACATGCCAAAGGCATAGCAACCTACATTTCTTTTCTTATATTATCCCCACTTGATGCACATATTGTTCTATTCTTATTTTCCTGATTGCTCTAGCCAGGTTGACATTTTTACCCCATGAATTCCTATTGCACCTACTTTGTTCTGCCTCATTCATTTGGAATTATTACATCTTGATTTGTATTGCTATTTCTCTTTTTACCTGTACATGACTTGTCTTAACCAGATTTCAAGTTATTTGAGTCAGGAATAGTGTCGCAAACTACTTTATTTCAATTCTCCTTATATATTGGAATAAAATGCATTGTGAATAGCCACATATTTCACTCATTATTCAAATACATCGTAGCTTATCTTTATGCTTCACATAATCATTCATCCATGAGAGTAATAATAACATAGTGAAGAAATATCTGGCCTCAAAATCAAGAAGGCCTGAGTTCAAGTTCTTTCTCTGACACATACTAACAGTGTGACCCTGGGCAAGTCATTTCATCCTCCAGTTCCCCAGGCAGATCTTCTCTAAGACTACATTGGGTAGAGCAGTTGTAGATGTGATTTGGTACAGTGAATTTCTTCATTCCAGTTGAGTTTCATGTAAAATCATACATCTGGTCTAAAAAAAATTGGATGAGTTACAATATATCTTATCTAGGGTGTCTTATACAATGATCAAAATATATTTGTTTCGTATCTCTTCCCAATTCAATTTCATTCAATGTAACATTTATTAAGTGACAACTTTATACAAGACACTACACTAGGCACTGGGAAAACAAGATGAAATCTCTGCCTTCAAAGAGTTTAAATTCAATGAGGAGATGCAACATGTACACTGAGAAGTAAATACAAAGTAATTCTAGGAAAGAGAGAGAACTAGGAAGAACCAAGAAAAGTTTCATGTAGAAAATGAGATGTGCTGAAGGTAAGGATTCTGAGAAGTAGAGTCAAAGAAGAAGTAAAGTCCAGCCATGTTGGATAGATTGTTTATGGAGGGAGTGGATAGAACAATATCAAATAATCTAGTAATATAACTTGGGGAATGTCAATTATAGGAAGGAGAGTAATGTTTGAAAGGCAGATTACAGCCAGACAATAGAGGATCTTACACAACAGGCTGAAAATTTTGCACTTTAACCTAGAGCCAATACAGAGGCTTTACAGGGCCAATACTGAAGGCTTTTGAGATAGAGGGTGAAATATTTGGGCATATTTTTCTGAAAAAAAAACCCCAATATTTTGGCAAACATGTAGAATTTATATTTGAGAGGGGAGAAACTAGGACACTAGGAAAGAAAAGAGTCAAGGGTGCCTGCACTTATGAAACTGTGGATTGGGAACATGGTAGTGCTCTCAACATAAATAAGAAATTGTAATGAGTTTAGGGCAGCTAGGTGGCACAGTGGATAAAGCACCAGGATTGGAGTTGAGAAGACCTGGGTTCAAATCTGACCTCAGGCATTTACTAGCTATGCAATCCTGGGCAAGTCACTGAAGCCTATTTATTTCAGTTTCCTCATCTATAAAATGAGCGGAGAAGAAAATGCAACTCCCCCTCCCCAGTATCTTTGCCATGAAAACCCTAAAAGGGGTCATGGAGAGTTGGACACAATTGAAAACACAAGTGAACAACAACAAATATGAATTTAGGGTAAAAAGACTATCAAGTTACATCCTGTAATTATTGAGTCTGAGCTGCTAATGGGGTGTCCAAGTTAATATATCCAGGAGGTCGCTGGCAATGTGGAACTGGAATTCAGGAGAGATACTAGATTTATGTCTGTTTAGCATATCATGGGTAAAGATGGCATAGGAGCTATGAGATCATCAAGAAGAGAGGATGGAAAAGACAATGCAGTATAGAACCACAAGGGACGTTCATTCTTAAGGGGTAAGAGTTATACGAAAACCCCACAAAAATAAAACTACCACTGAAAAAGAGTGGGAGAAATGTCACATAAGCCAAGGGAGGAGAGAACAACCTAGAAGAGAGGTTATTCAATAATTTCAATAACTTTAGAGATATCGAGGAGGATGAGGTCCATTGGATTTAGCAATTAAGGGCTCTCTGGGATCATTCCCTAGGGTGAAAGTTTCAGTAGAATGATAGATAAGAAGCTAGATTACACAGGCTTATGAAGTTATCGAAAATAAATGGAAGAAGTACGACCAGATAACTCTTTCTAGGAGCCTGGCAGTGAAAAGAAGGGGAAAAAAGATAGGACAATAGCTTCAGGAAATGTGAGGTTCTCAAAAGGCCATTTTTAACATTGGAAAATAACTGGGAATGCATATAGGCAGCAGAAAAATATCCAATAAAAATAGAGAGGTGAAAAACGAGGGAGAGAGAGGGCAAGCCACAAGAAAGGATCAGAGGTACAGGAGATGAGATCAGAAGTGCACATAGCAGGCGGAGCCTTGACAAAAGGGGCTACCTGTTCCTCTCAAACTGAAGTGTTTTGTGACTAACACATAAGGGTTTTGTGACTAACTGGGGTAGCTGAGGAAGCTCCTACAGCTTTTCTTAGTGATGTAGGAGGCCAAGATCATTTACTGTTTGGAAGAATAAAAAGGTTGCTCTGCAGCAGTGATGGCCAAGTTAAGAATAGGTAATGTGAATTTATAATGGATCTAGTTAGTAGGACTATATGTCTTTCCCCATCAATGTTTAGAAGGGTTGGATAAAAGCAATGATAGATGTAAGATAAGATCAAGATATGTTAGGGCATGAATTGTTATAGTATGAGCATGGAGGGAATAATGCATAGTTGAGCTGGTAATTATAGGTTCAAGACAGTGAAGTTTAAAGTGAAGTCATACGATTCTAATAAGGATAATTATGCACTCATTATGCCATGTAAACTCTAGTCCAACCTCTTCATATTATAGATATGTAAATGATGTAAGAATTGAATAGGGGTGCAATCGTAGGGAGAGAAGTGATTTATATACAGAAAGGATATCAGCATTAAGTTCATTCAATTCACTCTGCTCCTCCAGTCTTTATTCAAGATCCTGGGGGTAATTTTCATAAACTTAAGCTGGCATATTATAATGTCCTGATGGAAATTAAAATGAATGTATTTGTTCTCACATAAAATAGCAGACTAAGTTCAAAGGGTGGCCACTGAGGCAGAATCAAAGTTCAAATGACAGATAATCCTCAGACTTCTGATGAGTGTCTAGACGTGTGTACAGATCTGACCCATATTGGAATGAATATAAAGATACTGGAAATGCTATTGCCCTGGCTCCAATATTTGAGAGGACTGATGAGTTTCAATATAGAAAAAAAAAGCTAAGGTAGTCCCTAAGTTATGTTTTAAAATATCTGAGACCCTTCCCATAAGGGGAATAGGCTACACAGAAACTTCATTTTAATGAATAACCAATAGATGATTCTTAGAATAGTAAGAAAAATTATAAGATGGCAGCATTGTTGATTAAGCATCAGCTTGCAGCACACCAGAGAAAATAGCTTAGCAGAGGACCACATCATCTTTCAGTGCAATGGAGAAAAACATCAAGTGGAAGTGATGCATACAGAAATGTATTCCAGCTTGGATGCAGTCCTAGAAGTTCTCTATTTTTATGTCTATATATGGTGTCTTTACATGTATGTTTTCCCACATGTGTTCCCTAATTCTGTTTTTATTTCCTTTCTCATGTTTGGTGGTATTGGGGTTGAGGGGATTTGAAGTGAGCTTTCTTTTTTGCCATTTATCTTTATTTTAGATGCCTTTCTTTGTTCATTTATTCATTTATTTGGGGGTTTTTTGGTTGTTTCTTCATTCTTGTATGTATGTATGTATGTATGTATGTATGTATGTATGTAATGTAGCCTCTGATTGTCCTGGTAAAAGAGAAACATCACTTGGGGCTTTTGAACTACACTTTTGAAGAAAATGCTGTTCCATATCATGCTTTCAATGTGGAGTAGCTTTCAAGGGGCTCAGAGTTGAATTAAGCCATCATCTGTTATTCCTATTAGTTCAATTCGTCAGTTCCCAGGAAAGAGAAGAGTCCTAAAGGGATAGAATGCTGGATTGGAGAAATATATGGAAGTTTCCATATCTGTGCTCCACTTTAATTAGAAGCAAGCTACACTTGGGATCTTACACTTTCTCCAGTACCTGCTCTTAACCATCAGGCAGATCTAGTTGGGTATCTTAGTATGAGAGCTCACAATTGTTTTTCCTGACCTGTTAGTTGTCTCCTCTTTGACCTTTTGAACTCTGAGCTCTTCATGCCTAGACCTTTGTAATCTACATAAACAATCTGACCTGTCTGGCCCTTCTTGCCATTTGAATATTGAATTTTATAAGCATTATTTCTTTATTTGAGTGATCTCTCAGCCCAGTCTGCATCTCTGGAATGGACTTATTGTCTAACTCAACCACAAAGCTCAACAGGCCCCTCTTGTCTAGGCAGAATCCTTATCCTTGTCAACTCTAGTTTGTTGAGATTTCTCTGATCCGAATTTAAATACAATAAGAGAGTTGTGACCATAGGGAAGGGACATGGAAGAGGAAAATATTTGGAGCCTGAGGCACTGGCAGAAGAATAAGGTTTGGCGTGGTCAGTATGGTGAGCATCCTTGTTAGCCAGGAAGGAACATGAGCATGTTGTGAAAGCTGAGTTAGACAGAAAGGATATTGAAAGCTCACCATAGACAAATTAAACCAACTCCATTATTGTGCTGAAGGTCATCCCCAGAGGCATGTACAATGAAGCCTGAGCAATCAATCCCTCAACCTGTTTATAGCCTAGCTGTAGCAATGCATATACACATAAAAATGAAACTAATAACATAAGTCAGGATATGCTAAGTGCCTTATCTTCAAGTAAATGTAATAAGCATTATGATTAAGAAATTGAACCTCAAGGAGGTCAAGTGAGTTACTTTAGACCATACAGCTAGTTAGTAGCATAACTACGAATCAAACCCAGGTCTTCTGAGCCTTTTTTTTAAATATGATCATTTGTTTGTTTAGAGCCTGGGTTTCCCTATTCCTCCCAGGCTGGAAGTGCAATAGCCACACATGTACTGATAATAATATTGGCCACCATAGAAGGTTTACTGCTCTGTCCATTCTAGATAGTCTGATGACCCTTGTTTCCTGCAATCTGACCAGACTGGTGCCAGATTTAGTGCAGATACCTCATGGTCTTTAGACCTACTACAATTTAGAATTCCTGAACTTAAGACATCCATTGTTCTCAATCACCTCCAGGGATTACAGTCCTGTACCAAGTCTGAGACTCACTCCTAATCTATTCATTTGAGTCCCTTGTTGTGGTTGAGTCCTCTCAGTTTGCCTTACTCTCCATGACTACATTTGGGGTTTTCTTGGCAAAGAGATTTTTCCTTCTCTGGCTCATTTTACAGATGGGGAACTGAGGCAAACAGGGTTAAGTGACTTGCTCAGGGTGACACAACTAGTAAGTGTCTGAGGTCAAATTTGAACTCAGGTCCTCCTGACTTCAGGGTCTGCATTCTTTGCAACCTAGCTTTCCTTCCATTTTAGTCAATATTAAGAGCATTATGATTTGGAAATAGAACCTCTATAGGAAGTTAAATGACTTATTAAAAGTCACAAAGATAGAGGAATCAGGAACGACACCCAGGTCTTCTGACTTCTAATCCATTCAATTTAAGTCAATTCAATAAACATTTATTAAGCATCTATTCTGTTCAAGTCATTGCTGTAGATCAAAGCTTACAAAAACAAGGACAACAACAAAAATCAGTCCCTTTTCTCAAGGAATTTGCATTCTAATTCATTATCTTCACCTTCTTGAAGCTTCCTAGAAAAGGGATAACATCTACTATTTCAAGGGTAATCTCAGTCATGTAGGACATGTGTCCTGGACTTATTTGGACTATTTCCATGTGATAACTGCCAAACTCCACTGAGGTCAGGCTTAGAAGAATTATTGCTGACATGCTTTGATCTGCTCATATGAATCAGTACTATATGGTGAGATCCTTCTGCGAGAAGGCTTCTGAAAATGGTATACTTTCCTGGAAAGGATGAAACCAAGATAGAATGTCTGCTTTATTTTTTTTTTTTGCTTCCCTTGGGTTTCTATCTCTTCTGCTTCTTTTTTTTCTTTGTATGAATGATGATTGATGGTTAAAGGCATCACTTATCAACAACTTTGGATTCAGAGGGACCCCCACAAGATTTCAGAAAAAGGTTAGCAATCACCTAGGGCAGTCTCCTAGTCTCTGTGAAGTTACCAGTAAGCAATTTCTTCCACACCTAGCTGCTGTTTGAACCTGTTGGCCATTGCTGACAAGCAGACATGAAAACCCCAGTGATTAGCAGCAGTGCCCACCCAAATGGCAGGGCCTAAGTTATCAAGAGGGCAGTGGTGAGGCCCCAGGGACACATAGCCTTCACCAGTTTGAATAATGGTGACCTTAGAAAGACATTTAGTGAAAGCAAAATTAGAAGTAGGTGTTTTTTTCTCCCTCCCTCCCCCTCCTTCTCTCTCTGTCTCTCTCTTCCTCTTTCTCTCTGACTCTGTATGTATATACATATATATATATATAAAATGTATACATCTGTATGCATATATACATATATTTATATAGATAGATAACAATTTCTGTATAATTTTATTTCCTTTGTAATCTTGTATATTTTGGTTTATAAATTTACCAGATATTCCCACATTCTCAGCTTCATCAGAGATTGCCAAAAAGGAGGTTTATACCAAGAAAAGGTTAAGAATTCTTACTCTAGTATTCTTTGTGTCAAAATCCTTTATAGCTCCAACCTTATATATTATATATATATAATATATAATATATATATATATATATATATATATATATATATATATATATATTAATATATATATATATATACATATAAAATATATATATATATATATAATATATATTTTTATCTTCTAACAGTCTATTCTAAGGTTTCATTCAGCTCTAGCATTCTGTGTCCTAACATCCTGTGCTATAAAGTCACCTCCACCTCTAACATCTTTTAACTATGAGTACAGAACCCATCAATATAGAGGGATTTCTATAGTGATCACTTGGCATGTCAATACTGGCACTCTGACAACTTACCTGTGAGTAAACTAAGATAAACACTAAAAACAGCTAAAAGAAACTATTAGAAAAGAGTTACATACTTAAGAAGTAACAAAGAATAAACTTTACAGAATATAGAGGCAGCAAAGTGACTTAATGGCTAAAGTCCTGGACCAAGAATCATGAATACTTTAGTTCAAATCTATCCTCAGACACTGACTTACTGCCTGTGGGACCCTGGGTAAGTCACTTGACCTACCTCAGCCTCAGTTTTCCTATCTGTAAAATGCAGATGATGATAACACATATCTCCAGGGTTATTGTGAGGGTAAAATGAGAAAATACTTGTAAAGTGTTTTGCAAACTTAAAACATTCTATGAATGCTGGTTGTTATTATTATTATTACTTTGAGATTGGAATCTTTAGAGTTTTATTCTATTTTGGTTTTGTGTCATTTACTTCAATGCATCTATGTGGTTTATTTATATTCAAGGGGGGAGAATTCTAGTTGCTTTTCTCTCATTAGAAGTAAACATGTGTTTTGACAGAATTCTATGAGTATTAAGCAGCATATCCCTGGGATTTTTACTTCTATATTCTCAAGACCACCTACATCACTGTGCCTACTAGCATATACAAAAATTAAGATACCATTGACAACTTATTTGTGACTAAGAGAAAAACAAAGCCAAAGGAAAAACTAAAAAGCCTTTCTTCTTGAAGAAGGCCTAAGCCCCCAATTTCTCTATAGTTACTAAAATAACAATATCACTATACACAGAATACTGAATGGATCTCATGCACAAAGATTGTTTTAGTTGTTACGCGGTCCCAACCATTGGGAAAATTCCAGTATAAAAACACCTTTTACTTGTGCAGAGACTCAAATCATTTGTACTTTAGAGTCTTATGAAATTTGCATAGCACCCTGAGAAGTTAAACGGCTTATGCAATATCACACAGCAGTAAGTATCACAGACAGGATTTGAACCCAGTTCTTTCTAACTTCACAGTCTAAAGCCTTGACTCTCACTGACTTTCTACAAAGGATTATCATCTGGACAGCCTTTGCAACAACTTAATCCAATAAATATTTATTAATTTAATATTAATGATTTTTAATCAATATTTAATTAATTTAATTAAGTGTCTATTATTTAAATGTTGAATAGGTACAGGACATCGTGGAATCCTGCAGCTAAGAAGCACAAAATTAGAAGTAGGCCCTGCCTTCAGGGAGCTTACATTGTTCCAAGAGTATACAGATAAACAGGTTGTGGGGAAGATGTATGTATTTTCTTTGAGTTCTTTGAGGTACAGGCAGACAAAGTTAAATTCGCAACATTTAAAGGGATGGAATACACTTACATAGGTGGTTATGAGCAGACACCTAATACAAAAAGAACATACATGGGACCTCGTGGAAGCATAGATACTGATTACAGGGAGGCTAGCTAGGCAAGTGGACTATGTGTTATGTGAATGATCAAGAAAAGATAATTTGCATTAAATGTAAAAAAAATTTCCTGGAGGAGAGATAAATGTTGAGTGCTGCATTTATGTTTTTAAAACACCCACACTCCTTCCTCTGCTCTTTCCAAAGGCAAGGGCCTATGGGCATGGAATATTGCATATGCTGTCAGACATGATTGATGTGTTAGTTTTGCTGAATTGCTTTTTTTTTCTTCCTTTCTAAAAATCGTTGTTATAAGGGTTGAGTCATTGGGTAACTGAGGAGGGAAGGATATATTTAGAAATGGAGGGGAGGTAAAAACAAAATATCAAAATTTTAATAGCTAAAAAAAAAAAAAGAGCAACAACCAAGAACAACAGAAGTACAAGACAGGAAATTCATGACTCAAAACGAATTCTGATTTGGGGGAGGGGAAGGGAGCATTCAAGAGCCTCTTGTATCTTAGTCGCGAGCAGCTCAGTATGAGTCCAAAATATGATGTGGTGATGATAAAAAGTGAATGAGCTTGTGGGCAACAGTAACACAAAGGGGATGTCCAGAATAAGAGATAGAGAGACGAGGGTCCTTGAATCCTCTGCCTGGCCAAACGACTCTTTCATTTAGTTCTCGTTGCTCCCTTTTTGGAAAGGCATCATGATCAGCATGAGAGTGTCCATGATAGTGAGGGGAATGAAAACATACCAGGCTTTAAGCGAGTTTCAGCTGAAGGAACTGAAGGGAACTTGGAGAAGAGATCTAGAAGTCATGTAATAGCTGTCAAAAGACCTTTAAAAGGGTCATACTAGAGAGCTAGAAGGATCTTACAGCTCATGCAGTCCTAACCTTTTATTTTACATGTGAAGAAACTGAGGCCCAAAGAAGTTTCAGTGGCTTATGATTAGTCAATACCAGTGCCAAGATTTGAAACAAGATCCTCAAGTCCTAAATAATCAAATCCTAAATCCAAGTCCTAAATCCAATCTCAAGTTCTTCATACCACGAAGCTGCAATGCAGAAAAGGGATTAGATTTTCTGCTTTGTGGCAGAAGGCAGAGTGAAGACCAGTAGGTGGAAATTAGGGTATAGTGCAGCGCCCAGCATGCAGCAGGTACTTAATGTTTGGTGATTTATTTTAACTGATAGAATTTTTCAGTTCAGTATAAGGAAAAAGAAAACTTTGCAACTATTCACTCCAATCCAATAAGTATTTATTAAGCATTGAATATGTACAGGATACTGTGGAATCCTGGAGATAATAAGCAAAAAATTGAAATAAATCTCTGTCCCAAGTAGCCTACGTTGTTTTGAAAGTATACATGTAAATACTTATCAATAACATACATATTGTTACTATCTATCTATCTATCTATCCATAGATATAGATAAACACACATATATGTGTATATAACCTTAACCCTCACCACATGTATATCATACATATATACGCATATAATATATATATAATAGGTATTTACATGTGTACTCTCATATATATTGCATGTATGTACATATGTGGGTGTGTTAATTTAAGGAAGGAAGAAAGAAAGATCATTGATATCTGTGTCCAGAAAAAGGTTTCTTGTAGAAAATAGTACATGAGCTGAGTCTTGGAGGAAGTTAGAAATTCTAAGACAGGGAGGGTTAGGAGAGCATACATTCCAGGCATTGGGGATAGCCGTTGCAAAGGCAAGGTCTGGAGAAATAGAGTGTTAAATTCAGAGAGCAGAAAGTGTATCCATTTGGCTGCAAAGCAGAATGTGCAAAGGGAATTAAGATGAAGTAATGGAAAGGTAAACTAGGAGCATATTGTGATGGACTTCAAATGTGGAAAGAAGAAGAGTTTGTATTTTCTCCTAGAGGTAATGGGAAGACCTTGAGATTTTCAAAGCAAGGAAATAATATGGTCAGATATATGCATTTGGAAAATTACTTCAGGGGAATGAAGAAGATGGATTGGGAAGGGGAGGACTTGGGAGACAGGAAGCCAACATATAATTGTCACAGTCATTCAAGTAATTGGTGATTCATTAAAGCTTTTAACTGGCTGTATAAGGGAGAGGAGGGACAAATAGGGGGAAAAAAGTTTGTAGAGGTAGATTCAACAAGTCTTGACAATCAAGTAGACATAGGGAATGAGGGAGAAGAGACAATCAAGGTTTGAAACCTACATGCCTGGAAGAATGGTAATAACCTCAACAGAAATGAGGAAGTATGGAAGAGAGATCAGTTTGGAGGGAGATAAATGATTTCAATTCTGGATATTTTGGATTTAAGAGGTCTACAGAAAGTCCAAATGAGGCCTTTCACCAGGCACCCAATGATGGGGCATAGAACTCAGAACAGTGTGTAAGTATTTCAATCTGAGAGTCATCTGCATAGAGATGATAAATGAATCTAGAGGAAATTATGAAATTACCAGGAAAGACCAAGTAAACATAGAAACAGAGGATAAAGGTAGATACTTAGTGAACAGTCATATTTAGGTGGTACATCATGGGTAGTGACGATCATTCATGATACATGATGAATCATCCATCCATGATTATCCATCAGAGGAGATGGAGAAGGCTCAGTTAGGTAAGAAGAAAACAAAGAGTGAAGAAGAGTCCAACAAGCTGCCTTGTAAGTGAGTTTTTTTGTGTCTAGAGGTTTTCTGGCAGAATCTGGAAAACTGCTTGTTGTGACATTGTAGACAGACTTCATGCTTCAATTAAAGGTTGGACTAGATGACTTTTGATGTCCTGTCCAACTCATAAGATCATGTGTTCTAACATTTTGTGCTTTAAGGTCTTTTCCATCTCCAACATTTTATGTTTTATCACTCTATGTTCCATTCTATTTTATATTCTAAAATTCTCTTTTTTTATTCTACGTTTCCTATTCCAACATCCAAATACTCACTTTAAGGTCTATTCTCTCTCTGACATTCTATGATATAAGTAAGGTCCTTTTCAAACCTCAGAAGCTGTGGGTCTAGGCACTGGCCTTGTCATACTAGGTGGGCTTCAGGATGTCAGACAGACATTGTTACTAAGTAAAGAAAGCCACTCTTCCTCTTTCTGTCAAACCCCACTCCCTCCTGCAATCCAGCATTCTCAGCAGTAGCCTCCATAATTTCTTCCTAATCATTTGGAGACCTTTTCCAAATCTCTACTCAAGACTTGCAATTTTAAAAAAAATAAATTACCTGCCACAGTAGCATGTAATTTTCAAAACTACCTGTTCACTGCTGCAAAGCAATAATATACAACCCCCAGCAGACACATCATTCTCTCCCCCTCTTCCCACCAAGCACTGTGTGGTGAGCCGGAGCAAAGCCATCAACACAGAAACATTTATCCCACCTCAACTTTGATCTTTCTTCCCCAAGTCCCTAATATTTTTATCTTTTTTTCCTTTCCTCTCTTTGCCTTTTCCCCCATGCCCTTTCCCTTTTTCTCAGCAGAAAAGGATAGCTAAAAGGGCACTATCAGGGGACGTGGGTTCAACTTTTGGCCCTTCTATTGTCATTTATGATCCCAAAGCCATCAGAAAACTACTCGTGACCAGAGTCCCAAACCTTTGAGTGGAGGAAGAGGCAGTGTTATAAAGCAGTAAGAGCCCTGAACAGAGAGTCGGAAGATTTAGGTTCTTGTCTCAGTTCTGCCACTAATTCCCTCCATCGTTTTGAAGTTAGGCTTCTAATGTCTGTCTTAGTTTCTTTATCCAGAAAGTAGGCATGAACATAGCTCTCCAATATACCCACAAAATACAACCTTGGATGAATTACTTCCTCTCTCTGACTCTCATTTTCCTTATCTGAACCATGAGGAGGTCAGGCAGTTGATCTATAAGGCCCTTTCCAGCCCTAAAATTCAGTATCTAAGGTCCCTTCTGACTGAAATTCTAAGTTCTATGGACCCTTCCGGTTTTAACATTCTACGTTGTAAGGGCTTTTCCATCTCTAAAAGCAGTATGCTAGTCCTCTATATTCTAAGGTCCCTTTAAGTGGTAACGTTCTATTATTGTATGCTTTTAAGATCCTGTGTTCTGTGTTTTACGTTCTGTGTTCCCAAGTTCTTTCTGGATCTGACATTTTATATTCTATACTATTGTACAGATTTATATCTACTACTCATTTATATTTCCAGCCTATGCCACCTCAAAGAGTAATGAATTTTATACTTTTATTTCTTGCTTGTGTCAAGTAAGACTGCCTTTTGTTTGTCCTACAACTTCCGCCTCCAAACATCAAGGGAGTTTCCTGTAAAGTGAGCAACCCCAGGCATATAGGAAAGTAAGGCAGGGGGCCAGCTCTCATAGTCAAAACCCAGACCTTTTGCTACCTGCCGGGGCTCTCTATAAAGAGAGGGATGGCAGTGAGGACAAGCAACTTCCATTCTACTAGCAGCTTTGGACTTGGGTCCTGTGCTAGGGAGACTGGAAAAACCCTAAGTGGGACTGCGTCTAATGCTTGGCTGTGAGTACTGACCCCCTTCTTACTTGGGATCTTCTTTTTGAATTGCCCACAGTCCCAAATGCTGAGACTTAGCAAGACTGTGATCACATCCTCTGACGCCTTCTTAAAACCATCTTAGTCTTGGTCTTTCCAGACTGAAAAATCCAGGCTTCAGTTTCCTCTCCTTCCCCCAATCGTGTTGTTATCCATGGGATTATTGTTAGCTGACTTTTAATCATTAATTCAACAAATATTTGCTGAATCCAGTGCTAAGTGCTATGGGAGATGACAAGAAGTTTGAAGACATAGCCCTTAAGGAGCTTATAATCAACTTGGGCAAGCTCATTATGCTTACATTTGTAATAATAATGACAGCTGACATTTATATAGGACTTTATGATTTACAACATAGGTAGTACCTCTTAGTGAAGAGGGAGATTCAGAGTGAGAAAGACCTAGGTTCAGGTTCCACCTTGACACATATGAGCTGTGTGATTGTAAATCATGAAACATACCAATGCCCCAGGCTGCTCTCTAAGACTGTAAAATGCAGATGAGTTAACTGCAATGACAGAGATTCCTTCCTGGAATATCCCTAGATCAATTCATTCAGTCACAGGCCTGAGGGGAAATTTGGTTTACACAATGTTTTGTATACCTTTTCTTCTTTGATCTTCACAATATAACTTTCTGAATTAGAAAGTTTGAGGATTATTATTCCCATTTTGCAGGTGGGAAAATTAAGGTAAAGATAATTTGGTCCCCTAGCTCATAACTGGCAGAGCCAGAAGGTTAAAACATTGCCCATGGCATAATGGTAACTACTTAAGAGCTGGAGTCAGGAGATAGGATTCGGATACCAGTTTTATCACTTAGCATCTGTTTCACCATGGATAAGTCACCCTGGCTCCGAAGCTCATGTTCTTTATACATAATATGGGGATAATGATAACCTATATCAATTTCTTTCTAAGGCTACTGTGAAGAACACACTTTCTACATAGTAACATGCCACAGAATTGTTAGTTACTATTATTCTGACTTTTCTGTTTTCTTTTCTGTATGTCAAATGTTCTAGTTTCATATACATAAATGAGCTTGTTTGGATAGGTGGCTGTGTATAGCAGATAGAATGCTAGCCAGGGAATCAGGAAGACCTGGGTTAGCATTCTGCCTCAAGCACTCACTAGCTGTGAGATCAGAGACAAATTACATTATTTCTCTGAACCTCATTTTCTTCACCTGCAAAATGGGAATGATAGTGACTGTTGAATTTATCTCCCAGGGTTATTGTGAAGTTCAGTGAGATCGCATTTTAAAGCACTTTGCAAAGTGTCAAATCCTGTACAAATGTGGGTTGGTTATTGTTTTTTGTTCAAAACAATCTTGGGGGGTAACTAGGGGTATTATTCTCATGACTATTTTCTCTCTGAAGAAAGCAAAGCAGACAGATGTTAGGTGACTTGTTCAAAGGCACAGGGCAAGTTGATGGCATGCTTGGGACAAGAAGACAATGTTCCTGACTCAGAATCAGGGACGATCCCCACACACCACAAGGCCTTTTCCTTCATTTGCTGGTTCAGAGCCCCTCTTACGGGTGGGGAATTTACTAGTGGTACCGGTTCATAGTCCACAGGATGATCTAGTCCAACCAACTTACATTCTAGGGTAGCAGCTGAACACAGAGAATTTAAATACTTTGCCCAAGGTCACAAAGAGAATAAGGACTCTACACCCATTAGCCAGTCAGTGTTTTCTTTTCTTTTTCTTATTCCTCTCCAAAATATCTGTATTAAGTGTAGGGAAGGCAAAAGGGAGAGGAAAAAGGCACCCCTCGAAGTTCATTTCCCTTTCATTCTTCTTGCATACATTGTTTGGAACATAATGTACTCATCTTGGAACTTCGAACCTCCTCATCCCTGCTATTGCTCCATTCTCACAACAGTTTCTGGGGTGGAGGGTTTTATTTTTCAAGAAGTGCCTTCAGATTTTCATAACAGAATTATGCACTCCCCCCTGCAGGTCTTTAATCTTCCAGCATTTATCCCATCAGCTCTGTCTCTAGTGAGCCTTTATCCCAAGATGTTTGTCTATTAAATTAAGAGTTTTGCAGAAAGGGAGAGCCATTTAAAAGCTGTAAATCACCGGCAGTCACTTAGCCTGCTCTCTGCTCTCAGCCTCACTGTATCATCTTGTGCACTCAACCTGCCACCCACCCGCTCCACCTGCCCACGGCTGTCAGAGATGGCTCCAGAGGGGGTGGGGTGGAAGGGGACATCCTAAGGGGCTGCTGCCAGCCAGGTCCAGACTTCTGAGGTAACGCAGAGGTTCTCTTTCACCATCTGGCTTCTGCTCTCTAGGTTCTCACTGTGGACCATGCCCTGGGCTCTCACAACTAGCCCCTGGTCACCCTCCCTGATGTCAAATTTTGGCCAATTGCCAGGGAGAAAAAAGGCTCTGTGGATATTTACACTAAGTTGTACATGAGAGACTGCTTTTATATCTATTGGTTATTTATTAATAATATTATAATCATCAATATAATAATACTGAATATATTATCTCTATCTATTGATATATAGAGGCAGCTAGATAACTCCATGGATGGAGAGAATAGGAAGGGAAACTGAGGCAAACAGGTTAAAGTGACTTGCCCCAGTTTCCTCATCTATAAAATGAGCTGGAGAAGGAAATTGCAAACTACTCTTGGTAGCAGAGTATCTTTACCAAGAAAACCCCAAATGGGGCACAACTGGACAACAAAATATATGTGTACACGTATGTATGTATGTATGTGAATTTTTGTGTGTGTGTACATACATATAAAGAGGCAGCTGGTGGCTCAGTGGATAGAGTTCTAGGCCTAGAGTTAGGAAGATCTGAGTTTAAATCCAACCTTAGACACTGACTATCTAGGTTACCCTGGGCAAGTCACTTAACTTCTGTTTGCCTTAATCCACTGGAGAAGGAAATGGCAAATTACTACCATTCCAGTATCTTTGCCAAGAAAATCCCACAGACAGTGTGGTTTATGGGGTCACAAAAAGTCAGACATGACTGCATGACTGAACAACGATAACCACAAAGTATGCATATACATATACATATACATATACATATACATATACATATACATATACATATACATATACATATACATATACATATACATATACATATACATACATATATATACACACACACATATATATATATATATATAGAGAGAGAGAGAGAGAGAAAGAGAGAGAGAGAGAAAGAGAGAGAGAGAGAGAGAGAAAGGAGAGAAGAGAGAGAGAGAGAGAGAGAGAGGAGAGGAGAGACAAAGAGAGGAAAAGAGACAAAGACAGAGACAGAGAAAGACTAATAGAAAGAGACTAGACCTGCTTTCATCTATATGTGGACATAGGGACCTCCCAGTAAGAAACTTCCTTTATTAATGCATATCACCACCGAGCCTCCTTCTTACCAGGACATTGAAAGGTTAAGTAACTTTCCTAGTGTAATACCAACATTATGAATGAGAGAAGTGACTTGAACCCATGTCTTCTCTACTCTGAGAAAAACTCTCCACTATGGAGCCCTTCTTCATGTGTGGTGATGTATTCATTTTAAAAGAAGAAGCATCACCACAGGAATGAATCTCTGATGATGGAATTGCAAGCACATGACAGACAACTTGGGGTATATACGTGTTGACCAGGCAGTTTACCGGCTCACCAGCTTTCTTAAAGTTGTACTGTGTGGTAGTGGGTAAGACCAATTTCTGGAAGAACACTTAGAAAAAACAAATGGATTAAAGTTAATGTGGTACAACGGAAAAGAATGTTGGCCTGGAAGTCAGGAAGACTGGGTTCTATTCCTGGCTGTACCACTTACCTAGAAAAATTGCTTCCTTATTTCTTTACTTCCTGGGCTTCAGTTTTCCCAGATGATAAATAAGGGTCTTTGGCTTGATAAACTTAAAGATCTCTTACAGCCCTAAAAGTCTGTAATGTTGGGGCAGGAGTACTTTGCAGTCAATTTCTCAAGCAAGATTCTTTGATGTCTGGGCCTAGCATCATTCTGCCCTCAGGAAAATCTTGTTCCTTGGCTTGTACCAGTTCAGCAATGTTAAATGCAGGCATAGTCACTCTTTGTTGGAGGGAGAGGGGTTATTCCTAGAATCCCCAGCAAAGATTCCTTAGAATCTTTAAGTCATAGATATTTAGAACTGCAACATATTTTAATGCTTATCCAGTAAAACTCCTTATTCAGGAGATGGAGAAGCTAAGGCTCAAGATGATTAGGTGACTTGACCAGGATCACATAGGCAGTTTATGGCATTAGAAATGTCAATGTCATTATCTTCTGTTTCATAAAGGAGGCAACTGTCCTAAGGACCATGAAGATGTCACTCTGTAGCCCAATCTCAGGTTGCCACATTCCTGTTGATTACGAGTTTTGAGAACCTTGCATGAATAAAATGATGAAATTAGCAAGAAGTAGCAAAAATAATTCTCCCATACTCAGCCCTTCTGCTGGCTGCATCTGCAAAGCAAGGGGAATTGGGGGCAGCCTGAAACACTGTGCCCCTCCAAGGATGAAGAGGGGGATTGGGGCTTCCCTCACTACAGGCAGATAATTACTTGCTCCCAGTCTGATATTTGAGGAAGAATGGTAGCTTGCTATGAATAGTAACTCCTCTCCCTACCATGTACTTACCTACAGATTTTTTTTTTAAAAAAAAAAAGGCATTTGCCAAGAAAATAGGCCAGAGTTGTTCCTCATCAGATGGGTCTCTTTTCTCAGGGATGGGTCGGGTCTATTCCTGTTCTGCTGTGGTGGGTAGGGAGATAGCCACGAGGGACCTTGATGTGGGACTGGATTTGTCCTCCTTCTTTCTTGGCAATATTTACATACTTTCTGTAGTTCCATAAGGACAAAGGGGAGACAAGGTTACTGGCATGCAACACTGGTACCCATACTCAAGGACCCAAAAGTATCCTAATGATGTTGATTCTCTTCCTTCTCTGAATGCCTACTGAACTCATATGAACCTCATAATGAAACTTTTGATCCTTCAGTGTTTGATATGATTTCCTGCTGTATATGTATGTGTGTATTATGAGCTAGACTATAAGTTCCTCCAGGACTTACAGGAATGATGCCATTGTAGAAAATGAAAGCTAAGGATGATAAGGGGGAATAAATATAAAACATTGCACAGTTCTATAAGAATACTGCCAAGGGAGTTAACATGTGGGATGAACTGAAGCTGGCAATAAAGGCTAAGGACAAAGTAAAGAGGTTTTTTGGTTTTGCTTTTAGTTAAATTGGAGGATCATATGAAAAACAAAGAAGGAATAGGATTGGTCCTCAAGAAGGGGAGAGAGGTTAAGATGATAACAGGAAATGATACAGAATAGTTTGAGTTGTTGAACCCTTAATTTGCTTCTGTTTTCTTATCCAAGAAAAATGATCTCTGAGCTTGAAAGTACAGAACAAAACAACTAATAGGAAATTTAAATCCAATCTAGGTAGCAAGAGACTAAGAGATACATTCATATCACCACGCCCAGATGATCTACCCAAGGGTGGGGAACCTGTCGCCTTTAGGCCATATGTGGTCCTCTTGGTCCTCAAGTGCAGCCCTTTGACTGAATCGAAACTTCACAGAACAAACCCCCTCAATAAGAGGATTTGTTCTGTAAAACTTGGACTTGGTCAAAAGGCTGCACCCAAGGACCTAGAAGGCCATCTATAGCCTTAAGGATGCAGGTTCCCCACCCCTGACATCCTGTAGTAATGAAAGAATGGACAGATATGATGTTTCTTCCACTTGCAGTGATCTTTGAAAGACTGTAGAGAATAGGAGACTTACTACAAGGGCAGAAAAAATATGTTGTTCTACTTTTCCAAAAGAGATGGGGAGGGAGAGAAAATGGGGCTTACATACTAAATGTTAGAGAGTTTCACTTTGATATTAGCAAAATTCTAAAACATTATGAAAGGTATCATTAGACAGAATTTAGAAGTGGTAAGTGGTAGGCACACAGAACAATCAATAGTTAATAACTGTATCCATAACTGGACTTTTTTCCTTTTTTAAGAGGGCAACTATTTTGGTGAATCAGGGGAATGTTTGCTAGCATTTTGTGGATCTTGATGAAATATTTGACAGTCTCTCATACTAGTCTTATTTTTTTTAAATTCAATTTTATTTTCAGTTTTGAATTTTCTCCCTCTCTCCCTTCTCTCCTTCCCCCACAAATTGAGAAAACAAGAAAAACAAAACCCATTACATGCTATTCTTATAAAAAAATAAGATTAAGGTATGAGGGCTAAATAACAGTCAGTTAGTCAATAAGGATTTATTAAATGCCTACTCCATACCAGGCATAGAGTGGGCAGCTGGGTGGTGCAGTACATAGAGGGCCGGGCATGGAGTAAAGAAGACAAGTTAGAATCTGGCATCAGGCACTTATTAGCTGTGTGACCCTATTTGCCTTGGTTTCCTCAACTGCAAAATGAGCTGGAGAAGGAATTGTAGAACCACTCCAATATCTTTGCCAAAAAAAACAAAACCAAAAAACAAAACCAGGGTCATAAAGAATTGGACACAACTGAAACAACTGAACAACAATTATGCCAGACACTACTGAGCACTGAAGATCCAAAGAAAAGCAGAAGACAATACCGGCTCTCTAAAGGGGGAAGCAATATTCAAATACGTATGTACAAACAAAATCTATGCAATGTAAATAGAAGGGAATCAACAGAAGGTGGCATTAGCATTAAGGGAGATGGGGAAAACCTTCTTCTGGTAGTAAACATGCATGGATTCAAAAGTGATTGAAAGGATAGATTGTTGTCAGCTCAGAAGGAACATTATAGCACATTGCCTCCAAGGATTTATAAGACTGACAAAAAAAAAATACATATATATATACACAGACACATAGATATGTATATATGCATGTGTATTTGTATGTGTGTATATATATATGTATATATACATACACATGTGTGTGTGTATATATATGTATATAATATATATATATATATATATATATATATATATATATACATATATATATATATGTATGTATAGTGTGTGTGTGTGTGTATATGTGTGTGTGTGTGTGTGAGAGATTTCTTTTTTGAGACCCATAAGGCTCATGGATGATTGACTGACTCTGTACTAGACATACCCTCTCTTCTTTTCTGGCACTCCTCCTCCATCTTATCCCTTTTCTGGAGCATTGAATATCCACAGAGCTACATGTCCTGTTGTAAAAGAGGGAAGAGACAGGAAACTTAATGATCAAACTCTGATGCCTCCCTTCCTGTGACATCAGAGATAAAAAAACAGTCAGACATTCTTGAATGAGAACTCTTGCTCCTTCTTCCAGACTAGAATCCCTGGTGTACATCTCCATCAATTAATTTCTGATTCTAAGAGTTATCACATGTGGGCAGCAATATTACACTAAATGAGGAGTGGCCAGAGCCTGGTATAACCTGGAGCTGAAGGCAGATGTGATTACGTGATTGTCATTGCCCATCCTCTCCCTTCTGTTGCTTTAAGATCATGAGCAGTGACACCCCATTCTTCATTCTAGTTTCACCACTTATTGAGCTCTAGATATGCAGTGTCCCTTGGTTACCATAATCTGGTCATATCTGTCTCTCTGGTGACTTTTATGGATCTATCTTTCAACCCTCTTCTTGCTCCACTCCTCTTATTCCTACTCCCAGATATTTCAAGTTAGGCTCTCTCTTTCTGAGTTAAAATCCCACACTAAAAGTATATTTCTTTACCATTACTAGACTACATCCTAGAACTGGATGGAATAGTCTTAGACAGATTGAAAAACATCTTAATATGAGAACATTGGTCTGTAAAGAGGTGGTGATCCTTTTGATCTGTTCCATGTCAGGCAATATCTAGAGAATCACCTTCAGTTTTGGTGGACCATATTTTAGATAGGACATTGATATGGCAGAATATGTATAGAAGAAGACAACCAAACAGATGAATGACCTTGAAATGAGGCCCTATGGTGAGGATTGAAGGAAATTGGATGAATGGATTTGGATAACTGTCATCAAGCATTTGAAACTTTATCACAAGAATGAGGGATTTGACTTGTCCTGCTTAGCCTCAGAAGGCGGAACTAAGATAAATGGTCCATAGTTGGAAAGGGACAAATTTAGGTGTGATGAAATAAGTCAATTAATCAGCAACCACTGAAAATGATCTATTGGATCAGTCACTCTATTATGTGCTAGACTTGCAAATACAACAACAACAATAACAACAGCAACAGAGGCATTCCCTGTCCCCAAGGAGCTTATATTCTACTAAGGTCAAAGTTGTTGATCTGTAATTCACAATTTGTGGATGGATTTCAGGAGGCCTCCTTATTTGTATGGAAACTAAATTACATTTTATTTTCACTACCCTCTAACTGAAACTTAACATTACTTTCAGATACTTAAAATTTCATTCTGAAAAGGGGTCTTAGAGGCTTTACTGGACAGTGAGAAAAGTCCAGGACACACACACAAATTTAAGGAAGTTTGAGAACTTCCTCATTAAGGCTGTATGACCTCAGGGGCCATCCAGTCCAGCCTTTTTTATCTTACAGATAAGGAAACTGAGGATCAAGGAGGTTAAGTGATATCGTGACAAAGGTATAAGCATCTGAGACAAAATGTTACTACAGCTCCTAGATGCCAGAGGCAGTGGTTCCAAGTCAGAACGTTTGTGTGACTTTTTCTAGTGGACTTCAGAAGCATGTAAGCTAGACTGGATAATGATTATGAATTTAAGTGAACATAAGCCAGGGTTGGTCTCTAGAGCAAAATGAGTAGCAGAAGGAGAAAGCCAGGGAAAAGGTCTCAAAAGTAGAAGACAATATAAAGTTGAATTGATTGAGTAAAGAGAAGAGATTTTGAACTGAGGAAAGTGAGTCCAGAGCAGTTTTTTTTATTATTAATAATTAATTATCCAAATGAAGAATGTACTACAGGTCTTTAAGAATAGGCTGGTTGAACAACTGTGTATGTCGTAGAGTAGCTCTTTGGGGGTGTAAGATGATAGTAGGTGAGATTTAGAGTTGAATGAGACCATACATGTCATTTAGTCTAACCCCCTCATTTTATAAATGAGGAAATAGACTGAGAGATGGTAATTGGCTTTTCTAAGGTCACACAGGAGGTAATCAGCAGAATTAGGATGAGCCTTTTCATTAAAATATTGGTTGGACTAGATGCCATCTGAGCTCCCTTCTAGTTCTGAGATTCTATCTATCTATCTATCTATCTATCTATCTATCTATCCCTATTTATCTAGACACAGTTATATATCTATATCTATGTTTAGACGTAGTAAAAATGTAGATAAAGATTTGGAATAGATATAAATAGATATGTATTTATCATGTCCCTGTGTCTGGGTTTATGATAGGAGCTTGGGAAGATAATATTGCAGAAAATGCTTTTTGTTGATATCTCTGGCCCAGTCTAGGGCCACCACCATGGCAACCATCATCACTGTTTTCACCATCAGTCCCATCACCACCATCAGAACAATCATTACTGCCACTACCATTCATTAAGTACAATGTGAATGGTCCTATAAAGACACTACAAAGAGACTTGTATATCTGTTTTTGACCTCTTAAAACTTATAATCTTATACTATGATGGTACTGTTATTCTTAAAAAGGAGAACCAGCAATAGCATTAGACAGAGAGCTGACCTCAGAGGTCAGAAAACTTGTTCTTAAGTTCTGCCTCTGGTAAATACTGGTTATGTGATAGGGGGTACATCCCTACCCCTTTGAACCCCAGGCAACTCTTTTTTTTTTTTTACCCCAGGCAACTCTTTAAGACTATAAGTCATAGAAAAAGTTCTAACTGGCATTAATAGAGGAAATTTCCTTAACAGGAGGCCTCTATGCCAATGATACACAGATTCCCTCTATCCCAAAATAACAGATCAGAGAGGGAAGAGCAAGGAAGGGAATGAAGGAAGAAAATTAGATGGAATGTAAAGAGCATTGAACTGGGAGTCAGGAAACCTGAGTTCAAGTCATTGTACAGAATTTCAGAGCTAGAAAGGATCTCAAAAGCAAAGGGAAAAATTCCTTACTGTTTACTGTGGAGCACCCTGAGGCACAGAAAGGGACCATGACTTACACAAGTATTTCATGACAAAAAAACTAGAAGAAGTGCCTAGGTTTAAATCTTCCACACTGCAAAATTATTCCTTTTCAAATGAATGGAGATGATGCATAAACCATCTGGAAAAAGACTTTAGTAGGGAAACCATTTATTTGAGGAAGTGACCAAAGAAAGAAAGAGAATAGACAATTTACTCTACAGAATCCAGGAAATGTTTAATCTCTGTTTTGGAGAACACGTTATCCAAGGCACTTTCAAGTTATGAGAATGGTGAAAGATGAACATGACAACCTGTAGCCACTCTGGGCTTTCCTGTTTAGTGGAGATGCATTTGATGCTTTGCATTGTACCTGATGGAATGTCTGATTAATATATTAATATATTGTGAATATTAATATATCCATTTGTCTCTTAACATTTAGAACAGTCAGAAGGAAGCAGTCAGAACTATTCAGATCTGCAAGCATTGCCTCAGTTGGATCTCCATTCATAGGTTCTGGGAAGCAGCAGAGCCAGGATTTGAATCAGAGTGCTTGAAAGTGCACTGGAGTTGGAGTCAAAGGACTCGGGTTCAAATCCTGACCCTTCTACTTCCTAGTTGTGTGATCTCAGGCAAGTGACATTTTTAAGGCTTTATTTTCCTTATTTGTAAAAATGTGGTTTGCAAAAAATGATCCCCAATGTATATTCCTGCTCAGAATCTATGATTCTAAAATCCTATGACTTCCTCAAACTCCACATTTCTGTAGAGAGAGTATCCTAGGCATTTCAGGCATGATGGCACTATTGATAC
This sequence comes from Phascolarctos cinereus, assembly GCF_003287225.1. NCBI lineage: Eukaryota > Metazoa > Chordata > Mammalia > Diprotodontia > Phascolarctidae > Phascolarctos > Phascolarctos cinereus. The sequence goes on along the minus strand of NW_027555625.1, from coordinate 306,464,053 downwards.
TTTCTTCCATTCCATACAAGCAGTCTCTTTTTTTTTTAATATAAATTTATTTATTTTTAGTTTTCAATATTCACTTCCACAAGTTTTTGAGTTCCAAATTTCTCACCCCTCCCCCCACCCCAAGATGGCATGCATTCTAAGTACCCCATTCGCCTGGCCTGCCTTCTCTTCTCTCTCTCCCCTTTCCCTTCTCTTATCCCCTTCCCCTTCTATTTTCCTGTAGACCAGGATAGACTTCTGTACCCCATTTCCTATATTTCTTATTTCCCAGTTTCATGTGAAACATTTTTTTAAAACATGTGTTTTTAAAACTTTGAGTACCAAATTTTCTCCCTTCCTCCCTCCCCACCCACCCTCACTGAAAAGGCAAGCAATTCAATATAAGTTGGACATGTGCAGTTATGCAAAACACTTCCTCAGTAGACATGTTGTGAAAAACTAACTCTATTTCCCTTAATCCCATCCTGCCCTCCCATTTATTCTATTCTTTCTTTTGACCCTGTCCCTCCTCAGAAGTATTTGCTTCTGATTACCTCTTTCCCAATCTGCCCTCCTCTCTATCACCCCCTGCTCTCTTGTCCCCTTCTCCCCCTATTTTCCTGTAGGGTAAGACAGATTTCCATACCCAATTGAATGTGTATGTTATTCTCTCCTTAAGCCAAATCCTATGAGAATAAGATTCCCTTATTCCCTCTCACCTTCCCCTGTTTCCCCTCCACTATTTTTTTTTTGGTGAGATAATTTACCCCATTCTACCTCTCCCTTTCTTCTCCATGTATCATCCTCTCTCATCCCTTAATTTTATTCTCCACAGATGACCCCTTAATCTTCAACTCACCCTGTGCCCTCTATCTATCTATACATACATACATACATACATACAATTTTTTTCCTTCAACTACCCTAATACTGACAAAGTTCTCATGAGTTACAAATATCATCTTTCCATGCAGGAATGTAAACAGTTCAATCTTAATAAGTCTCTTATGATTTCTCTTTCCTGTTTACCTCTTCATGTTTCACTGGAGTCCTGTATTTGAAAGTCAAATTTTCTGTTTAGCTCTGGTCTTTTCATCAGGAATGCTTGAAAGTCCTCTATTTCACTGAATGACCATTTTTTCCCCTGAAGGATTATACTCAGTTTTGCTGGGTAGGTGATTCTTGGTTGTAATCCTATCTCCTTTGCCCTCTGGAATATTATATTCCATGCCCTGCGGTCCTTTAATGTAGAAGCTGCTAAATCTTGTGTTATCCTGACTGTGTTTCCACAGTACTTGAATTGTTTCTTCTGGCAGCTTGTAATATTTTCTCCTTGACCTGGGAACTCTGGAATTTGGCTACAATATTCCTAGGAGTTTTCCTTTGGGGATCTCTTTCAGGAGGAGATCTGTGGATTCTTTCAATTTCTATTTTGCCCTCTGGTTCTACTATATCAGGGCAGTTTTCCTTGATAATTTCTTGAAAGATGATGTCTAGGCTCTTTTTTGATCATGGCTTTCAGATAGTCCAATAATTTTTAAATTTCTCTCCTGGATCTATTTTCCAGGTCAGTTGTTTTTCCAATGAGATATTTCACATTGTTTTCTAATTTTTCATTCTTTTGGATTTGTTTTACAGTGTCTTGATTTCTCATAAAGTCACTTTTCCAATTGCTCTATTCTAATTTTTAAGGAAGTATTTTCTTCAGTAATCTTTTGGACTTCCTTTTCCATTTGCCAATTTTTCTTTTTAGGGCATTTTTCTCCTCATTGGCTTTTTGGACCTCTTTTGCCATTTGGGTTAGGCTTTTTTAAGGTGTTATTTTCTTCAGTATTTTTTTGGGTCTCCTTTAGCAAGCTGTTGACTTGTTTTTCATGATTTTCTCTTCAGTTTTTCCTCTACTTCCCTTACTTGCTTCTCAAAATCCCTTTTGAGCTCTTCCAAGGCCTGGGACTGATTCATATTTTTCTTGGAGGCTTTGGATGTAGGAGCTTTGACTTTGTTGTCTTCTTCTGGTTGTATATTTTGATCTTCTTTTTCACCAAAGTAAGATAATATAGTCTGACTCTTTTTGCGCTGCTTGCTCATGATCCCAGCCAATTACTTGAGTTTTAAACTCTTTGTTAAGGTAAGAGTCTGCTTCCAATGTGGAGAGTGTACTGTCCCAAGCTTCAGGGGTTTGTGTAGCTGTTTTCAGAGATACTTGTAGGGACCTGTAAATTTTCAGTTCTTCCAAGGTGGTATGATAAGGGGTGAGGTGTTTACTCCTTTCCTGGCCTGTGACCACAAGTATTCCTTTCTGTCCCATAACTGTGAGGAGGGTTCCTCTCCACAGCCACTCCAAGCTCCACCACACCAGTGCTCCTCCTCACCCCAGCACTGCCGCCCAGAACTGTGACCCAGATCCACACATGGGCAAAGCAAGAGATTCCTGCCTCAGCACTGGCAAAGAGATTCCTGCAATCCCTCTCTGATCAGCCACTAGATTCCCCCTCAGTCTGTGGGCCAGAAGCTCGGGAAGCAGCTGCCCTGCCCAGGGCCAGGCTCTTGGGGAATGGAGCTGAGACCCTGCCTTCCTCTCTGACCACGGACAGAAACAGATTTTTCCCACTGACCTTTTAAGTTGTCTTTGGCATTCGTGGATTGAGGAGTCTGGAAACCTCCACAGCTGCCTGCAATTCAGTCCTCTGAAGCCTGCTCCAGGTTTTCTGTGGCCTGCTGCCCACGCTGCACTGCAGTGCGCTCCCAGCCCGGCGCGATACACCTTTCTGATCAATCATCCATGTTGTCTTGGGCTAGAAATTTGTTTCACTCTGTCTTTTTGTGGATTTTGCTGCTTCAGAATTTGTTTAGAGCCATTTTTTATGAGTATTTGGAGGGGTTTGGGGGAGGGCTCAAGAAAGTCACTGCTTTCACTCTGCCATATTGGCTCCGCCCAAGCAGTCTCTTTTTAAAGAGCTACCTCTCGGTAAAATAGTGACTCTTCCTGTGGCCTCCTGAACTACCTTCCAGGTTTCCAGAACTCCTTGTCACAGCCTCTGGCCACGAAAGCCCTGTTTAGGTATGGTTTTCTGTTAACTCCCTAACTAGGAGCAATGGGTGAAAGTTATAAAACGCAAATTTTCTATAATGTCTGAGGAAAAAAAATCCAGGCTCTAAAATTATCTCTCTCTTTCCTCCTTATTCTCTGCCTCTACTAACCTCCCATTCTGTCAGAACCCTGATCTCAATTGCCATCAGAGAAATTAAATCTGACAAACTCATTAACACTAGAATGTTGAGGAATAAAATTAGATGTGCTATCTCTAGAAGAAGAGGGGCAAATAGGAGATATGTGTTTTTGAAGGAAAATGCATATATGCAAAGGAATAAATTTCTAATGGTAGAATTAAGGATAGCATAAAAATCATTTTAACATGTGAGTTAATGACAATGGATACTAACTTAAAATCTTCAATTCCTTATCATGGCAAAGGCCTAACCTTGGCTTCTTGAAGCCTATGTTAATGGAGTACAAGAGCTGGCAGATTTTATCAACCCAAAAATGTTTTGAGTATGACTCTTACACAGACTAGCATCTAAGGTTCAATCTGTTTAAATTTAGAGCGGATAATCATGAAAAGTGTAACCAGAAAGTGTGAAAAAGACGTGAGAGGGGCAGCTAGGTGGCGCAGTAGATAGAGCTCCGGCTTTGAAGTCAGGAGGACCTAAGTTCAAATCCAGCCTCAGACACATGACACTTACTACTTGTGTGACCCTGGGCAAGTCACTTACTCCTGATTGCTTCACCAAAAAGCAAAAAATAAATTAAATTAAAATAAAATAAAATAAGGAAATTTCTAATGGACTCCAAGTTCAAAATAATATGAAGCATCAGTGGGATCTGTCATCTAAACACATAATTGTGAGAAAAGATCCATAGGCTTTATCAGGCTGCCCAAGGTAACAACAACAAACAAAAAAGATAATGAACTACTTATATGGAGTGCTGTGTTTCAATCTGGGTAATACTACTTAGGTAGGACATCGACAGAATGAAGCATGTAGATAAGAAAGCAAGGAGGATATTGAGAGTACTATAGACCATATAAGATGATCATTCAGAAGACCTGGTGATAGTGAGCCTGGGAAAAAGAAGACTTAGTGTAGACAAGTATTTGGATGGTATAATATAGAAGAAGGCTTGGACTTACCATGCTTGGAGCCAGAGAGCAGGACAGTAGAGATGGGTCAAAATATCAAAGAAACAGATTTCTGCCCACTGTAAAGAAATGCTTCCTAATTACTAGATTAATGGAATAGGCTACCTTATCAGGTTGTGGGTTCCCCATCATGGGAGGTCTTCAAATGGTTGTTGAATGATTTCTTTGGGGGAATTTCAGAGAGGAGAGTCCTATTCAATCATTCAGCAAACATTTACTAAATAGCTACAGTGTGCAGAACATTAGAGGAAATAAAATTTAAATAAGATATGGTAGGTACCTGCCCTCATGGGGTTTAGTCTAGTAGAAGAACTAATGATAATAATGAAAATAACAATCATATGCACTGCATGATGAGTATAAATTAGAGAAGTGCAACGGAAAGTGCTAAAATAGATCAGAAAGAGAAAGTATTTTTTTCTTTTATATTAATTTATAGTTTTCAACAATCACTGCCATGTACTTTTAAGTTTTAAATTTTTCTCCCCCTTCCTCCTCACCTCCCTCCCCAAGACTGTGTGCAATCTGATACAGGCTGTACATATGTATTCCTATTAAACATATTTTCACATTAGTGATGTTGTAACAAAGAGTTAGAACCAATAGGAGGAACCACAAGAAAAAGGAAACAAAACAAAACAGAAGGAAAAAAGAGAGCAAATAGTATGCTTTGATCTGCATTCAAACTCCACAGTTCTTTTTCTGGATATGGATAGCATTTTCCATCATGACACATTTGGAGATGTCTTAGATCCTTTCATTGCTGAGAAGGGCTAAGTCTATCAAAGTTAGTCATTGCACAATGTGGCTTTTATTGTATACAACATTCTCCTAGTTCTGCTCACTTCACTAAGCATCAGTCCATACAAGTCTTGCCAGGTTTTTCTGAAGTCTGTCTGCTCATCATTTCTTATTGCACAATAGTATTCCATTACATTCATATACCACAACTTGTTCAGCCATTCCCCGATTGATAGGCATCCCCTCAACTTTTAATTCTTTGCCACCACAGAAAGAATTGCTATAAATATTTTTGTACATGTGGGCCTTTTCCCCATTTTTATGATCTCTTTGGGATACAGCTTTAGAAGTGCTATTACTGGGTCAAAGGGTATGCACATTTTTATAGCCCTTTAGGCATAGTTCCAAATTGCTCTCCAAAATGGTTGGATCAGTTCACAACTCCACTACTAATGCATTAGTGTTCCAATTTTCCCACATCTTCTCTAACATTTATCTTTTTCCTGTTTTGTCATATTAGCCATTCTTATAGGTATGAGATGGTACCTCAGAGCTGTTTTGATTTGCATTTCTCTAATCAGTAGTGATTTAGAGCATTTTTTTTCATATGACTATAGGTGGCTTTAATTTCTTCATCTGAAAACTTCCTGTTCATATCCTTTGACCATTTATTTATCAATTGGGGAATGACTTATATTCTTATAAATTTGTCTTAATTCTCTATATATTTTAGAAATGAGCCCTTATAAGAGACACTGCTTGTAAAAATTCTTTCCCAGTTTTCTGCTTCCCTCCTAATCTTGGTTGCATTGGTTTTGTTTGTGCAAAAACTTTTCAATTTAATATAATCAAAATTATCCATTTTGCATTTATAATGTTTTCTATCTCTTGTTAGGTCATAAATTCTTCTGTTCTCCGCAAATCTGACAGGTGAACTATTCCTTGCTCTCCCAGTTTGCTTATAGGATCAGCCTTTATATCTAAAATCATGAAACCATTTTGATTTTATTTTGGCATATGGTGTAAGATTTTAGTCTATGCCTAGTTTCTCCCATATTATTTTCCAGTTTTCCCAGCAGTTTTTGTCAAATAGTGACTTCTTACCCCAGAAGCTGGAGTCTTAGGGCTTATCAAATAGTAGATTACTATAGTCATTGACTAATGAATCTTACATACCTAACCTATTCCACTGATTCACCACTCTAGAGAAAGTTATTTTTGTTTAGTAGTTTCAGTTGTGTCTGACTTTTTGTGACTCCATTGGTGTTTCTCAACAAAGATACTGGAGTGGACTGCCATTTCCTTCTCCACTTCATTTTATACAAGAGGAACTTAAACAAACAGGTTTAAGTGACTTGCCCAGGGTCACATAGCTAGTAAGTGTCTCAGGCCAGATTTGAATTCAGGGAGATAAGTCTTTCTCATTTCAGGCCCAGCACCGTGTACACTGTACCACCTAGCTGTCCCTAAAAAAGTCATTAGTCACTAGGGAAATCAAAGAAGGCTTCATAGAGGAACAATGATTTGGGACAGGCTTTAAGGAATGGACAGAAATTCAGTAAGTGAAAACAGGTTTAAAGTGACTTGCTCAGGGTCACACAGCTAATAAGTATCTGAGGCCGGATTTGAACTCAGGAGGAGGAGTCTTTCTGACTTCAGACCTGGCACTCAATTCCCTGTGATACCTAGCTGCCCTCATGGTAGCTCATGAAATGTCTATTAAGGCAGGAAAAGATTGTGATCTGCACTGGTGGAAAACACGACCTTGCTGATGAAATCATAGATCTTCGGAAATAATGAGTGATTTTTAACATAAAGTAACGAATAGTGGAATGATGGTATAGCAAATTAGATTTCACTTAGTATAGGAGAGAAGAGAGGAGAGGGTTTCCCACTGCTCATGAGTTCATGGCACATAGCTAAATATTTCATCTGAATACACATAAGTCTAACCTCTCCCTCTGGAGAAGACACTATTTTTGTAGTGTTAGCCCCTTTCCCCACTGGCCTCATAGTCCAAGAAACCTAGGCTTGAGTGCCACCTTTGTTATTTAATGTGTGATGTGTAGATGTGTCATTTCACCTCTTGAAGCCTCTGTTTCCTCATCTATGAAACACAGATAGTGATACTTCTGGCTTCTGTTTCACAGGACTGTGAGGACAAGATTTAGCTAGCTGAGAAATGCTGTAGAAATGGCTATAACCTTCATTGATCCTATCCCTGCTCTAGGCTTCTCTCAGTGACCCAGGACATGGAAAGACCACAACATTAATGGCCCTTGGCCAAAGTACTAATTAGAAATGGCTTTGTCTCCTTAGATTTCATATTCCATGAATCATTCTTGGAAAACCCGGCATGTCACTGGCTTTGTAGGTTTCATTGCTCTAGGAAATGCTGCCAAATACTCTCTTTACTGTCTTTCTCTGTTCCTTTCTTGGTACCTATTTCCACCTCCCACCCTCACCCCCTTGACTCGACAGGCAGTGGCGCACGTCCAAGCTCACAACCCACCTGGGTGAGCCTGGCAGCGCTGTAGTCCTCAGCATGTTGTCAGCATGTGCAGAGGTGAGCTCACTGTCACACTGTGCTGCATTAATTGTCTTCTCTGAAACATGTGTGATTTTACCTCCCAGTGAACCAGACAACCTCATCCTGGCATAAAGCGCGATTTGTGAAGTCAATTTGTCATTTTTTTGTGTCAGGGGCTGTCAAGTGAGATTCAATGGGTGGGAGAATATAGAAGTTAAGCTTCCCACTTCATGAAAGGCAATATAAGGGACACCAGACTGGGAGTCAGGAAACTTGAGTTCTGGTCACATCTTAACCACCTGTGGTGAGTCACTCCCTATCTCTGAGCCTTGGCTTCCTCTTTCCTCCTCTAAATAGTGAGATATGTGTGTGTGTGTGTGTGTGTGTGTGTGTGTGTGTGTGTGTGTGTGCGCGTGTGAGAGAGAGAAAGACAGAGAGAGACAGAGACAGAGAAACAGAGACAGAGAGACAGAGAGATGGAGAGACAGAGAGACAGAGAGACAGAGAGACAGAGAGACAGGGAGATATAGTAGAGACAGAGTCTGAGAAATGAGGTAATATCTGTGCACTGGATTTTGAGCCAGAGAATCTTCATTTGAATCTTGGCTCTGTCACACTACTTGTGTGACTTTAGGAAAACCATATAATATCCCTGGGCCTCAGTTTCCTATCTTAAGAATGAAAAGATTGGATTCTGCAAAGCTGATCTGCAAGGTTGCCTCCAACTCTAAATATTATTCTCTGATTATTTTGTGATCCTTTGAAAATAAAGATGGCAGAACAAACTATCTGCTTAACTCTCGATAAATATCTGTTGAGCACCTATATTTTGTGAAGGTAAGCAGAGCAGCATACCTCCCATGTCTTAAAATCTAGTTCCTAAAGTTAGACTTCTAAGCTTCATTCGAGTTTCAGTGTTCTGAATTCTAATAAATGATGTTCCATATTCTCTTTCAGCTCTAACAATCTGTATTCTACGCTCTAATGTCTTATTTTCTAAGGTTGCTTTCACTTTTAATATCCTAGAATTCTCTGAATTTACCTTGCAAGTGCAAAAGTCAGGAGAGTTAGAATTCAGGTCTTCTATCTCCAAGTCCAAAATGATAGATACACTACGTACTAACTTAACTTGATACTAAGCAGTATGACATATGTGTCCAGTGAGGGGTGTAGACATCCAGTCCTCATAGGAGGGAACTGTGGATTACAGTGGTCAAGGAAGCCTATGTGGAGGATGTGGGATTACGAGATAGGCCTTGAAGAACTTGGTAAGGCAGAGAGGAGGGCTATGCTTTGTACTTAGGGAAAACAAAATCACAAGCAAAGGCACCAAAGCAGTAATGAACACAGCTTAATGTGGGAACAGAGTAACTAAGTTTGACTGGAGATGAGGTGACAGAGTGGAGAGTTGTGGGTGGTTAGCTCTGCATGTTCTAAAGGGTCTAATTAGATATTAAAAGTACACCATTTTCTATGTAGCTTCATCAGTGCTTAAAGCTCTGTGGGCTTCCCATCCCTAGAGATCACAAGAACTTGGATCAGACCACAAAACTGTTCAGAGATGCCATAGAAGGCATTTGTGTTCAATACAGCAAAGGATTTAGAATTGGATTCAAAGATCAGTTAGTGCAACTCCTTCCTCTCCCTTTACAAATGGAGAAACTGAGAAGGAAATGACGTGCAAAGTAACCCCCATAGCAACTAGTAAAGCTGACCCATGTCTTCTACCCGCCACTTCAGGGCCCTTTCAACTATGTCACAGTACTTCAGACATTAGTTGGACATGAATTCTCTTGTAGTACTGAGACTGTAATCTTGAGTGTCTCAGATTTCCTCAGGCAGGATTCTTAAACTGGAGTCTCTGGATAGATTTCAGGATGTCCATGAACTTGGGAGGGGAAAAACTTACAACTTTATTTTGAATTAGTGGGTTTCCTATGTAAGGCTATATATTTCATTTTATGCATTTAAAATATTTTTTTTCCCCGAAAAGTCCATAAGATTCACCAGACTAACAAAGGGGTCCATCACACAAAAAGATAAAGAAAATTGACTAATTTGGTAAGACTGACCTCTCATTGCAGTGAAAAATGTCAACAGACAACTTTTTTTTTGTTTTAATTTTCAGAGCAGGGAACTTTTGCAGGGATGGGAGCACAAGGATCCATCGAAGAAGAGGTAGCAACTTTCATGAGCCTTGGAAGGAACCGTCATGGAATCAATAGACATTTCTCATTGATGGGGATGGCCCTTCAGGGGGAGGGAAAAGAAGAAGAAGAGGAAGAAGAAAAAGAATATGGTGAAGCAAAGGTTGGACACTTGGGAAAAGTCTGGCTTGAATGAGGAAGACATATCAAATATTACCATGGCTTATTCCTGAGAGGCAGGAATTGCCTAGTAAGTGGAGATGGAACGCTGGGAGAGGGGCTTAACATTTTACCCAATGTTTTATCTTGAAAGAATATGGAGCTGATAAGCCAAGAGGGAAGGAATTTTGGAAGAAATAGTACAGGGGAGCAGAAGATTCAATAGAGAAGAGGTTGCTGTCTGTATTGAGGAGGTGATGGAAACATGGCGTACAGTCACCCAATCATCCATGTCCTGGCCCTGGGTAGGCCAGAATGAAGCAGATAACTAGGATCGGAAGTCAGAGGGGCGGAAGGAAGGAACAACTCTGCTCACTATAGTGAAAGGAACATGTAATGAGAAGTCATGAGTTCTGATCCCAGTTCTATTACTACCTAGCTACTAGGCCATAGGCAAATCATTTCCCTTCTTTAGCCCTGGGTTTCCCAATCAGTAATAGGAAAGCATTGGATGAGATGATGTCAAAGGTTCCTTAACATCTAACATGCTACAGATTAAAACAATTCCCTCATTTTGCGAATGAGGCATATGAAGACCAGAAGGAGAAAACGAGAAAACGTGTCCAAGGTCATCAAGGAAGGAAGTATCACAGCCTTTGTAGTTAGGATTCCAACACAGGTTCTCCAACTCTAAATTCACCACTTTTTCTACTAGATGACAATATGATTCCTGGCCTCACGGTGTGTAGAGCCTGCCAATTCTCTGAGTAGGAGGAAGACTCAGTAGAACAGGTGGTGTCCCTTGCCATTGAAAGGGGGAACTTGGCAAAGGCACCTTCTCTGTTGGGAATGGGGGAGGGAGGAGATGACAGGGAGGAGCCACCCACTCCTGTTCGCAGCTGTGATTCACTGGGGAAGGGGGTGGGGGAGCTCAGTTAATAGTCTGAGATTCGGAGAGAAAAAAGGTCTGCTCTACTACTCAAATACCTATATCCCTGACCTTGGCCCAAGGAAGGAGATTATGGACTGACTTGGACACATTCTTGAGACTAAATCCCTTCTCCTCTCTCCAGACAGAGTAACAGAGTGCAGTGCAGAGCTTTGGAACTAGATGGCCTGAGTTCAAATCCCACATTTACCTCTTGTCACTTGTATGCTCTGGGGAAAGTCACTTAATTTTTCTAGGCCTCAATTTCCTCATCTCTAGTTTCTAAGATTCCTGTCTCTAAATCCAAAATAGGAAGAGAGGATAGTAAACTACATGGGAATTGATAAGCTGATCCAACACTTATGGAAGTTTCCACCCCATCTCACAGGGTACAGGAAATTATGGAGTCATGACCTTATAACCTCTACTCCCTCCTTCTGATTTAATTCAGGAAGAACCCGGGCAACACACTGATGAAGCAAATTCCTGACCTTGCCACTACCATTAACTTCACGTGAGGCCTTTTATAAGTCGTTTACCTTCTGTAAACCTCAGTTTCCTCATCAATAAAATCAGATATTCAGATTAGATGATGTTTAAGGTCCCCTTTAACTCAAATATCCTATTCTCTAGGGTCCCTTTCTGCTTTTATAATCTATGGACCAAGTTCCCTCCCAGCCCTCACAATTTTTTCTTTTTCTTTTTCTTTTTCTTTTTCTTTTTCTTTTTTTTCTTTCTTTCTTTTTTTTTTTTTTTTGCTATGTGCCAGTATTCTAAGTTCTAAATTTTTTTCAGTGACCTAACATTTGGTCTTCCATGATGACATAGGGTTCTCCAGCAAACATTTATTAAGCACTTACTTTGTGCCAGAAACTTTGCTAAGCACTCAGGGATACAAAAAGAAGCAAAAGACAGTACTTGTTCTCAAGGAACTCACAACGGAACTGGATAGACAATATGTAAAGACATATGTACAAAGCAAGCTATATGCAGGATAAATAGGAAATGATTAACAGAAGGAAGTCACTAGAATTAAGAGGGATTGGAAAAGTCTTCCAAAGAGACAGGAATTCAAATATCCCCTATTAAGTTTGTGACCCTGGGCAAGCCATTTAACCTTTCTCAGCTTCAGCTACTTCATCTGAAAAATGGAAATAACAATACTTGCAATGCTTCTCTCTTGGGGTTGTGCTGTGGAAAGTACTTTGCAATTTGTAAGTAGCTATATAAATGTGAGTTACTATTATTAACTCCAACATTCTACATCCTAATGTTCGTTCCATCTCTAAAGTTCCACGATACTTTGAGCTGAGAGAGTCTCAAAGAAGGAGCTCAACCTAGGAGAGATTAATTAAGTATGTCTCTTCTCCACCTTGGCTGTGGACTATATGGATGGCCCAGAACTGGTTTGGGGCATTCCATTACAGAAACTTGGATGGGCCTCCATCGAATAAGGCAATTAGCTTCTGTCACTTCTGGGCCTTCAGGGATGAGACCACTTCTGGGTGTGGATGATGGTGGTTATAGTAATAGTTCACATTTACTTAAAGGCATTTTCAGGTTTGTGTAGCACTCTTCATACAGTGTCATTTTTAAAGGTGTACACTGAGATCTTTCATCTCAAATCTCCTCTTAGAAGGTGGCTATTTAGTTACGGATTTGTTAACTAGACCTAGAGACCTGTTAAAAGCCACATAGCACAGACCCGTTTCTGGAACATGTCGAAATTTGTACCTTGGACAGCTAAAGTCATTTAGTAATGGTAGATTTCTGTGTCCCCCTTACACTGCCAGTCTCTTAGAAATTAACATTAAATAGTGAGGGAAAAAAAATCATGCGACCTCTTCTGACCTATAAGCTGGAGTAGGTAGGGTTTTCAAGATCACAGGATTAAAATCTCTCATTCTACACATGAGGATACTGAGGCCCAGAAAGTTTAAGTAACTTGTCCAAATCACCGAAGATGTATACCTTCTGATTGTTAATCTGGTGTATTTTCTGTATTCTACCAAAGCCTACTGAATACTATGAAATACATGGGACTTGGTGTCTGCGGACAAATGCTACGACTCCTATGGACTACAGGTGGCCAGGCAGAAGCTCTTCTGGGCAAAGAGGAGTCCAATTAACTTTGGAAACAGAGAGGAATAAATACAAAGTGGGCCTGGCTCTATCCCACAGACACTTAATAAGCAAAAATGGCCTATTTCCAGAACATATGAGTCACATTGGTAACTGTTGTTGAATGTGAAGGCATGAAGCTGTCATGCTGACTAGAGACAAGGCACTTCTTTTGGCTGTCCCAAACCTAGGGTATGTAACTCTCTTGATGGTTATATAGATGCAATCAAGGCATCTGAGGGTGAATCTTGGTTCTTTTACTTAAACTACCACCTGTTTAACCTTGGGCAAGTGCAAGACCCTTCATTGCTTTGAGCCTCCATTTCCTCAGTCAATAAAGTGAAAGTTAAAAGCGATAATCTCTAACTATCTCTAAATCCTAACCTGTTGTCCAAGTGTTACCCAACGCAGGGAATTGGGAGCTACCAGAGACCCTGAAGGAGGCTGAGGGCATGAGAGGCAGGCAGTTTGTTGGTGATATCAATCAACTATTTGCAGTTAAGATGAGGCTAAGATTCTTATTGCTCGAGGTCTTACCACTTCCTGCGCAAACCAAGATTATGGAATCACAAAATATTAGAGCTTAAGGTAGCTTTAAAGATCATCTGGTCCAAATGTCTCATTTTATATGTGAAGAACCGGAGGACCCAGTCACTTCCCAAAGTAACAAAGCTAGTTAGTGGCAAAGCCTGGGCTAGATGATTGGCTCACTCTGGGCACCATGCTGTTTTCCCAGTCCTTATCCTTGAGAAATTAACAATCTGATTGTCATGAAAAAGAGGTACTATCTGTGCATCAATACTGAGTAGTCAAAGAGCAACGGAACAATTAAGGTAGGCTGGGATTAGTCAGGATGGCTTCTTGGAAGAGATGACTATTAATAACTTCTTCCTGAAAATTACCCGGGTTGTTTACAACATTAAAGTGCCAAGACCCCAGATGGAATTAAATAATAGCTCTTTCTAATATACAGTACTTTTAAGGTTTACTGTATAAGAGTAATCATTGTCATTCCCATTTTATAGACAAGAAAACTGAGATTTATAGAGTCCATGAAATCATAGGATTTAGAGCTAGGCTTTAGAAATCAGGCAATTCATTTCCCTCATTTTAGCAATGAAGCAAATGAGGTCCCAAGAGATAAAGCAACATGTCCCAACGTGAGCAGTAAGAACAGAGCTGGTATTCAAACCCATGTCTTCTGGCCTTGAACCTAGTGTTCTCCCCCATTCTGGGGAAGTGACTTAGTTGAGGTAAGAAAGGTAGCATATGGCAGGGGTGAGATTCAAACCCAGGTTTCCATATTAGGTCCTGTTCCTATGATACTACACTGCACTCAAGTAAAAGGCTATGCAGTGCTGGGTACAATGAGGGGAGGGAGGACTCCCTCATGCACTTGTGTTTATGAAAGCCAGTATAGAATCCTTTTCCTCTTCCAATAAGCCACGTTCACATTATTCTGATACAATCACTGTAATAATAATACCTTGTATTTATAAAGCGTCTGCCTCTTAGTAGCTCAGACTGCTTTATAGACATGATCTCATTCATTCTGTCTGAGGTCTTTATTCAATTATAAAATGGTTCATTGTACCAAACAATACAAACTCTTCCTTATAGCTACTGTCCCAGAATTAGCCATCTTCCCATTACAGCTTTTACAATTTACAAAGAGAACCAAGGAAAGAAGAAAAGAAGTTAAAAAAAATCTCAACCCCAAACCCAGAACCCAGAATAAATACTGAAAGGTAGGAGTGGGGTGTGGGTAGAATATTGCTGAATTTCTTATTTTGTTATGCTAAAAACATCCTGCTGAGCAAGATGGGAAGGAGGTAGCTACTTGTCTCTATAATTTGGAGGTGGGAAGAAATGCAGGTTATGACCTGCTTAGGGTCGGTAGTGGTGGTTGAAACAGGCTCACAGCTTTACCCCCTGCTTCCAAACCAGTGCTGTTTGTATTTTAGACTTAAACTAGGAAACAAGATAAGCCTGGGATTGGAACCCCTCTACAATCTGGCTTTATTCTGCTTCCACATCTTCATTTACCTCTACTCCCAATGTACATTCCCCTCCAGAGTTGTAACTATCAATTCTGGGACCCAGGGCAAATTCAGTTGAGAACAGATGTTGAGATGGAGAACAGACAGTCTGTCACCATTAACCATGGTTATAACAAAGGAAGGGCAGCCAGTCCCACAGAGTCTGCTTCATGCCCCTATGGGACAAACATTTCTTAGCCCCTCAATTTTCAGAGGGAGGTGGGAGTTGGTCATTGGCACAGAAGTGGTGGAAGGTAGCATATGATAGTAATACAATGGTGGAAGCAACCTTGGAGGTTGTGGCCCAGGGCCATTCAAGAAAGCAGGAGCAGGGGCAATCTAAGTGCAGGGCACCTTGAGGAATGGGAACTGTGAATAAGAAGAAATGCTATATGGTATCAGCATTGCCCCCCCCTTCAGTGCCAGTGCCTCAGACATGGCTCTGATCCCTTCACCCTAGTTACTCTACTGGTCTCCATTCCAAACTTTCTGGTTTACTTCCCATGTCTGATCACAGAATAAACTTTCTTCTCCCCCTTATCTAGGCTTATGTTCTTCCCTCTACCTACAATGGCCTCCTACATTCTTTCAGAACTTATCTCTCCTTCAAAGCCCACCTCAAATCCCATAAGCTTTACCTGACCACTCCAATTCCCAACAATCTCATTCTTTTCTAAATTTATATTTTGACAGAATCCTAGAGTCCTACAGTTAAAACCAAATTACCTGGCATGGCAATGACCTCTAAAACATTCCTGACAAGTGATGATATAGCCTCTCTTCTGCATCATCATTAATAGGTATATAATTGCTTCAAAAAGCAGGCTGTTCCATTATTGGACTGCTTCCTTAGGAAGCTACCCATTACACAATTTGACATTTGGTCACAAACAATCCCGTACTCTTCTCTCATGTCTTCAGGTGCATTTGTCTTTTCTTCGCAACTACACTATAAGGTACATGATTGACGAGGCCTTCTAATTTTCTTTGTTCTCAGTGATGTGCCTTATCCGTACCTTTGTATGATATGCTCAACAGATACTCAAGTCTAACTCTTTTCCAAAAGGCATGCCACTTGTCCTTGGTTGAAATTGGATTATTGAATGTCAAAGATGAATAGTTCTGTGCCAGACTCAGATACATCTGGATGTCATCATAACAGTTGGTCATGCAGAACCTCTGAAAACTGGGGAACTTTTTGCTGTGTTAGAGAATCTATGCTGGCCAGCATGGTCTGACCTATCCCCAACTTTCTTATGTAACACTGGAATCTTAAAATCATGTGTTTTAGAGCTAAAGAGGAAGGGGAGAAGGATGGATTTTAAATTGAAACTAATCCAACTCCTTTCTGTTATAAAGCCAGGTCCAGAAAGCTTAATGACTTCACACAAGTCACACATATAGTAAGAATCGGAGCTAGGATTCAAAAACCAAGTCTGTTGACTCCAAATCTAGCATTTTCCCACTAACTCAGAGGTCGTCTAGTCTCTCCCCTAGTTAAATCTGCAATTCTCTTTACAACATCCCTGACAGACGATCACTCAGATTCCAAAGGTAATTCAAAGAGAAGTGTAATATAGTGATCAGGCCAGTGCAGTTAGAGACCTTGGTTCTCATCTCAGACCTATTACATACCAGCTGTGTGATTCTGAGAAAGTTGCTTGGACTCTCTGAAATCTGTTTCCTCATTTGGAAAATAGAGATAATGATAATTGGCCCATATATCTCATGATGATGTCGCCAAGGAAATGCTTCCTTAGCTACAATGTGCTATAGAAATGAAAGCTATTGTTATTATTGTTATTCTTGGAAGGCTGTAAAGGAGATGATAGCAGGGAAAATGCATTTGGGTAACATATCAAACAAGTAGTTGATGCTTAATAGCTTGCATTTAAATAGCTCTTTAAGGTTAGTAAAGAGTTTTACCTGCTTCTCATCTGATCTTCATAATAATCCTGTGAAGTAGATGCTAATATTATCCCCATTTTACAGATGAGGAAACTTAGACTGAATGATTTCAACTGACTTGCCCAGATTAGAAAAAATAGTTAGGTGTTTGAGTCAGAATTTGAACTCAGATCTTCCTAACTCTAAGCCCAGCACTCTATCCGCTATGCTATCTAGGTACTTATAAACAGAATCGAGCTGGCTGGCCTTCACACCGCATCAGCAACAAGAACATTAAAAAAGACAGTAGAAAGAGAAAAGAATCCTCTCTCACCTAGTTTTCCTTAGTTCTACAAAATAAAGATTTGGGGAAGAACTTAAGGGGAAAAAAATCTCCCTCCATTTATTTAACAATCAATTCTTTGCCTGATGCTGAGTAAGACCTCCTGTATTTTCTCTCTTGTGTAAGGGGGGAGAGGCAGTGGGATAGAAAGCAGAGGAAGATCCTTCTGTATATGAGCAGTATTTTGAAACTTTGCCTGTTTTTAGCACCTACTTTTTCATCATCTTAACTTAAATATGCTTCATCTTTTCATTCAGTTGCCATGAAGGAACCTGGCAATTGAGAAAATATTATTCTCCTGCAATCTAGTTATGTTGGAGGAATCAGTCAGCCCATGTGCTATGATATGAGGGCTGCTGGGAAGGTACTCCATCTGCAAAACATTCTGCCAAATGGCCTGCTTCAGTGCCTGACATTCTTTTTTTTTTTTCTTTTTTCCTGTTTGGGTTAAAAGGTAAATAAATACTCCTCTGAGGTGTAGCCAACCCACAGACCTTTTGTGCTAGCTAGAAGGGACCTTAGAACATAGACTACTAGGACTTCAAAAGCTCTTTTAATGTGCAATTATAGATGTAACATTAGAATTTAGAATGTTGAAGAAAACATGATTAGACCTGGGAGAGAGAACTTAAAGGTAGAATGTTAACAATACAGAACAACATAGACTGTTTAAGCCATGTAGTCCAATTAATCCATAGGGTTTTGTGAGGATCAAATAAGATACCATCTGTAAAATGTTGTGTCAAACCTTGAGGTACTATATAGATGCCCGTGATGATGAGGAGGAAGAGGAAGAGGAGGAAGAGGAGGAGGAGGAAGAGGAAGGAAAAAAAAGTAGCATGGCATGACAAAAAGAGAGCTGAATTTGAAGAAGACCTGCTTTTGAAGTCCAGTTGTTCTACTTTTTATCCATCTAATATTGATCTTGGGCAAGTCACTTAACTGGTCTAATTCTCAGTATGATTATATGTAAAACAAGGTAGTTGAACTAGATAACCTCTAAGACCCCTTTCAATTCTAAATCCTATGATACTTTAAAACTGGAGCTGGAGGAAATGCTGTGACTTGCTCAAAGTCATAGAATGAGTCCATGGTAGGGCTAGGACAAGTACTTGGGTCTCCTGATGCTCAATTCAGTGTCAGTTCTCCAGAGCGGAGCTGTCAGAGAGGTCACCTAGCTACAGACTTACTGAAAACTGAGATGTCTCATTCAGTGCCTGGGACTCTCATTCTGAGATTGTTAATGAATGTGTTTCCTGTAGATAATTATAGGGATGGGAATATTGAAAGCACTTAAAAACATCTCATTCTTTTAATTCATTAATTATATCACAATTATTCTGTGCTCAGGAGCTCTTCAGCAGGCTAGAAACCAGCTATTCCAGGGAGACTCAACATGAAGGAATGAGGGCTGAGGATCAAGGGGGTGGGGGAAGTGGGGAGAAAAATCTGAAGACAGCTCAGAAAAGGTTAACTGAGCTGATATAACAAGCTAATTGGAAACCTCTTAAGCAAAAACCAGAGTTGGCAAGATGCCGTGTATCTGTTTTATTATGATTATGTTATGATTATTTTTGTTGTATCATCTGCCTTCAAATTTCAGACAACTTGATAAATGGATCATAAAGACATTGGCTATTTTGTAGATACTTCTTTTATTGTCTAAATCCATAAAGTCACAATGTACTAGACTATCAGGGAATTCAGTCACTCAACAAGCATTTATTAAGAGCTTACTGTGTGCCAGGCACTGGCTGTGCATTGGAGATACAAAGAAAAGCAGAAACAATTTCTGCTATCAAAAAAGTTACATTCAAATGAGGGGAAACAGCAGCTAGCCTTGATATAGTACTTTAAGGTTTGGAAAGAGTTTCATATATGTTATAGCATTTGTTCAGAAGATAGAAAGTAATATTAGATGAGCAGGCACTAACAGCTGGGGGTACTGGGAAAGGGCTGAGGCAGAAACTGGGATCTGAACCAAGAACTGAAAGAAATAGGCGTGAGGTAGAGGTGAGGGGGACAGAGCACTCTAGGAGCAAGGGCAAAGGCTTGGAGACAGCAGATGTACTGGTGTGTCTGAGGGTCATCAACTAGGCTGGGATAGCTAGTTTGTAGAATACACAGAAGAGATTAAAGTGTCATACTGGAAAGGTAGAGAAGGGCTAGGTTGTGAAGAGGTTTAAGGCCAAAGAGAAAATTTTATATTTGATCCTAGAGGTAATAGGGACTCAGTAGGGCTCAATGAGCTGGGGGTAGACGGTGACATACAATGCGAAACTACTTTAGAAAAAATCACTTTAGATGCCCATCGACTGGGCAATGGATGAACAAGTTGTGATATATGATTGTGATGGAATATTATTGTGCTGTAATAAATGATGAGTAGTATGATTAAAAAAGAACCTGGACAGACTTACATGAACTGATGCAAACTGAAGTGAGCAGAATCAAGAGAACTTTGTACACAGTAACAGCAATATTGTACAATGATCAACTGTGAATGACTTATTATTCTCAGCAATACAAGAATCCAAGAAAATTCCGAAGGGCTTGCGATAAAAAATGCTGTCCACCTCCAGAGAAACTGATGGAGTCTGAACGCAGATCACATCATATTTTTTTAAACTTTCCTTGTTTTTCTTTTGTCTGTATTTTCTTTTGCAACATGGCTAATATGGAAATATTCTATGTATGACTGTGCATGTATAGTCTATAGAAAATTGCTTGCCTTCTCCAGGAGGGGAGAAGGGAGAGAAGGAAGGACAGAATTTTGAATTAAAAATTTAAAAATGTAAATGTTGAAATTGTTTTTACATGTAATTGGAAAAAATAAAACATTAACATTCAAAATAAATAAAAGAAGTCTTTGAACAAAATTTAAAAAAAAGAAGAAAAGAAAAGAAAAACCACCATTTGGCAGCTAAGTGGAGAATGGAATGGGATAGGGAGAGATGAGGCAGGGAGACCAATCAGAATGTTATTTCAGTAGTCCAGGAGATAAGAAATGAAGGCCTGAATGAAGATGTTGGCTCCATGTATATAGTGAGGGGGATGTATGTAAGAGATGTGAAGGTAGAAATAGCAAGATTTAGAGGGTGACACTGAGGTTATGAGCCTTAGTGACTTAGAAAATGGCAATGTCCTCAACAGTGGGAGGGTAGCTGGGAAGAGTGAAAGATTTTTTTGGAGAAAGATAATGACTTCTGGTTTAGGCGTATTGAACTTGAGATGCCTATGAGACATCCAGCTTGAAATGTCCAGAAGGCAGATGGTGAAGTATGCTTGTTGTTCAGAAGAGCAGCCTTTGCAAAGGGAAAATTTAGAATGCTAGAGCATATAATAAAGATATTAGAAAAATAAGAAACCTTGGGCATCATTTATTCCAGCTCATTTAACATTTTACTACTGAGGCTCAGAATTGACTTGGACAAACTCATGTAGTAAGTAGTGGCGCAGCAGAGACCAGAACTTAGAGATTCTGTGTCTTAATGACAATGTGCTTTACACTACACCACGCTCCCCTTCAATGCCTTGGCCCGAAAGAATAACTAATAAAGTGAGTGGCCATAGAGTAGGGTTGCATAGAGAGAATTTTGGCTTCTTTAAAAACAAAAAAGAAATCATATGGGTGGATACCTTTTGTGCCTATGCCTAGGACCTCTCCTGGGTACTTTTCTTTACCAAATAAGGGGGAAAAGCATTTTTATGACCATATACATGAAAGTTTGGGTGATTAAAAGTAGAAATGAACATAGAAATGCACAGTAAGGATACTACTGGAACGAATTAACTCACAAGGTTGACACAAGGAAAGCTTTTAGTAATCTCAAAATATCAATTATTATCAGAGTCATTTTCTATCTTCTCTCCTAACCTCCTCCTTTCCCTTACTCAAATATCCTCCACACTAGTTCAGTCCCTCATCACCCCTCACCTAAAGTGTTACAGTAAGATCTTAATTGTTTTCCTCGCTTATGGTATATGCCTTCTACAATCACGTTTCATGCAACTGCCAAGCTGATATGCCTAAAACACAAATTTGATCTCTCTTTCCCTCTGCCTTTATGTCTCCTTCTCTCTCTCTCTCTCTCTCTCTCTCTCTCTCTCTCTCTCTCTTTCACTCTCTCTCTCTCTCTCTCTCATACACACACACACACACACACACACACACACACACACACACGCTCAAAAAATTCTTCAAGAGCTCCCTATTGTCCTTAGAATAAAATGCAAAATCCTTATTCTGGCATAGAAGGGCCTCCATATTCTTCCTTCCAATATACCTTTCCAGTCTTATTTTATATTATTTTCTTAATGTTCTCTTTGCTCCAGTAAACCTGGCCTTTTAATTCCTACTCATGACATTTCTTTCCCACCTCTGTTCCTTTACACAGATTGACCTTTCCCCCCAATGTCTGAAATATACTTCCCTTTTCCTGATGCCTCATAGAATCCTTTGCTTCCTTTAAGACACAGTTGAGGTATTGCCTCCAACATGGAGCCTTCCCTGATTCCTTCCCAGTGATAGATTCTATTCTCTTTCTCTTTAAATTGCTTTGTATTATTTTGTTTGTACTTTATATTTACTTATCTATGTATTTACCCATGTAATACCTAGTGAATTGCAAGCTACTTGAGCACAGGGCTTTGAAACTTTTCTGTTTGTTTCCCTAGCACCTAGGAGAGTACCTGGCACATAGTGGATACTTAAGGAAAGTTGGTTCATTGATTACATTGAATTAAACATAGTGTTTTGTTGCTGCAAAATACTTAACTTTTTCTTATCCCATTTGATCCCTGAAACAATAATCCTATGAGATGGACAAAACAAATTTTATTATGCCCAGCATTACAGATGAAGAAACTAAAGTTCAAGAGTTAACCCCAAGGTCACATAGACGGCTTTGGTGAAGCTTGGAATCTAAATGAGATCTTAGGATTCCAAAGGCAGGACTTTTCCCACTGACACATGTTGATCATTGTTAAAATCACCAATCTTTGGTGCCTTCATGGTTGTATTGCTAAAACATCTTTATCCATCCTGGGCCATTATTCATGAACATTCTGTCCTTGCCAAACTATTGTTAAAAATTAAACACAATAATAATATTCTATAGAAATAATGTCTTTAAGCAAGGAATGCATTTATTTACCAATTAAATGTGAGCAATGCATTTATTTACTAATTAAATATATTATTACATGAGTAGATATCTGCAATGAAAATACATTTAAAATTATTATTTTATTGATTTTATTCTTCCCATCTTTTTAATGGAGTTCAGATAGAAATGGTTCCTGCCATTATTCATTTATATTTAATTATTTAATTTCAACCAATCAATAGACAAACATTTATTAAGTACTCAATATGTGCCAGGCACTGTGCTAAGCTCTAGGGATAAAAAGAAGGGCAAAAACAGTCTCTACTTTCAAGTAGCTTACATTGCAAGGGAGGAGGCAGAGCATGTAAATAGCTAGGTACATAAATGATACAGACAGACAGAGTAGATGGAACCTGATCTCAGTGGGGAGTGAACTAGCAGATAGAGAAACCAGAAAAAGACTCCTACAAAGGTAGGATTTGAGCTGAGTCTTGAAAGAACACAGGAAAATTAAAAGGCAGAAGTCAGGAGGCATTTTAGCCATGAGGGACAGCCAGTACTAAGTAATAGAGACAAAAAGTGGATTGTTGAATATAAGGAACAGAAAGTAGGCAAATGTGTCTGGTTGGCAGAGTGTATGGAGTTCAGTAAAGTGTAAGAATATTAAAAAGGTAGGAAGAAGCTGGGTTGTTAAAAAAAAAAACTTCAAATGCCAAATAGAATAGTTGATATATAGTCCTGGAAGTAATGAGCCTCTATAGTTTGCTGAGTGATGACATGGACAGATCTATGCTTTAGGAAAATCTCTTGACATCCACATGGAATGTGGATTGATGAAGCCGGGTGGCCAAACAGAAGGCTATATTTGTAATGCAGTCTAGAAGTGATTAGCACTTTAATATGTAAAAGGAGAGGAGAGGAGAGAAGAGAAAAGAATACGTACAACAGATACTGCAATGATAGAAATGACAAGATTTAGCGACAGAGTGGAAACATAGGGTAAACGAGAGTAAGCAGTCAAACGTGACATTGAAATTTCCAACTTCGGGGTGACCAGAAGGATTGTTATGCCTTCAGCAGTGATAGAGAAGCTTAGCAAAGAGGGGATATTGGGGAGAATGACTTCTGTTTTGAACACACTGAGTTTGAGATATCTATGGGACATCCAGTTGGTGATTTCCAAATGAGAGTTGCTTATTGGGGACTGGAGCTCAGAAGAGAGACTAGGGCTGAATATAGATATCAAGAAATCATTTGCAGAGATGACAAATGAACCCATAGGAACTGATATAGACTATTCCACAAGTGAGTAAAGTAATTGGTTTTTATAATTGGATAAAAATATTGAGATATAAACTCACTTATCTAGGCTCACTAAAAGCATTTTGGGAACAGCTCCAGTAGCAGAAAGAATAAAGGGGGACAATATATAGGATTTTGAGTTTTTCTGTCAGGGTTTTATATTTTGAAAGCTTATCATTCCACATATCTTACAGATTATGAACATTTGTATTTGGTGTGGTGATATTTATTCAAATATTAGCATTATTATTATAACAATTCTTCTGGAGCTACTCCCTTCAAATTACACTTTTACCATCTGAGTTCCCTCAAGAGTTCAACTGACACTATTCTCTTGAGGTTCTATGGAAAGCCTAAAAGAACTCAGATTTCTAGTCACCCATGATCCTTCTGTGGTCCTCATCAACAATGAACTAGTTGACTCAAATTTGCTTTTTTAAAAAGAGATTTCCAAGAAACTAGAGGAATAACATTTAGTATAAAATTTTTACCCCCAAACCCTGGAGTATACTCTCCCACAAATACATAGTGTCCCTGGGGACAGTGGGCTCTAGCTTAAAGTAAAATGTTAGTGATATACAGGTGTAGAGATCATATGTGGCAAACAGGTAATTCCCACCTACTAAGCATGAGAGTCCTTTCACCACCACAACTCCCCCCTTTTGTAGAGTCCTCATAAATTTCAATGCACAGCAAGGTATGTGTGATTAAGTTGCTCCACTGGGATAGTTCCTTCTAGGGAAGTACATCCTCGATGCATAGATTGATGTGCCACTGTTCTGGGCTCCTCCTTTGCTGGGACAGCCTACTCCACTGTTGTTGGTATTCTCTGAGAGTCTAGGGAGGTGAGGGTACCAGCTGTTCTCATTGATGTCCAGATTTTTAAGCATTCACAAGTTTGCTGCCTGGGCACATCCATGCAAGCTTGTTTCTTGGCCACCTAATCAGAAACACAAACACAAAGAAGAAAGAGGTGTCCTTGTGATCATAACCTTCCCCAAACCAGATCTGAGGAAGCAACTCAAAGTAATCCTATTCCCCTTAAAAGAAAGTGGTAGAGTCCCTTTGTATATCCATTCAGTTCTAGCTCACCAATCACCAAATCACCAGGTTTTTCCAATTCTACAACCAATAAGAAGTTTTTCTTTCTTTCTTTCTTTTTTTGGTTAGGCAATGGGGTTAAGTGACTTGCCCAGGGTCACACAGCTAGTAAGTGTCTGAGACCGGATTTGAACTCAGTAACTCCTGAATCAAAGGCTAGTACTCTATCCACTGAGCCACCTAGCTGCCCCCAATAAGAAGCTTTTTCATCTCACAGTACAAGCCACTCAATCACATATGGCTCACCCTAAGTGCCTACATGGTCACTTGTACTGAAACTAGGTGGGAGAATATATGGGACTGCTTCAAGGACTTGCACCACCTCACCCACATTCCTCATGGACCACTCTAACCCTATTACATAATCATTATTATCATGATTATTAGTAAGGCTGCATCAATCGTCACAGTCTGAAGTAAGGAGGGAGGGTAGTCTCATTCTGCTCTTCTCTGGTCAGGACATATCCAGAATATGTTGTACGTATCTTGGGCCATATTTCAGAAATGATAGTGGCAATCTGAAATGAGCCCAAAGGAATACTATCAGGGTGGTGAGAAGTCTGGAGACCATGCCATAAAAGGATCAATTAAAGGAAGTAGGGGTGTTTGACCTGGAGGTAGTGTGCGTGTGTGTGTGTGTGTGTGTGTGTGTGTGTGTGTGTGTGTGTGTGTGTGTAAACTCCTCAGAGGAGCCTGGGGAAACAGTTTTCAAGTCCTTGAAGAACTGTCCTTTGAAAGAGGTATTAGGCTTATTCTGTTTGGTTTCTGAGAGCAGAACTAGGAACAGTGCTTATAAGATGTAAAGAAACAGATTTTACTTGATGTCAGTAAAAACTTCTCTACAATGAGAGCTGTTTGAAATGGGTATGGATTGTCTCTGGAGGGAGTGAGTTCCCTGTCACTGGAGGTCTTCAAGTGGAATCTTAATGACCAATTCTTGGGAATATTGTAGAGGAAATGCATTCAGGTACAAGTTAGCCTCCATTGCCTTCCAACTAAACGCCATCCATCTCTGAAATTCTCTAATTCTGATTGATTATGTTTATATGTCATTTTTCAGTTTAAAAAGAACTTTCAATACAATTCAACAAACCCTTATTAAATAATTTTATTCTGTGCCAAGCACCAAGCTCCATGATGGAAATACAAACATGGGAAAAAAAAGTCAGAGTCCCTGAACCTAAGGAGTTTATTTCTTTCATACCTTGTAACCATCCTTTTATTGATACAAGACATGGATTATTTACCTCATTTTAGAGATGAAGAAACTAAGATAAAATAACTTGCCAAAGGACACATAGGTAGTAAGTGTCACAAGTAGAACTTGAAGACAAGATTTTCTTTTTTTTTTTAATTTATGGAATAATACAAGCATTTTCATAACATAGTGTAATTTAAAAATATAATTGTGCATGAAACTGCATATCTGTAATGTACAACTTGTTATTCCTTTTAAATATAATAAAGTTACATTTTTTTTCATTTTTCTTCTCTCCACCCTACCTTACAGATGGCTACCATCAGATACATATATGTATCTATATATGTGAAAATCTTTCTATATATACTTCTTTTTATCAGTTCTTTCTTTGGATGCATCTGTGTAGCTTTGGGCACATTCCTTCTCCTTTTTGAACCTCAGTTTGCTCCTCTGTAAAATGAGCAGATTAGATTTATGTCTAAGATCCCTTTTGGCCCTAAAACCTATTGTCCCATTATCCTATGACCTTTGGAGCAGCATAGTATTTTCTTTCTAGTATAGATGAGGAGAAAAGAAGAGAGGGAGAGGGACAAAAAAGGGAGAGGTAAAAGGAGGAAGGGGAGAGGGACAAGCATAGAGGAGGAGGGGGAGAAGAATGGGCAAAGAGGGAGGGAGAGGGACCAGTAGAGAGACAGATACAGAGACATGAAGAGACAGACAGAGATAGATAGAGATGGAGACAGAGACACACAGAGAGAAAGAGGCAGAGACAGAGGTGCAGGAGGAGGCAAACACAGAGCAGGTGTGGGGAGAGAGGGAATTTGACATACATGTCTCAACACGATGGAGCCCACATTTGAAACCAGATGGGAAGAATGTTAGGGAGGAGGGGAGGCATGGGAGAAGCTACAACATTAGCCTTGTGCTAATTGCTATTTTGGTGTCTTTCTGGAAGGAAACATCCACTGAACATATTCATGCTGCAAATGGAAATCATAACCATTTTCTTTGATTTGGGAACCACTTGTCCCCTCCCCCTGGAGCTGATCCAATGTCTATATTTATCAGGGTGGGCTGAAGGGAGCTCTTGTGTGGGGTGTCACAGGATCGAGGCTGTTATTTATAGAGCCACAATGTAATTCCTCCACTGACAAGCACCAGCACGAGGAGAAGAGCAGCATTCCAGATGAGGGATTGTAGACCTATCCACATCTGGATTTGCTTCTGTGTGTGGATGCCTGGGAGCTAGCATATGCAGGAGGAGGTTGGTGTCTGTCTCTATTTCTGTTTGTTTCTGTTTCTAGCTCTCTCTGCACATGGGCTTCTATTTTTCTATTTGAGAATGTGAGAGTATGTGGGACGTGTGACTATAAAGTACTGTGACTGTTTGACAAAGAGACCTGAACTTATTCAGACAAAGAGGTTTGGCACTCTTAAACAGAGGTCCTAGGTAAGGCAAGGCACTCATTTTATTAGGCTACTAAAACCCCTTGCAGATTTCTCTTTGGAAATGGCCTTCATAGTCAGGCTCACTTATTTTGAATAACCTCCATATATCTCCAATAACAAGCTGTACACATGCCACATTATAATGTAGAGGTGAGCATAGGATCTTCAAACCTGTGCTGGGGCATCTTGAAAAGCACCATATAAAGTCCTATTGAAAGATTCTTCTGGGTCAATTTTTGAAGGACTACTCTACCTAAGATTGGAGAGCTTAACTATTGAAAGGCTGAATACCAGGTGATGAAGTTTGAGTTCCTGTAACACAATAAACTACTGACAAAGGCAAGGAGTGAGGTTGAATGGAGTGATAACCCCATTGACAAATTCGCAAATATTTTGAAATACTCTAAAATGATGGTCTTTTATGGATGGGTTTGGCTTTTGGAAACAAGCAAAAGTATAAGTATAAAGTACAATAATCATATGTCAAGCACTTACTACATAGCAAGCACTGTGCTAAATGCTGGAGATACAAAGAAAGGCAAAAAAAAACCAGTCCCTTATCTCAAGAAGCTCGCAGTCTAATGGGGAAGACAACATACAAACAATTATGTACAAACAAGCTAAGCACAGAATGAATTGTAAATAATCAACACAGAGAAGACACTAGAATTAAGGAGCATCTGAAAGGCTTCCTGTAGAACATAGGATTTTTGTTTGGACTTGAAGCAAGCCAGGACAGTCAAGAGGGGGAGACAAGGAGAGAGAGAATTTCAGGCATTGTAGGATAGCCAGTGCAAATACTCAGAGCTGGGAGATGGAATTTTTTGTGTAAGGAATATTAAGGAGGCCAGTAGATCATAGAGTATATGGAGGAGAGGGGTGTATAGGGTATAAGAAGACTGGAAAGGTCAATGGAGCAAGTTATGAAAGACTTTTTATGTCAGTGAATTTTATATTTGATACTGCTTGTGATAGGGAGTTTATCAAATAGTGATATGGACCAATCTATACTTTGGGAAAAGGAGGGGTGTGTATGATATGATCAGATTTGAATTTTAAGGAAGATCACTAGTGAAAGATGGACTGGAGTGGGGAGAGACTTGTGGCAGGCAATTCAACCAAAGGCTATTGCAATACTCTAGGTGTGAGGTGATAAGTACCTACACTAGGGTTATGGCAGTGTCAGAAGAGAAAAGGGGATGTATACAAGAGATGTTATGAAGGCACAATCAACAGGCCTTGGATTAGATATGGGATAATGAGAGACTATGAGGACTTAAAGATGATACCTAGGTTGTAAGCTTTGGAATATTGTGATGCCTTGACAGTAAGAGGAAAGTTAAAAAGAAGGGAGGTTTTCTTGGGCAAGGTGGGGAGAGAATAAGTTCAGTTTTGGATATGTTGAGTTTTAGATGTCTACAAGACATACAGGTCAAGATGTGCAATACACAGGCGAGGTCAGCAGAGAGATTAGGGCTAGATGATTAGATCTGATAATCATCTGCAAATAGGTGGTAATTTAGTTCATGGGAGCTGGTGAGACAATAAATGAAATAATACAGAGGAAGAAGAGGAATAAGGGAAGACAGTCCAAGATTGAGCCCAATGGGACATCCATGGATTCCATGGACTTGACCTGGATGAAGATCCAGAAAAGAGGACTGAGCAGTTAGAAAAGAGAAGAAACAGGAGAGAGTAATGCCATAAAAACAAAATAAGACAGATGAAAACAAACAAAAAAACTACAGAGAAGAGAATGTCAAAGAGAAGAAGGAGTTATGAAGAGAATGAGAATATAGGAAGGGAAGGCAACTATTGTAGGCAGCCTTCTCAAGTAGTTTAGTCATATAAGGAAGAAAGGATATAGGACGATAGCTAGAGGGGATGGATCAGGTGACAGTTTTTGGAGGATGAGGGAGATATAGACATATTTATAGGCAATAGAGAAGCAGCCAGTAGACAAGAGGAGACTAAAGAGAAGAGTGTGAGGGTGACAGAGGGGACAATGTGCTAGATTATTCAGGATGGAATGGGATTGCTTGTACCTGTACAGAGATCTGTATTGGCAAAGAAAATAGTCACCTTATTAGGTGATATAGGGATGAAGACAGAGATAATGAAGAAGGCATCAGGGAGAGATGAGTTGAGGAGGAGAAGGGAAGAGAAGGTTTCAGTGTATGGCCTCAATTTTTTTTTCAGTAAGATATTAGCAAGATTCTCAGCTAATAGGATGGGGGAGAGGGAACTATGGGAAATTTGAGGAGGGATGAAAAGTTTTGGAAGAGCTGCTAGGGGGAATAGAACAGTTAATTAATTAGGAAGATGTACAAGGATTGGCCTGCTGCAGTGACAGGCCACTTAAGATTACATAACATAAATTTGTAGTAGATCCAGGAAGTATAATTTTGTGATTTTCTCCAGTTTCATTCAAGAAATGTGAATAGGAGCAGATGGTGGGAGTAATTCAGCACTGAGGTTGTTAGAGCAAGATCAGCAACAGGATAAGGTCGAGAGATTCAAGAGGAAAAAAGACAGTATAAAGTTGAATTGGTAGACTAAGGAGTCATCATGGAAAAGGGAGGAGAGTATAGCTAATGTACTGGTAATTGCCTAGGAAAGAACAAAGAGGTTGAGGGTTTAGAGGTCCTAGTGAAGATGAATAATCAGGTTAGGAATTACAAGGCAGAGAAAGAGGTGGAATTGTGATTGTGATCAGATAGGGAATTTCAGAATTCAGAAACACGGAAGGGGAACATTTGTGAGTGATGGCAAGAGGAAGGCGATGACAATCTCTCATGGTAAATAGTCAAGTGGAGGAGCAGGGAGCTAAGGATATCTGTGTGAACATCAGTATGCATATTGAAGTCCCCTAGTTTGAGGACAGGCATTGAGGGTGAAAGGCTATGAGCTAGTCACTGAACCGGAAGGAGTGGGGGGTGTCCTGGAGTTTTGTAGATAACAGCTGCTAGAATTTTGATTGGATAGTAGACATAGGTTGACCAAACTTCAAAAGAGAAGTTACTGAATGTTGGATACAGAAAAAAGAGCCTGGAAGTAGAAGTGGGGATCAAGGAGTATTCCAAATCTCCTGCCTTGATGAGTGAATCAGGTCTAGAGTGGGTCAGCTTAGAGGCAGGTCTGGTGAAGTAGGTAAATAGTCAAGATTTGGGGCATATAGGGTCTTGAGTCAAAAGTGAATTGAAACTAAAAAGGAATATAAATTATGAATGAGTGAAACTTGTTTCCTCACATTGTTCATAAATTGCCTGTAAGTATGTGTTCCAAAGAAGTATCCAGTTGAGTTCAATTATCATTTCTATGTATATAACTCTAAAATCTATATATCTAGTCCTGATCTTTCTTCTGAATTCCAGTCCCATATTGCCCTCTACCTGTTAGATATTTTCCCTAGATATCCAACCAGAATCTCAAACTTAATATGTTCAAAACATTTTATTTTCCTACTCTGAAATCTATCCCTACTCCAAAATTCCTAATTTCCATTAATATTACCATTAACTCCTTATCTGTGATCAAACTTCAAATTACCTTTGACTTTTTCATCTCCTTCATTCAATGGAATTCAATAAATGTTTATTAAGTACATACCATATGCCAAGCACTGTACTAGGTACATAGGATACAAAGACAAAAATGATAACAAATAATATTAGCTAATAATAATAAAATAGCAAAATTTTATATAGCACCTACTATGTTCCAGGCACTGGGCTAAGCACTTTAAAAATATTACCGCATTTGATCCTTAAAAAAAAAGGGAAGTTTTGTTATCCTCATTTTACAGATGAAGAAACTGAAGCAAACCAAGGTCAAGTAACTTGCCCAGGGTCACATAGCTTCTATCGGAGGCTGAATTTGAACTCATGTCTTCCTGATTCCAGGCCAGTGCTCTATCTACTGGGCCACCTAACTAGCCACCCAAACAAAAACAGAAACAGAAGTTCTCCTGCCCTCGAGGAGTTTATGTTCTACTGGGGTTAAACAACATGCACACACTTGAGTAAATAAAAAAACAGCATATTTAGTATGTACTGGGGAAGGAGAGTTAAGAAACATACCCAAACATTTCTCCCCAGGTCAATGTATAAAATTCAAAAGATGAGGGGCAGGATGAGTTTCAAAGAAGTCTTTGTTATCTATTTACAAAGTGTGAAATAGTTTTTCAGTAAAACTTGAGGGAATTAATGCTTTACAGAAGGATCAACCATGCCCCTCCCTGGTGGCCCTTTAAAGTATAAGACACATTCTCTGAGAAGCAGTTGAAGCAAGAAATAGCTATGAGGAGTGTGGCCTCTGGGAGCAGAAAAGAGAGTCAGCTATGGAAGAAGAACCCAGCTTTTGAGAGTGAATCATTCTTCATCTCTTGGGGCATGGGGTGAAGAGTAAAAGGTATTTCTCTTTCCTCTATTCCACTGTTGTCTGTGGTGTTTTGCAGCAGAGCTATTAACCCAGAAGAAAATAACACAGACATGAAGGAAAAAAGCCCAGTCATTTGAGGTACAAAACTGGAAGATCTATATAAGCCAAGACAGCGTTCACCCTGGCAATTATGAATTGAGCCATGGAGACAATCAGGTCAAAAGATCACAACTGTACAAAATGCCCAGCAAAGTCATTAGTGCCTGCATCGGCAGGGGTTGGGGGGGGCATTATGAGGTCACTGCAAGAAGGAAAGGGCATGAGGTCTACATTGCCATTGGTGGGAGTTGGCTGTGCTTGCGTGTTTTTTTTTTACATGTGTCGCCCTACTAGGTAACTTTATATATGTGTCCATTTATCTCACTAATGTTCTGTGTCATTGTGGGAGAGTATGTCTCAGGTTTGTGTTTGTTTTAATTATTGTTCTTATGATTCCATCCTCATAAATGTGTTTGCTTTGAGCTAATTATATTTGTTAGTTGATTAAGTAAATATATCTGCAGATGCTTATGAGCTATAGTTTTATCCCAATTTTTTAAACATTTTTATTTAAAGTTTTGAATTCCAAATTCTATCCTCCTTCCTCCCTTCCTCCACTCCCCTCCCCTCTCCCTGACACGGTAAGCAATCAGATATAGGTTATACATGTGCAATTATGTAAGACATTTCCATATTTTGTACAAGAAGACTTGAATAAAAGAAAAAAAAAGAGAGAAAGAAAAAAAGTGAAAAATAGGCTCCAATCTGTATTCAATCAATGTCAGTTCTTTTTCTGGAGGTAGATAGTATGCTTCATGATTAATCCTTTAGGATTGTCTTGGATCATTGTATTACTGAGAATAGCTAAGTCATTCACAGTTCTCCATCGAACAATATTGCTGTTACTGTGTATAGCATTCTCCTGGTCCAGTTTAGTTCCCTTTGCATCAATTCATTTAAGTCTTTTTAATTTTTTTTTCTGAAATCATCCTGCTTATAGCACAATAATATTGCATTACAATCATATACCACAGCTTGTTTAGCCATTTGCCAAATGATGGACATCCCTTTGATTTCTAATTCTTAGCCACCACAAAAAGAGCTGCTGTAAATATTTTTGCACAAATAGGTCCTTTCCCTCCTTTCTTTTTGAATGTCTTTGGGATATAGACCTAGAAGTGGTATTGCTGGATCAAAGGGTATTCACAGTCCTATAGCCCTTTGGTCATGGTTTCAAATTGTTCTCCAGAATGGTTGGATCAGTTCGCAATTCCACCAACAGTACATTAGTGTTATAGTTTTCCCACATCCCCTTCAACATCTAACATTTTCCTTTTTTTTTTTTTGTCACATTAGCCACTCTGATAGGTGTGAGGTGGTACCTCAGAATTGTTTTAATTGGCATTTTTCTGATCAATAGCTATTAATAAGAGTGTGCTATATAATTTTACATACCCACATAGTACCTTAGGAGTATGAACTTAAGAGCTATAGTTTTTGTTGTTGTTGTTTGTTTTTGTGAGGCAGTTGGGGTTAAGTGACTTGCCCAGGGTCATACAGCTAGTAAAGTGTTATGTGTCTGAGGCTGGATTTGAACTCAGGTCCTCCTGAATCCAGGGCCGGCGCTCTATCCACTGCACCACCTAGCTGCCCCTTAAGAGCTATAATTTTAAGAGTGCACTCTCACAGATATTTCTTATGGCACCCAAACTGTAAGGATGAATTGGCAGGGGTAATCCAGAGGTGTTGTGGGTGCTACATATAAAAAGACATAAAGAGTAATTTCCAGGAGGTAGATAAAGCCCTAAGAACTAAGGTGGGGGAGGAGATCAGGAATGGCCTCTTGCAAGAAGTGACACTTGTTGTGAACCTTGAAGGGAGCTAAAAAAAAAAAGAGGC
Organism: Phascolarctos cinereus; assembly: GCF_003287225.1. Classification (NCBI taxonomy): domain Eukaryota; kingdom Metazoa; phylum Chordata; class Mammalia; order Diprotodontia; family Phascolarctidae; genus Phascolarctos; species Phascolarctos cinereus. The sequence goes on along the minus strand of NW_027555625.1, from coordinate 306,430,498 downwards.
AGAGGAGGTAGAGGGTTATTCTAGACATAGGGCACATTCTTATGTAGACACATGGGAATGGGAATAGAATTCCATACTCAAGGAAAAGAAAATAGTCCTGTTTGGCTAGGAAGTTGAGTGTGTAAAGAGGTGTAATATAAAATCAGTCTTGAAAAAAATTAAGTAGATCTGAAGCATTAATGGCTTTAAATGCCAAACACAGGAATTGTATTTGATGCCAGCAAAAAAAAAAAAAAAAATAAGGAGCCACTTAAACTTCTCAAGTAAGGAAGTGACATGGTCATACACTTGTGCTTTTAGGAAAATCATTTTGGCTTTGCTGTGGGGGATGGGTTGGAAAAAGGAGATACAGGAGGAAGACAAACCAATCTGGAAATTATTGAAATCATTCAGGTGAGAGGTGAGAGGTCCTAAGTAAGGATAGTGCTGCGTATGGAGAGAAGGAGATTGATGTGAGAGATATTGGGAGATATGAACTTGTCTAATATTTAAGTACATGGATGGAGGAAAGTGAAGAATTAAGGTGGTCACCCAGGTTGTGAACCTGGAGTAATATCCTCAACAAGATAAGCAAAGTTTACAGAAGTGGTGGACTTGGTGGAAAAGATAAGTTTTGTTTTGGGTGAATTGATTTGGAGATTTCAATGGGACATCCCGTAGTCAATAGTTAGTAAACATTTATTAAGCACCTACTATGTACTAGGCATTGTGAAAAGTAGTAAGGATACACACACACACACACACACACACACACACACACATGCACACATACATAATAGTCTCTAAGATTCGTTGAACTAAGCTACCTTGAAGCTCTGACATAATCTAATTCTATAACTATTTCTATTAAAGAGAAGTAGGGGGGAAAGAGCACAAAGGAAAGCAGCTCAGGTAGATACTATTCTAACTTTGTTATTATTGTTGGTTTGACACATAGAAACTTTTAATTTCCTAGCAATGAAATGGTCCAAATACCAGTGATTTTGAAATTTTGCCCCAAATATTCATTAGGTTCCAGTAAAAACGTTATAAATGAACATCAAGTGACAGCCTAATCACCTATTAATAGCTTACAATTTTTGACAGGTGGGATTCTGGGATTTATGCAAATGAAGAGCAGACTTCTCTATTATACAACCTCAGTAAACTTCCAATATCCTGACTTAATCACTATGGTGCATAGAAGAAAGGGAAGCCACTCACATATATTAGAGGGAAGATAATGAATTATTATTCTAAAAGTAGGTTTGTTGCACTAATTTGCATATAATGTTTAATTTTTACCAAATGTTTCATTTCAATAACATGCAAAAATGATCAAAAACTATCAAAATATGCTAATGTACATTCTATTGCAAATATATTGTTGCCCTTGATTTTAGGGGTTTATTATAAAAACATTTGAAATCTCGGTGGTAAAGAGCTTCTTTTAACAAAAATAATATTAAGAACATTTCCTTGACAGCAAAGCATACAATTTTGCTGGCTTCTGATCTTCCCATTGCTTGAAGCACTAAGCCACTCTTGTTACTTTTTTTGTCTTGTTCTGTTTTTAAGAAGAATCTAAACCATTTTCTTGGGAGTCAAGAGACCTGAATTCTTATTCTGGCTCCGTCACTAACTTCACTGTAATTTTTGACAAGTGACTTTCATTCCCCTGTGTCTTGGTTCTATATAATGAAGTGATTGGACTTAATGGTCTTTAAGGGTCCTTCCATTTTAAACTTCTACGTGTTAATATTCTGTCCTTCAAAAGTCCTATAAAACTGACATTTTTGCCCTAGAGTTTTCTAGCTCTACTATGTTATACTCTAAAGTTCTGTTCAAATGTTCTACAATTTTCTTAGGTCCCCCCCCCAATTCTAATATTATTTAATTTTATGAAATCTGGGAATGATAATAGCTCACATTTCTACTTAGTTATACAGAACATTTTCCTCACAACAACCTTTTAGTTAAGTACTATTATCCCCATTTTACAAATAAAGAAATTGTGACATAAAGAAATGAGAGGTGTTTACAGTTATACAGCAGTTTAGGGTCAGAAGTAGGATGTAGCTAACTCCAGGTCCAGAACTTTGTTTCCTATAAAACACTACCTTAAAAACTGAATATACATATAACATAGAGTGAGAATAGATCAAAATATTCTTTTTAATTGAAAGTTGTGCCTCCAACAAGAAGCTATCATCATCAGCTTTTGCTTGGGCACTAAAAGGAAAGGAAGTGTGATGTAATCAAAAGGGAATAATTGTATGAATGCAAAAGGATTCTATCTTTACTTCCCCTCTGTGGACCTCACTTTGCTTATCTATAGAATTAGAAAGGTCAACCAAAGTCCCTTCTAGCTCTAACACTTTATGACAAACTAATTCACTCTCGGTTTTTACAAAAAAAAATATTCACTTTCCAAGATATTGGCATTTTAAAGGTAAGTTGAAGGGAGAGGGGAAAGCTTAACCCAAAGGAATGAAAAACTAGTGGTAAAAAAAATGTATACACACATAGAAGTGAATATATGGATATAATATATATGTAAATATATGTGAATATACATGTAATTTATTTTAGCTTACATTTTACATAACACTTTACAAAGCATTTTTCTTATAACCTTGTAAAGAGAATAAAGTATAATATCCCCATTTTACAGATTAAGAAACTGAGGCTTAGAGAAGTTCAGTATCTTGCCCAGGGTCACACCCCCAATAAGTAGCAAAATTAAGATTCTGATCTTCTGACTTTGGTTCTAGTGACCATGAGTTTCCCACATGCAAAATACAGTTCCAGGCTTTGTAATACCTAGGAAGGGAAAATATTCTGGGATGCATCATGGATTTAGAGGTACAAGGACCTTAGAGATGAGGATACTGAAACTCAAAGACTGTATCTAGTAACTTATTCAAGTTTACACAGGCAGAAAGAAGTACAGTCAGGTTTCAAATCCAGGTCCTCTGACCCCAATTCTAGTGTACTTTTCATTGATGGCAGGTAAGGTGTAGTGGATAGAGTTCTTGGTTTGGAGTGAGGAAGACACAAATTCAAATCCTGCCTCATATAATTACTGCATATATGATTCTAGGCAAGTCATTTACTGTCTCTTAGCTTCAGTTTCCTCATCTGTAAAATATGAATAATAATATCTATTTTATGAGGTTTTGAAAGGAACTGATGAAATAATACATGTAATATATTTAGGACTTTTTAAAACTTTTTTTTTAAATGTATGTATTTATTTTTGATTTTCAACATTCACTTCCATAAGATTTTAAGTTCCAAATTTTCTCACCATCCTTCCTTTCCTCCCACCCCAAGATGTCAACAATTTGACATATGCTCTGCATACACATTTATATTAAACCAATTTTCACATTAATCAAGTTGTAAAGAAGAATTAGAACCAATGGGTGAAAGAAGAAACCAAGAGAGAGAGCGAGAGTAAATAATATGCTTCAATCTGCATTCAGACTCCATAGTTCTTTTTCTGGATGTGGATAGCATTTTCTATAAGTCTTTTGGAGTTGTCTCAGATTTTTGCATTGCTAAGAAGAAAGAAGTCTATCAAAATTAGTCAGCACACAGCATGGCTATTACTGTGTACAGTGTTCTCCTGGTTCTGCTCACTTCAATCAGTATCAATCCATACAAGTCTTTCCAGGTTTTTCTGAAGTCTGCCTGCTCATCATTTCTTATAGCACAATAGTATTCCATTATGTTTATATACCACAACTTGTTCAGCCATTCCCCAACTGGGAATGGGCATCCCCTCAATTTCCAATTCTTGGCCACCATAAAAAGAGCTGCTATTAATATTTTTCTACATGTGGGTATATTTAGGAAATCTTAAAGAATTGGTAGTAGTAGTAGTAGTAGTAGTAGTAGTAGTAGTAGTAGTAGTAGCAGCAGCAGCAGAATTTACAGTGGGGTGTATGGAGTGTTCAGAGGGGACTTTTGCCAAGCCCTGTTCAGGAGTTCTCATTCACCTTTGCTGTCCACCTTCACCTCACTCTTCACCTGTGGTTCCAAGAAGCTATAGCGTGTGCAGCAGCCTTTCCCCAGCAAATCATCTTGGCAGATATGGTAAACCAAGCTGAAGGTAACCAATGTGCCTCAAGCCTGTTAGTGAGTTGAGGGGATGTCTACCCCAAGCATGTGAAAACTCTCTCCCCCCCAAGTTCAGGCAGAATAAGCAGATGAGAACAATTTGCTCCAATGGCCATGAAGACAGCTGATGTAGACATTATGAAATGTTTAGAGCTTGGTCAGACATCAAAGATGCCAAGGTCATCCACTGCATCCCAGTCATCTACCCTGACTTTTTTCTTGCCACTGGACTGAAATGACTCTGGAAGAGTCAAGCAGATGATTTTGTGCAACACTGTATTACTTAAATTTAATTTACGTGCAAATCAAGGTATTACCCCAGGATGTTATTGGTCCTCTTTGAAAATGAAGGACAAACAACAGCAAGTGACATCATTGGTACAGCCTTATGAGAAAAGGGATATCCTTCCAACTCCACTGAAAATATAATGTCAGAAGCATCAAGCATGAGCCAAAGTAAAAGCTTATTTTGTCATCCTAACATTTTATGCTCTCAAGTGTTTTTTCAATTCTAACAGTCTAAATTCTAAGGTGTTTTCTTTTTTTTATTATTTTTAGGCAATTGGGGTTAAGTGACTTATCCAGGGTCACACAGCTAGTAAGTGTCAAGCGTTTGGTCTGAGGTCAGATTTGAACTCAGGTCCTCCTGACTTCAGGGCCGGTGGTCTATCCACTGCACCACCTAGCTACCCCTCTAAGGTCTTTTCTAGTTAACATTCTAAGGTATATTTTCTACCTTTCTGTGTTCTATGATCCTTTTTAGCCAGTAGACTATTCCATATTAGCATAAGGGAACTAAATCTTTGAAAGTCTGGAACCTAAGCAAAGAAAAGGGGATGATAATGAGGTTTTAAACTAGCAAAAATGTGTCAGCCTCTAGAGATTGTTTTATGAGGTTTGAGTGAGTCCCTTGAATAGATTAGAAAGGGAATGAAACATTGATTGAACAACCAATGGCTATGTCCTTGGTGACTGCTAAAAGACAATGAAATAGTTTGAGAGGCAGCTGATTCAATTGGTTCTAAGAAGGAGATATATTTGAGGAGGAAAATAGCTCCAAATGAGAAGCAGACAAAACTCATGGAGTTAGAGGAGGAAAGGTGGAAAGAGGATGCATGAAGCTGGAAGAGGGCAAGTGTGGGCAAAGGCGACCACAAAAAAGCAGGTGAGCACACTAGGAGTAAGGCAATATGAGTTGGTCATACACCAGGGGTGTCAGGAGAGATTTTCGTGATTAGAACCATCCTAAACCAAAACTCCAAGGTTGTAATTCTGGATCTCCTTTCTTGTGTTGGACTTCCTTCTCATAACCTTACTTTTTTTTTTTTTAGGCATGGGAAAACTCTGGTTACCTTTATTTCAAGCATTTTCCTTTGTTGTTGTAAATATTATTAACCACAGACATTTGCTACTCTTGATATACTTATTGGGAATGAAGTTGGGAGGCTAACTGGAGGAGGGTGTTTGACCCCAAGAGAAGTTAAGTATCTTGCCAGAGTAGTATCTCTAGTTGGGGTCTTAGAGCTAAATAATAGAAAGAGTGATAGATTCTTTTGTTTCAACTTGAAAGGACAACAAAATGTTTATTATCAGGAAAGTTATCTCCACAATTAGTCATAATAGCGCAAAGGAGATAAGAGTAGTTGAATAACCTTGCTCATAGCTCCACTCTACATACTCTATACTCTGCCTTTTATGCCAGAACTCTGTATTTAGAGGGCCTTTAAAATTCCAACATTTTATTATCTTGTTATTGATTACAATTCAGATAATTTTTTTTCAATTTATGACTAAGTTATTATAGCAGGGGAAATTTGGTATACATATTTAAATATATCTAACTACTAAAAAGTGTAAATTTGTAACACAAAAATGATTACTGGTATTTCTTAGGCTCAAAGATAGAATACAGACCTTTTGTATAAGTAGAATTAATAGCAATATTTTTTGTCTTAAATATGAAGTACATGAATTAAATTGATGATTTGTTTTCTTATATGGTACTATGGGATATGTGTCATATAGCATTATTTACATTTTGCCCTATGAAACAGATTTTTGCCTTGTGTGTTGTTTTTAATAGTATCATTGAAGATGTATGTTAATCCAAAGGGATTAAATATTGTATGTCTATTTCTGAAAAACAAAGAAAGAAAAAAAGAAACATTAGATAGCATAGCTTATGCCTTATATGGAACTTGCCTTAAAATGATAGTAATATTTATTTAAATCTATTAGCAAGAATTATGTGTAATGCAAATAAACTAGAAGCCTTCCCAATACAATCAGGAGTGAAGCATACCCATTATCACCTCTATTACTTACTATTGCACTACAAATGTTAGCTTTAGTAATGAGAGAAGAAAAAGAAATTAAAGGAATTAGAATAGGCAATGAGGAAGTAAATCACTCTTTGCAGATGATATGATATTATACTTAGAAAATCATAGAGAATCAACTAAAAAACTACTTGAAATTATTAACAACTTTGACAAAGTTACAGGATACATAATAAACCCACATAAATCATCAGCATTTCTATAAATTACCAACAAAATCCAGCAGCAAGTGGTAGAAAGAGAAATTCTATTTAAAATAACTGTGAACAATGTAAAATACTTGGGAGTCCAACTGCCAAGATAAAGCCAGGAACTATATGAACACAACAATAAAACACTTTTCACATGAGTAAAGTCATATGAAAACAACTGGAAAATATTAATTGCTCATGAGTAGACTGATCCAGTACAATAAAAATGACAATTCTACCTAAATTATTATATTCAATGCCATACCAAACTGTCAAAAGATATTTTATAGAACCAGAAAACATATTTTAAAAATGTATCTGGAAGGAAAAAAAAGTTCAAGGATATCAAGGGAATCAATTTAAAAAAGAAAAGGTGAAAGAATCTTACCATGCCAAATCTTAAACTGTATTATAAAGTGGTAATTACAAAAACAATCTGGTACTGGCTAAGAAATAGAGTGGTGGATCAGTGGAATAGATTGGGTACAAATTATGTTATAGTAACAGGTCATCTAGTATATGATAAACCCAAAGATCCAAGCTTTTGGAACAAAAACTCATTATTTGACAAAAACTGCTGGGAAAACTGAAAAACAGTATGGCAGAAACTAGGTACAGATCAACATCTCACACTGTATATCACGATAAGGTCAAAATGGGTACATGATTTACATGTAAAGAGTGATACCATGAGCAAATCAAGAGTGCATGAAATTATTTATTTGTTAGATTTATGGATAAGGGACAAATTTAGGATCCAAGAAAATATAGATAGCACTACAAAATGTAACATATACAATTTTGATTATATAAAATTTTAAAAAGTTTTTGCACAAATAAAACCAATGCAACCAAAATTATAAGTAAAGCAGAAAACTGGGGTGGGGGGGAGGGTTGTAGCAAGTATCTCTGATGAAGGCCTCATTTCTAAAATATATAAAGAACTAAGTCAATTTTATAATACACACCATTCACAATGGTCAAAAGATATGAACAGGTAGTTTTCAGATGAAGAAATCAAAGCTATCTATAGTCATATGAAAAAATTCTCTAAATCACTGTTGATCAAAAAAATGCAAATTAAACAACTCTGAGGTACCAAACTTCAGTGAATCAGTTGAATTATATAATATCCCCTATCATTAGAATCCCTTGCACCTTTGCCCTACTGCTGATTATGCCTTGCAAAATCCCAAGTTTAAACCACAGCTGCCATAGCTTTCTTCCCAATCACATATACATATAAAACTATTCCAGTACCATAGGGCCATGAAGAATCACTGAAATGATTAAACAACAACAACAACAACAACAAAAATTGTTCCCAGAGGTTCTCTTCATAGTGATGTTATCATTTAGTTTTTATGTTTGCTTTTCTGTATATACGGATTTGGTCTGGACCATCTCATGGAAAGACCACTCAATTGGAAGTTAGAAGAATCAGTTTCTAGGAATGTATATGTATAGCCTATATCAGATTGTGTGTCATCTTGGGGAGGGTAGGGGGGAGGAAGGGGGAGAAAAATTTTAAACTCAAAAGCATATAGAAATGATTTTTGATAAATCAAAATAAATTAATAAAAATTAAATAAAAAAGAAGAATCAATTTCAAATCTTGGAGCTATCATTTATTTGTGTGCATGTGTGTGTATGCGTGTGTGTGATTAGGGACAAGTCATTTTCTCTGTCAGGCTTCAGATTCCTTATCTGTAGGTTGAAGGAATTAAATCTCATAATACAAGTTTTTGACCTTTTTGGTATCATAACTCCCTTTGGCAGACTGGTGAAGCCTAGAGAATCCTTCCTTTTATTTTATTTTTTATTTTTTTTATTTTTTTAATATAAATTTATTTATTTTTAGCTTTCAACATTCACTCCCACAAGTTTTTGAATTCCAAATTTTCACCCCATCTCCCCCCTCTTCCCACTCCAAGATGGCATGTATTCTGAATTTCCCTTCCCCTAGTCTGTCTTCTCTTCTATCTCTCTCCCCTTCTCTTATTCCCTTCCCCTTCTACTTTCCTGTAGGGGAGGATAGACTTCTGTATCCCATTTCCTGTATTTCTTATTTCCCTGTAGCATGTGAAAACATTTTTTTTAAACATATGTTTTTAAAACTTTAGGTTTCAAATTTTCTCTCTTCCTCCCTCCCCACCCACCCTCATTGAAAAGGCAAGCAACTCAATATAGGTTGTACATGTGCAGTTATGCAAAACACTTCCATACTAGAAATGTTGTGAAAAACTAACTCTATTTCCCTTAATCCCATCCAGGCCTCCCATTTATTCTATAGAGAATCCTTCCTACAGTAATGTTTTTGAATAATCAAAGAAAAGGTTAAATTTCAGTTAGAGGTTAGTGAAAGTAAAGATGCACACATACATACATATATATATATATATATATATATATATACATACATATATATATATACACATATATAATGTATGCATATGTACATATACGTATATGTATATGTGTGTGTGTGTGTGTGTATATATATATACATATATATATATATACATATATATATATATACATATATATATATACATATATATATATACATATATATATATATATGTATATATTACCAGCTATGAGGGAGAAAAGTAAAATCCTGATTTACAAAGATTGCGTCACACACCCTGTAATAGTAGGATTTGAACCTACGTCTGTTAACTACAAAGTTAGTGCTCCTACTTTAACAAACTACTGATCTGAATTGATTTTTACAGGAGGGACCCAAAATAATGCAGAGGAAGGAGAGTTAAGGATGGGGATACCGGAACAAAACATCACCTACTTTTATGATTGAGCAGCTTGTATGTATTATTCTGGCCTCATGAATGCAGGCCAGATCACCCAGCCCTGAGACCCAGGGGGTTAGAGATGGAACCAAGAGGATGCCAGGTGGGTACTGGAGTAACAGGTGGGTAGGCTGAGTGGTCCAGGACTGCCAGGGTATATCAGCGCTGAAGTGATTAATTTCTCATCTACATTACTCCAAATGAGCTAAACAAATCCCTTGCTATGCCTGTCATACTGATGCTCAGCATGCAAATTGTTCCTAATGAGCAGGCCACTAGGACTTGTAAAGCCATTGATTCCAATGCTTTTTTCACAATGGGCAGGGTCAGTGGGAAACAGAGAGAGAACTGGGAACTGCTGTCATCTATACAGTGTTTGATCACTCACATTTCTACAGCATATTAAGGTTTACAAAGCACTTCTCTCATAACAACTGTGCGAGCTCGGCAACATAAAGATCATTAATTCCATTTTATCGATAAGGAAATTAAGGCAATTAAAATGACTTGCACAAGGTACCGTAACTAGTAAATTTCAGAACCACAATTTGAACTTGGGTCTTCTGATTTCAAGTTTAGCACTGATTTGTCCCTGATCTAAAAAGCAGGCCCTTTATAAGGGGAAGCATATATAATAGTGGGAAGAACCCAAAGCTAAGATTTGTGTGGTCTGGGTTCTGTCCTTGACCCTGTGCCCAACTTCCTACATGATATAGAGGCAAGTCACTCCTCTATTCTGGTCCTTAATTTCCCAGTCTATGAAAGGGGGATAACAACCCTACTTCCCAAAGTTTTTGTGAGGACATGGTAATAAATGCAACAGTCCTTTTAAGATTGAAGGATCATAATTCAAGACATGAAATGGGCCTTAGATGTCATTTATTCTGACCTTTTCTGTGTAAAGATTGACAAACTGAGGAGGAGAGAGGTACAGTGACCGACTTAGGGTTATACAGATAGTAGGGGGCAGAGCAGGAATTTGCACTCAAGACCTCTGAACTGAGCACTCAAAATCAGTGTTCTTCCCTTTGAACCAAGATGTTATGCAAGTAAGCTCTTATTACCTTCAGAGAAGGCAAGGGTGTGTGTGTGTGTGTGTGTGTGTGTGTGTGTGTGTGTGTGTGTGTGTGTGTGTGTAAAAGCAAAAGCAATGTATCCCACCAAGCTAAGGAAAACAGCATAGAACACACTGTATGTTTACAAAATTGAAGTCTCTTCACAGCCACCTTTTTCCTAAGAACAAAATGTATGTAACCCTTACCCAGTCCCTCTTTTCACATCTCCCTCACTTCTCTGAAAACACTAATGACTAAACATGAGCACGAGGGTAGAAAGCAGTTTAGGCCACCCATCTGATTTGAGTGGAGGGACATTCAAAGATGCAGGTTTCTACTCAAACTTATGTTCAGTCAACTTTACATTGATTCCCAATTTTCCTAATTTGGTTGGAGTGTTCAGAGCCTCCTAAACTCTACCAGATCACTTCCAGATGCTCCATAATATTTCTTGGCTCAAGAAACTGTGATGGCTCCCTGCTGCCTATTGGATCAAGTTCACAGTCACAGAATGTTAGACATAAGAGAGCTTTCAGAATATTGACCCTTGCTCTTGCCAGAGCTGAAAGCAACTTTACAGTATAGGATGTCTTTAGAATATAGAATATTTTTCAGGTGCAGTGACACACACCTGTAACACCTACCACCAGGAAAGCTGAGGCTGGCAGATCTCTTGAGTTGGGAGTCCTGAGCTCCAGTTGGCTAAGCTATTCAAGTGTCTGCACAAAGTCCAGAATCAATATGGTAAGCCCCTGGGATCTGGGGAACATCAGATTGTCTAAGGAGTGGTAACTTGGTTTCAGGTCAGTAATGGAACAGGTCAAAGCTACTGTGTCCATTACTATTGCAATAAATTCCATGAGTAGCCACTGCATTCAGGAAGGAAGGAAGGAAGAAAGGAGAAGGAAGGAAGGAAGGAAGGAAGGAAGGAAGGAAGGAAGGAAGGAAGGAAGGAAGGAAGGAAGGAAGGAAGGAGGGTGGGAAGTGAGGGAAAAACAAAGAATTTTAGAGCTAGAAATGATCTTATAATATAGAACATGAAACATTAAAGCTGTATATGATCTTAACAACCATGTATTACAGTAATTTTCACATTTTGCAGGTGAGGAAACTGAGGGCTGATAAAGATAAAAAGTTTGCCCAGGATCATACAGTAAATTAGTGGCAAAATTGAGACAAGAAAGACTCACAGTTTGTAACTTTCAATTCAAACCTCTTTCTAGTACAATGAGATGATCACTTATAAATACAAAGTGGTGTTTTAAGATATACCAAGTAATTTCTTCATGATAGCCCTATGAAATTATCCCTTTTACAAAGGAAGAAACTGATGGACAAAGAAAGTAATTTGCTCAAGATCACAGCACTACTAAGCCACAAAGTCAGGATTCCAGTTCAGTGCTACTGTGTCTAAGCCTAGTTCTCTCTCTACCACACAACATCGCTTCTCAGTATCAAGGAGGACAGAAAGCAGTAACTGGACTGTCTAGTGACATCCCAATAGAACAACAGATGTTCATTCAAGGTGATCGATAACATCCCCTGGAAATTCTTTACAGGGAGTGAGCATTTGCCATGCTTGGGGGGAGGTGAGGAGAGACTGGTTTGGGTATCTATTTTCTCCCCAAAGGCACATATCCCAGGCCCATGGAGAAGATTAGCCCCAAATCCTGTCATGTGGAATGGGATATGGTGCTGACCCCACCAACAATTCTGTAGAAAGCTCATCTATTATTCAAAGTTCTCTCCAATTAAAATCTCCATTACAAAAGCATTCCTATTAAATCCTGAAAAGCCATCTCCCCCTGCTGCTCCTGAAAAGCTTTCAAATTAACTCCAGAGAACAGGCAATCCTGGACAAAGAGAAAAAAAAATCCACTGGGACCAGCTGGGATCAGTATGGGGGCCTGAGGAGTGTGTTAGGGAGAATTGGAAACTGTGGCAGACAGAAAAAAAAATCCAGAAGTCAAACACAGAGACTCTGGAAACTCTGATTTAACTTTGACATTAAATTCAGTACTTCAACTCATATGTAATTTATTAGGTACAGTGAAGCCCAGGGGAATTAAGAAAACTGAATTCTAGTCCTAACTTTTATACAAATTATTTCTTATGTGACCTTGGGCAGATCACTTCTACTCTTTGGGCCTCAGTTTTCCCTGCCCTTCAATGAGAGTATTAATCACTGCCCTTACTTCTCCATGGACTATTTTAAAGATCAAATGGGATAATGCATGGGAAAGCACTGTGGTGTGGTAGAAGATGCTAGGAGCCCAAAGTCCTGATTTCTACTACTCGTTCTATCACTTCCTTGCAGTATGACTTTGAATAAATCATTTTCCACCTCTCAACTTCAGGAACCTCAATTATACAGTCCTCTATTGGACCAAACCAGGGGTGGCGAACCTGTAGCCTTAAGGCCAAATGTGGCCTTCTAAATCTTTGTGTGGCCTTTTGACTGAATCCAAATTTAAAAAAAAAAAATTAAAATAAATCTTTAGATTTGTTCCATAAAATTTGGATCCAAGAATGTGTTCTGTAAAATTTAGTTGCAAGGATTTGTTCTATAAAATTTGGATTCAGTCAAAAGACCTCACTTAAGGATTTAGAAGACCTTATGTGGCCTTAAGGCCACAGGTTCCTCACCCCCGGACCAAATGCTTTACCAGAACTTCTCAAGCTTAAAAGTTCTATGGTTTAAGCATAAAGAGCCTTACTTGTTTCAATATGTTGATGGATCTGGAATCTTGTTAAAATGAGTACCCCCAAATTTTTGGATTGCAACCTTCCTGTGTCCACATTCTCCCATAAATTCTCTACAAAAGATCCAGCCATTATAATGAAGGGCTTCATCTATATCCCTTGACATTACGTGGGTTACAACAAAGTATTCTTTTCTTTGAGAAGGTGGGGGATGTAGAAGACTACATATAGTGTGGGGTTTGGTTGATCCACTGGTTATTTTTTTTTTCTGAATTATTTTTATTTTTGTATTTCTTATTCTTTGTTATAAGAGATGTCCTCTGGGAGGACAATATAATGAAAAATATGTGATGTAAAAACAAGAGATATCAATTTTTTTTTAAATAGAGCATAAAAGATGCCTATCAGTTGCCTCTCCTTGCTACATGACTGAGCTTTACAATTATAAAGCACTGTGTCTCCTTAGACTTCAGAGAATTTCAGAGACTAAAGGGACTTCAGAGTTCATGTGAGTCAGACCCTCCACCCCAAATCATTCATTTCTTCTATAATATCTTTGAGAGGTGGTCATCTAGCACATCTAGCATCATAAGAACTCTAGTGACAAGAACCAAAGACAAGCACAGTTCACTTTTGGTGAGCTCTGACTGGTGGACAGCTGGGTAGCAAAACAGAGTGCTGGGCTTGGAGACAGGAAGTCAGAAAGACATGAGTTTAGATCTAGCCTTGGCCATTTGCTAGCTTTGTCAATTAGGCAAGTCACTTAACTCCTTTTTGCCTCAGTTTCATCATCTATAAAACAGTGATGATAATAGAATCTATTTTACAGGATTGTTGTCAGGACCAAATGAGATAAAAATTGTAAAGTGCTTAGCATAATGCCTGGTATGTAGGACTATATAAATGGTAGTTATAATTATTAGACTTGTTAAGAATTTTTTTTTCTTTTACTGAGCCAAAATCTGCTTCCCTCTAGCTTAGAATGAAGGAATAGAATTTAAAGCTAGAAGGGACCTTAGAGAAAATTTACTTCCATTTTCCAGTTGAGAAAATTGATGCCCAGAAAAACCCCTCCAAATACTCATAAAAAATGGCTCTAAACAAATTCTGAAGCAGCAGAACCCACAAAAAGACAGAGTGAAACAAATTTCCAGCCCAAAACAACCTGGAGGATTGATCAGAAAGGTGTATCCACTGGGCTGGGAGCGCAGTGCAGCACGGTGTGGGCACACAGGCCACAGCAAACCTGGAGCAGGCCTCAGAGGACTGAATTGCAGACAGCTGTGGAGGTTTCCAGACTCCTCAATCCACCAATGCCAAAGACAACTTAGAAGTTTAGTGGGAAAATTCTGTTTATGTCAGTGCTGAGAGGAAGGCGGGGTTTCAGCTCCATTCCCCAAGAGCCTGGCCCTGGGGGGGTGGGGCAGCTGCTTCCCAAGCTTCTGGCCCACAGACTGAGGGGGAATCAGTGGCTGATCAGAGAGGGATTGCAGGAATCTCTTTGCCAGTGCTGAGGCAGGAATCTTTTGCTTTGCCCGTGTGTGGATCTGGGTCACAGTTCTGGGCAGCAGTGCTGGGGTGAGGAGAGCGCTGGTGTGGTGGAGCTTGGAGTGGCTGTGGAGAGGAGCCCCTCCTCACAGTTACAGGACAGAAAGGAATACCTGTGCTCACAGGCCAGGAAAGGAGTAAACACCTCCCTTATCATACCACCTTGGAAGAACTGAAAATTTACAGGTCCCTACAAGTATCTCTGAAAACAGCTACACAAACCCCTGAAGCTTGGGACAGTACACTCTCCACATTGGAAGCAGACTCTTACCTTAACAAAGAGTTTAAAACTCAAGTAATTGGCTGGGATCATGAGCAAGCAGTGCAAAAAGAGTCAGACTATATTAGCTTACTTTGGTGAAAAAGAAGATCAAAATATACAACCAGAAGAAGACAACAAAATCAAAGCTCCTACATCCAAAGCCTCCAAGAAAAATATGAATCAGTCCCAGGCCTTGGAAGAGCTCAAAAGGGATTTTGAGAAGCAAGTAAGGGAAGTAGAGGAAAAACTGGGAAGAGAAATGAGAGTGAGAAAATCATGAAAAACAAGTCAACACCTTGCTAAAGGAGACCCAAAAAGATACTGAAGAAAATAAAACTTTAAAAAACAGCCTAACCCAAATGGCAAAAGAGGTCCAAAAAGCTAATGAGGAGAAAAATGCCCTAAAAAGAAAATTGGCCAAATGGAAAAGGAAGTCCAAAAGATTACTGAAGAAAATACTTCCTTAAAAATTAGGATAGAGCAATTGGAAGCTAGTGACTTTATAAGAAATCAAGACACTGTAAAACAAATCAAAAAGAATGAAAAATTAGAAAGCAATGTGAAATATCTCATGGGAAAAACAACTGACCTGGAAAATAGATCCAGGAGAGAGAATTTAAAAATTATTGGACTATCTGAAAGCCATGATCAAACAAAGAGCCTAGACATCATCTTTCAAGAAATTATCAAGGAAAACTGCCCTGATATTTTAGAACTAGAGGGCAAAATAGAAATGGAAAGAGAAAATTGATGCCCAAAAAGAGGAGTTAAAGTCACACCAGTTGCAGAACCAGGGTTGGTTTTGAAGTTCCATGAATCAAAATCTAATGTTCTTTCTCCTCATTGTTTTTACTTCTGTCCTCTGAGGCCAAGTAAAAATAAATCTAATCCTTCTTTTAAATGATAATCCTTCAAATATTTGAAGATAGACAGATCGTGTTTCCTACTGTCCTAGCTAAACTTCACCAAGTGTCATCAGTTCCACAGATAACATGTATTCTAGACCCTTATCATCCTGATTGCCCTGTTCTAGATACAGTGTAGACATTTCCCAAAATGGGGTACTGAAAACTGACCACATTATTCTAGATGGTCTCTGACCAGGGCAGAGGACAATGGAGCTATCACTTTCCACTGTTTTCTAGACTAGGCATCCCTCTTCATTGCTTGTTGTTCTTATTCAATGAGCACACACAGATGCATTAAAGTCTAATTTTTAAAAAAATGCTAGTAGAATATCAGGTCAAGCCATTAAATCACAGGAGAATTGGGCCATTTCATATCAAGTTCCCTCATCCTGGACTTCCATTTCTGTTGAAGAACCTGAGGTTCTCCATCATCCAGACACTTCTTATCTCTCCAGCCTAAACTCCCACTTCTCCCCTTTATCCATCATCTGCTCCAGCAAAGTCATGCATCATCACAGACAGTACAGACAAAGATAGGAAGGTACTGCTCCCTCCCAAGTGACTATTACCTGCATTGCAGTTTGCTGGGCATCAGAGAGCCAGCTGTAATCACTGGCTTCCCTGGTAGTGGAGTCAGGAATGTCTGTCAACAGGATTTGTGAGGGTGGCCTTTTGTCTGGTGTGCTGTTTGCTGAAATCCTGATGGTGAGGTCAATTATTCTTGTATCCCAGGAACAAGCCCATGAACAGCAACCCTGCCTGGGTGCTACAGCTCATTAGGAATGATTATATGCTCCAGAGCCAGGAACTAGCCAGGGAAACAGAACTGTACTTAGTTTCATAAAATATAGAATAACAGGATCCAAGAACTGAAAGAATCTTTAAAAGGAATCCAGTCCAAATCCTTACCTAAGCAGGAGTACATGCTACAACCTCTTCAGTTGGTTATTCAGCCTTTGCTTGATTACCTCTAGTAATGGGAAGTATACCACTTCCCAATGCATCTGCTCCTCATTCGACTTCCTATCGTGTTTCTTTTACTCTCCAAATTCGTTTACTATACAGCTGCCAAAGTGATACTTCTAAAGCAAGGTCTGGCCACATTGGACTTTCAAATATTACATAAATTATGATAATTAGCATGTCACTTCTCTACTCAGTAAATCCCAGTAGCTCCCTATTACTTGTAGTATTAAATACAAACCTTTCTATTTACCATTTAAAATTCTTCAAAATCTGGCTTCATCCTATCTTTCCAGGCTTGTTGTACATTATTTCCCTCCAGTTACTCTGAGATTCAGTCAAATTGGCCTTTGCATTGTTCCTCACACTCAACACTCCATTTGCCATCTTTATGCTTTTGAAGAAGCTGTCTCTGACACCTGAGATGTGCTCTCCTCTATGTCTTAGAGTCTTAGAATCTCCTCGGTCAGGTTTTTCCTGATCATTCCCACTGCTAATGCTTCCCCTTCCCCAAATTGCCATATATTCTGTGTTATCTCCCTCAATAGAATATAAGCTTCTTAGGGAGGACTATTTTTGTCCTTGTCTTTTTCTTCCTGGTGACTAGCATAATTCCTGGCAAAAAGTAGGTGAATATTACATGCTTATTGAGTGGTTGAATGATTATTACATTGATAGATATCTCTTTTTTGTTAGAAAATCTTGCATGTGTTGAAATGGATTCTTTCTCCCTGTAATTTATTAATTCTTGACAGGGTTACTAGACTGATTGATTAAGAGAATGCTATAGATATAGTTTAATAAGAATTTAGTCAAGCATTTGGCAATAATCATACATTATCTCATGTGATACTCATATCCATAACCAGAGAAGTTAAGTTCTCTAAGTATTCCCACTGAAGAAATTGAAATTCAGAGAAGTTAAATGATTTTCCCAAGGTCAAAAAAGTCAATTATGAGAGGTGAATGTTAGAGGTGAGAGCCCAGCTCTCTTCTGATTTGTTCTATACTGATTTGCCTAGATATGTTACTGTCTTTCTGTACCATGTTACCTCTCATGCTATTATTATAGAGAAGCTGGAGAGGATGTAGTCTAAAAAGTAGGATGATTTGGTCAATTTAGAACTGATCAAATGGCTAAATCCAAGGAACTGAATAATTGAACTAAAGGTTCAATGACAACTTGGAGGAAAGGTCTCTAATGGAGAGCCCTATGGGTCTACTATCAGTCCTGTTCTACTTAAACACCTTTTCAGTAATATTGATAAAGATATAGATGGCAAGCTTACTGAATTTGAAGACCACACAAAGCTAGGAGGCATAGTTAATGAAATGAATGATCTGAAAGAATATCAAGAGGCATAAACACTGCTTTGAATCTCAGATGAAATTTAATGAGGGTAAATGCATAGTCTTACATAGATTTAAAAAGTCAGTCTCACAATTTAGAGGCAGTTAGTATATATATATATATATATATATATATAGTGAAAACTACTAGACTAGCAGAAAACCTGAGTTTGAATTCTAGCTCTAACAACTATTGCATAAGTGACCTTAGGCAAGTCATTCATCTTGTCCAGTACTATTTCCTCCTCTTTAATGTGAGATGGTTAGATTAAATATCCTCTCTGGTCCCTTCAAGGTCTAAATTTATGATTCTATGAAGTACAACATAAGATAATGTGGTATAATGGATAGCCTCTGATTCAGCAAGAGTAAGGCTTATGCCTCTTCTTTGTCACATGTTGGTTATATTATCTTGGATGAGTAACTTAAACTTTCCAGTGCCATAAGCTACTCTCAAAAATTATGAGTTGCAGGGGCAGCAAGGTGGCACAGTGGAAAGAGCACCAGAAAGTCAGGAGGACCTGAGTTCAAATCTGGCCTCAGAGCAAACACTTGACACTTACTAGCTGTGTGACCCTGGGCAAATCACTTAACCCCAATTGCCTAAAAAAAAAAATAAGAGTTGCAGAAACATTACTGATATTGGTAGAAGCAGTTCCCCAGATAGAAGGAGTTTCTAAACCAATGAAATCACAGGTTGAACAGAAAGAATGAAATAAAATACAGGACTAGTTGGGGGTAGATAGAAAGTTATTCAAGTGGAAATTTAATAGGAGTTTTAACTTATCAATAGCTCACTATGAATCAGGAATATGATACGGAAGCCAAAAAAGTTAATGCTCTCTTAAACTGCATTAAAATGGTCATAGAATTGAGAAACAAGGAGGTGATAATCCCACAGTCCTCATCTCTGGTTAGACAATATTTATAGAGTTACGTTCAGTTCCAGTCATGACAGTTTATGAAAAAGATTGATAAGCTGGGGAAAAGGGGAAGGAATGAACTTACCATGTGTTAAGTTCTGTGCTAAGTGCTTTGCAAGTATTATGTCATTTGATGCTAAAAAACAAAAACAAAAACAAAACTCTAGAAGGTACATGCTATTATGATCTACATTTTACAGATGAGGAAACTGAAGTAGAGAAAGATTAAATGCTTGCCCAGGGTCACACAATTGATATCTACCTGAGGCTAGATTTGAACTCAATTCTTTCTGACTCTAAGATTAGTGCTCTATCCACTGAACACCTATCTGCCCCAGGTAAGAGGTGTATAACAGAGGGTAACCAGAATAATGAGGGGCCTCAAGTTCAGGCTACTTGAGGAAGAGTTGAAAGAAATAGGAATATTTAGTCTGGGAAAAAAAAGACTCAGGTTAAATTTGTTTTACTTGGTGGAAAGAGCAGACATGCTTTATGTAATTAAAACCTTCTTAACATTCCCAGTTATCCCAAAGCAGAATGGATTGACTTTCAAAGGTATTGGACAGCCACATATTACTTGGGGAAAGGCTGGATGACCATCTGTCAAGTATGTTGTAGAGAATATTCTTGGTCAGGTATGTGTTGAACTAAATGATCTCTGAGGTCTCTTCCAAGTTTCTGTGACTGTCTCTCTCACCTTGTTCCTATCTGCTTTCTGGTGCCATATACAAAAAATCTTATCACTCTTTCAAATGGCATTATTTTAATATTTGAAGACAGGTATCAGGCCCCACCTATCCCATCTAAGTCTTCTCTCCTTCCTGGCTAATCAGACCCAGTTCCTTCAACTGACTCTCGCATGGCATCGTCAAATCTCCTTTTTTTTTTTTTCCTGGCTGCCTTCCCCTGGACAAAATCCAGCTTGTCAGTGTCCTCATAAGATGAGACAAATAACTCTGGATGTGCTTTAAACAGCACAGACCTCAATGGGATTATCCTTTTCTTCATTCTGGATATCATACTTCCATTAATTCAGTTTATGTATACCTTGGGCTTTGTGCTGCTAAGAGACC
Organism: Phascolarctos cinereus; assembly: GCF_003287225.1. Taxonomy (NCBI): domain Eukaryota; kingdom Metazoa; phylum Chordata; class Mammalia; order Diprotodontia; family Phascolarctidae; genus Phascolarctos; species Phascolarctos cinereus. The sequence goes on along the minus strand of NW_027555625.1, from coordinate 306,410,269 downwards.
TTAGAGACCACTGCAGTCCAGGGGATCTCAAACATTTTGGTCTCAGAACATCTTCACACTCTTAAAAGTTATTGAGGATCCCTAAGAGTTTTTGTTTATGTGGTTTATGAAATATAAATACATATACATATGTATATATATATATATACGTATCATTCATTAAAAATAACAAAACATATTACATTAATCCAAATAACATATTTTTATGAAAAATATTCTAAAACTCCCAAAATAGTATGAAGAGTGGCATTGTTTTACCTTTTTTTTTTTTTGCAAATCTCTTTAATGTCTGGCTTAATAGAAGACAGCTGGATTCCCATATTTACTTCTACATTCAATCTGTTGCAATATGTTGTTTTGGTTGAAGTATGTGAAGAAAATCCAGGCTCACACACATAACTAGTTGGAAAAGGGAGAAGTATATTAAAATGGGAAATGTCATTTTGTTGTTATTATGAAAAGTATTTTGACCTTGCTGATCCCCTGAAGGAGTCTCAGGGACCCTTAGGACTTTGAAGACCACACTTTAAGAACACACTTTGCCAAAGAAAAAACTGCAGCTCAGGTTCCCAGGACCATAACCCCTATCTCTAACCCTAATGTTATACTTCTACTGTACAATGCAAAGTGCTCACTCCTCCAAACTTCAATCCTCCAAATAAGTAACATGAGATATTTAAACTAAATTATATCTAATCTCTTTTCTGAGATACTAAAACTGTGAATCTATGATACTTCCCTTCTTCTTTACTCCCTCTGTCCTGAACCATAAGTCTGAACTCAGGGAAGGAGACAGTCAGGGACAGAACAATACATTCATGATTGGGTAAGATGACTTCCTAACCCATCTAGCAGCAGGTGAGCAAGGCCTGCTCTGATTGCAGAGGGCCTGCCTTGATGACAGAGAGAATAGTTGCTTCCAGTCTTTCAAGTTAAGTGGTTCCCAAATTCTGTCTGTGCATTCATCCCATCTGTCCACTCTCCTTCCCAGCTTTCATTTGAACAGCCTCTATCTCCTCAGTCCTGTCTTCTTCCTCCTTTCCCAGAGCAGACCCGCAGGCATAGGAGGCAGTGTCTTAAAAGCTCAGTTCAAATGTAACCCTACCTTCCTGTTCCAAAACATGAGAAAAAAATTACCCCTAGTGAATTTTTATGTGAACATTCTCATTTCAGTCTGAGACACAACCCTAGAAGCCCAGAAATTTAGGGCCAGGATGACTATGAGAATATCTAGACAACTCACACATTTTACAGTTGAGGAAACTCAGACCTGGGATAAAGAAATGCTTTGCTTAAGGCTTAAACCTTACTTACAGCTTGTGTCAAAGGAAAGACAAACTCCAGTTCTCTGACTTCAAATCTAGTATTCTTTGAATTACACAATTCTACTTCCCCTTACTTCAGAGCTATGAATTTTTCCTTATTACACAAATGGGAAGCAGATTAAAGTTTCCAGGTCAGCTAGGATAAAGCGCTGGGCCTGGAATCAGGAATACTCATCTTCCTGTATTCAAATCTGGCCTCAGACACTTACTAACCATGTCACCCTGTGCAAGTCATTTAACCCTGTTCACCACAGTTTCCTCATTTGTAAAATGAGCTGGAGAAGGAAATGGCAAATCACTCTAGTATTCTTGCCAAGAAAACCCCTGATGAGGTCAGGAAGAGTTGGGCATGAGTGAACAACAACAAAAAAGTTATTCAGTATGTTGTAGGCCAAGAAAAGGCTAGAATCCCAAACTCTCAACTCTTAGACCATAATTTCTTCATTAGCTTCTTTTGGCTTTGTCTTAGGGGTTAGTAGGTTTGCCAAGAAGCTAAGTGTTGGTAAAAATGAGCTAAAAGGGATATAGGTGAGTTGTTGACTTAGGTCTTCTTTCATGTTTGGAGGAAGGATATTTGCCAAGTAAAAAGTGAGATCTCCCCTAGGAACATGATTATGTAACCACACAGACCTGCATTTGAATACAGGTGGAAGGTGACACCAGCCTTTTTTCTCTGAAGAGTATATTAGCTCTGTCCCATGAACATAGGCCAGACTCAGTTCTGGAGGAACCTCTACTACAAAGAGAGAGAATAAACTCCTTTTCTTGATTTGCCTGGCTCTTTATACCCTTTCCCAGAGCCTCTGAGAAAATCACTTAAAACTCAGGTTTGGCTCACATATAGGATTTTACCAGAAGCGAGTAGAAGGAGGCTCGATGTGAGAATGAAAATCAGGTATAGAACAGCTATTTATTTTATCCACATACAGAAAAAATCATATAATGCAAAAGAATTGGAATGAAGCAATATTATGACAATAATGATATTCTCCTGGGAGGTGGATGTTTGAAAACATTAAAATGTGAAACAGTGAGATTTCTGAATAGGCATTTGACCTTTGCCTTTTCCTTCATTGTCTGAACAGTTCCTTCTAATCCATGTCATCTTACAAGTCAGGCCAAGGGCTGGGCTCACTCTCCTCTCAGCAGTCATCTTCTCCAAGGAACACCATAGAAGACACAGGGTTCATGTTCCAAAGTGCAGGCAAGATCAGCTGAGGGATGAAGAAACTCCAAAACTCTCAAACACTCAAAGTTGTCTCCAGGAGTATAAACAGCAAGTTTGCTGGTCAGTCACCTCTGATCAGGCAAAGAAATACAAATCAGTAAAGGCAATCAGGGCCCTGAGATTTTTGACTCAGGGTCGTTCAGGCTTTAGTAACCATGTCTGAGCAGTCACAATTTCTACTGGGAGAGGGGAAGGGTACCTTTATCTCATACTTCCTCAGAATTCTCACTCTCTGGATCTTCCTAGCCATGTGGTCAAGAAAGTAGAAGGAGGAAGGGAGAGGGAGAAAAGGAAGGGAAGAGGGAGAGGGAGAGGAAGGGGGGGAGGAGGGGAGAGAAGAAAGAGGAGAAAGGGGAGAGGGAGAGGGATAAAGAAATTGTGCTGTCTCTCCTTTTAAACTGAGGCTGTCCCACCCTCACCTGTGCCACCTTCACAGGGGGGACCAAAGGGATGCCTAGAGTTTGTTTTGTCAATGTGAAACCCCAAGCCCTTCAGCTCTGGGTTGGAGTACATATGCCCCACTGGAAATAGCCCAGGGCTCCTGGCAATGGTGGCTGGGGGCAGGGGCAGGGAGAGAATCACCTCTGTCCTCATTATAATTCCATTAATGTTCTTTTTCTTTAATCGGATTCAACAAGAAGATCAAATGTTATAATAGAAGGAGGGCTGGTCTAGAACTCAAAAAAGATCTACATTCTCATATTAATCATCATCATCATCATGTATATAGCACTTTAAGGTTTGCTGCTATTATTATTATTTTTTTGCATGACATCTCTCCCTTCTCTGGGAGTTAGTTGCCTCCTCTATAAAATAAAGGGGTATGATTAGCAGGTTTTCCAAGCCCTTTTAGCCCTATTATTCTATGTTCTGGGGGGCTTTACCTACCCCTGCAGTGCTAACACTGCTCCAACACTGGATTATAAAATCCCTTTGATCTGCCACTCCAGACCCCCTTGAACAGAGGATGACCTGTGAACTTCAAAAAGTTGGAAGACCTGGAATTTCTATTAGTGTCCCCAAAATAGCATTGGCTAATAGCATTGTCTACATTGGAAACCAAGGACAAACTTGATATAACAAGGATAGGATACTTTAGAATTCCACAAGGGCACTGACCCTTGGATTCAGCACAGACCTACCCACACGAAAAGGAACTCAATGAGGGCTCTACAAAGGGAAAAAAAGGACTTCCATCCCACCAGGAACTCTTACTTACCCCTTGCCACATATTCACTAAGTTTGAGTCCAATGTTGTAGCCAGGTGGTATAGTGGATAGAGCTAGGCATGGAGTCAGGAAGACCTGAGTTCAAATGTGACCTTAGCCATTTACTAGCTATGTGACCCTGGGAAAGTCATTTAGTCTCTTTCAGCATCCGTTTCTTCATCTGTAAAATGGGGATAATAATAGCACCTCCTAGAGTTGTTGTGAGGATCAAATGATATAATTGTAAAGTATTTAGCACAGTGCCTACTGCATATCAAGAGCTATATTAATGCTAGCTATCATCATTATTAGTATTCCTTCTACTACTACTAATAATAATGATTAGCCCTAAGTTGTGTGTATTCTGTGGAACAATATGTGTCAGATTTTGGGGATTGATATTTTTAGTACCAGTTGTTCTAACTATACCCCTATGGTAAAATTGCTGTTCAATCATTCAGTCATGTCCAGCAAATCTTTGTGACCCCACAGACCACATTGTCCGTAGGGTTTTCTTGGCAAAAGTACTGGAGTGGTTTGCCATTTCCTTTTTCCAATGGATTAAGGCAAATCGAGGTTAAGTGACTTGCTCAGGGTCACACAATTCTTGAATGTCTGAGGCTGGATTTGAACCAGGTCTTCCTGACTCCATGCCCAGTGCTCTATCCATGGAGCCCTCTGGCTAAGCATCCCTTTCTAAAAGTTTATTCAGCGAGCTAATTTATATCAACTAATAATCAATGAGGAAAACATTAGATGGAGGCATGTGAGCTATAGTAGTAAATCCTGTAAACCCCTAAGAGTTGCCCTACAACCCTGAGTGAAGAATTAGTCAACTTCCCTTTTGGGAGCCAACCCATTAGTGGGAGTGGAAATTGGGGAATTAGTTTAGAAGGGATATTACATATAGGATCATTTAGATTTAGAAATAAAAGGAGCCTTAGAAGCCATAGAGTCTAGCCCTCTTATTTTATATTTTAGAGAAAGAATAAGAAAGACAGGCTAGAACATAGGGTATGGGAAGGAGAAATCATGTATAATAAGGCTGTAAAAGGAGGCTGGAGCCAGGTTATGAAGGAAGTGTGAAACAGGAATATTAATTTGATCCTAGAAGGAATAGGGTGTCGCTTGAGCTTATGAAGCAATGAAGTGATTTGCATGGTAAGGCAGACCTCTGCTGTAGAAATATCACTTTGGTAACTGTGTGAAGGATGGATTGAAGGGAAGAGAGATTTGAGACAGGAGACCATTTAGGAAGCCTTTGCAGTATTCCAGGTAAAAAATGAAAAGGACCTGTACATGACATCAGCCAAGTCGTTTTGTTTCTCCACTTGTTGAAGAGAAGTGGAGATTGTACTGCATGATTTCTAAGGTCTTTCCATTCTTTTTCAGTGACTTGGGCACTTATGGGACAGGTAGGTGGTACTAGATAGGCAGTAGATAGAGTGCTGGGTGTGGAGTCAGGAAGACTCATTCTTTTTATTTGTTTGTTTGATTTTTTAATTAGAATCTGACCCCAGACTCTTATTAGCTATATGACCCTGTGCAAGTCATTTAACCCTATTTACCTCAGTTTCCTCATCTGTAAAATGAGCTGGAGAAGAATATCAAACTATTCCAGCATCCTTTCCAAGAAAATCCCAAATGGAGTCACAAAGAGTCAGAGGTGACTGAGAAACAACTGAACAGCTGAGGCACCTGAAGTCAGTTTTCTCATTTATGTGTCAGGAATGGAGGTGAAATGTGTCAGGAATAGAGGTGAGACTCTTTGTACTAGAAAAATAGCACCAGCCAAAGGGTTGGAAGTCAAGCAAATTGTAAAGCCCTCTCATTCTGCCCTGCTATATACCCTCTTAACAACTGAGGCCTTTACTTTCTTGAAACCCTATCTGCACTTAAATGTTCATACCCTTTGACCTAGAGATTCCACTACTGAGACTCTATCTCTAGGAGGCTATTGACAGTAAGTAAAGACTCATAATACAAACTGTTCAAGGCAGTACTATTCATGATAACAAAAATCTAGAAACAAAATGTTTGCTCAATAACTGGGAAATAATTGGCCAAATTATCATAAATAAATCTGATGGAATAGTACTATATCACATAATGGTATTATAGAAGTTGTATGACATGATGAGTAAAGAGTTATCCTTGAAGCCAGGACAACTTGGGTTTGGTTCTATTTCTGGCATGCATTAGCAGTGTGCCCTTTGGGCATCTTTCTAAGATTATAACTTGCTAAATAATTGCAGATACACACTGGTAGAAGTGGTATTGTTTCCCTATAGGAGAGTTACCTATACTGACACTGACTTTATACACATACACACATATTATGTATGTATGTATGTGTGTGTGTGTGTGTGTGTGTGTGTATAATATATATATATATATATACATATATATATATAGAGAGAGAGATACATATACACACATATAAAATTCATGTTTATACATTTATATTAAGTGCATAGATGCATCTCTATATATACATATATGTTGTTGGGTCGTGTTTTTCAGTTGTGTCTCACCCTCATGACTTCATTTGGGTTTTTGTTGGCAAAAATACTGGAGTGGTTTGCTGTTTCTTTCTCGAGCTCATTTTACAGAAGAAGAGCTGAGGTAAATAGGGTTAATTGATTTGCCCAATGTCACACAGCTAGTAAATGTCTGAGGCCAGATTTGAAATTAAAAAAAAAAAAGATGAGTCTTCCTAGCTCCAGGTCTAGCACGTTATCCACTACACCACCTAGTTGTCATATATACATACATAAATGTATATAAATGTATACTTCTATGTGTATCTATTTCTGTATTTCTATGTATCTCTCTATATAAAGGATTCATAGAAACACAGGAAGACTTCTATGAAGTGATGCAAAGTGAAGAAAGCATAGCCAAAAGAAAAGAAAAATTATACAATTACACAATGACTACAGCAAGTTAAAGAATCTTTGAATAGATAGCAATATTCTTGTCAATTATAATGATTGATGTTAGTGTGATAGTGTCAGAATTAAAAGGCACAGCCCTCTATTCTGTTGAGAAATACTCGTAAGAAATGTACTTTGTAAGGAATTCTGTTTGAACATTTGTTGGGAAACATCTAGAGTATCAAAATAAAATGTGACTATGTATGTATGTATGAATAAATAAATAAATAAATATATATATATATATATTATATATGCTTAAAAAATAAAACAAAACTCATCATGTTCATTACAAAAACAACAAAAATATCCTAAGCCCTGCTCTACAGTCAGCAGCACTGGAAGTGAATAGGTTAATCAGTAAGCAATATTGGCTGATGAATTACTGGTTATTTAATGAGCTATTTCTCTTAACTGAAACAAGAAGTGAAACTAATGTCAGCAATTTAACATAGAATCATACAGTGGGCCTAAATGAGGAGAAATGGTACCTAGCATGTCACCTCTTACAATGTTCAGGGTCTCATTGGCAGAGGTTCCCAGGAATTTATGTCTAGCCACAGAACAATTGTGCCCTCATCAACCAAGGTAATGCTTCTAGAAGGAAGCATTCTGAAGAATGCCAAATTAATAAAAAACAATAGCAATAACAACATGGGGCTACTATTGGGAGTCAGAAGAGACAAAAAGGCAAGCTTTAGCTGTAATGTGGGGGGCAGAGGACAGAAGAAAACCATGTGGAGTGCTGTACCACCAAAACCTATCTAAACCCAAAAAAACCCAGACAGGATCTTGATAACTCCAGAGCCCAAGAGACTTCTGAAGAAATCCATGGGGGATATTGTGATGAAACCTACACCTTTACTACAGAGCTGGGTGTTCTAGAACTGTGTCACTTTTCTAATATACTAGGAATATTAGAGGACATAAGATTATAATTCCCTTGGTATCTTTAAAGGAGGTTGTACTTATTTTTCAGTAGAGACAGGGAATGATTCAACTGGTATATTCCCTCTTATTTGCATTGTTTTAGGTCTTAAATGTTGTGATTATTGGACTTAGGCTTTATAAGGACTCTTGTATTGGTGGGGGCTCAGATTGTGACATGCAAAATTAATTCCCTCAAATAGCCCATACCAAACCCGGGAAAAGTAGGACAGCATTAAAGAGTCAGAATTTTCAGGGATCTATTTGCTACAGTTTAATAACTGGAAGAGTCCTTAGAAGGTAACATGTTGGATTGTAGAATATGGAATGTTGTTTGAATACCTCAGACATATAGTCCAACTTCTTGACTAATAGCTGAATCCTTTCTATAATAAATATCCCTGATATGTGATCAGGAAACCTCTGTTCAAATGCTTCTAGTAACATGGAACTCCTTCCGTTCTGAGGTAGCCCAGGCTCACAGGGGAGGGAAATATCTGGATGTGATTGGGGGCATTTGGAAGACCTAATCTCAACAGAAAGGCAGCTAACCACTCTGCCCCTGGCAGTACTAAAAGCACTATCCAGATTTAGCCAGACTCAGGGAGAGCCCCCAGGGTCCAAGTTAATTTCCTTTAAATGGGTTCCAGGCTTTACCAAGGAAGGGTTAGAAGAAAATGCACAGCCATCCCTTGTGTTCTTACTCTGCCATGGAGGCCCTGGCAACAGAGCTTAAAAAACTTCCCATGCAGGTCCTCAAATCAGCCTCCTTTTGAAAAGGGGCTAAAAAAAGATACAGAACCTTAAGTACTATCTCTTTGCATGCTGCTAAGCAGCTTATTTGGCCCAGCATGAGCACACCTTAAGAGTAGTGACGAGAGTACAAACTGCTGGGAATTACCTCAGAGAATCAAGTCAGGAGGTCTGAGTGAGTCACCTGGGGTAATGTGGGAGGGGGAAGAAGACTTGGACTTGAGAAGAAAGGAGAGGAACATGGGGAAGGGGAAAGAAAGATGGACATTTCTTTCAAGCTTCTGTGAAGGTCAATGTGGAAACAGAAATGAGAGGTGTCATTATATAAGATAGTTGTAAGGGGCTGCTCTAACTTTCCCTTCTCTGTCATAGCCTGGTTCTATCTGTATTCCCTGCCCTGCCTGCCCTCAACCCCACCCCCTTGGGTCCCTGCTGATGGAGAGGAAAGAGCTCTGAGGAACTCACTCACAGAGAAGAGATGATCATGATAATGAGCTTATTTTCTATAGATTATAAAGCACTTTCCTCATACCAATATTGTGAGGAAGGCAAAGCAAGCATTATTGCCTTCGCTGTCTTTTATAAATGAGGAATTTGAGACTATCAGGGGTAAAGTGACTTGCCTAGGACAGCTTATCTAGCAGTAGGTGAAAGCAGGACCCCACTGCTTGTCATCCAAGTCTCCAGTGCACTTGGTAGTTATTTACATTTCGAAGGACTCCCCTCCTTTACCCTCCCCTACTTTGAAAGGGCAATGCTTACCCCAATGGCACGGTAAAGTAATGGTGGAATTTTAGACATCTATGCTGAGTGAGGAGAGTTTTAGGAGAAGGGAGTCATACAGGCATACCCCACTGGCTGTTTTCTCTGGTTATAAGCATCCATTTCATCCTCAAACAAGGAGGCTGGTAGGTGTGGCTTTTTTTGGTCCCGTCTTCTCACCTTTTAGTCATGGCTTCAAACCCTGTCACTCTCTCTGGCTTTGGTTTTCTCTAAGGATCTCAATTCTTGCCTAGTCTTCCCAGGCTCCATCCTGCCAATGTTGTTGTCTGACCAGCAGAGGGCAGCGGTAGGAAGCCAGCCAAAAGAGGCCTTCATCACCATTAGAGCTAATTAAGCCAAGAGAGTGAGGGGAGAGGCAGTGAATTTCTATGTGATTAGAGCAGACTCCTCAGCTCCAGGGCTGGAGGGGCTGTCTTTAAGCACTGCGGGAGCAGGGCCATTATTGGCTTCCAAGAAGCCTGCTGGATGTAAGTCTGATTGCTGCTGAAATGGAATGTGTGTACATGGGAACCAGGCCCACCCGCACTTCCAGTCAGACCCCTGTGTTTCCTGAGAGCATTTAACAATGTGGACAGATCATAAAAGCCCATCAGAGGCTCCAGGCCTGCCTGTCCAGGGCTCCAGAGATATTGGGTAATGTCTAATCTCCCACAGGAGACAAAGAAAGGGACAGTATGTCTGATCCAGAAATACTGTCATTTGTGCTCATCATAAACCACCCCTCCCTCCACGCACACCTTAGCACACACACATCACTCACATGCACATGCATAAGCATGTACACAAACATACAAATAGAATCATACAGTATTAGAGCTGGCAGGGACTTTGGAACACGGAATGATAATGCTGAAGGGATTTTAGAATACAGAATGTTAGGACTCAGAATATTAGAGCTGGAAGGGCCATTAGGACAGAGAAGGTTAGAATGGTAGAATTGCAAAAGATGTTTAAATATAGAATGTTAAAGCTAGAAAGGACCTTAGAGATGAGAGAATCCAAACCATTCTCATTTTGTAGAGAAGGGAACTGAGGCCACTTAGGTGAAATGAACAAATTCACAAAATGAGTTAATTGATAGGTTAAATATTGCCTTATCCTGTGGCACTATCCTGTGGTGTAGTAGATAAAATAGTCTTGGAGTCAGCAAGAACTGGATTTGATTCCTGACTCCTCAAATTTCCCACAAGAGGTAACTCAAGGGTTCAAAATGTCTGATACAGAAATACAGTCATTTGTGCTAACCACATACAAACTTTAGCACACATGCATTACGCACACACACATAAGCATCTATATAAATATACACATATGATCATAGAATATTAGAGCTGATAGAGATCCTATGCCATACAATGTTAGAACTACAAGGACTTTGGAACATAGAATATTAGGATTCAGAATGTTCTCAGTTTCCCAATCTATAAAATGGCCATAATAATAATGCCTGATCATATTATATAATATTTAATTTGTTATTCAATCATGTCCTACTCTGTGATTCTCTCTGGTGTTTTCTTAGTAGAGATGCTAAATTGTTTTGCCATTTCCTTCTGTAGCTCATTTTACAGATGAGGAAACTGAGGCAAACAAGGTTAACTGACTTGCCCAGGGTCACACAGCTAGTAAATGTCTGAGGTCTGACTAGAACTCATATCTTCCTAATTCCAGGCCTAGCACTCTATCCACTGAACTACCTAGCTGCCACAATATACGTAAAACACTTTATAAACCTTAAAGAACTGAATCAATGTTAACTCTTAATGGCAGATCCAAGGCTCTATCCTGGTCTCACAACTCTTGATACAGTGCTCTACCCACTATTCCTCTCATTTTAAAATAGGACCACAGAGGGATAAGGCAAAATTTATACCCAATTGAATAATGCTCCAATGAAAGAATTACTTGGGCTACGGTAGCTAGCCAGAGAAGATATGTAAGGGCAAGGGTTTAAATCATAATGAAAAAATGACTATCACTTCTCCCAGGCTTAAGGCCATCTTTATTGATGTGTTTCCCATCTTGATCATTGCTTAAAAAAATCAGCACTCATTAATTTTACTTTATATCCTTCTTCACTAGACAACAATGAGCAAATAACAGAACCAATAATAGAGAACCTTTAGAGAACCCTGGACCTAACAATTATTTTTCAGGTTTCTTCCCTTCTCTTCTTTCCTCATCTAAGATCTGATAATCACAGCTGTGGGTCCTAGTCCTGGCACTAAACTGTGGCATGACCTGAGGGCAAGTCATTTCACCCCCTTGGGCCTGGTTTCCTCTGGAGTCAAATGAAAGGTTTGCGCTAGATATTTTTTTTTATGGGATCTTAGACTTAGGAAATAAAAGAGACCACAGAGACCACCCAGTTGAACACCTTCATTTGACAGATGATGAAACTCAGTTCCACAGAAGTTAAATGGCTTAGACAAGGTCACACAGGTAGTAAATAGCAGAGATGGGATTCAAAACCCACATCCTTGGATTCCAAATCCAATTCTCTTTCTATTACACCACAATGTTTTCCATCAAGCTCTACCACTACATTCTGAGTTACAATATATTCAGTACCATATTCTAATGATTGTTACAGTGTTAACACATTGTTTTGTGACATTCTCTTTTCTAAGATCCCTTCCACATCAAAACTCCCCTCGCCTCTCTGCATCACTATGTGAAAGCGTGTTATTAGCACTAGTTGCTTGTTTTAAAGGATCCTGACCAAAAACCATTGCAACCTCTGTGTGAGGACTATACTACCACATTTTGCTTTAAGTGATTTAAAATGCCATAGGTATAGGGGAGATGCAATTTATTGTCAAAATAACAGCAAATGCCATTTTCTCAGTGATATCTTCATATCTGGTCTTCCCTGTTTCTCCTCCCCATCTTCCACTCCTACCTTGACCCATGGCTGAAATTGCAATCAATTGGAGGCTAGACAGAGGGAAGGAAGAGATAAACAAGGCATTCCAAGAAGGATGTGAGTGATGCCTCTGTCCAAACAGGCAGACAGTCTGAGAAAACTGGAATACCTGATTCTTCTCTGAGCTGGTGCCAGCAACATCTTTACTGAGGTGACATTTTGTATCTTCCCAGGGAGGAGGCAGGAAGCAATGGTGAGTGAGGATAGAAGGAAGACAAAGGCAGCCAAGAACTTTCTCAAGCTAGTTCCTAGAGTTCTCTGCTTCAATCTAACTTGATTGAACAAACATTTAATCCTCTCCTTTCTGCTGAACACTGTATTGATATATAGGTGAGGGACAAATCAATCATGAAGTGCAAAACACTGGGGCTACAAAGGCAAAAATGAAACAAACTGTACCCTAAAAGCTTCATTCTAAGTGAAAGAGACAATATACACATACACACATATATCTTTCTGTCTCTGTCTCTCTTTTTGTCTTTCTGTCTCTAATGAATACAAAGTAGTTAGAATGAAAGCCCACTGGGGAAATTAACACAAAGCACAGGCTTTGAGGTATTTCAGATGAGACTTCAAAGAAGCCAGGAATTCTAGCAGGCAGAGTTGAAGAATAAGGGCATTTCAGTCATGGGAGATGTCAGAAAAGGCAGGGTATGATGTACGTGGTGGCACAATGGATAGAGCTCTAGACTTGGAGTCAGAAAGTCTTGGGTTTAAATGTAACCTCAGATACTAGCTGCATTACCCTAGGGAAGTCTCTTACCATCTGACTGCCTCAGTTTCTTCATCTGTAAATTGAGGATGACATTGACACCTTCCTCCCAAAGTTGTTGTGTGGGTAAACTGAGATATTTACTAAGTTCCTGCAAGATTTAAAGCATTTTATAAATGCTAGCAATTAGTAGTAGTAGCAATATGACTAGAACAAAGAGTGTTAGAAGGGAAATAGTATGTAAAAATACTAGAAAGGTAAGAAGGGGATAATTTATAGAGAGATTTAAATGACTGAGATGTATGTTTGATATTAGAAGAAACAGGGAACAACTGAAATTTATGGAATTGGAAGGCAACATAGTCAGATCTGAATTTTAGCAAAGTTATTTTGCTAGCTGTGAGCAACATGAATTTGAGTGGAGAGAAGATTGAGGTGGGTACACCAAATAGAAGGCTATTATAATAGTCTGTGAGAAAGCAGATGAGGGCCTGAAATAGGGTGGTGGCTGTGTGAATGGAAAGAAGAGAATATATATATGGGAGATATCTGTGAAGTTAGAAAAGATAAGATTTAGGGCAGCTAGATGGTGCAGTGGATAGAGCACCGGCTCTGAAATCAGGAGGACCTGAGTTCAAATCCAGCCTCAGACACATAAAAACTCACTAGCTGTGTGACTCTGGGCAAGTCGCTTAACCCTATTTGTCTCACTAAAAACAAATAAGATTTGACAACAAATCTGTGCATGTGGGGTGAAGTATTAATAATGACACCAAGGTGACTGAGTGACTAAAAATATAGCGGTACCTTCAACAGTAATAGGGAAGTTTGGAAGGAGGGTGGGTTTAGAGGGAAAGAAAAATAACTTTAAGACACTTCTCTTACTTTCAATGGAGTTTTTTAAATTAGGGAATCACAGGATTTGGAGCCAAAAGAGACCCTAGAGATCACCTTTCTAGTCTAACACACATACAGACTGCATACACACATGTGTATATACATATATATCAGATATGTTCAATGATGCTAATGTGTGTGTGAATACACACACACACACACACACATATACATACATATAGATAGATAGATATAGACATAGATATCATTTATGTTAAGTGACTTGTCCGAGGCCATAGAATTAATGAGTAGTGCATGAATACCATGCATCTGGAAACACATTTAGTGGTCATATATACGTTGCTTCATCCCAAGATTGTATGGAATGTAGTGCAACAAATAAGCTACACCAACTTGAGAAGAGGCATATTTCATACAATCGAAGATATAAGCCAGAATGTGCCTTAGAGGCCAGCCCTTCCCCCTCTCTTTTTATAGAAGACAAAGCTAAGAACCAGAGAAATTAAATATATTGTCCCAAGTCACACAGTTAGTAAATGGCACAGCCAGAATTCAAACCCAAGGCCTCTTCCTCTTCACCTCTGCCTCCTGGCTACACTGCCTTTTGTCAAGTCCCCACTAAAATCCTACCTTCTGTAGGAAACTGTTCCTGACACCTGTTAATGTTAGTTGATTATTTCCTACTTATCTTGTTTATAACTTATTTGCATCATGTTGTCTCCCCTATTGGATTCTGAGCTCCTTGAGGGCAAGGACTTTTTCTTTTTCCCTTTCTTTGTACCCTCAGTGCTTAGCAGAGTGCTTGGCACATAGCAATCTCTTAATAAATGTTTACTGACTGGCTGCTGGTGGTGGTAGTTCGCTACTTCCAGGTGAAAAGAATTACCTCCTTTACAAAGATGAAGCACATATCTTCCACCTCCTTCTTACCTTGTCACCAGTCGTTCTCCAACATCATGACAATGTGACTGCACCTGACCAGCAGCAACTATCCACACATCATCTGCATCAATGACAGTGCATACTGGCCTTGGGGTGTCCTGGCGTCTCTGTGTTCCTGACCTCCCTGCTCTTGCCAAATGAATTTTCCCCAAGTTTCAGAGTTCCCAAGTTAAAGCCAGAGGTAGAACCCAGGTCCACAGACTGCCAGTCCAGCCCAGCCCCACTACACAACAATGGCTCTTCTTGCTTATCCAGTTCCCATAGTTTCATTGGAGGCTTTTAGTTGGGGAGGAGGCACACCAACTTGTGCCATGCTCTGTGAAGTGAGGGGCAGACAAGATTCATGACCTGTTGCCCCCCCTATCTCCCCAAACCTGCCTGGTACCTCTCCGGGCACACACCAGGGCTGTCAGCACCTCCCCTCTTCGCCCTCAACCCTGCCACTCAGTCTTTCCAGCAATTTACATTCAAATGCAGGTCAAGCAATCCTGTTGGCAGTTTCCCAAGGATGACTTTGCTGCTCAAAGATTATTTTACAATGAAATGATTTAGGGATTGAGAGATTGAGGGTCTACAGCCCACCACCTCTGTTTGGAGCAAATAGCTAGAGATCCTAGACAGAAGGAATGAATTATCAGAGCCTTCCCTCAACCCCTCCTGTCTCTTTTCTTTGTATCTGGATGTATGTGATTTTATGCATGTGCATGTGTTTGTGTTTATCTGCACCAGGATACATGTGCATGTATCTCTATTTCTCAATCCTTTTCTATAATAAAGCAAAATAAGTTCTGGCTTCGCCACTTGGCCCAAGACATGCCACCTACAAATTTTTAACAAAAGCAATTGGGTGGTTTATTTCACGCCTTATAAAGGATGAAGGGCATAAAGTATAATGTTTTCTCCATGGATAAAAGAGTCATTTTTCTGTAAAGAAGCCTGTCTATGTGGGTATATGTTTGTATGCATATGCATACACAGGGTGGAGCTTATCTACAGACAGAAGAGGGGGTCATTCATTTATTTATGGGATTTCTGGGGATTAGGAAGGCCTACCTGTCCCATTCCCTTACACAGCCATCCCAAATCTCTCTCCTCTTCTCCTCTTCCCCAGTCCTAATTGCTAATGTCTAAAATTCCTTTCACTGGAAACAAAGCTTTTTAGTTCCACAGAAAAAGAGGAGGATTAAACGTAAATTCCCATGAGTGGGGAACATTATGACTGACACTCTACCAGCCTAGAAAGGAAAGGCTAAGCAAGGTAAAGACAAACTCTCTCTCTCTCTCTCTCTCTCTCTCTCTCTCTCTCTCTCTCTCTCTCTCTCTCTCTATCTCTCTCTCTCTCTCCACCTCCTTTCCTCCCCCTCCCTCTCTGCCTCTCTCTCTTTTTCTTTCTCTCCCTCCCTCCCCACTGTCTCTATATGTATACATACACACACACACATACACACACACACACACACACACACACATATATTCCAGTTCTTAAGTGCTGTCTCCCACACAAGTCTCTTCCTGATTCCCCATAGTTGCTAGCCCCTCTCTTTTCCCCATATATATTTAGCATCAGGGATTACTTCATTAACAGCTCACCTTGGAGCCAGGAAGGCAAGTCTTACTACTGATACATGCTATTTGTATGTTCCTGTAAAAGTCACTTAACCTCTTAATGTTCTAGATCACTCTCCAGGATTATAAATTGCAGAGAAGATGCTGGCCTCCATTGGCAGAGGGAATTTCCTTATCTAGGAGTTCACTATACCAGTGAAATTGACAGGTCAGAATGTTATCTTACAAATGCATACAACACACATACACACACACACACATACACACACACGCACACTCACAAGAGGTATACAAATACATATTATTTCTAGTGCTTAGCTCAGTGCCTAGCACATAGTAGATGCTGGGTGTTTGTTGAATGAAGCAAAAAGAACTGAATTCAAGTCAAATGACCCAGATTCCAGTCTGAGCTCTGCCAATAAGTTCCTTTGTGATCTTAGGCAAATGATTTCACCACTGAGACTCAATTTTCTAATCTTTAAGATGGATATTATAATATCCAACCAGTTTCCTTAGAAGATCATGTGAAGCTCAAGAACGTGTAAAATCACTAGAAATAGTTTCATTATTTGTTATTATTCAGTTTGGTCTTCTAGTCTATGTGTTCTTGGCATCCAGAGGCACTCCTTGAGGTCAAAGGTCAGAAATGAATTTTCCCGAGACATCTTCAAGATTGGAGGCAGCAGTGGGGAAAGGCTGACAGGAAGTTGTCATTCTGTGAGACTGTCAGTTGAGCTCATCAGCTCAAGTGCCATCTCACAAATCACTCAGACTGACTTGACTTCCTAAAATATTAACAGGTCACAGGCAATTTCAACTTCCCAACCCAATTAGAACCTAATTCAGGGAAGTATGTCTTTCTGAAGAGGTTCATTAGCCAGATGCCCCCCAATACCACAGCTAACACAAGACAAATGGGACTGATAAGCAGAAACTTGGCTGATGTCCTGTGAGAAGGAGAATATATTAAACCCAATAAGAGCACAAATCACTCCCCATCTTCAGCTGTAGACAAGATGTTCACAGCCCCACCCTTTGGTATGACAAACTCACTGTGGGTTTCAGTGCTTCAGGGGAGTTTGCTGTCTGACACCTTTCCCAGAATGAGAGAATCCTAAATCTCAGGGCTAGAATAAACCATAGCACACCTTGACCCCATCCCCTCATTTCAAAGGTGAGGCCACTGAAAGCCCATTATAATGAAAAAGACTTTAGGATGTAGAATTTTAAAAGACAGAAAATAAACTATTAGATTTAGAAGAAACCTTATAACATAAAGTAGAATGTAAGAAACTGGAACATAGAATGTTAGATCTACAAGTGTTCTTAAAATATAGAACATCCATTCCAGATATTTAGTAAATTTACATTTAGTAAAATTACATTTAGTAAATCAATCAAGGGAATCTTTCCATCTTCTTTACCAGTGTCCACTTTTTTCCCATAAGGGAAAATGACCCTCTGATCCAGATCTCCAGAGATCAGTCCTTCCCCTTAGGAAATCAATCACCTCAACTCTGGCAGTCCACCCTGGGGCTGAGCTCTACCAATTAGTGGGTGAGTGAGTGAAAATGTACTTAATCCACTATATCTAGCCTGCACCAAATCATGCTTCGTATCCTATACAGCCACCCAGCAGAAAACCGAAGTCCACCCAACACAGATTACTTCTACCACTACCCCCTTACTCTGGAAATGGTAAACAATTTAATAATATCATTGATTCTGGAAAGGATCTTATTTGTGTCCCCTTTGCCTCCTTTTCCCATCCCAATGACTTTTGCTTCTCTGGATCCCACTCTTTTAAATAAGAGGTACCCCTCCTATTAAAATGGAAAGTGGGCTGCTAAGTAGCACAATGGATAGAGCCCTGGGCTTGGAATCAGGAAGACTCATCTTTATGAGTTCAACACTGGTCTCAGATACTTACTAGCTGTGTGACCCTGGGCAAGTCATTTAACCCTATTTGCCTCAGTTCCTCATCTATAAAAATGAGCTGGAGAAGGAAATGGCAAACCACTCTAGTATCTTTGCTAAGAAAACCCCAAGTGGGGTCACAAAGAGGTGGAAATAACTGAACAACAATACTAACCATCATAATATCAGTTCATTAAGTACAGGGATGATTTTACTTTTGTATGGGATAAGCAGCACCTGGCATAATACCTAGCACATAATAGATATTTAATAAGTGATTATTTTTCAGTCACAGAATGTTACAACTGGAAGAGTTCTTAGACGTGATCGTTCAAAAAAAATTTCTTCATCAAATGGTACATGCATGGCACTAAGACAAAAATTAAAAAGTCCCTGACCTAAAGGAAAAAGGCTACACGGGGAAGTGGGAGATAGATGAAAGAAGGCTTTAGAAGTCAGATTGGGGAGATTGTACATTTTCCTAGAGGCAATAGGGAGCCATTGAAGATTTTTGAGTAGAATAATGAAATATTTAGATTTATGCCTTAGGGAAAACATTGTGGCAGATTTGAATAAGATTAGAGAGACTAGAGGCCAGAAGCCAATTATAAGACTTTCATAGTTAAGGCAAGAAATGATGATCAGGACCTGAACTAAGGGAATAATCTTTCAATTGAGCTGTCATGAGTACATTGTGTTCTTCCCTGATTGATCTTACTCATTGAAAAGGGTGTTTCCAACTTTTTCTTCTCTTCAGAAGCTGCCAATGCAACTTCCACTACTACTTGACCCCAAAGTAGGTGTTACTGTGTATAAGATAAACAAGATGAAGTGGAGAGAAAGAAATTAATTTGATAGATATTGTAGATGTAGACATGGCAGGGCTTGACAACTAATTGGATATTGTAGGCAAGGGTGAGTAAGGATTCAAGGATAGCCCTGTGGGTATGAAATTGAGTTTCTGGGGAGATTACAATGAAGTCCTTAATAGAAAAAGGGAAGCTTGAAGAAAGTGAGGGTGTAAAGGGAAAGAGGAATTCATATCAGGTTGAGATACCAATAGGACATCCAGGTGGATATGTCTAATAGGCAATAAATGATTCAAGACTTGACTTTAGGCAAAATATTTGTGTCAGATACATATAAAATTTCAGATATTCAGATATGAGAAACATTTGGATAAAAATAATAATTGACCCAAGGGAGGCAGCATACATAGAGAAGAGGAGAAGACCTCAGAACTAAGCCTTGGGGAACACCCACAGATGGATGATAATCCATCAAAGAAGAATGAGAAGAAACAAAATAGGCAATAGAATGAGGACCAGGACATAGCTGTGTCACAGAAGCCAGGGAGAGGAGAATATCCAGGAGGAGGAGGTAGTTGATAGGATCAAAACCTGCAAAGGTCAGAAAGGATAGAGATTAGAAAAGATCAACAGTTGTAAGAGTTATGTTATTGGTAACTTTGGAGAGGGAAAGTTTATTATAGTGGTAGGGTCAGAAGTCAGATTCGAAAAAGTTGTGAGGTGAGTACCTGATATAGAAAAGGAGATAAAAATATAGATAACTTTCTAGCTGATCAGCAGTGAGAGGAAAGGAGGGGGTGCAGAATGACAGTTTTAGAAGATTATAGGGACAGTAAAGGATTTTTAAGAATAGATGAGACCTGAGAAATTTTTAAGGTAACAGGTTAACTAGGGATAATTTAGCAACTAGGGATGATTTAAAGGTGAACATGAGGGAATGATCAATGGGAGGACTTCTTGAAGGAGATAGGATGGAATGTGATCAATGTCACAAACAAGGAAATGGCCTTGACAAAAAACAAGGGCTATCTCTTCCTCTGAGTATGGACCAAAGAGAGAGGAGATGGGAAGATTTAGGAGGGTTGTTTTTGAGTTGTGGAATAGGGATGGCCTAAATTTCCTCAATAAAGGATACAATAACATCTACTTGGGGGTCAGGTAGTAGCGTAGGTTGACATCGGTAACTTCTGAAAAGAAGAAAAAGTTGGGAACACCCTTTGCAATGAGTAAGGTAGAGGATCAATCAGGGAGGAATAAAAGAGTTTGAATGTACCCATGACAGCTCAATTGAAATTAGATAAAATGGATTTATAGTGGACCCATTCAGGGGACTTGACCGATTTTGGCCACCTGTCATGATTTCTTTAGTTCAGGAGGTTGAGTGCAGCAATTAGCATGTGTAACCCAAAGCTGAAAATTAGCAGAATAAGAATTGAGAAAGGACAATGTTGCAGAGAATTCAAGGGTGCATAATTAACTCAGTTAATTAGTAGGGTCAAGGTTCAAAAGATTGAAGTGAGAGCAGACCAGAGATAATGGACAAGAAAAAGAAAAGGAGTGAGGGAATCAAACTTCATAGTAAGGGAGAAGAACAAGTCTGGGAAAACAAGGCAGAGGAAGAGATGGAAAGTCAGGAAGTTATAATCAGAAAGGAAATTGACATTTTTCAAAATCTTGGAGTTAGAGTGGAGATTTAGGAGACAAAGGTGGAGCAGGCTGATAAATTGAGAGACTGGTTGTTGTAGGGGAGAGGAAGAGGAATATTTAACTTCAAAAGTATCAAGACATGGTAAAGTATGCTAGGATGATAAGGAGTAAAGAGAGAAAATAACCTGGAAGCCAGTAGGTGACAGCAGCAAAGATGTAAACAGAGCATATAGGTAGATAGAGTAAACCTAAAAGAAGAGAAGGTATTGAATGATGGTGGTGGAAAGGGTCCAGAAGAGGCAATGAGAGTGGTAAAGAGTATGCTAACTTATTCTACTAGAACAGCATGTAGGAAGTGTTGAGTTTGATAAAAGCAATAATTAGCAAGGACAAGGGTAGCACAGGGTGAAATGTTTCCTGGGGGGGGGGGGAAACAGGTTTCTTTGAATTCCGGAACTTCAAGAGTGTGATTGGAAGAAACCCAGGATGAAGGTGGTTGTTAATAATAGAGCAGGGTTTCAAAGGGCACATTGAAATAGGAAGATAGAGATAAATGAAGAATAGTATTGTGTTCAGTTTAAGAAGACACTGATGAGCTGGAGATTGTAAAAAAGGACCATAATCAGGTGGATGAGGTACTTCAGTCCATTACAAATAAGGACTGGTTAAACTAAGGAAAGAGGAATATTTAGCCTGGAGAAAAGGAGCCTCAGGATTGACAGTGAAGGCCACCTTTAAGTATCTGAAGAATTGTCTTGTGTGAAGGAGGGATTAGACTTCTGCTTGGTCTCAGAGAGCAGAACCAGAAACAATGGGTAGAAGTTACAAAGAGGCAATTTTAAACTTTATGCCAGGAAAAAGATTCCCGATAATTTGAGCTGGGCAAAATTGGAATGAGTGACCTTAAGAGGTAGTGGATTCTTCCCACTCCTTGAGGTATTCAAGCAGAAAATGGAAGACTAGTCATCAGATATGGTATAGTGGGGATTTCTACGGTGTATGGGTTTTACTAGATGGCTAACGAGATCCCTCCAAACTCTCAAACTTTATGATTCTGTGAAGAAATATAAACACAGAAAAAGGAGGTAAATTTACTAAACTCACTTATATTAGAACCCAAAGCTTCCTACTCTCATTTTAGTGCTCCTTACATTGTACCACACTGCTTTCAAGAAACATTGTATTAGAATAATTTGACATTTGAATGATTATTTATACTTCCAAATGTCTTTTCAATCTCTCTTTAAACAGAAAAAAAATCCATATTCTTTAAAAAGAAGTCACTCTGATTTCTCATTGGGAGCACTGAAATGGAGTCCAAATGTTGAAGGCCATCCAGCAGGTGTGTTATCAGACAAAGTCCCTAATCTTATATGTCTCCTGGGTTAGGGAGCTCTATGACTTGGATTCTTTTTTTTCATAGAAAAACTAATAGTTTTAATTGAACTGTTGGATTCTTGATCATATTGCTTATGGAAATACAAATATTGCTAGAGACAGTATCAATAATATAATCTCCATCTACTTCATTTCTGAAAGTGAATTTGCCTGCGCACTTCTGGAAACTGAGACATAGGGAACAATGGATATAATATTCGTTATATGGATCTCTGGAGACCCAATTTGTGTGGGGCTGGAAAAATGCCCAGAAGGTCTTCAAATAAATCATGGATCATGTATGTATTTAGAACCCTCCTTACCACAGTTAACAAGCAGGTCCCGTTGCACTCATTGCTTCTTTCCTGTCTCTAGGTGAGGAACTGTAAAGTGAAAGAGCATCTTACAGTATGGAAAGAGTAGCTGGGAACCAAAGAGAAAAAGGTAGAGCGACATCCACGTTTCATTGTCACCAAGTCTCTTTTGTTTCTTCTTGATGCCTCTTGAGCTTTTATCCTTTTCTCTGTCCCTACTGCTGGCATGCTAGCTAATGGCCTCATCATCTCATTCTAGTACTACTTCAGCAGCTTCCTAATTGACCTCCCAGTTTCCAGTCTCTCTCTCTCTCTCTCTCTCTCTCTCTCTCTCTCTCTCTCTCTCTCTCTCTCTCTCTCTCTCTCTCTTCCTCCAAATCATTCTGCACAAATTAATCTATCTATTGGATAGCGGTGAGCATGCTGTTCCTCCTCTCAAAAATCTTCTATGCTTCCCTATTACCTGTGGGGGTAAAGTACAAACTTCTCAGCCCTCTATAGGCTGTGTGTATGTATGTACATACATATACACATAACACAAATACACACATACACATGGCTTGTATATACATAATGCATGTATGCATATTATATCATGTGTATATATGCTATTATAAATATTTTATTATGTGTGTATATATATTACTTGCTATATATGTTTATATGTATATAGATGTGCATAGCTATATTTATCTATCTATACATGAAATGAATTTGTAATTGGTATTGAACACTTAAGATGTGGCTCGTAGCTCTTACCTGTGTCTTCCACCCTTTGTTCCTTGTAAACCACTGTGTCTAAATAAGCATCCAGATTGCTTTCCTTCTCCCAGAATATCTCTGGTCAAGTTCATAGATCTGGAAGAAACTC
The DNA here is from genome assembly GCF_003287225.1 of Phascolarctos cinereus. Lineage (NCBI taxonomy): Eukaryota > Metazoa > Chordata > Mammalia > Diprotodontia > Phascolarctidae > Phascolarctos > Phascolarctos cinereus. Next base: position 306,387,170 of record NW_027555625.1, on the reverse strand, counting down.
TAGCCACAATTAAGTTTGGATCAAAGTTTTGGAACTGCACTTAGTACACCTCCTCATTTTATAGCATGAAGAAATTAAGACCCAGAGAAGTTAAGTGAATTGCCTTTTGGCACATAGGTAGTGAGTAGCAGAGAAACAATCCAGTGAACATATGTCTTTAAGTGCCTATAACATGCCAGACACTATGCTAGGTGCTGGGGATACAAATAATAAAAAGAGATAGTCTCTCCCCTCAGTGAACTTACAATCTAAAGACAGAGACAACACACAAAAAAAGGCAGGGAGAGGGAGGGTCAGGGGGTGAGAAGTAAGTGTGAGATGAGGGGGCACCAAGGGGTGCCCAGGGAATATCTTGTTCCGTGGAGTTGAAACCAGGCAGCACAGCAGTTGCAAAGTGGTTTTGTATTTACTTACTTACTTGCTCCAATAATCGCATTCTTTCAACTGCCTGCACCATGTTACCTTTTACTAGATGGTTTTGAAATTCCCTTTAAGCTTTTACATTTTTTTCGATCATTCTATAATGGTTTAAAAACTGTTAGGTCATGCATATCCTCTGGCTTATTTTGCTGTCAGCAAACATCATACGTTCAGGTTGCATACATGTAATGTGACATGGAATCAATTCCCTAGGCCACGTGAGGTGAAATTCAGTATGGAAGCAACATAGCTTGAAATCTAACATGAAATTTTTGGTAATAAGTGCAATGACGCAAGCATGTTGATATGTATAATTATGCAAATGATGCAAAATCACTTTCTTTGAGAACAGGCAAAGGTCCTGATGTCTATCTACACCCTTTAATTGATATTAATAGGCCTCTTTTTTGACAAACATCTTTAGTAATTGAACTGCTTCCAGTCCTGTGTATGATCCATGGAAACAGAAACCAACAGCTGCTGAAGAGCAGACTTCAGTTTCTTGCATCTAAGTCCATGAATGATTTTACAGATGGGAGGGTTGGGGTGTGTGTGTGTGTGATCAGGGTGAGGTGGGGGAAGGGTCACATATGTGATAGATAATTTAAAGGATATCCATTATGCTACTTATTGACGTAAAATTACTGACATATTTGGTTTTTTAATGATATTGGAATCATACAATTTCAAAGAATACAGAACATTAGAACATAAAAACATGAAATATTAGAATTGGAAAGGATCTGAGAACATAGAACATAGAATGTCACATCTCGAAGTGTCCTCAGAAGTTAACTAATCCAATACCTCCCATTATAAATAAGGAAACTAATGCCCTGAGAGTGAAAATGGCATCATATGGCTAATAATAGAGCAGTGATACAAACCCTAATGTTCTGACTTTAAATCTATGGCTAATATAAAAGGTTATGTGCATCTTTAAAATGAATGTTTACACAATACATAAACATGTATACTACAATACATATGTATGCATATACATGTATATACACATATTTATACATGTGTATAGACTTATCTATATGTTTATTTGAGTATAGCTATATGTCTATAGATTTACACACATATATACATACACAAATGCACACATATACACATGTGATTTCTTCTCACCAATCAATAAAACTATAAGATTAAGGCAATTCCCAGGAAAATGTCCTACCAGTAATGTGATGTTTTACATACAGACAACCGAATGATGACTTTTTCAATAGATGGTTTTCGGTCCAGAGAATGTGGGCCATGTAAGTTCTCTGTCTCATCTAGGCCCCTGTGGCCCAGAGCAACTTTGCAAGGAAGTTTTATAGTTTGTTATAGTCAAAAGAGTTTGGAGACTAAAGTTATGAGAGCTGGGTTCATGTTCCAGCTGTGCCACTTCCTGTCCATCGTCTTTGGCCAAATTACTTAAATTCTCTCTGCCTGACAATCTTCTTTTATAAAATGAGGAGGCTGGACTACACAACCTCCAGAAATCTATCTAGATCCCTATCTATGATCCTAAAATTACAGTGATGCATTCTAGGCAAAGACGCCTCGAGAATCATAGGAATCATAGGAAGAGTACTTGAAGACTGTTAAGTAACAGTGGTAGATGATGAGTAGATGGGGGCAAAAGCTAAACACTACTACTACTTCTACCACCACCACCACTACTACTACTGCTACTACTACTACTACTACTACTGATACTACTACATTGTTGTTCAGTTTTTCAGTTATATCCTACCTTTCATGAACTCACTTGGGATTTTCTTGGCAAAGACACTGGAGTAGTTTGCCATTTCCTTTTCCAGCTTATTATTTTTTTTGATATGAATTTATTTATTTTTGGTTTTCAATATTTACTTCCACAAGTTTTTGAGTTCCAAATTTCTCCCCTCCCCCACCCCAAGAAGGCATGCATTCTGAATACCCCTTCCCCTGGTCTGCCTTCTCTTCTATCTCTCCCCCTTCCCTTCTCTTATCCCCCCCTTCTATTTTTCTGTAGAGCAGGATAGACTTCTGTACCCCATTTCCTGTATTTCTTATTTCCCACTTGCATGTGAAAACATTTTTTTAAAACATGTGTTTTTAAAACTTTGAGTTCCAAATTTTCTCCCTTCCTCCCTCCCCACCCACCCTCATTGAAAAGGCAAGCAACTCAGTATAGATTGTACATGTGCAGTTATGCAAAACACTTCCTCAGTAGACATGTTGTGAAAAACTAACTCTATTTCCCTTAATCCTATCCTGCCCTCCCATTTATTCTATTCTTTCTTTTGACCCTGTCCCTCCTCAGAAGTATTTGCTTCTGATTACCCTCTTTCCCAATCTGCCCTCCTCTCTATCACCCCCTGCTCTCTTGTCCCCTTCTCCCCCTATTTTCCTGTAGGGTAAGACAGATTTCCATACCCAATTGAATGTGTATGTTATTCTCTCCTTAAGCCAAATCCTATGAGAATAAGATTCCTCATTCCCTCTCACCTTCCCCTGTTTCCCCTCCACTGTAAGAGACTTTTCTTTTCTGTTTTTTTTTGTGAGATAATTTACCCCATTCTACCTCTCCCTTTCTTCTTCTCCGAGTATCATCCTCTCTCATCCCTTAATTTTATTCTCCAGATATGACCCCTTAATCTTCAACTCACCCTGTGCCCTCTATCTATCTATATATACACACATACAATTTTTTTCCTTCAACTACCCTAATACTGACAAAGTTCTCATGAGTTACAAATATCATCTTTCCATGCAGGAATGTAAACAGTTCAATCTTAATAAATCTCTTATGATTTCTCTTTCCTGTTTACCTCTTCATGTTCCACTGGAGTCCTGTATTTGAAAGTCAAATTTTCTGTTTAGCTCTGGTCTTTTCATCAGGAATGCTTGAAAGTCCTCTATTTCACTGAATGACCATTTTTTCCCCTGAAGGATTATACTCAGTTTTGCTGGGTAGGTGATTCTTGGTTGTAATCCTATCTCCTTTGCCCTCCGGAATATTATATTCCATGCCCTGCGGTTCTTTAATGTAGAAGCTGCTAAATTGTGTTTCCACAGTACTTGAATTGTTTCCTTCTGGCAGCTTGTAATATTTTCTCCTTGACCTGGGAACTCTGGAATTTGGCTACAATATTCCTAGGAGTTTTCCTTTGGGGATCTCTTTCAGGAGGAGATCTGTGGATTCTTTCAATTTCTATTTTGCCCTCTGGTTCTATATATCAGGGCAGTTTTCCTTGATAATTTCTTGAAAGATGATGTCTAGGCTCTTTTTTTGATCATGGCTTTCAGATAGTCCAATAATTTTTAAATTCTCTCTCCTGGATCTATTTTCCAGGTCAGTTGTTTTTCCAATGAGATATTTCACATTGTTTTCTAATTTTTCATTCTTTTGGATTTGTTTTACAGTGTCTTGATTTCTCATAAAGTCACTAGCTTCCAATTGCTCTATTCTAATTTTTAAGGAAGTATTTTCTTCAGTAATCTTTTGGACTTCCTTTTCCATTTGGCCAATTTTTCTTTTTAGGGCATTTTTCTCCTCATTGGCTTTTTGGACCTCTTTTGCCATTTGGGTTAGGCTGTTTTTTAAGGTGTTATTTTCTTCAGTATTTTTTGGGTCTCCTTTAGCAAGCTGTTGACTTGTTTTTCATGATTTTCTTGCATCACTCTCATTTCTCTTCCCAGTTTTTCCTCTACTTCCCTTACTTGCTTCTCAAAATCCCTTTTGAGCTCTTCCAAGGCCTGGGACTGATTCATATTTTTCTTGGAGGCTTTGGATGTAGGAGCTTTGACTTTGTTGTCTTCTTCTGGTTGTATATTTTGATCTTCTTTTTCACCAAAGTAAGATAATATAGTCTGACTCTTTTTGCACTGCTTGCTCATGATCCCAGCCAATTACTTGAGTTTTAAACTCTTTGTTAAGGTAAGAGTCTGCTTCCAATGTGGAGAGTGTACTGTCCCAAGCTTCAGGGGTTTGTGTAGCTGTTTTCAGAGATACTTGTAGGGACCTGTAAATTTTCAGTTCTTCCAAGGTGGTATGATAAGGGGTGAGGTGTTTACTCCTTTCCTGGCCTGTGAGCACAGGTATTCCTTTCTGTCCTGTAACTGTGAGGAGGGGCTCCTCTCCACAGCCACTCCAAGCTCCACCACACCAGTGCTCCTCCTCACCCCAGCACTGCTGCCCAGAACTGTGACCCAGATCCACACACGGGCAAAGCAAAAGATTCCTGCCTCAGCACTGGCAAAGAGATTCCTGCAATCCCTCTCTGATCAGCCACTAGATTCCCCCTCAGTCTGTGGGCCAGAAGCTTGGGAAGCAGCTGCCCCACCCCCCCAGGGCCAGGCTCTTGGGGAATGGAGCTGAAACCCCGCCTTCCTCTCAGCACTGACATAAACAGAATTTTCCCACTAAACTTCTAAGTTGTCTTTGGCATTGGTGGATTGAGGAGTCTGGAAACCTCCACAGCTGTCTGCAATTCAGTCCTCTGAGGCCTGCTCCAGGTTTGCTGTGGCCTGTGTGCCCACACCGTGCTGCACTGCGCTCCCAGCCCAGCGGGATACACCTTTCTGATCAATCCTCCAGGTTGTTTTGGGCTGGAAATTTGTTTCACTCTGTCTTTTTGTGGGTTCTGCTGCTTCAGAATTTGTTTAGAGCCATATATTTTATGAGCATTTGGAGGGGTTTGGGGGAGAGCTCAAGCAAGTCACTGCTTTTACTCTGCCATCTTGGCTCCAGCTTATTTTTATAGATGATGAAACTGAGGTTAAAGAGGTTAAGTGACCTGTCCAGGGTCACATAGCTATTAATTATCTGAGGCTAGTTTTGAACTCATGAAGATATTTTCTAATTCTAAGCCCAGTAGTCTATCCACTTTGCTCTGCTACTGCTGCTGCTGCTCTTCTTCTTCTTCTTCTTCTTCTTCTTCTTTCTTCTTCTTCTTCTTCTTCTTCTTCTTCTTCTTCTTCTTCTTCTTCTTCTTCTTCTTCTTCTCTCCCTCTCTTCATACCAAAACAGTCCAAGGACAAGTTTCTATGCTTTTTTTTTGTTTAAAATTTTGAAAATTGTAGTTTGATCGTTGCCAGTCCTGTCTAATTCTTCATGACCCCATTTGGGGTTTTCTTGGCAAAGATACTGGAGTGGTTTGCCATTTCCTCCTCCAGCTCATTTTACAGATGAGGAAACTGAGGCAAAAAGAGTTAAGTGACTTGCCCAGGGTCCCACAACTAGTATCTGAGTCTGGATATGAATTCAAGAAAATGAGTCTTCCTGCCTGAAAACTGACACTCTATCCACTTGTCCCCCTACCAGCCCACTGAAGATTGTATAGGTATATAAAATGTGCAAAAATAATAAAATAGTGCAGGTTGTATTAATTGAAGAAAATATTGTGATTTAATTCTTCTACAGGCCAACCAAGGGAAGCTTTGGAATTGCCTCAGTAGCAGACATGATAACAAGGATTATAGGTACCTAGTTCTATTCTTATATGATTTCAATTTCTTATGTTCTCTCTGTTATGAAATCTTTTCATGCCATGTAGTTTGCAGACTAAGTTTTTAGTATGCCAATATCTATTATGATTATTTTTTATTCTAAGCCTTATTACTAGTCATAAGCTTAAATTATTAATTAATAACAATCCACTAAAGTGCTGTGTTGCCTCATCATGGCAGGGAGATCACCTTGGACTCGTCAAGCTATGCCAGTGAAGCATAAGCTCTTGCAGACCCTCATCATCCTGGAAAGGCTTTTCGTCATTTCAGAAGACAGACTGCATTTCTTGTGTCGTAGGCTGGCCACAGAGTAGTGGACTATTGGTCCTTAACAACTTTTGAAAATCATCTACTCCTTAAAGAGACATTGCAATCTTGGTAAGTGAAGAATACTTGCAAAAACATAAATTGTTGAAATATTGAAACCTAATGATATTAAAACTTTCAGATGAATCTTCCTAAACCACACATCTGACCATGTCATTCCCTCCCCCCACTCCTCTGCTATTCAATAAATTCCCATTGCTTTCTATTTCCTCTGAAGCAGTGGTGTGCTGATAAATGTTTAACGACTGGATCTCCAGAAGGGGGAAAAAGTACACCCTACACACTTTTAAGATTAATCTGCACTATTTACATTTTCTCCATCACTTCTGTAAGCCTAGATAATCAATAAAACTATAAATCAATCCCTGATTTGTAGCATTTGCTGATTTCTAAGACGCAAATGTTCACACTGAATATTTAACAGTCTGTTCTCAGAGTTTGAATTGGCTCCAGCAGACTCCTGTTCTACGATCAAATACAAAGTCCTCTCCTTGGAATATCCCTTCACAACTTTGTCCCCTCCTAACTTTCCAGTCTTTTTCCATCTTACTTCTTATTCCCACTCTCCAAGGTAGTACTCTATTTTGTGATCTAGTAACACTGACCTCCTTGCAGTTTTTCATCTGTAGGCTCCTTCACCCACACTCCAGGCATTTTCTCTGGCTGTTCCCCCCTGCCTGAAATGTTTTCCCTCTTCATCTCTACCTTCTGGCTTCCTTGGTTTCCTTCAAGCCCCACCTTATATGCCATCTTCTGAAGCCTTTTCTGATCCGCTTAGATGCTAATACCTCCCTTCTATTCATAATCAGCAATTTATCTTGCATACACAGTCAGTACAGAGCTGTATGTGTATTATCTCCCCACTCCGTGAGAGAAGGAACTATCTTTTGCCTTTCTGTCTATTTCCAATACCTAGCACAGTGCTTAGCACATAGAAGATAGATAATAAATACTCATTGCCTATTATATTTTTGTGATGCATTAACATTTACAAAGGTCTTTCCTAAGTTTCCTTTCCTGATGAACTCTAAGTTCCCTTACAGTTTTATATCTATGATCTTACCACCTCAGGAATTTTCCCTCCATCCCCCAAGCATAAACACCTTCGGATCATCTGGGTTTGCCTTTAAAATTTTAATTTGATTTATTTTTTTAATTTAAAATTGTATTTAATTTTTAAATTTTAATTTTAAAATGGAATTTTAAATGCCATTGTTTTTGGTTTCGTTTTTGCTTTTTGGTGAGGCAATTGGGGGTTATGTGACTTGTCCAGGGTCACACAGCTAGTAAGTATCAAGTATCTGAGGTCAGATTTGAACTCAGGTCCTCCTGACTCCAAGGCCGGAGCCTTGTCCACTGCACCACCTAGCTGCCCCTTAAATGCCATTTAAATGACATTCTCATAAGGACAATAAATCACAGAGAGTTAGAGCTTAAAGGGACCTTGAAGACCATATATATGTGTGTGTGTGTGTGTGTGTGTGTGTGTGTGTGTGTGTGTGTGTGTGTGTGTAATCATAGTTATCTCATCTTACATCTTTATTAAATTATTTACCAATAATTTAAAATTTATTAATTATACTTTCATATTAATATAATATATTAATTTATTATTTTGAAGGTGGTATAAGTTACTAAGTACTTTAAATGCAATAGATAATTTTATAACTAATCTTGGAGGTTACAGGGAACCCTAGAATTTGTAGAGTAGGGGCATTGAAATGGTCATACCTACTGTTTAGGAAGATTATTTTGACAGCTGATTGGATGATGGACTGGCAGAACATGCAACAGGTTGCTGCAATAACCTATGCATGAGGTGCTGTACCAGGATGGTGGCAATGTAAGAGGAGAGAAATGGATATTTGCAAAAAGATCTTGTGAAGGTAAATCGATAGGCCTTGGCAACAACATATCGGTCAAATCCTTTAGGTACTTGCTACAGCTGTCCAGAAGACAGAGGTCATTTTAAAGGACATGACAAGGGAGGGGACAGGAAAATGCCCATTCTGTCTGTCATTTGGCAAAACTAAAAGAAATGCTGGGGTGAGTTTGGAGCCAGATATTAAAGGCTTTAAATGCTAAATACAAGAATTTATATTTGACCCTTAGGCAATTGAGAGCCATTGGAGTTTATTAAGCTTGTGACATAGTTAAACAAGAAGCTATGAAAAAATCACTTTGGCAACAGCATGAAGGATGGTTTGGAGCCAGGGATGCCAATGAAGAGGCTATTGCAATAGTGAAAAGAAGTAATGAGGGCCTGAACTAGGGTAGCCCATATGGGAGAAGAGAATAGGAGACTGATGCCAGAGGTGTTGTGAGCAAGTTAATTATAAACTTGAACCAAGAATCCTAGACCTTAGTGAACCCATTCTGGTCCAAGACTTCTCTACAGATATCTAGAGGTCTACACACACACACACACACACACACACACACACACACACACACACACACACACACGCACTCACGCACATGCACACATACCTTCACTTTCCCCAATTCCTTACCCTTCTTATGTCAGTATTTTCTTCTTTCCACTTGATTCTTTCTTGGATTAGGGGGCTCCTGACTCAGGATGTGGTCCTGGATCTCCCCTGCCCTCAAACTATATCCCCACCTGAGATGGCAGGAAATAGAAAGCCAGAAAAACAAATAAAACAGGATTTAGAGCTTCCAGAGATGTTAGAGGTCTCTTAGTTAAGCTCTCATTTTACACAGGAGGAAGGTGAATGCTAACTTAGTAGACAGGGTGCTAGACTTGGGATCAGGAAGACCTGACTTCACATCTTGCTTCACACACTGACTAGTTCTATGATCTTGGGCAAGCCTCAGTTTCCTCAGCTCAAAATGGGGATAAAAATAGCACCTACTTCATAGCATTGTTGTGAGGATCAGGATTAGAATATCTGTATTCGGTAAACCTTAAAGTGCTGTATAAATGTTAGCTCAAGCTGAGAGTCATATGAGTTGCCTAAAGTTGTTTAGCTAAAGAGGAGAAGAGCTAGGATTGAATCAGACTACAAATTTAGCTGCCAGGACAATTGCTTCTTCTCTGGCCTGTGGCAAAAGTGAAAACAACAATCACCAGAAGGAACATTTATATAACACGTTAACATCATTCTGTTCCATGCTCACAACACTTTAATGGCAAAGGTGGTCTAGTATCTATTACCCCACTTTACTGATGAGAAAACTGAGATTCATTTTTAATTTTTTTTTTTTTTGCCTTTTGGTGAGGCAATCAGGGTTAGGTGACTTGCTGAAGGTCACACAGCTAGTAAGTGTCATGTGCTTGGAGTTGGATTTGAAATTAGGTTTTCCTGGCTCTAAGGCCAGAGCTTATCCACTGTGCAACTTAGCTGCCCCTGAAAACTGACATTCAGAGAGATTAAATGATTTATCCATGATCAAATAGCTAGTAAATAACAAAGGTAGGATTCAAACCTGAGTCTTTTCAAACTCTAGAGCTAGCACTGTTTGACATAAACTAATCTGGGCCGGTGTAGTCTAGGGAAGCAGAGACCTGGAGTCAAGCACAACCAGGAAACTATATTCCAATTCCCATGGAGCAACAGTATCATGTAAAGAGATAATCACTTCTTCCTGTTGTAAAACAATGGAATTGGACTAGAGATCATTGTTTTAGAGCTAGAAGATACCTCAAAGGGCATCTAGCCCAACCTGCTCATGCTATAGATGAGGAAAGTAAGACCTGATCTCGTTAAGCAATTTGCCCGATGTTATACAAAGTAAATATCAGAAGGACTATTTAAACTCAGCTAGGTCTTCCGACAGCAGAACCAGCGTTATTTCCACTGTACAACAGCGCCTCCTTTTTTTTTTTTTTGGTTAGGCAATGGGATTAAGTGACTTGCCCAGAGTCACACAGCTAGTAAGTATTATGTGTCTGAGGTCGGATTTGAACTCAGGTCCTCCTGAATCCAGGGCCAGTGCTCTATCCATTGCGCTACCTAGCTGCCCCACAACAGTGCCTCCTTAAATATATTTCCATTTCTAACATTTATATACTTGAATCTGAAATTCTGAGGTTTCTTATACCTGTTACATTCCATGTCTGAAGCCCTTTCAAAGGCTAACATATTATGTTTTAAGGACTCCTTCAGCTCTAATGAACTATGAAAATAAGGGATAAGATTAGAGTCTATATATAAAGAAGTAGATAGAATTCCTCAAGCCAATCACTAAAATCCATTCATCTATGTTCAGTCCTTATAGTTTTTGCTTATATAGCATTTTTACTAGCTCCTAAATTGAAAAGGAGAAAGAAATAGAGGTAATGTAGGCCCCCAGCCTTATGGTACATTGAAAGGACCATTTAGCATAGGATTGGGAGAACTCTGTTTTTAAAGATATATGACATTAGACTGCACCTTGCTTTTTTTCCTCTGTAAAATAAGTAAAGTTGAGGCAGTCAAGGAACAGGAACATCACGGTTTAGTGGACAGAGGAGTGTTTATTGAGTCAGAGAATGTGGATTCAAATCCCATTTCTGCTACTTACCTTTTGTTATTCTGACACATCTCTGTGCCTTTATTTTCACATCTGTAAAACAACATTCAATATGGTGATCTCTCAGGCCTTTCCATTTCTAAAAAATCATGAAACTATGATTCTTAGGAATAGTTATGATCACAGTATCCATTGCATATTACATTATAGTGCTTTATAACAGGATTTTTTTTAGAATGTGGCTTATTGTTTTTGTAGTTTGTTTTTATGCTGAAAGGGTGTGTAGCAATGTATTTACTGCTAGGGATGTTGTTCTGGGCTGGGCCTGACTCAGGCTAATCCCTTAGTAATTTAGGTTCAATGCTAGGATGAAATAGGATGCTCATAGGTCATTTAATAGTTAACAAACAGATTTATAACCACACCACAGGCTATTATATGGTTATATATTCAACAAGGATAAGAATTGAAGATATCTTCAGTTGATACAGCACAGTGAATCTCCCTTGCCTGAGCTGCCCATCTTGATCCACCAGCTATGTATCAGACAGACTCTCTTTAGCTCCTTATAGCTGTTTTGTACTTAGGTGACCAAGAAATAGTGTCAACCAGAGCCTCTAGTCCCCTGAGCCAACTAAGTCTTGCGGATGATCTCAGTGTCTCTTAAAGAGAATGGGCTTAATACCTCACTATCTATGTCACATAGGATAAATTCTACCCTAGCTCACATGGGGATGAAGGTTAGACTATTCCTCCTGCCACAAATACACAATAAAAAAAGTGTAATAGTCTGCTCTCTACAACGTTTTTTTTTCCTGATAAGGAAGCTATGACAGACATGTTATATTATTTAAGAATTATAAGGTACCTTGAAACCCTTCTAGTCCAATCTGGACTTAACTGATAATACACCTCCATCCCCACCCACCTGCCCCAAGGATATCACTGACAATAGTTCATCCAGTTTTCATTGAAAGACCTCCAATGAGGAGAAACCCACTCTATCCAGAGGCAGCCCAAATTGTTAGGAAGTTTTACCTTACATCAAATTGGAATCTGTTTCTCTACAACTTCTACCTCATCCTACACATTGGAATCAAGCAGAATGTGACTAATCTATATGATTCTTTTATATAAAAGACTTTTTTATGTTCAAAGACAACTATCTTATCCTTCTCCCAGCCAATTCTTCTCTTTTCCAGGCTAAACATCCCAAATTACTTCAATCTTCCATATGGCATGGTGTCCTCTTAACATCTTGGTTGCCTTCTGTTGGAATTCATCAGTTTATCAATTCCTTCTTAAAATATGGCTCCAAAGCCTGAACATAAGTCCTCTAAATGTGGGCTCAGGCAGAGTAAAGCAGGAATCTCACCTTGCTCCTTCTGGATATCATTGTTTCTTTTAAGGCAGTCTGCATTAACATTCTTTTTTTTTTTTTTTTTTGGTGAGGTATTCGGGGTTAAGTAACTTGCGCAGGGTCACACAGCTAATAAGTGCTAAATGTTTGAGGCCAGAATTGAACTGAGTTCCTACTGACTCCAAAGCCAGTGCTCTATCCACTATGCCACCTAGCTGACCTTGGCATTTGTATTTTTGACCTCCATTTTACATGTTGATGTATATTGAGCTTAAAATCCATTAGAACCCCCTGGTGTTTTTATTTTTCACTAGAACTATCGTCTAGCCACGTCTCCCTCTCCTTGTATTTAGAAGTTGATTTTTTAAATCCAAATATAGAACTCTATATGTCTAAATATTAAATTTCATGATATGAATGTACTCAAGAGAAATACAATCACCAAGTTACCAGGATACATTTAGGAAATGGAAGAGGGCAGAGAATATGATTGTGATTAAGAGTAGACAAGGTTGATCCTGGAAGACACCCTGGAAGCACCGAGTCATCAGTATAACTCAGAAGTGAAGAGAAACCGAGGTATTGGGCTAAGAAAAAGAGGAAGTATGTTGTGGTTTGGGTAAAAAGGGCACTGAACTATAAGTCAGGAGACACTGGTCTCCTAATCCTAACTTATATAAAGCTTTTCCCCTCTCTTGGCTTCTCTTCCCTCTTTCAAAGTGAGAGGTTCAGACTAGGCAATCTCTAAGTTTCCTTTTCTACCATTCTATAATTGTGAAATATTGGGCCTCCACAGTCAAAACTCACAGGACAGATCAAGTAAGATGTTCTAGTGGAGACAGTCAGGCACAGGTGATTACAAATGGAAGTAGAGTATCTGGGCCTGAGGATATGTTGACAAAGGATTACAGTTCTGGGAACCTGATAGAGCAAAAGCTGACTCTTTGGCTGGAATCTGGGCCATAGTCCTATTGGTCACAATACCGGTCCTGACCTGCCACCCCTATCCCAGACAGGTTCTTTTATTACAAAGCAACTAGACTCAGACAAACCAAGTCTGTCTCGCCTGCTTGGTTATCATGTCGGTGAGGAGACATGGGACCATCAGTCTGACAAGAGGCTGTCATGGATCTGAGCTGTTTTCTGTCTATGTTGAGCAATAACAGACCCAGGAAAAAGCCTCCACTGGAAGCATGCTGGCTCTGCCCACAGGATCCTGATGGGGATTGGCAGCTGAATTCATTCTTCTGACAGAAACAATCTTTCTCCCTGACCTTAGGACATTGGGGCATAGTGGCTAGGGGAGCTTGGAGACCCCAGCACGTATAAAAGTACTAAAGCCAATGATAGCTCCATGGAGACTGCCCAGAGCAAGAACTTAGGGGAGCAGCCAATGCCCAGTATATCCTGGACTCTGTCCAAGGGCCTGCCCTTCATTGTTGATTGATAGAGGCCAAATAGGCATCCCTTATGCGGTATGATTGGAAAGAAATCAGGGCTGCATGATATGATGGAAAAGGACGTGGAGTCAGATGGCCTACAAAAAGTCTCACTCTTGACTATGTCACTTTAGGCAAATCACTTCATATCTCTAGGCCTTGTTTTCCCTGCCTAGATGTAGCAGCAACTGCGTTTTTTTTTCCTTCTCTCTCCACTCTTCTTACAGGCAATATTCTCCAAGATAGGTGTGGTAGGGAATAGCCTAGGATAATTGGAATAATTTCACCAAATTGCTCATTGGAGATTAGATTGAATTTAAAGCAGAGATTTGAGGTTGGAGAGAAATTGTTGTATTTTGTCAAGTTCCTCATGTATTAGGGGTACTCACTTTGAGAGTAAAGAAACTAACAATTATTCCTAAAGGACAGAGGCTATCACTTTGGAGTTAGTGACTGAGTTCTGCTTGGGAATGAGAAAAAGCAGCACAATATTCCTGATTCCTCTGTGAACTTCTATGAGACCAGAGGTTAGTTGAAACAATACCTCAAGAGGATAAACTCCTCAATGTGGAGGTTTCTCTTTCGGTAATGTTAAAACTCTGATTCAGTGAGTGTTGTGTCTCATGTCAAGGCAGGAAAACTCTGGCAATCAATATTCAACAAGACACAGGAGCTACAGAAACATGGTCCCTGTGACACTGGATGCTACTTAAGAGTGATTTCTCTGGAAGAAGAGCCATAATGGGGAGAGGCACTGCCTCTACCAGTGAGGGGCCCGAGAGCGGGAAGAAACACCAACTCCAAGGACCTCTGAGAGGTGATGCCTCCTGGATGTCATGCCTAGATGTGATTGCAAATGACTGACATTCTCTAGGTCGGGGGGGGTGCAGTGGCACGGGTGGGGTACTCTTTAGTGTGTGTCTTTATTTCCCATGAACATTGATGTGGTTTTATTTTATTCTCTTTAATCTGTCAATAAAACTTTCCTTCTTGGAATTTAGTGAACTTCATGCTTGCAAGAAGAGTTTGAATCCTCTAGATATCAGGAAAAATTATGCTGGGTGGACCCTTGAATTTTTGGACATAGACAAGACGTGCCAAGTTTGAGGTGGCATAGATGGCTTATGTTTTACATCACTGGAGGGAACATTGACCAATGATATCATAGATCCATTCCCATATCTGAGGAAGAGCAATGACTTGCTGAGAAGCATTCCCCTCACCCCACATTATCAGGTGCTGGTCCCTCACCACCTGACTCCTGGAGGGGCAGATTTTTTCTTAATATTTCTGAAATCTAAGTGGCGAAGGAAGAATAAGGTGATTAGGTCACTGAAGGCTGGACTTAACTCACTGTTTGCACTACCCCTGTAGCTTCATCCCAAGATGGTAAGAGATAGAACACATTTAAGATAGCCTACATTTGGACATTCATCAGGAACTCACTTCCTAATCTCTGAGTTCCTGCAAAGAAAGGTTTCCAAGATACCTTGGCTGTGCTGAGGTGCAGACTGTAATATGGCTTAGAATCCCACTTAGAACCTGTGCTCTGTTACCCTGCACACCTGGAGGCTAAGACTCTGAATCTCCTTTGGAATGCTACCCCAGGAATCAAAAGTAGGAGGGACAAGAGGGACACAAAAAAGGAAAATGAGAAGGTAACAACAAAAGCAATAACCCATATTATTAATTTTGTCCTTTGCCCTCAGGGAGGCTTCTTATTTTAGTCACACTCTGATCAATGTGATCTGAGCTTTTCTAGTTCAGTGCAATATCTAATGAGGCAGGTTGACTCCTGGGGTAATTGGAAAGACTGTAGCAGTCTAAACTTGATCGTCTCTGAGGTTTCAAGCCTCAGTGTTTGGGAGGATGATGGCACCACTTATCAACATAGAAAGGTCATAAGGTGGGATAGGTTAGAATCCTAGAAGAAAGATGAAAAGTTTATTTATGGACACTTGAAGGTGCCAACAGGACATCCACATGGACATGTCTAATGGATAGTCAGAAATGAAGGGCTAGACATCAGGAAAGAGATCAGAATTGGAGTTATAGATATGCTTCTGGCCCAGGAGAGATCCTACTGTATCAGACAGTTATACAACTTAGCAGAGGCTTATAGAGGTAAATAAACAGAAGAACTTTAGAGATAAATTAGCAAAAGAATTTTCAACTTCTGGTTCATAGCTCATTCTGTCCACCCCCCTCTTTGGAGAGACTTCAAGGGAGTCTGTAAACTTGGGAAGGGAGAATTGCATTTTTATTTTCATTATTTTCATTAGCCACATATTCTGAGAGGAAATCCATAGGTTTCAGTAGAGAAGTTCATGCAAAAGGGGTTTAGATCTTCTCATCTACTCAACCCCTTCAATCAAGAAAGAAGAACCTGAATCTCAGAAAGGTCAAGCTGCATGTTGAAAGTTGTTTGAGAATGAGTCCTAGGGCTGGGACTTAAAATCAGATCTCCTGTTTCACATCTTACTACTCTCTCAAGTGGACAGCACTGTTGGCTGGAAGGAGAGGGAGGAAAGACATCTGGCACTACAGGCTCCCAGGAGCCAGTCTTCATGATGCTCCACTCACTGCATCCCTTTCATTGCTCAGCCGTATATGAGGTAGTTATGGGAAGGTGCCATGACAAGGATAAACTTAAGCCCTGAAGACACCAAGCCAGAAGGTTATGGCTTGAGTAGGACATTCAACCTATATTGTTTCCCCAAGGGAGGAGGAAGAAAACTCTCTAGACAGCAGAAGTCTATAAAATCAAAGCCTTATAAAAGTCTATGTCCAGTCAAGCATGACCCAGGAGATGAAACCTGTCCAACATACTGCCATTTACTCAGGACATGATGCTACCAAGACTGTCTTCCTTCACAGATGTTAAATTGAAATATATATGCACTGATATGTATGTTACATACATACTTATATAATGTATGTTTTACATATGTGTATATACTCATAGATGAGATATATATAAAATATAAAATTATATATACATTTATTTTAAAAACCCAAGTCTTAACCACCTAGCTAGTTGTCTCTAATAAAACAGCTCTACTAGAATAATGCAGTGTCTGAGAGATTGGGTGTAATATGGTTAAATGCTTTTACAATCCCCCATTAAAGTAAGTGGATGGAAATTCATAAAATATTTATAGCTTTTGAAAAGTGTTCATTCACAGATCTGTCCAGAATCTCAAGCAGTGCCAGGACAGCTGGCATTGGTAAAAACTGTACCACTATGGTATCATTTTCCCTGGTATCAGCTTCCCTGAGCACCTGAGTCTCCATGCCAAAACCCAACATCTCACAGGTACCTTGTAAGCTGTTAATCAGACTGTTTGAGATGGTGGGTGAAGAGGTAACCCAATATATCTTGTCTCTGCAGGGAGTGAGGATGGCACTATAATAAAGGCCTTTCATCATTTCTTTAACTTCTATCCATGTGGCAGAAACAGTCTCTCAGAAGGTTAGAAAAATTTTAATCCTAGAATGTTAGAACTGTAAAACCTTAGTACACATAGAGTGCTGAAAATCAGATCATGGGATGTTAGAAGGTATCATAGAGGCTTTCCAGTCTAACTCTCTAATTTTATGGAGGAGGAGACTAAAGCCTGGAAGAGTGCATGTATTTTTCTCAAGGCCATGAAGCTCATTGGAATAACAGCTTTGTTCCCTTGACTCCTAGATCACATCCCTCACATGTCCATTTGTCTATCTATCATCCCTGGATAAGAGCTGGAAACACTGAGGCTATCTATGTATGTAGTCTGGCCAAAGGTCCAAGATAAATGCACTCATCACATGAGTCTTACACAATTTATCCCACTAGGCTCTGGGTATTTGGCCCTTCTTAGCTAAAAGCCAGCTTTCTCAGAAATTGGCATTTCATTACTGGAGCAGTGTCCCTGGAAACCAGCAGGAAATAAGAGAATCACTGGCTTAGTACTGTAGATGGAAGGGAGGACTCTAGGAGCTGAATGCTATGGAATAGAGTGTCCTGGCAATGGCAAAGTTGAAGAGGAATGAAATAGTGTTAGCTCAGAACTGCTTAAATTCCAATGCTGCCTAGAAGGTGACAGCTTTGAGGAGAAATGAATCTTTCTCCCTAGGGAAACTAAGTTGATTCACAGGGGAGAACATCAGGAAAGAATGTGTCCTAGAAAGAAGAAATGGGAGGGGAAAAATAGCTCACATTTATCTAGTATTTTAAGGTTCACGAGATCCTTTCTTCAAAACAACCCTGTAAGGTAAGTATATAGCTATTATTATTCCTATTTTACAAATGAGAAAATTGAGTTTTATGGAGAGGAATTAATGCCTCAAATCATGTGGATAGAAAATGACAGAACTGAAATTTGAACCCAGGTCTTATGATCCCAAATTTGGTGCTAATGGTCGCAAAAGTTGTCAAGTCCTTAGTATCAGAACTCTGATATCTTCCACAGAGCCTTAACTAGGGCAGAATGGCTTGGACTTTGTTTCGGGTCATGAATATTTAGAGAGAAATGACAGCATTTGCACTAATTCAGCAAGTAGAAACAAGTGCTCAGTTATACCTCAAGTGAGATCCTTCCTGGCCCAGTTTCTAAAACAAAGTCCTTGAAGTGAACTGGGTCCTCTGTCTCCCTCCAACAGGACAATTATGTCTCAATGCTTTCGGTCTTTCCCCTTCCCAACTGAGTTTGTCTTCACAGATTTTTATAGCATTTTCCTAGATACAAGAATTTAAATATATGGCACGTCTCTAACCCAGATGTTTCTGGTAAAAGAATGGGTAATATCTTGCAATATATCTTTGATTGGATACAAATATGGCAAGTTGCCATATCACTCTTCCAAAAGGTCAATGCAGAGCTTTAAGGACATAGCAGATATTCACATTGCCTAAGGGAAAATATGTGTTATTGACAAATACACTGAATTTAAAGTCAGATGATCTGAGTTCAACTCTTGGCTCTCAAACTTGTTCTCTGCAAGTGACCCTGGACAAACCACTTCATCTCTTTGGGCCTCAGTTTCCTCATCTGTAAAATGAGGGGGTTACAATACAGGTTAGCTACCATCATAGCTTTTAGATCCTTATCGTTCTGGCCAGACCAGCCAGATCTAGACTGAACCATATCATGCTTCATATTCCATTCTATCATCCATGTTAGCCATCTTCCTGTTACCTACCTTTGCTCTTGAACTCTCTGGACCCTCAGGCTTCTAGAAGTCATCTTTTGAGCAACTTAATCTACTCTCTTTTAGAATACCAGTCCTGGGGGCAAACAATCCTGATTGGAGTGTGAGGGGAAACTCACCTAGCCTACTCTGTTTATAGTCCACTACTAGAGTAGACCATGCTTTACATCCCATCTTTCTAACCCCCTCAGCCATCTTGGCTTTCTTTTCCACCCCTTCTTCTGTTTTGTTTTGGTTTTTTGTTTTAGACAATTGGGGTTAAGTGACTTGCCCAGGGTCACACAGCTAGCAAGTGTCAAGTGTTTAGTCTGAGGCCGAATTTGAACTCAGGTCCTCCTGACTCCAGGGCTGGTGCTCTATCCACTGCACCACCTAGCTGCCCCACTCCACCCCTTCTTCTGGAAAGACCCTGAAATCAATATTTTGTTGCTTCTGGGAAGCAGGAGCATCAGCTGGTTCTCTATGACTCCATTATCTATGCCGGTGACTTACCAGTCCCCCCACCCCATTTTAGAATGAAATTCCTTGAATGTAGGGATTATCTTCTCTTTTGCTTTGGTTTTGTATCCTCAGAACTTAGTAAAGAGTGTGGCAGATAATAAGTGCTTAATAAATGTGTTTCATTCATTCATTCACTCATGTTGAGGCAGCAGAAAACTTAGGGTCAGAAGTATGTGTTCAGTTCTTGACTCTGATGTTATCTGGGTAACCCGAGGAAGGTTATTTAAATTGTAAGTGTGTCAGTTTTCTCATCTGTAAAATGAAGTTGCTCCTACCTAATCTACAAGGTTGTTGGTTGAAAAGGGCTTTGTAAGTCTTAAAGCATTACAGATATGTGAACCACTATAATTAGCTCTACCTTTTTTTTTCTGCCCCTTCTCCATTTCTGGCATTCTATGTATTATTCCTGCCTCAGCTATCAGCTGTCTTTTATTTCACAAAACCAACTTTCCCAATTTCTCCACTGTCATACTCCATATGATACCTCTCCAATAAAGAAATGTTAAAGTATCAACAGGATTTATTACTACCTGAGGACCACTAAATTGCCATTTGGAGAAGTGCTGGGTCATAGATTATCATCCCAGGGCCTCACGGCTGGAATTTCTTTCCCCATTGGAACATAAGAGATACCAGATTAGCCTCTAGCCACCTGGGGTTAGTGATGAGTTAATGATACATGCTGTGTGGTGTGAAGCCAGGGCCTCCTGGGGAGGTTCTTCAGGGAATGTCAGGATTCCTGAAATTGGAGTGAAGTTCTGCAACAGGCTTGAGGTTCCAATTTACAGAAACACCTGAAGCAGAGATGGAGGTAGGCTTTAAAATCATAGAATGTTCCAGTATAACCTGTGAGAGCTAGAAGTGAACTTAGAACGCAATGTCAAAGCTATGAAGTCTCTTAAAACTAGAGCTGAAAATACCATTAGAACATAGAATGTCATAGATAGTAGGACCATTAGAGTGTAGACTATCAGAGTTAGATGGGAATTTATAACATTGAATATTAGAACTGGAAGGAATCTTAGTACACAACATGTTAGAAAGTAGAACATTAGAGCTAGGCTTAAGGTCTTAGAATGTAAAATGTCAGAGCTTGAAGGTATTTTAGTCATGGCTAACTGTGGATGAGGGGTAGAAATTACACTAAGACCTACGCATTCTGATGTCCAGCTCCATATTCATTCCCAGGACCAGACTCCACAAGCTAGTAGGAGAGTTACATATCAATTAGCTTGATCATACTGGGTTCCACAAAGCAATTTATGGGTACCAAAATAAACGCCAAATGAAGAGACAGCTAGTGGGTGCAGTGGATAGAGCATGAGGCCTGGAGTCAAGAAGTCCTGAGTTCAAATCCAGCCTCAGGCATTTACTAGCTATGTGACCCTGAGTAAGTTACTTAACCTTACTTTTCTCAGTTCCTTATCTGTAAAATGAGCTGGAGAAGGAAATGGCAAACCACTCTAGTATCTTTGCCAAGAAAACTCTAAATGGGGTCACAAAGAACTGGGCATAACTGAAATGACTGAACAATAATGAAATCAAATGAGAATACCTACAGCCAGTACTTTAAGAGTATCAGATAAGGGTAAGACCAATAGAAGCTTGAATAGTCTAGGAAGATTTTGTGGTAGAGATGGGAGCCTAGTAGGGCTTTGGTGGTGGAGAGGAAGAACGTGTTTGCTAATCAGGGTAGCAATATCATAGTAAAGTAGAAAATATTCTGCACTTGTCACCTCCTCTTCCTATAATAAGAATCCCTGGGTTCAATTCCCAGCACTCATGCTACCTAGATATATTCCCATAGACTGAGAGATAGAGGGGCCCTTAGGTGTTGAACTCAAATAGAAACAGAGGCCACTGAACCATGCATAAGGATGCCTGCAGGCCACATATTGGCTTAGAAAACCACATATTAATATTGTATATGTTTTATATTTTTATTTAGTTCATTAAATATTTCCCAATTACCTTTTAATGGGGTTCAGGCCACACTTAGGAGTCTTGTGGGCCACGACACTTTTGATTTACTCTATCACCTTCATTTTACACATGATAGAATTGAGGCTCAGAGATATTATAAATGAATCATCCAAAGTTATGTGGGCAGAAGTAGCAGCCCAAGCATTAAAACTCAAGTCTCTTGATTCAAAATCTACAGTTGTTTCTGCTATAGCATACTGTCTATGCCCAAGTTGATTAACTTCTTTGAGCTTCAGTTTTCTCACCTGTTCAATAGAGATAATAAGATGTGTATCATTTAATTCAGGCAGCTGTTGTGAGAAAAGTATTTTGCAAAATTGAAAATGTGAAGGTGAGGGACATGTGAGGTAATGTTGCCATCATAACCTTTATCTTTTTATCTCTCTTGATCTTACAATTCAATATATGTCTCCAGCCACAAAGATGCCTAGTAGTCAAATAATTTAGGCCCTTGCATCCAACACCTTACATACCAAGGGAAATGAAAATGTCAGGATGGAAAGAACCATGGATTTCTAGTCAAAAGTCATAGGTTAAAATGTGTCTCTATAACTTATCGACTGTATGCCCTTGGGCAAATTACTTAAGGTCCCTGGACCTCAATTTCCTTATCTGTAAATTGAAGGTTATTAAGTTAGGATGAAATTGAAGGTCTCTTCCAACTACGATCTTCCAACTATGGATCTTAGGTTCTATGAGTCCATCTTGGCTCTTCAGTAAATGGGCAAGTCATTCACCCCCTCTGGGCTTCATTTGCACTGGGATGGATTCAAGCATCTTAGTGACCTTTGGCAAATTAGTCACTCCCTCTGGCCTTGGTTGGCCTAGATTAGACTCAAAGACCTCCAAGGTCCCTGTCAGCTTTAAATGTTATGGTTTTATGAATTCATCTCCTATTTTTATATTCCATAACACTGAAACTTCTGATGCTAGCAGGATTGGCTTAGCCAGGCTCTCTGTAACAGAGGGCTGGACAAGCAAAGACTTCTGTGCTTCCTAGCCAAGCCATGTGCTCCAGACCCATGGTCCTCTAATCCCCCTCTGCCCCTTCTGTGCTGGGAACCAACTCTCTCTCACTCTGCCTCCCTCCCTACCCACCACTGTACTCACCAATGCTCGATGCACAGCTGGCAAAATAGATAGGTCTTTCTAACTCTCTCATGCATGCTCTGTAGGGCCAGGTAGCTTTATAAATATGGTAATAGGTTCTCAAGCATGCCTGTACTGGCAATGAGGCTGAGGGCCCAGTGAAGCTGGACTCTGAGAGATAACCACCCCATCGGCCCTAGCAGAGGAAACAGCGGAGCTGTGCTCCAGGGTCAAATTAACTTTCCCCGTTTGAACAGATCCACCTCCCTCCTCCTAGCTGTGTAATCGCCTCCACCCACCTGTTCATTGAATATACTGGTCCCATCCCCAGAAGGAATGAGGTGGCAGCTCATGTTTTGTCTAGTACTCGTAAGCCTAGACTTGTGATAAAAAAGCAAGGGAACAGAACAACAACATTGATGTGTACAAAAGGGAACCTGCTTGACACCTCCCCGATGATGTCCTGCTGAAAAATACAGCAGCTGCAATAGACACATCCTCTGGGAGGATTAGAAATTTCCTAGAGACCTCTGCCCTGCCCCCCAACTACCAAACATCTCTTTTCAGTCTCTTCCCCAGCTCCCCTTCCAAGGCAGGGGAGGGAGTTGTAATTCATATGGTCCTTCTGCCTTGGAAATGACAATTCCCTTCATTCCTGGGAGCCAGGTTATCGTTTTCCATGAAACTTGCTGTGGGACTCTAGGTAAGGCACTTACCCCCTCTTGGCCTCTGGGTCTACTTTGTCTAATGGGGGTAATAACTCTTCATTTTATATGAGTATTATGGGGAATAAATGGGATAGTGTCTATGAAAGTACTTGGGATAAAGTTTGTATGTATATTATACTTTCTCAGCACATAGCCATCCAGACTGTACCCAAACATCACCAGTGATAGGCAGCTCTCCACCTTATGAAGTTGCCTCTGCTGCTTTTGCATGGTTCTGATCATTAAGAAGTCCTTCTTAGATTAATAAAAATTGTCCACTCTAAAACTCTTACTACTGGTCCTAATTCTTTCCTCTGTGCCTAAGCAGAATAAATCTAATCCCTCTTCAGAAATGATAGACATTCAAACATTTCAAGAGAAAGATCACATTCCCTCTCATTCTTCTCTTCTTTTGCCTTCAGAACTTTGCCATATCTATCTTTTTTCATAACATTCTTTTTTTCCCTGAAAATTGTCTTCTCTCATCTCCTCCATCTCTGACATCTACAAATCCTTCAAGACCTGGATCCAGGGATACCATCTCCATGAAATGACTCCCATTTCTCAGCCAGAATAGAGATTTTTCCTTAGTCCTTGGTCCTTGGTTTCTTACCTTTAAATAGTGTTACTCTCTTATTAATCAATCCAAATTAACATTTAGAATTTTAGAACTAGGAAAGACTTTAGAATGAAAAAAAAAGTTATATCTCTGGCTTAAAAGATCACTGATTCAGAGCTGGAAGGGACCTTAGAGTTAAACCAACCCAATCCCTTCATTTTAGAGATGAGGAAATTGAGACAAAGAGAAATTATATGGCTTGCCCAAAGTCACTCGGGTGGTGAGAGGCAAAGCTAGAATTTTAACTCAGGTTCTGTGATTCCAAGGTCAGTGTTTCAAATTCAGCATTCTTTCTTCTGTACCTCAATATCTCCTATAAATTCAGAGTTGGAAGGATATTTCATTTAGAGCTGGATGGGACCTTAGAAGGCATCTAATCCAACCCCCTTATTTCACAGATGAGGAAAATAAGGCTTGATGAGACAAAGAGATTTACCAAGGTCACACAGGAGGTAAAAGACAAAGCTGAAATTTAAACCCAGGTCCTCAAACTTTGAATTTAGCATGCTTTCCACTTAGACACAATAGTTCCTGTCTTGGTGACAGAGATGTAATCTGGTCCAATATATCATAACATGTTCTCCCTTCTATGATGTAAAGTCAAAGAAGCTATGGCAAATTATTTCTTATTTGAGGAAGAAGGGAACCAAAGCTTTCTCCAGATGTTTCACTACAATGTAGGATCAGGGATCCAGTTCAGATGATCCAGATGTTGAAGCCATCCCTCCTCTCTGTAGGAAGCATGACCAGAGGTTGTCTGTGCTCTCCTCTCAGGTAGTTGGGAGCAAGGAGGAGAGGGGAGGATAAAAGGAGAGAAATGAAGAGAAAGATGACAGGCTCTTTTCCAGATGTTGACAGCTGAGATGGGAGTCTCTTTCCAGGGTGATGCTTTACTCCTCCTCATAAGGACTCACAATGAACTCAGGATATTGTATAGGAAGCTACCATCTGGAAGCCAGCTTCCAGAACTGGCAAGTTAGAGATAAGCAGCAGCTGCATTTATAAAGATTCCAAGCTGCTAGGCAGCTGAGGAGACCAGATCTGGGCCGCAGGATAAAATTCCACCTACCCAACACTCAATCTGGATAACTCACCCAACTCTGAGCCTAAACACTGACATTAACCATGTTAATGACAACTTCTCTGACACAGGTAGAGGCTTTGGTAACAGAATGGGAGGCAAAATATCAGCAGGCAAAAGAGGTCCAGGATACACCTTTGGATACACCTGACCCTGATTGTTCCCTTTAATGATCCAGACGCGTAGGGTAGGCCCTTCGTAAGCTGGTCTACATTCTTTCTCATTGGATTAAGAAGAGACTACATTTGATGAAGTTGTTTCAGATGTTTGCCACATCTGGATAGGGATCATGGCTTAAAGCAGAAAAGGCCTTGAGTCAAAAGTCAGAAGAAGTGACAGCTTTGGTTTAGGAAGTCTAGATATTGTGTTCAATATCTGAAATGGGGGTTGGGTAGTTGAAGTAAAATGGTATGCAGAGTCATAGAACTCAGAGCCCTGGTGCTATAAGGACTCTTAGAACACAGAATGTTAGAAGAGAGAGCGTGGAAAGAAGGGAATTTTAGAGATCATTTGGTCCAAATCTCTCACTTTACAATAGGAAAAAACGGAGCCACAGATTGGTGAAGGGACATACTTAAAGTCACACACCTAATTATAGTGGAAGAATCTGGTACAGAACCCAGGTCTCCTGACCCCAAAGTCCAGCACTCTTTTTACTGTATCTGGATAATTCTCCAATATGTATGTGGAATTCTACTGAGAGAGCTCTTGTGTACTTTGATAGTAATGAGGGATTTCCTCCAGTGGGGAAGACACTCAACAAAAGAGGCTTTTTGAAGGAGAAACTGGGTCCTTGGGGCACTATTTGCAGTAGAAGGACATTCAGTCTGGACACACAGCAGGACAACATAAGACTAACACTAACAGTGGCAGCCCGATGCTGTGCCTGGTGGGTTAAAGGATGGCTCATACCCAAGAGCTTAAAGAGAAACAAAGCTATGTAGAGCATACAAGACAAAGTGATAGATAGAATTCATTTGGGCCCAGTGTCACAGTGGGGCTGATGGATGCTAACCAGAGTAGGTTTACTGGTGGGTTCTTTGAATAACAATACACACGATTGATGTAGCTCCCCTTTCTGGGAGTTTCTGGAGTAGAGTGTTCTAATTAAGGCTAGAAGAAGAAGGAAACCTTCATTTGACAGATGGAGAAACTGAGGTATAGGGAAATAAAGCAGACTCTGACACAATCTATTAAGGATCAAACCCGACGAATCTTTTTTCCTGCTTCCACACATTGATTTTTTTAAATAGCCAATGCAATACTCAGCCTGGAATCAAGGGATCTGGATTTACTGAATCAGAAGGTTTTCCAATTGGAAGTTGAAAGTTAGGAGTTCTTAACCTGGGGTCAATGATCTTACTATAAATAAAAAAATTGCTAGCTGTATTTCAATAAAATTGCTTTCTTTGTTGCCATGTGTGCTTTATTTTATATATTTTAAAACGTCATACTGAGAAGTTAATAGAGTTCACCACACTTCTAAGTTGTCTGACATAAACAAAAAGGTTGAGAATCTTCAATCCAGTCCAGCCCTCCACACCCACCTCCATTTTGCAGAGGAAGAAAATCAGCTACACGGAAGGGAAAGGAGTTGTCCAACATCACACATAGGTAGTAAATAGCAAAGATCTGGGTTTCAAACCCAATTTGAATTATTTCCAAATCTGCTGCCTGTTCTATTATGCAATTATGAACTGCTTGGCTCTCGCACAAGTCACTCAGCAGCCTCGGACAAGTCTCTTCTCTTCTTTGGACCTCAGTTTCCTCTCTGAAAAATAATGGGGTTGACCAAATAATTGTTAAGCTGCCTTTTAGTGTTAATGCTCCATGTTCTAATAGTCTACATCTAATAGAATGTGCTAAATGGGGTGGCTTCACATGTATCCTGAATGGTACCAATGTCTTTTTTTTTTCCTCCCTCACTTGTATAGTCTCTGAATCCTGAATACCTAAGTGTACCTATCTGTGAGATTAATTTTATTTCTTTTTGGGAGGTGGGGTAAGGAGGAGTGTGTCTCACACCTTGTAAGTCATATTCAATAGGGTCATATATTCAAAGCTAGAAGGAATCCCAAAGGTCAAGTCCAACCCTCTCATTTTATAGATAACAAAACAGGTTCAGAGAGTTTAGTGATTTGCCCAGGGTCACACCACTTCTAAATGTCATGGATAGGATTTGAACCCAGTTCTTCCTGAAAACAAGTCCCAAACTCTAGGTACTATGCCACATTGTCTCCCTCCTTCCAAAGGCCTTTGACCAACACCATAGGTATAATACGTGATGATGCAAGAACTTCAATCCAAATCTTCTTGTTCTCAGTAAAAGAGCATGAAATAGAAGTTAGAAGGCCTGGTTCTATTCTCACCTTGACCTGTTTGGCTGTGTGACTTTGGATAAATCACTTTCTTCTTTGAGTCTTAATCTCATCTTAGTTAAGAGGGAACAATGACAACAGTTCTTCTGGCATCATGGGAGATATTTAAGTCTCAAATGAGATGATGGTTGCTTTGAGAAGTACAAAATTCTCTTCGTATACAAGGGGGTGGTGTTTATACTTATTTTTAGCTAAAATCACTATTCACTGAAGGGTTAAAATGGCAGCCTTCTATGGCTGTGGCAGGTGATTTATGGGAGCAAACGGCTCTCTTCAGCAGACAGGAGAAGGATATCAATCGCGGGAAATAAGCTGTAAGTGAAAATTGAAACTGTCAGACTGTGTGGGCACCCCGCTCTTTCTCCAGCTTTTTTCCCCCCTTTGCTTTAATTAAAAGTTTTTTGTCTATGGATGTAAAAGTGGAATAAATCACAGCTGACCATAACACACTGGGCCCTACCTAATGTGGAAGTCTTCTTAGAGCTTGAGAAGCTGCTGACTTTTCTGTTCTAGGAAAGCAGCTTTCCTGGGAGCAGGAACCAGAGTCTTGATCCCCCCACCCCACCCAAGTATATCCAGTTTACTAAACACCAGTCCATAGACTTGATTGCTTATTGGGTCAAATAATAGAATGATACAGCATTAAAGTCAGAAAAGACTATTTTAGAATATAAGGTATTAGAACATAGGATGACTGAATTTGAGAGGACAGAGGACTTGGGTTCAAATTCTGCTTCTAACCTTGGATAAGGGGGGATTTAATTTCCCTCAGCCTCAATTTCTTGATTTGTAGCACAAGGGAGGTGTTAGACTAGGTCCTTTCTGCATCTAGGTTTATGATCCTACCAATAAAGAACATCAGCTGTTAGAATTAGAACACTTCGCAGAACATAAAATGTGGAGAACATATAACATATATGATTAGAGTTGGAAGAAATTTTGGAATATAAAATGGTGGACAGGAGAACATTCGGTGTTAGAACTGGAATGAAACTTCATGTAAAAGGGTTCTGGTCCATCATCTTTGGAGATAAAGAAGTAAAGCCAACTTGATCCATTCTGTGTGGAACAACTTACTACCTCTGTAGAAGACTTGGGCTTTACAAATATTGGGCCACCGAGGTGATGGATTTATCATGCCAGGTCCTTCAGCTGTTCTGGGTTTCATGATGAGATGCTGGTATTCTTGTGGCTTCCAGACAGTCTGCCTCTCTTGATTCCTTGGTTCTCAGCCAAAGGCACAACTTTCTCCAGTTGTTCTCTGGCCAGTTTATTTGAACCCCCAAATATGGAGTGTACAAGAACACAATCACTTTAATTTCTTGTGACAGCTCCCAACAACAGCTGGGAACATTGCTCCAATGGGATTGGGGAAATTGAGACCCAAAGTTTAATCCCCTCTGGAGAGATCTGTAACCTCCAACCTCCAACTCTGCCTCTTCTTTATTAAATGCCCTTAACAACTTCCCATACAGTTCCCATTAACATAAATCCCTCTTCCATTACCTCACTGTTAACCTACTTTTCTAAACTAAACCTCCTTTGTCTGTTCATATTAACCTTAAAAGTAACATAAATTGTGCTTTCTCTAATCTAATCTCCAGGGCTATTCATTCTTTCTCCCTCCTGAATGGCTGGCCTCATCACATGTCCCAGAAATGTTCCTTTACCAGAATGAATGTGGTAATGGGGACAGAACAGAGAGAGCAGACTTTTCCCATCCAATCGGTTTTTTTTTTCCTCTTTGATATGGGTGTTAGAGGAAACTTGAATCTGTATTCTATAAAAGGTTGGCTTCTCTTAGTGTGGGAGTGAGCCATAGCCAAAACTATTTTGCAACTATTGGAATAGTACCCATGTATC
Organism: Phascolarctos cinereus; assembly: GCF_003287225.1. Lineage (NCBI taxonomy): Eukaryota > Metazoa > Chordata > Mammalia > Diprotodontia > Phascolarctidae > Phascolarctos > Phascolarctos cinereus. The sequence goes on along the minus strand of NW_027555625.1, from coordinate 306,358,250 downwards.
TATCAAGAGGGTAGGTGGTGACCCTAAGGCTAAGTTGGACTGGAGGGGCATGGAGACATGGTATTAGTAGTGATACAATTCCATTTATTTGTTTCTCAGCTTCCTTATCATCAAATGATGAGTCTGGAGTAAATGGGTGATATCTGAGGTTTTTTTTCCCAGCTAAGATTGTGTACGTGTGTGTGTATGTATGTATATATACACATGTATTATATCTGTCAATATCTATATCTATATCTATATCTATCTATATCTATATCTATATATGGCGCTTTTCTCACTCATCTGTATGAGGAAGATAGAGTATCATTATTCACATTTTAAAGATGAGGAAACAGGCTCAAACAATTTAAGTGACCTCCCCAGAGATAGTAAGTGACAAAACCAAGGCTGCAACAAAAGTCTTCTGATTCTAAGTCTAATACTCTTTCCAATGGACTATTCAAGGAAGAAAATATAATTTAGGTGAAAATGGCTGGTAGTCCAAGATCTCTTCTCTCCAAGGAAGCAACCTAGAAACAAAATAAATCCTGCTTGGGCTCAAGATACTCTGAGAGAAATTTTGTAGTAGCTCCCCTTTATTTATTCATTCAAGGTTTACAAAGAGCTTTCCTCACAACAGTCTGTGAGATGGGCAGTGTATTGTTCCCATTTAATAGATGAGGAGACTGAGGCTCAAAATGATTAACTGGAGAGCCCCAGGACACACACCTAAGCAAGTGTCAGAGCCAGGTCATCGGAGTCCCAAAACAGTGCTCTGTCCTCAATGTTATGCCATGCTGCCTCTCTGAATTGAACTAAGCAAACATTCAAGGGTATATAATGTGCAAGGACTTCTGATGGATGGGTGAAATCTAAGGCAATAGTCATTATATCTTATACTTGCACAGCCCTGAAAACTTTCCCCAAAGCCCTTTCAGATACATTATCTCATTTTATCATCACAACAGCCCTGTGCAATAAGAGTGAATGTTATCATTTAATTTGAACAGGTGAGGAGACTGAGGCCTAGGGGAGATGGAGTGACTTACCTTAGGTCACATAAAATGTTAAGAGTAAGCAGGACTAGAACCCAGTTCTCAAGACTCCCATCTGAAACCCATTTCCAGAATATGGCATAGAATACCCAGAACCAAGTGTACGGGGCACAACCTAAAAATATGTAGTTGTTTGAACCAGGGCTGCTGCCAGGGCCAGTGACCCCCAAAGCCGACACAAAGCCATCCCAGTATAGAAAAGCAGTGAAATCCTTTCTTTGCCTCTCACATTTTCTCACATTGCTTCCCAGCGTTGCTTGTAAAAACCTGTCTGGTACAGAGATAATCAGTCCCTGCTGAGTCCCACACATCCTGGGGGAAAGGGTGCTGACAGTTGTGGGCGTCAATGGCTGCAGTACCTCAGAGGCCCCTCCTGCCTGCTATTCTTACTGTCATTGGCCTAGAGACAAGGAGTTGAAGTGGCTTAACCACTTGTGTGTTCACTTTGAGAACTGGAGTGGCAGGAGCAAAATGACACAATGTTAAAGCCGAAAGAGAATTCAGAGTTTATGGGATGTTAGAGCTAGAAGGGACCTTAGGAAGCATCTAAACTAATCCCATCTTTTTACAGATGAGGAAACTGAGGCCCAACTCATATCATTTGTTCCAGTATTACTTCCACCATAACCTAATTTCTCCTCCTCATTTAAGGAAACTGAGATAAGGAAGAGGAATAAGGAAACTGAAAGCCAGGGAGAGGAGAGCATTCCCTCAAGGTCATAGAACTAACAAGTGAAAGAAATGGGATTCACATGCAGGTCTTTGGAGCCCAAGTCCATTACTCTTTTTACTAGACTGTGCTTTCTCTGCAAAGGTGGATAGGCTTCCTGTCTTTTGTCAGCTTGCCTAAAACCCCATTTTCTTCCAGAGTAGAAAGGATATTTAAATCTTGTCATTTTGAACTCCATTCATCGATTCTAAAGGAGCTAGGTTGACGTTTACATTTTTGCCACCTATATGAGGAAAGGCAAAAAAAAAAAATCCTGCTAAGTATAACCCTGTCTAACAAAGACTTTAGAGCCAATTAGTACATCAAATTTAAGATCATGCCACTGAATTCCCTCAGTCAGTCTCACGGTTACAGCTTTCTAGGTATATATTTGAGAAGGATTTGGGGGCAGGGAGATTCAGAGACAAGAAGATGGGGATAGTGGAGAAAGGAAAGGAGAGTGAAGGGTATGAATCCCAAAGCTGGAAGGGACCTGATTTTAAAGTTTCAGCTGTGTAGTTAAAAGTCTTTCCCTCACTCCATCCTATTCGGAAGCATACCCCTGTCTTAAGTAGTTGTCAATTTATTTTATCTTTTGGAGTGACAAGTGTCAGGTCTTTCTGAAGAGCAGGTTGATGTTAGAGTGAGAAGAGACTTTAAAACACTTGGAATACAGGACATAGAATATTAGAGCTAGAAAGGACCCCGAAATAGAGGATAATAGGCTAGAAGAGACCTCACAACATAAAATGTTAAGGCAAGAAGAGACCCGAGAACATAGAATGATAAGATATAGAACATTTGAATGTTCAATGTGGAAGGAATTTTGGGGGCCATTTAGCCAACCCCCCCCATTTTACAGATGAGGAAACTAGAACTACAGAGAGGAAGTGATCCATCTGAAGTCATTTTGAGAAAGAGAAATCAGGAAGACACTAAGCACCCAGAAAGAAGGCCATCCAGCACTGATGGGAGAAAGGGACATACTAAGAAGTAACTTATGACTTAGGAAACCTCTTCAGTGTGTTAGGGATCTTGCTGAGGGCTAGTATTGATCTTGTTGATATCTGGTGACGAATTAATGGGAAAGTAATTCCTCGTTTTCTAGGAGAGAATTTGAACAGCAGGTGAGAGCAGGCAGGGATCTCTGAAGGGTTGGGTGGGATTAAAATACATCTTTGAAAAACAGCTCATTTTTCACTCCTGCTCATTAGGAGCCATTCTTCAGCCTTTACAATCTGGAAAGAGCCAACTATGTTCTTACACCTTTAGCTCACAGATGACATTTCTTTCTCATTAAGAAAATCTTTCCCTCACAGGTGTAGGTGACTTTTCTCTCTGTCTTACTCCAACTTCTAGTGCCCAGGGACCTGGCAGGAAAAACAACAAATAAACCCTGGTGCCTCTTTCAAAAAAAATAAAATGTACTATATACAATCGACATTTAGCATGGGCCTACCACGTGTCCAGGCTTTCATAAAGCTATGGGGAAATCAGAGATGAGTAGGATGCAATCGTTTTCCTTCAAGACCACATTAGGAGGATAAAAGAAGTACATAGATAACTGTAGCAAAAAGCAGAATGGGATAATCAGAGACCAATAAAAAGGGATAGAGAGAGATGGTAGAAAGAGAACTAGATTTAAAGAAAGGAGACCTGGGCTCAAACCCTTGCTTTGCCATCTCCCAGTGTATTTTCCTTTGATATGGACCTTCTTTTCTATGGGTCTTAGTTTCCACATCTCTAACATGAGGAGATGGGGCTATGTAATCTGTAAGCACAAAATTGGTAGAATTTAGAACTGGTGAGACTTGTAGAAAGTCTCTAGTGTAATCCTCTCATTTATAAAAGAGGAAACTGAGATGAAGGGAATGGAACTTGTCCAAGGACACAGATTCACATTCCTCGCTGCTCCAAAGACTATTATTCTCTGAGAGGATAATAGTGATTCCAAAGAAGAGCACTAGGGTCTGTCAGGTGAAACAGGAGGACACCTGCCTTTGGAGACAGAGAAACTGGGTTCAAATCTCAGCTAAGATATTTTTGTGATCTCTGGCAAGTGTTCCTCTCTCTTGGTAGCCTCGGTTTCCTCCACACGATGAGAAAGTTGGCCTAGACGATTTCGATCTCTAAGGGTCCTTCCAATTCTAACGTTCTTTGTTCTTGGGACAATTTTTGCAAAGGGAATGATCAATGAGGACTTCCTGGAGGAGGTGATATTTGAACTAGGCCTTGCAGAATGATTAACATTTCACCAGGCAGGGATAGTAGCATGACTGAGATAGTAGAGGTCATGGACTTGACCTTTCTCTTTGGCTTGAGTGGATGAAACTAGCTTGGCATAGTACATTACAATTTTAATGTTTCATAGGATGAGCAAAAAAGAAAAAATTGTACAAGGGAAAGTGCTGGATTTGGAGCCAGAGGAACTGGGCTCTAATCTTGGCTCTGCTACATAGTATCTGTGATGTTGGGTGAGTCAGTTAACCTCTCTAAACCTCAGTTTCCTCATCTGTAAAATAAGAAGCTTGGACCAGATATCCTTTTAAGACACTAGCTCTAAATCAAAGATCTTATGAACTTACTCTGTGTGTGTGTGTGTGTGTGTGTGTGTGTGTGTATGCAAATCACTTAGCCTTGCTAGACTTGAATTTCCTCATCTGTTAAATAGGTGTGTTAGTTCCTGAACTGTCTCTCAGGGTTTCTGAGAGACTCAAATAAGATAAGTAGAAATAAAACTCTATGAAATGTAAGTTTTTAAATATTATTGTTATTATAGTAATAGTAACAGTTCTTATCTATGCAGTTTAAAATATATATAAATCACAATATTCCTGCTAAGTAAGTAATGCAAGGATTTTCATCCTCATTTTGCAGATGAAGAAATTGAGTCTTAGAGAAATTAAAATGCCTTTGTCATGATCATACAAACTGTTAATGTCGGAAATAAGCTAATTATTGTCCCCTTATCTGGACAGTGGCCTCCTGAAGTCTGAATCAACCTCCACACAAATGAGACATGTGTTTGGGATCCTAAACCATGCTGACAGGGAAAACCAGAGCTCTGTGCTGAAGGTAATGTAGCCCTAAATAGATAGCCAGGGGATTTTTTTTCTATATTAAACTATTGATTTTTCATAAACTAAGAGCACAAAAGGCCAGAGAAAACAATTGAATCCCAGAGCAGGAAGCTGAAATATTAGACAGCCTTTGTGCCCTGGTGACTGCCTTTTCACACAGTGACTTGCAATTACTGCCCCCACCAAAGGCAGATCTACAGAAAAAAAGCTGTCTTTCTTCATGTGGAATGAAAGAAAAAAGACTGGAATGTGGAAACCTACGTCAATGAGCTTTGGTTCTGATCTCTTCTACCTGCCTACCCCACTTCTCTCTGTGTCTTTCCCTATGTGTGTGGTGCATCTGTGTGTGTGCGTGTGTGTGTGTGTGTGTGTGTGTGTGTGTGTGTGTGTGTGTATCTTTCTCTCTTTTTCCTCAAACATACTGCCACCTCCAGTTCTCCACCTTACTTCAGTTTTTATCCTTAGGCACATGGACATTCTCAAAACATTTCTTATAGAATCTTCCTGACTGGCTTTCACAGAAAATCAGAACCAGAGGTCATAAGTTTCCAAGCTAGAAGAGTTCACCTAATTCAACTTATTCATTTTATAAATAGGGAAAATGAAGCCCTTAACTATGTAAGGGAGTTCACAGAAGCATAGACCTATAGTCGGACAGGACCTTGGATTCCCCTCATTTTATAGATGAGGAAACTAAGGCTTATGTGATTTTCTTAAGATCACACATGTAATAAGTATCAGAAGCAGGATCTGAACACAAGTTCTCTGATTCCAAATTCACTGTTCTTCCCAGTGCACCATGCTAACTCCTTTGACATCAGATCTAGTACTCCCTCAGTTTTCCATATGGTATGACTGAGGAACAAATGACATGACTGTTTGTTTCCAAAACATCTTTCTTTCTGGCTTGCCCCAAATCCATCATTAGATATTATTGAAAGATAATAACTTGAATTTCTTTAAACACTGTAAGGGTTTAGAAGAATTTTCATTATAACAACCTTGCGAAGTAGGTAGTGCAAATAATATGTCCATCTCGAAAGTGAAGAAACTGAGGTTCAGAGAGGGTAAAATGACTTAGGTTCACAATAAGTGTTGATAATGATTCATAGGCTACCAGAATTTAAGAGCTGAAAGGCCCATTATTGTTAATCTAATATGGTCCCTTAGTTTACAGATGAAGAACTGAGCCCCACAGAAGTGAAATGTCTTTCCCAAAGTCAGTTATATTCCAAGTTAATGCTAGAACCATGATTAAGCTTGGTCTTTTTTAATATCTTTAAAAAATCAAACAAACAACTAAAAAAAGACTCTTGGGAGGGGCAACAAGTAAAATTATAATCAGTCACTTACATTTTGCATGAGTTAGTTCATAGCAGATCAATGCTTTCTGATTCCAAGGCACTGAGGAAAGTGCAGCTCTGATGAATTGGATTTATATGGCTCACTCTGCCCTACACCAGAGGAGGATGTATGAATTCTCCAGTGAACCTGCAGAGCTGGGCAAATGTACCTACATTGTCTGAACTGACCAAGGTGTGAATGGCAGGTTACATATAATGCTCTAAAAGCCTTCAATACAGATTTTTTGGCGTGCTGATTCAGATAGAGAACCTGATGAGACTAAGCTTTACAAATAATGATTAAACCAGTGAATTCTCATTAGCATCATTCCCAGTTAGAAGAAAGAGGATAATGAGGTTATCTTATGGGATCAATTGGTTCATTCATTCATTTATCTGTTATCCATTTATCCATTTACTTATTTATTGTTCATGCTTTTATTCATTCATCCCTTAGTTCAATTGTTCATTCACAGGTTTTTTTATTTGTATATTTATTTTTGGTACCCCAATGTTATCAAGAGTATATGGGAAGATACTCTTAGGCAGAAAGGACTCAAATTGTATCCTGTGGATAACTTCTTATATTTGAGGCTAGCATCGTACTCAACAAGGCTCGTGTGAAGATTCCTTCTATCAATAAACACATACTTATTTTTACCTTATTCCAAGCAAAGGATACAAAGATGAATATTGCACTATTACTCCTCTTGATTATCTTATCTAGTTGAAGAGATTGGACATGAGCACAGAGAAAGATGACATTACTAAGCAGTCTAGATCAAGTACTGCCTGAGAGGGACATATTGTATGCCTTTTGGATCGAAGTAGAGAGCTCACTGTGTGTGTGTGTGGGGGGGGTGCATATGTTGAAGTGATAATATGAAGGTAGAGTATTGCATGTTCAGGGGGAATAGGAAGAGAGAGTGAGAGAAAGAGAGAGAGAGAGACAGACAAATAGAGACAGAGGGAGAGGAGGGTTACAGAAATGAAAATTGAGAACTAACCTAATCTTTTCTATTTGATGATGATGATAATGATAATGATAAATACAATGACAAGGGTAGTTTACATTTCTGTATTTAATATTTGTACACTTGTCAAAAGCCCTTTATGTACATCATTCTCTCATATAATCTCTATAACAAACCTATCATAAGATCATATCATAATTTTACATATTATAAGACTGAGCTTCAGTGAAAATTCAAACTCAGATCTTCTGAATTCAAAGTTAGCATTTTCCCAGGAGAATTCCATATCCCATAAGCATACAAGACTCTATCTACATATTCATTTCATCTTCACAACGATCCTATGAGCTAAGTAGAATAGAAGTTATTATCCCCATTTTTTTCACATAAGAAAATGGGCTCAAGGAGACTTCTTCAAGGTCCTACAACTAGGAAAGCATAGAGCTAATGAAGAAACTTCCACAGAGGTCCTAGGAAAGCATAGAGCTAATAAGGAAACTCCCACAGAGGTCCTATCACCCTGGAAAATGAAACAACAGCATAAGGCAATAAACAACATTGCCTGGGAGCTTCCCTGTTCCATGTGTTTACCACAATAGCTAATTAAACTCCTCAGCCCCTGTGCTGTGTGAGCAATATAATAATATCAGTATTTATATATCCCTGTTATCCCAAAAGGTTGAATTCATGTTAATGGCCAATAAACATGTTATTTGTTCTCTTCAGGTAGCTCTAAGGTAGTCAGTATTATTGGTCCCATTTTGTAGAGGAGCAAGTTGAGGGATTGGGGGACTGAAATCCTGACTAATGTCCCTGAACCTACCTACCCCATCATGTCTGAGCATCCCTAAAATTCTAGTAATCAGACACAGTCCTTCTCATCCTCACATCATGCATCCAATAAAATTTCCCTGAAACATAACGCAAAATAACTTAAGGGGATTAGTGTTCTTAACTGGCATCTTGGTGTGGGGAATTTGTTGTTAATGTCTTTATTAGTGCCACTGTCCTTGGGGAAATATTGCTATTTTAAAACTGAGAAAGAAAATGCAGGGGAAAAAGGCATCGTATCAGACAGCTACTGAGAACCCGTAAGATTTAGAGAAATGGAATTAATAAGAAAGGCGGATTGGGCTGAGGCTGAGTTTTCTGCAGTGATCTTCACTGCCTCCTGCTGATTGCTCAAGTGGTTTCATGGGGAGCCAGGAAGGGCTCTAATTTTCCACTCTGTATTTTTGTCTCCTCCCCTTCTTGGAGAGGTTCAAATTGTCAATGACTAAGCAGAGATGAAGAAAGAGTCACCAGGTGAATGTTGGTACTGAGATACCTAGGTAATATTATAAGAGTTCCATTAGATTAATTAATGAGGTAACATAATAACTGATCACTTGAATTTATAGGCTTCTGCAGTTTACGGAGTAATTTCCTACATATTCATTCACTTCAACAGACGTTGATTAAGCATCTCCTATGTACAAGTAGCTGAGTTAGGCATTGGGGACCAGGGGTGGGGGGAGAAGAAGGGGAAGGAGAAAACCAGAACAAAAATGAAAGTCTTTGGCCTTAAGGATGGTTTCTATTGATTTGAGCTTTATAGTAATGCCATGAAGTAGGCAAGCCACAGATGATGATAATGATGATGATTTATTCTCAGTTTATAAATGAGGAAACTAAGATTCAGAAAGGTGTTGACTGTTGTCACATGTCTAGAAAATTGCAAAGGCAAGCCTTGAACTCAGAGCTTCAAATCTCAATAGCTGATATTTCTGTAATACTTTAATGTTTACAAGAAGCTTTTAAAATAATATATGTACAAATATTCTATTGATTTTTTTGCATCACCAAGATTTCTCCCTGCATCACTTCCCCAGGCAAAGAACTATTACATTTCACTTAAAAAGGGAAGAAAAAAAATAATCAAAACTTATGAACAAATCAGAACAGAATGGTATCATCTGTGATGTTCCATACCTGTAGACCACCCACAACACTACAAAGAAGTGGAGAAGGGGTCTTCTCAGCCATCTTCTTTGGTGTCACTCTCATTCTTTATATTCTGAAACATTCAGTTTTGATTGTTTTGTGGTGATTGGGCTTTCCATTTGCTTTGTTGTAGTCATTGTGTATGATGTTTTATTGGCTTTACTAACTTCACTTTGCATTAGTTTATGTAAATCTTTCCATGATCCTCTGTATTTATCATTTCTGTCCTTCATTATGACACAGTAACTCCTTGGCATTAATGAACCACAGTTATTTTTAGCCATTCCTTTATCAATGGGTGTTTGGTTTGTTCCCAGTTTTTACTTACTACAAAAAGTATTGTTATCAATATGTATGCATATACAGGGCCTTTCTTCTTGTCAGTGGCTTCTTTGCATTACATGCCTAGGATTAGAGTCTCTGGGCCAAAGGATATAGACATTCAACCATTTTATTTGCATAATTCTAAATTGATTTTCAATTCACAACTTCACCAGCAATGTAATTGCTTTCCTTTCTATAACCTCTGCAACACTGATTATTCCCATCTTTTGTCAACTTTATTAATTTGGTAGGTATGGGGTAAAAGCTCTGGGTTGTTTTGATTTGAATTTCCCTCATCATTTATGATTTGGAGCATTCTTTTGTAAAGTTGTAAATAGTTTGCAATCCTGAGAATTGTTTGTTCATAACCTTTGATCTCTCATTTATTGGCAAATGGCTTTTGGGCTTGTATATCTATTTTAAAAAATAGTTCTCTTTTATTATTTTTTGGTTGTGTAGGTTTTACTTCTAAGGCCTTCTCCCATTTACAGTGTCTACATATTTTGAATAGCAAGCCCTTATCAGATATTTGATTCAGTTTTTTTTTTTCCCAGTCTACTTTCTTTCTTATCCTACATGTGTTCATTTTTTATGTAAAAGTTTTTCCATTACATGTAATCAAAATTACCTATTTTATCTTTTGTAATTATATTTATCTCTTGTTTGGTTAAGAATTCACAGCTTGAGAGGTAAATAATATGCTTTTTTATAGTGAGAGCTTTAGTATTTAAGTCATATATCTCTTTTGAATTTGTTTTGAAATACAAGGTAAGATACTGATCTAATCCAATTTTTGCCAGATTGCCTTACGTTTTCCCCAGCATTTCTTGTCAAATAGGGAATTTTTCCTAGGTAACATGTTTTCAGGTTTATCACACTGTCTTATAGAGTTTAAGTATTTCTGATTCATTCGCCTTTATTCTGTGCCATCAATCTATTTTCCTATTTTTTAACCAATATAACATAGTTTTGATGATTGCTATTTGTAATATAGTTTGAAGTATGAAAATGCGATTTTCCTTTCATTCCTACCTTTTCTACTTCATTATTTCCCTTGCTATTCTAGTTCTTTTTTTTCCCAAATGAATTCTGTTATTGTATCAACTAGTTCTATAAGGTACCTGTTCTGTAGATTGATCATTATAAAATTAAATCTGAAAATCAACTTTAGTATTATTGTCATTTTTATTATATTGATGTGGCCCAGCCATGAGCACTGAATATTCCTCTAGTTCAGTTATTCATTATTTTTAAGAAGCATTTTGCAATTGACTCTATTCTAGTATTGAAGGTGTTTTGACAGATTGATTCCCAAATATTTCACGGATTTTAGATATTACTTTTCTTTTTATTACTGCTTTATGAGTTGCATTATTATTACATAGAAATGTTAGCTTGAGGGGGTCTATTTTACAAAATTCTTTAAATACATACTTTCATTTCAACTTCATAAGAATTCCATGAGATAAATAGTCCAAGTATCATTCTACTCATTTTGCAGATGAGGAAACTAAGTCTCAATGGGTTTAAGGTACTTGTCTCTGATCACAAAATAAGTGTCAGAGTTAGAAGTTGAACCCAGAGAGGCAGTATGGCCTAGTGGAAAAAGCAGTGGACTGAGAATCCAGAGAAGTCTGGTTTCAGAACATTCCTCTGATATCTATTGGCTACGTATCCATCGACAAAACATTCAATTACTCTGAGCTTTATTGTTCTGATATAAAAGATGGATCAAAATACTTGCAGTATATTTACCTCACATGGCTATTGTGAGGCTCAAATGAGATAATGTGAGTATGTTCTTTGCAAAGCTTAGAAAGCCCTATATAGATGTGAATTGCATTAGTGTGGATCCAATCAATTCTTTTTTCACAATGCTATGCTGTACACAGTTTATCAAAGGTCAGAATACATGGGAGAGCAGGAAGGAATCCAGATATTTAATCATAGGTTAAGGTCAAGCAAATGTCAAGACTCAGGAAAGTGAAAGGTCTAGGGCAATTCAGCAAGACAGATAAATCAGTTCAATACACCAACAATCACGGGCATTAGGGCAGCTGATGGCTCAGTGTATGAAACATTGGACATGGAGTCAGGAAAATCTGAGTTCAAATCTACCCTCAGACACTTATATTGTGTAAATCATGTAACCCACTTGCCTCACTTTCTCTTTCTGTAAAATGGTGATACTAATAGTGCTCACCTTTCAGGGTTGTTGCAGGAATCAAATGAGATAATATTTGTAAAGCACTTTGCAAACCCTAAAGTGCTATATAAATGCTAGTTATTATTATTATTATTATTATTAATAGTAGTAGTACCATCCTTGTTACCATTATCATAATCTATCTGAAACTAGTTCTCTTTCTGGGTAGGAAGGTTTGATTCCAGGACTTGAGTGAATCTCAATAAACCAGTATAGAAGGCTAGGAGTACCATGGTGGTGTAAAGACCAAGAAGGCTTATCTGTTGGTACCTGAAGAACCCTGCCTCAGTCTTGGGGGCAGCTCCACCTGGCAGTCCTTACTTACGTACAACAAGGAATGCTATTTGAAACCAAAAAGTAGAGCAGACTATTATGGTACTATTATGGATCATCTTCCTGGTTGTACTTTTGTGTTAATATGTACCTATGTCAAAGGCTTCCAACCCTTGATATTCAGATGCCATAGGGAAGGTAGGATAGATATTATAGAGCAATGTTTCTCAAAGTGTGGCCCAGGGACCCCTTAGGAGGGGTCTACAAGGCAAAAATTATTTTTATAATAATACTATGACATTTTAATTTCTAATATAATAAATATCAAGATTGAACCCACATAAGCAAAAGCTCTTGGGGGGAGGGATGTTACTCAATAAGTTTTAAGAGTATAGAGTGGTCTTTTTTTCTTCTTTTTTATTAATTTATTTATTTTTAGTTTTCAACATTCAATTCCACAAGATTTTGAGTTCTAAATTTTCTCCCCATCTCTCCCCTCCCTCCACCCCAAGATGGCATGCATTCTCAATACCCTTCCCCTAATTGGCCCTCCCTTCTATTACTCACCCTCCCTTCTCTTATCACCTTCCCCTTCTATTTTCCTATAGGCCAAGATAGATTTCTATACCCCATTGCCTGTATATCTTATTTTCCAGTTGCATATGAAAACAATTTTTAACATTTGTTTTTAAAACTTTGGGTTCCAAATTTTTTCTCTTCCTCCTTCCCCAACCATTCCCATTGAGAAGGCAAGCAACTCGATACAGGTTATACATGTATAGTCATGCAATACATTTCCATAGTAGGCAGGCTGTGAAAAACTAACTACATTTCCTTTCATCCTATCCTGCCCCCCATTTATTCTATTCTCTCTTTTCACCTTGTCACTCCTCGGAAGTGTTTGCTTCTGATTACCCCTTCCCCAAATCTGCCCTCCCTTCTACCATCCCCCTGCTCTCCTATCCCCTTCTCCCCTATTTTCCTGTAGGATAAGATAGATTTCCATACCCAATTAAGTGTGTATGGTATTTCCTTCTTAAGCCGAATCTGATGAGAATAAGATTCACTCATTCCCTCTCACCTTCCCCCACTTCCCCTCCACTGTAAAAGCCTTTTTTTGTCTGTTTTATGTGAGATAATCTATCCCATTCTACCTCTCTCTTTCTCCTTCTCCCAGTATAATCCTCTCTCACCCCTTAATTTTATTCTCCAGATATCACCCCTTCATCTACAACTCACCCTGTGCATTCTCTCTCTCTCTCTCTCTCTCTCTCTCTCTCTCTCTCTCTCTCTCTCTCTCTCTCTCTCTCCACATATAATTTTATCTATCTACCTACACACACACACACACACACACACACACACACACTTTTTTTTTCTCTCTAACTATTCTAATACTGACAAAGGTCTCATGAGTTACAAATATCATCTTCCTATGTAGGAATGTAAACACTTTAACTTTAATAAGTCCCTTATGATTTCTGTTTCCTGTTTACCTTTTCATGCTTCTCTTGAGTCTTGTATCTGAAAGTCAAATTTTCTATTCAGCTTTGGTCTTTTCATCAAGAATGCTTGAAAGTCCCCTATTTCACTGAATGTCCATTTTTCCCCCTGAAGGATTATACTTAGTTTTGCTGGGTAAGTGATTCTTGACTGTAATCTTATCTCCTTTGACCTCCAGAGTGTTATATTCCTAGCCCTCTAGTCCCTTCATGTAGAAGCTGCTAAATCTTGTGTTATCCTGATTGTGTTTCCACAATACTTGAATTGTTTCCTTCTGGCTGCTTGCAACATTTTGTCCTTGACATGGGAACTCTGGAATTTGACTATAATATTCCTAGGAGGTTTCCTTTGGGGATCTCTCTCAGGAGGTGATTGGTAGATTCTTTCAATTTCTAATTTACCCTCTGGATCTAGAATATCAGGGCAGTTTTCTTTGATACTTTCTTGAAAGATGATGTTTAGGCCCTTTTCTTTTGAACATGGCTTTTAGATAGCCCAATAATTTTAAAATTATCTCTCCTGGATCTATTTTCCGGTCAGTTGTTTTACGAATGAGGTATTTCACATTGTTTTCTATTTTTTCATTCCTTTGAATTTATTTTACAATGTCACAATTTCTATGAAGTCATTAGCTCCCAATTGCTCCATTCTAATTTTTTTCTTTTAATATAAATTTATTTATTTTTAGTTTTCAATATTCACTTCCACAAGTTTTTGAGTTCCAAATTTCTTACCCCTCCCCCCACCCCAAGATGGCATGCATTCTGAATACCCTTCCCCTGGTCTGCCTTCTCTTTCTCTCTCTCCCCCTCCCTTCTCTTATCCCCTTCTCCTTCTATTTTCCTGTAGAGCAGGATAGACTGTTGTACCCCATTTCTTGTATTTCTTATTTCCCAGTTGCAAGCGAAAACATTTTTTTTAAACATATGTTTTTAAAACTTTGAGTTCCAAATTTTCTCCCTTCCTCCCTCCCCACCCACCCTCATTGAAAAGGCAAGCAACTCAATATAGGTTGTACATGTGCAGTTATGCAAAACACTTCCTTAGTAGACATGTTGTGAAAAACTAACTCTATTTCCCTTAATCCTATCCTGCCCTCCCATTTATTCTATTCTTTCTTTTGACCCTGTCCCTCCTCAGAAGTATTTGCTTCTGATTACCCTCTTTCCCAATCTGCCCTCCTCTCTATCACCCCCTGCTCTCTTGTCCCCTTCTCCCCCTATTTTCCTGTAGGGTAAGACAGATTTCCATACCCAATTGAATGTGTATGTTATTCCCTCCTTAAGCCAAATCCTATGAGAATAAGATTCCTCATTCCCTCTCACCTTCCCCTGTTTCCCCTCACTGTGAGAGACTTTTCTTTTCTGTTTTTTTTTTGAGATAATTTACCCCATTCTACCTCTCCCTTTCTTCTCAGTATCATCCTCTCTCATCCCTTAATTTTATTCTCCAGATATGACCCCTTAATCTTCAGCTCACTCTGTGCCCTCTATCTGTCTATCTATATATACATATACACAATTTTTTTCCTTCAACTACCCTAATACTGACAAAGTTCTCATGAGTTACAAATATCATCTTTCCATGCAGGAATGTAAACAGTTCAATCTTAATAAGTCTCTTATGATTTCTCTTTCCTGTTTACCTCTTCATGTTCCACTGGAGTCCTGTATTTGAAAGTCAAATTTTCTGTTTAGCTCTGGTCTTTTCATCAGGAATGCTTGAAAGTCCTCTATTTCACTGAATGACCATTTTTTCCCCTGAAGGATTATACTCAGTTTTGCTGGGTAGGTGATTCTTGGTTGTAATCCTATCTCCTTTGCCCTCTGGAATATTATATTCCATGCCCTGCGTCCTTTAATGTAGAAGCTGCTAAATCTTGTGTTATCCTGATTGTGTTTCCACAGTACTTGAATTGTTTCCTTCTGGCAGCTTGTAATATTTTCTCCTTGACCTGGGAACTCTGGAATTTGGCTACAATATTCCTAGGAGTTTTCCTTTGGGGATCTCTTTCAGGAGGAGATCTGTGGATTCTTTCAATTTCTATTTTGCCCTCTGGTTCTACTATATCAGGGCAGTTTTCCTTGATAATTTCTTGAAAGATGATGTCTAGGCTCTTTTTTTGATCATGGCTTTCAGATAGTCCAATAATTTTTAAATTCTCTCTCCTGGATCTATTTTCCAGGTCAGTTGTTTTTCCAATGAGATATTTCACATTGTTTTCTAATTTTTCATTCTTTTGGATTTGTTTTACAGTGTCTTGATTTCTCATAAAGTCACTGTCTTCCAATTGCTCTATTCTAATTTTTAAGGAAGTATTTTCTTCAGTAATCTTTTGGACTTCCTTTTCCATTTGGCCAATTTTTCTTTTTAGGGCATTTTCTCCTCATTGGCTTTTTGGACCTCTTTTGCCATTTGGGTTAGGCTGTTTTTTAAGGTGTTATTTTCTTCAGTATTTTTTTGGGTCTCCTTTAGCAAGCTGTTGACTTGTTTTTCATGATTTTCTTGCATCACTCTCATTTCTCTTCCCAGTTTTTCCTCTACTTCCCTTACTTGCTTCTCAAAATCCCTTTTGAGCTCTTCCAAGGCCTGGGACTGATTCATATTTTTCTTGGAGGCTTTGGATGTAGGAGCTTTGATTTTGTTGTCTTCTTCTGGTTGTATATTTTGATCTTCTTTTTCACCAAAGTAAGATAATATAGTCTGACTCTTTTTGCGCTGCTTGCTCATGATCCCAGCCAATTACTTGAGTTTTAAACTCTTTGTTAAGGTAAGAGTCTGCTTCCAATGTGGAGAGTGTACTGTCCCAAGCTTCAGGGGTTTTGTAGCTGTTTTCAGAGATACTTGTAGGGACCTGTAAATTTTCAGTTCTTCCAAGGTGGTATGATAAGGGGTGAGGTGTTTACTCCTTTCCTGGCCTGTGACCACAAGTATTCCTTTCTGTCCTAACTGTGAGGAGGGGTTCCTCTCCACAGCCACTACAAGCTCCACCACCCAGCTCCTCCTCACCCCAGCACTGCCCCAGAACTGTGACCCAGATCCACACGGGCAAAGCAAGAGATTCCTGCCTCAGCACTGGCAAAGAGATCCCTGCAATCCCTCTCTGATCAGCCACTGGATTCCCCCTCAGTCTGTGGGCAGAAGCTCGGGAAGCAGCTGCCCCCCCAGGGCCAGGCTCTTGGGGAATGGAGCTGAACCCCGCCTTCCTCTCTGACCACCGACAGACACAGACTTTTCCCACTGACCTTCTAAGTTGTGTTTGGCATTCGTGGATTGAGGAGTGTGGAAACCTCCACAGCTGCCCACGATTCAGTCCTCTAAGGCCTGCTCCAGGTTCGCTGTTGCCTGTGTGCCCACGCCACACGCGCTTCCAGCCCGGCGCTATACACCTTTCTGATCAATCATCCAGGGTGTCTTGGGCTGGAAATTTGTTTCACTCTGTCTTTTTGTGGGTTCTGCTGCTTCAGAATTAGTTTAGAGCCATTTTTTATGAGTATTTGGAGGGGTTTGGGGGAGAGCTCAAGCAAGTCACTGCTTTCACTCTGCCATCTTGGCCCGCCTCCATTCTAATTTTTAAGGAAGTATTTCCTTCAGTAAGCTTTTGGACTTCCTTTTCCATTTGGCCAATGCTGCTTCTTAAGGCTTCCTTCTCCTCATTGGCTTTTTGGACCTCTTTTGCCATTTGAGTTAGGCTATTTTTTAAGGTATTATTTTCTTCAGTATCTTTGGGGTCTCCTTTAGCAAGCTGTTGACTTGTTTTTCATGATATTCTTGCATCACTCTCATTTCTGTTTACAATTTTTCCTCTTCTTCTCTTACTTGCTTCTTAAAATCCTTTTTGAGTTCTTCTATGGCCTGGAACAGATTATATTTTTCTAGAGACTTTGGATATAGGTGCTTTGACTTCTTTGTCTTCTTCTGGTTGTATGTTTTGGTCTTCTTTGTCATCAAAGAAAGATTCTATGGTCTGACTTTTTTTGCACAGTTTGCTCATATCCCCAGACAATTATTTGACTTTTAAACTCTTTGTTAAGATAGGGGTCTGCTTCCAGTGTGGAGAATGTACTGTCCCAAGCTCCAGGGTTTTGTGCAGCAGTTTTCAGAGATAGTTCTAGGGACCTGAAAATATTCAGTTCTTCCAAGGTGGTATGATCAAGCGTGAGGTGTTTATTCCTTTCTGGTCTGTGCTGTGGTCTATGAGTGACCAGAAGCACTATTTTCTGCCTTGGAATGTGGGGAGGATTACCTCTGCATTACCACTACAAGCTCCACCATGCCAGCACCCCTCTTCACCCCAGGACCATTACCTAGAACTGTGACTCAGATCCAAACATGGGCAAAGCAAGAGAATCTTTGCCTCAGCACTAGCAAAGAGATGCCTGCTCTGATCATCCACTTGATCCCCAGTCTGTCTATGGGCCTAGAGCTCTGGAAGCAGCTGGATTTGTGGGTTAAGTCTTGAAACTGCCACAGCTCCCTTTGATTCAATACCCTGAGGACTGCTGCAGGTTTACCAAGGCCTGGTCTGCATTTGCACAGACCATGGTGAATTGCACTCCTCTCCCAGCTGGCACAATAGGCCTTTCCAATTATCCATTTAGGTTGTCTTGGGCTGGAAATTTGTTTCACTCTGTCTTTTTGTGAGTTCTGCTGCTCTAGAATTTCTTTAAGGCCATTTTTTACAGGTATTTGGAGGGGCTTGGGGGAGAGCTCAAGCAAGTCACTGCTTTCACTCTGCCATCTTGGCTCCACCCCCCAAAGCAGTCTTTAGAACAAAAAAGGTTGAGAACTGCAGATATAGTGAATGCAGCTATTATTGGCCTCATGTCAGGGATTCCTCACAACCATATTCTGTTGACATTCTCTGGGCCCAGAACTTAAGGCAACTTGGCAGACTTCCATAATTCTTCTTCAAGGGGTACCCATAGAACCAGTGAACCCATATATTGTCACACAGGCTAATACTACCCCACCTCTACAGTTTAATGATCTTGTACTGATGTTGTCCTGCCTGGCTCTGTCTGTTTCCTTAAGATCATATATTCCCTCTGTAATAACAGTGTCATCAGCCTCCCTTCAAACTCCAGCAGGCAAACATGTCTTCTCCTAGACTTTCAATGTTAACTAGAGTCTGACCCTGTGTGGAAGAGGCCAGTGTTACTGGCAGAACTATGGCAGCAGCTGCTCTCTTTCTACCATCACACTTCAACTGCCTTATTTTCCTTACTGTGGCAAGTTTTATACTGAAACATTATTCACATCCTTTATTATTTCTGCCTGTTTACCCTTGCCTGGTTTGATCTTTGATTCCTAAATTCTGTTGATACCTCAGATTGTGTACTAATATTACAGGATAGTTCATTTAAATCTAGGAAAAATTGGTATAACCTCCTCATTTTTCAGATGAAGAAATTGATCCCCAGAGAGTTAAGACAAGTTTATCAAGATCACTTGGGCAGCAGGAAAGGGGATTGAATCTAGATCCACTGATTCCACCTCCAGGTTTTGTTTGATTGTTGGTTTTCCCACTGTATTGCCTATGCCTTAGCATTCTGACCACAAACCAAATGTTTTAATCGCAATTCTTTTTGTTGCTGTTGTTCAGTCATTTTTCAATCGTGTCTGACTTTTCATGACCCCCTGTAGAGTTTTCATGGAAAAGATGCTGGAGTGGTTTGCTCTTTTCTCCTCTAGCTCATTTTATAGGTGAGGAAATTGAGGCAAATAGGGTTGAATGACTTGCCCAGGACCACATAGTTAGTAAGTATCTGATGGTGGATTTGAATTCAGGGAGATGAGTCTTCTTGACTCCAGGCACAGCACTTTATCCATTTTGCCACCTAGGTGCCCCAATTTCTATCTGTATCCATCTGTCTGATCTGAATGCTGAACTTTGATCCTAGACCATACATTCTCACTATCCTCTTCCCTCCAACACCAACCTGGACCTCGGAAGAACACTTCTGGCCTATATACTCAGATTCTAATCTTTGTCCAGATCTGCCAATTTGGAAAACTCATATCATATGTGTCTCTGCTCTTGGTCATGTCCTCAAGATTTGCAGTAACTACATGTTTCCTGCCACATTATATCTAGGGGGCATGTATGTAACTTTTATTTTTTGACATTCATTCTGGATTGGGCTCCATCCTTGATAATTCTTGGCTTGCCCTCCAACCAACTAAAACTGTCCAATAGGTTCTGACACAGAGGACTTCTATAGAGAGAAGAAGTACAGTAAGTTCTGTTCTCAAATGACAAGGTGGCATGTCATTTTGAGACTGCTCTGAGATAAATCTCAATATAAGAACCTAGTGATGCCCAATATGTATGTGGGTGTTTCAAGAGATAAGGAATTAGGCCCTGTGAAGTTTGACAGTTGTGTTGGTGTTAGGGGCAGAGAACAATTAAGAAATGGACCATTGGCAACCTGGTCATCGAATGACATCCTTCTTCCCTCCCCACCATTCACAAACTCTTTTGTTATAAACTGAGAATTAATGGACTGTTTAAAACTTACTACAGGAGAAATGTTTCTATATGCTCTGAGTTATCTGGAGCAAAGAAGATTTTATTTTAAAAAATATAAGGAGAGGCTTCAATTAATCAACATTTATCAAGTGCTTACTATATGCCAAGCACTATGTTGTATGCTACAAACACAATGACAACAATGACATTCCTTGTGCTCAAGGAACTTAAATTGTATCACAAGAGGCAACATATATACATATAAGTACATATGTATATGATATAAATCAGCAATTATTTGGGAGGGGGTGATATGGGAGATGTACTAAAGGGAGATTAATGAACAGAGGGAAATTTTAACTTACATAATGAATCAGAGACTTGAAAATGTCACAGAGAAAGAGAAGAAAAGCAACTGAACAATGTACTTTAAAAAAAAGTTAGTTTTTTTCTGAAGAGGAGAGAGGTTGTTTTAAGGAGGAGCAACCAGTTTGTGCTCCAAGGAATTTTAAGTTATCTACAGATGCTATCGAATTAGAGAATATTAAGTAAATATCAAATGAATGAGATCAATCAATCAATTAATAAATATTTACCAATTATCTACTACATTCTAGGCAAAGTGCTAAATACTGGGGATACCAGAAAAGGCAACAGACAGTTGCTGTCTTCAAGGAGCTAGAAATCTAATGGGAGAGACAAAAAAAAAATGGACACACATAAGGTATATACAGGATACAAAGAAAACAATGAACAGAAGGAAAGCACTACATTTAAGAGGGGTTGCAAAAGGTTTCCTGAGGAAGATGGGATTCTAGTTGGAACTTAATGCAAGACCAGGAATCTAGGAGGTGGAGATAAAGAGGGCAAGTATTTCAGGCATCAGGGTGAGCCAAAGAAAATGTTCAAAGCCTAGAAATGAATTTGTGTAAAAGCAAGGAGTCCACTGGCACTGGAATTAAACATATGTAGGATTTGAGGGTAATGTAAGAGGGAAAGGGAATCACTGGATTTATTGAGCATGAGGGTCTGATGTAGTTGGACCTGTGCTTTAGGAAAATGAGTAAGGAGAGGCTGGAGGAAGGCAGCCCCAACAGCAGGCTACTTCAATAGTCCATGCAGTGATGAGTAACTGTACCAGAGTGGTGGCAGTGCCAGAGGACATGAAGGGGTATATTCAGGGCCTGTTATAAGGTGAAATTGACAACCCTTGGCAACAGAATGGATGTGGTTAGTCAGAGATAGTATGGTGTTGAGGATGACTCATAGGTTGAGAGCCTGGGGAAGATGGGTGATGCCCTCTACATACTCCACATAGGGAAGGTTGGGGGAGGATTTGGAGGAGAAATAATGAGATTTGTTTTGGATGTGTTAAGTTTAAGATGTCTGTTGGACATCCAGTTAGAGATGTCTCAAAGGCATTTGGAGATATGAAAATAGAGGGTGCAGAGGGTTTGGGGAAGGATAGGTAAAATTTAGAATCATCACTAATAAAGATAGTAATTAATTCCATGGAGTTGATGATATCACCAAGTGAAATAGTATAGAAGGTGACAAGAAAGGCTCCCAGTATAGGACCCTGTGCAACATCCATGGTTAAAAGGTATGATTTGGATGAGGCTCTAGAAAAAAAAAAGACTGAGAAAGAGAAGCCAGATAGCTAAAAAAAGAACCAGTAGAGAATGGTGTCTCAAAAATCTAGAGAGAAGAGAGTATGAAGGAGGAGAGTGTGATCAACAATGTCAAAGACTTCAGAGAGGCCAAGATAATGAGGATTGAGAAAAGGCCATTGGATTTATCAACTAAGAGAACATTGGCTACTTTGGAGAGGGAAGTTATAAGAATGGGATTATCAGGTTAAAGCATGAATTGTAAAGGGTTAAGAAGAAAGTGAGAAGAGAGAAAGTTGAGATACCTATTGTAAATGGCCTTTCCATAGAGTTTAGCCACAAAGGATAGAAGAGTTATAGGATGACTGGTTTCAAGGATGGAAGAATTCAGGCAGTGTGTGTGTGTGTGTGTGTGTGTGTGTGTGTGTGTGTGTGTTTCAGGAAAATGGAGACATGAGCAGGTTTGTAGGCAATAGGAAATGAACTAGTGGACAGTAAGAGATTGAGAATAAGTGATAGATTGGGGATAACAGAGGGGGCATTCTGCTGAAGGAGATGGGATTGAATGTGATTACTTGAGCAGCTGGAGAAGTTAGACTAGGTAAGGCCACCTGTACACATCAGACAGGGGTAAAGGATGAAAGAAAAGAAAAAGAAATAAGAAAAGAAAAGAAAAGGTAGTCAATGAAATTCTAGTTTGGAGTATTGAGGTAGATATTTTTATACCTATTAACAACAATAGAGATTTCAGTGGGCTTAATAAATGTTTGTTAGTGGAGTGACTTTGTGGGGTATTCAAAAAGTAACAATGAACCTCCTAAACACATCCAAGCAGAAGACTACTATGCATTTCTGGTAATTCATATAGCCATAAATAATACTGAAAGGAGGAATGTTAGGAAGTCAAAGATGATGAAAGTTTGATTGAGAAAAAGAAGACCATATGGCATATTGGTGCCATTTCCATTATTATTGCCTATTGAAGGCAAGGGATGCATAAAGGGAGGGGGTGAGTGAACAGAAGAAGATATGTGAAGTAAGGAGTTAGTTAAAATGATACCTGAAAATGGAATTTGTATATCTGGTTCATGGATTAAAATACAAGACGACAGGCTATGGGCAGAAGGAATGACATGTTCCTAAAAAGGCGTACTTTGGAGTTATTTGTCTATAAAGCTCCAAATCTAATAAAAAAAAGTTTTAAGCTGAAGAGGAGGGTGGAGGGGAAATAACTACATATGATTATCAAGCTATATGATGAAGAGTAGCTACACATAGAACGAACAACAGTGTTACAGAAAAATTCAGAAGAAAAAAAATATGTAAAGCTTACATGAAACTCCATATTCTCAACTGTCTACACACTAAGAAGTAGCACGATGTATATCAGTGGTGTAGAGCTCAAATAGGATTGGATCACTCTGGGCCTCATTTTACTTAGAAAACTACAACGTAACATTATCTCTGTTGTATTAAATTTTTATTTATTTTGTTAAATATTTCCCCATTATATTTCAATCTGGTTCAAGTAACACTCTGGAGCTTGGGCAGGGTGGCTAATTGCCACCTTTGGCTGTGAGTTTGACACCTTTGATGTAATAGATAGAGCACCAAACTTGGGGTCAGAAAAGATCTGGGTTCAAATCCCTCACCAGACACTCAATAGCTGTGTGACTTTAGGTAAGTCACTTAATCTCTCTGTCATCATCTATAAGATGAGGGGATTGTACTCAATGGCTATTAAGATCCCTTCCAATTCTAAATTTTTGATACTTGTAAATTAAAAAAAAATAATACAAGCAATAATCCAAATTTAATCAACGTAACCTCTAATTCTTTGTGACTTCAAAGAAAAGATAGTAAAATGTTAAGATAAGGAGAAATTTATTGGAAAGAATGGTTCAGGAGAGAGAATGAGAGAGGACAAAGACTTAGATTAAGCAGTCTCTTCATGCCTCTGTATCATAAACACTTACATAAAATAATTGGTAGATGTCAGAAATGTTAAGCACCAAACAATATACACTGAACAAAATTAACTACACTTTATCAGACAGGAAAAAATTTATCTTAAACATAAGAATTAACTATGAAGCATATTTATATTTACTCAGCCTATCAATTTTTAAGACATAAAATCAGAATTTGTAATAAACAAGAAAAAAATAGCCATGAGAAAAAGATATGAAATACAATTGAAATTTAACCCTAGATTAGGTATACTTATTATTGAAAGTGAAAAAAGTAGGAAATGGACAATAGAAATGACATTAACATTGATTATATTTTTTATCCAGAAGTTCAGCCTATATAAATTAATTGCTACAGTGAGGAGATCAAAAGGGTCCAGAGAAAAAGCTTAGTCAGAAAACATTTGACATCTGTAAAAAGAGAGAAATGGCTAATAATGGTAATAGGTTGGACTACAAATTCATCTTAAAATCTTACCGAAAAAGATGATGAATATTTATTGATCAATATAATATCATTAAGAAGAGAAAAGCAGTAGAAATTAGTTTAAACCAATCAATAGAAAGCTTGATATGATATTCAACTAAGCATGGTCATACCAATGAGCATTCAAGGATAAAGATGAAAAAAAATTACAAACAGAAAAATGGAAAATATTTTTAATAATTATTATATCAAACTTTTTTTCCTACTACACTTGGACCCTCATATTGCAGACCCTGAGTACTTATAGGGGAAGGTGAACAAATGGATGATAAGTGAACCCAGAGTTGAAAAGAAAGACCTTAGTGGTCAGGTTTGCTTTTAGGGATTTCAAAGTACTTTCACTGTCCTCCAAGCTACCCACAAGAGCAAAGGACAACCTTTCAAAACTAACATTTTATTTTTGCTGGTTTTGCTATCTCTCTGCTTCTTTGGAACATCACTCCAAAAAACTAGATGCTCATTTACCTAATATCTAGGAAAAACAAATGCAAAAGAAATAGAGGCACCATCTATTAATAAATGAATTGTGTCCATGTGGGAGATGGGGCAGCCATTCTGCCCCCTCCCCCCCACTTGACACACCCCAGTATTTCTTGCCTCATTCACTGCTAGGAAGTACAAAATACTGACAGTCTGAATGGTCCATTAATATGCTGATACCTCTGGCTTAGCACTTTCAGTATCATCAGTCTATCTGGTTCCTTAGTCAATTAGACCTCTAGCCCCTTAGTCAACCATGGTTAGAAACTATCTCGCCTACTCTCCACCTGATCTTTGCAAACATTGCTTTGACTGAAAGTAGTCAAGGAAATATTTGTGCATTCCCTAAAGACTGTAAGTAGGCAATCAATATCTGCATATCATTCAAGTACTGCTACTTCATTGGCCTATCCACCATTATGTGTAAGTATATACAAAATAAATATAAATACAACAAGAATAAACACAAAGAAGTTAAACATAATGAAGTATGTGAGAGGGAAGGCACTAGATGTAGGGCATCAAAGAAGATTCATGTAGAAAGTAATACTTGAGCTACTTCTTAAGTGAAGACTTGATTCTTCTATGAGGTGGGAATGAGACAGAAATATATTTCAGGGACAGGGAATGGCAAGTATAAAAGCATGGACACTGAAGAGGGTACATAGTAGGTGATCCAGTTTGGTTGGATCATTGATAATGAGTGAGGGAGGAATGCTCAATGAGGTGGGAAAACTAGGTTGAAGCAAGTTGTAGAGCTTTAAAAGCTAAACAGGGGTTAATCTTCAATCCTAGAATCAATAAGGGACTAATTGGAATTGAATTAGTAGGGGAGTGACATGTTCAAATCTTTGCTTAAGGAAACAATTTGGTTGCAGTGCAAAGGATGGACAGAAGTGGAGGGAAACTTGAGGAGGGAAACTAATTAAAAAAAAAAAACATTGTAATAATCTAGATGAGATGATGAGGGCCTGAACTAAGGTGTTACCTGTGAATAGACAGAAAGGGGAATATGTAAGAGACATTGTGGAGAAAGAAACAACTTTATTTGGTAACTGATTGAATATGGGGGTGGAGTGAGAGAGTGAGGAGTCAAGGACCTAAGCTTTGATTCTGGGTGATCATGTAGATGGTGTTACTCTTGACCATAGTGAAGAAGCTAAGAAAAGGAGGGGTTCTTTTTGTTGTTGTTGTTTTCTTTTTTGTGGAATAAATACATTCTTGTACATGTTGAGTCTATTAGAATTTCTACAGGATATCTAGTTTGAGATGACTAATAGGCAGTTGGACATGTGAGCTTGGAGGTCAGGAGATAGATTAGAAATAAATAACTAGATCTTAGAATCATCTGCACAGAGTTGATAATTGAATCCATGGAGAATAACAAGATCAATGTATGAAAAAGTATAGAGGAGAAAGACAAGGCTCAATAAAGAATGTTTTGAGCCACCCACAGTAATCAGGTGTGACTTGGATAAAGAACCAACAAAGGAGACTGAAGAGTGGTCAGACAAGCCACAACGAGAATCAGGGGGAGCAGTGCCATGAGACCTAGAGAGAAAGGAGTTTCAAAAATAGGATGATCAATTGTTTTGAAGGATGCAGAGAGGTCAAGAAGGTTGAGAACTAAAAAAAGTCATTAGATTTAATAATTAAAAGAGCATTGTAACTTTGGGGATAGTTGTTTCAGCTGAATGATAATGGCAGAATCCAGGTTTCAAAACATTTTAAAGAAAGTGAAAGTAAAGGGAGGGTTGGCCCCAATTGTAAACAACTTTCTCAAGTAGTTGAACCATAAAAGGAGAGGTACAGGTTGATAATCAGCAGTGATGTATGGAGCAAGTGATTTTTTTTAAGGATAAAGGAGAAATCAGCATAATTGTAAAGAGTAGGGAAATAGCCAATAAATGGGTAGAATTTGAAACCTAGTGAGAGAGTGGGGATAATATTAGGGAGCAATATGTAAGAGCATATATAAGTGAATAGTATCATTTTCCTTTGCAAGGAAAAGGGAGAAATAGGAGTTCTCTTTTGGAAATGTTATTCTAGATGTCCCAAAACATCTAGTTGGAGTGCTGATGTGAGATTAAAGCTCAGGGAAGAATGAGTGAGTCTCTCTTTCTCTATATATATTATAATATATATATATACACACACACACACACACATACATATACACACATATATACATATGTATATGTATACATGAATATATGCATGTATATGTACATATGTGCATGTTTGTGTTTATATATGCATACATACATGCTTATACACACCACACACATATATGTACATATATATACCATCATCATCATCATAGAGATGATAATTAAACCCATGTGAGTTTATGAAGTCACCAAGACAAAATATATGGAGAAAACTGTAGGAGACCTAAGAGAGAGTTTTAGGGAAGACACAATTATGAGACATGATCTAGGTGGTGAATCAATTTAGTAAACTGAGAACAAAGAGTTAGACAGGTAGAAGGAGAACCAGAGAGAATAGTGTCGCAAAATTCCAGAGGATATCCAGTGCTAGAGTGTAGTAAACATTGGTATATGCAACAGACAAATTAAGAAGCTTAAGGGCTGTAAAAAGGATCAACTTATTCAGCAATTAAGAGATGACTAGTAACTTTGGTAAGAGCAGTTACATTCAAGGGATGAAGTCAAAATCTGAATTGCAAAAAGTTCGGGAGAAAGTAAGCATGGGCAATTTGTTATACACACACACACAAACATATGTATGCATAAACATACAGAGACACACATACTTACACATACATACGTATAGCAGCAAGAATTGGAGGAGGAAAAGAAAGATTGCAATCCAACTGCTGAACTACTTGAAGGGGGAAGAATGATATTGGGGACTGTATAAATTAGTAGCCATAATCTGGATTAGGTATAAAAAGTTGATACTGTAAATTTCAAAGGAGAATAGATTAAGGAGTAATGGTGGTAATGGGAGAGTCTAAAAGTGGCCAAATGGCTGAAGGAGTATTCCAGCTTCTCCTTTACAACAACTGTGTTTTGAGAAGATGCCTTAGATGAAGGTACATCCAGTGGTTGAGGGAAAGGCCAAAGATATATTGTCACTAGGGCTAAACCAGGTCTCATTGAGGGCCTGTAGAGAAAAGAGGATGAGACAAAGAGGTAGTAGATGAAGGGACACTTGTAAACTATGGAATAGGAATTCTGTAGGTCACAGTAGAATAAATAAGCAGTGTTGGGGTAGATTACGGAGAGTAGCCTTGAGGAGGATAGATATGGAAGTAAAACAAATGGCGATTGGGGATAGTTTTCTTCAATATGTTTGTCATTTAACTAACACAGGGAGAAACAGGTAGTGGGACATTGTTAGCCATAGAAATTGTATTGGGTGGCTTTTGAAAAATAAAGGTTACAGTATCTCTAAAGGGTGATTTTTGCTAGACAAAGACCAGGAGTGTAAGCCCTTAGTAACTCTTTTCTGCTCATCTTGTGGTGGTGTGGGATGGACAGTGCTGCAGGTATGTCCCCTTCCCCTCCCAGGGGGCACAAGTTCTGGATCAGTTTGGGGTTGCTACTGCTTCTCATTTCTGGGTGACTGGACAAGTTTGAATTAGGGCAGTGGACTTGTATGTTAATATATCCAAATAACATTCAGCAGATCAACTAATTAATTCTTGACTTACTTTAATGATGATTGAATTCTTCAAATGGTAAAGGAAATAGGATACTTCTGTGCTCTATTTTTAGTAAAGAGAAGACACTGATTGTTGGTGCAGAAAAGATGAGAACCTTGGGGAACAGTGACCATTCC
This sequence comes from Phascolarctos cinereus, assembly GCF_003287225.1. NCBI lineage: Eukaryota > Metazoa > Chordata > Mammalia > Diprotodontia > Phascolarctidae > Phascolarctos > Phascolarctos cinereus. The sequence goes on along the minus strand of NW_027555625.1, from coordinate 306,329,992 downwards.
CTCTTAGAGTTTAACGTGGAGGAAAAGGAAGGTTAGCATATCTTGCCATGCTTACTGTATTTGGAGTGAGCAGATTTCAAAGAATTTGGAGTAAAGATAGGTAGGGTTCCCTGGATTCAAACTCTACACAGAATGTCAAAGGGTTTAGGGATGTCTAAAGAATACAATTCTGAAGACACAATGAGGAACAATTCTGATGAGGAGTATAAAAAGGATTGTCTTAAATGAATTCATAGGGAACTCACCAAATAATTCAGGATTGAAATAGACATCTTTAAAATTAGATATTAGAAGAGAAATTGATCAACTAGAGAATATAAAGACAACTCAGGGGGATAAGTGAAGGGCCTTGAGTGCATGCCATATGCAGAGCCACTAGAGGACTTATTGTTTATTCTGTAGAAACATGGTAAGTTCAATCAAGTATTTGGAGGGCTATCTTATGGAAGAGATAATAGATTTTTCATGCTTATTTCTGTGAACCATGACACTCAGAACTGAACACCCTACTCTTTTTTTAAATTAATTTTTAGTTTTCAACATTCACTTCCACAAGATTTTGAGTTCCAAATTTTTTCTCCATCTTGTTCTTCCCCTCACCCCAGGACATCATGCATTCCAAGTAATCCTTCCCCTAGTCTACCCTCTCTTCTATCCCCCCCTTCTCTTATTCCCTTCCCCTTCTATTTTCCTGTAGGGCAGGATAGATTTCTATACCCCATTACCTATATATCTTATTTCCCAGTTGCATGTGATAACAATGTTTAACATTTGTTTTTAAAACTTTTGAGTTCCAAATTTTCTCCCTCCCTCCCTCTCCACCCACTCTGATTGAGAAGGCAAACGGGTTATACACATGTAGTCATGCAAAATACTTCAGTAGTAGTCATGTTGTGAAAAACTAACTATATTTCCCTTCATCCTCTCCTGTCCCCCCCATTTATTCTAGTCTCTCTTTTCACCCTGTCCCTTCTCAGAAGTGTTAGCTTCTGAATACCCCCTTCCCCAATCTGCCCTCCCCTCTATCATCACCCCTTTCTCTTATCCCTTTCCCCCATTATTTTTCTGTAGGGTAAGATAGTGCACTCACTACTCTTGATGAGATCTGAAGAAGGCGAAGTAGAGTGGGATTGTCATCTCCATATTCTTGGAAGCTATGCTTCTCTTAATACAACCAAAGTACCAAGATCTTTTTAGGTGTCACTTTACTTAAATATTAGTAAAGTGTTTGATAAGTTATTTCATATTATTGTGGAGAAGATGGATATATTCAGAGTTGGTTGGATGATCAAACATATCTCTTATATCTGTCATCTGCTCATAGACTAATAAATACAGAGCTGTCAGGGACCTCAAAGTCTATTTGGTCCAACTCTCTCATTTCACAAATGAGGAAACTTAGTCTTAGGTAGGTGATATGATTTGCCAGAGGCCACCAGCAATCAGCTCTTCCTGTTAGTAAGTCAAATTGGGAGCCAAGAAGGTAGAGTAAAGTCAGGAACCCAGATGAACTTTCTCAACATTTCCCTCAGCACAATTTAAAAATAATGCTTCAAATCAAATTTTGGAGTGACAGAGTGAAGAAAAGGTTGGGGTGAGACATTTTTTCAGTCTGAGAAAACTTAGGAGGTTAGCAAGATAGGTTTGTAACATTGGGGTGGAGGTTTGTCAGAGTGCATGCATGTAGTGGCAGCAGTTTTGGAAACTCTCAGCTTAGAGATGGTAAGGGAGTCAGATATCTAGTCAGAAAGAGGAGACCCTTTGCTGATACTGGGTGCAGGTGGTGCTGGTTGATGACTCTATTACCCATAAATAGTTCTGGGTCATAATTCCAGGGTAGAGAGGAATACTGATTGTTGGTCACAATGGAGTAGGAACTGGTCACAGTTCCAAGGTAGAGAGGGGCACTAAATCTTGCAGCTGTAGGGAAACAGAAGACCTGGTCACAGTCAGAGGGCTGAGAGGAGAAGCAATGCTTGTGACAGAAGTAGAGCAGGGGACCTGGTCACAGTTCCAGGGCCAAAAGGAGAGGTAGAGCCTACAGGGAAAGAGGAGCACTTCCTGAGTAAATACCAGAATGCAGACCAAGAAAGCAATGAACATACCTTTCCCAGGATCACACTACCTTAGAAACACTGAAAACTTGAACACCCCTCTTGAATGAGATCTGAAAACAGCAGTACAAAAAAAGCCAGAAGCTTAAGACAATGTCTTCCCATCCCCAGGTGAACAGAGCCCAACTTCAACATAAAATTCAATGTAAAAAATGGGCTGGAAATGAGCAAATAGAAAAATAATAATAATAATAATTTAACTATTAAAAGTTACTATGGTGGCAGGGAAGACCAAGACACAAACCCAGAAGAAGATGACAGCATAAAAAGAGCAAAAACAAAAACAAAAGGCTCAAAGAAAAATGTTAATTGGACCTAAGCCCAACAAGAATTCCTAGAACAGTGAAAGAAAGAGATAAGAATGGTAGAAGAAAAATTGTGAAAAGAGAGTGATCCCAGAAAATTATGGGAAAAGAATTAAGAATTTATCAAAAGAGGCATAAAAATACTAAAGAAAATAACACCTTCAAAACAGAATTTGTCAAATATAAAAGAGGCACAAAAATCCATTGAAGAGGACAACTCCTTAAAAAACAGAATAGAGTAAATAGAAAAAGAGGTACAAAAATTCCCTGAAAAAAAGAATTCTTTAAAAAGCACAATCAGCCAAATAGAAAAAGACATACAAAAGCTCACTGAAAAAAAATTCCTTAAAAATTAGAATTGGGCAAGTAGAGGCTAGTGATTTCATGAGACATCAAAACCAATAAAATAAAAGAAATAAAGAAAAATTAAAAATAAGAAAAAATAAGAAAATGTGAAATATCTCATTAAGAAAACAATTGACCTAGAAAATAGATCAAGGAGAGATAATTTAAGAATTATTGGATTACCTGAAAGCCGTGATAAAAAAAAAAGAGCCTACACATTGTATTTCAAGAAATAATCAAGGAAAACCACCTTGATATCTTAGATCCAGAAGGTAAAATAGAAATTGAAAGAATCTACTGATCATCTACTGAAGGAGATACCAAGATGAAAATTTTCAGGAATATTATAGCCAATAATCCCAGAGCTCCCAGGTGAAGGAGAAAATACTTTAAGCAGGAAGAAAGGAATAATTCAAATATTGTAGAACAAGAATCAGGATCACACAAGATTTAGTGGCTTCCATGTCAAAGAAGCAGAGGGCTTGGAATATTATATCCTGGAAGGCAAAAGAGGTAGGATTATAACCAAACGTAACCTACACAACAAAACTGAGCGTAATCTTTCAGAGGGAAAACGGATATTTAATGAAATAGAGAACTTTCAAGTATTCCTGCTGAAAAGACCAGAGCTCAATAGAAAATTTGACTTTCAAACATGATTTAAGAGAAGCATAAACAGAGAAGCATAAGGTAAATATGAAAGAGAAATCATAAGGGACTTGATATGTTTAAAGTGTTTACAATCCTATATAGGATGGCCATATTTGTAACTCCTAATACCATCATCATTATTGGAGTGGTCCTACAAATACAGAGGGAATGAGTATGAGTCAATCATGCCATCTAGATATTACAGTTGAGGAAACTGAGGCACAGATAGATTAAACAGATTGCTCCAGGTCATAAAAGTAGTAATATTAAAAGCATTTCAGCTTCTTCATTCTCAATTTCCTCATCTATAAAAAGATAGGGTTGCACTAAATGATCTCTAAGATCCCTTCCAACTATAAATCTATGACATCATTAGATTCTACTATCCAATGTATGAGCTATCCCACTCAGCTTTGTGTTAACTTGAAACTTAATAAGCAGTCTGTATCTGTCTCTATCCAAGGCATGGAAAAATGTTGAATAATTGACAACCAAGTACAAGTCTATGAGGAGCTCCACTGAAGACTTCTTGTGATGTAGACATGGAACCATGTCATTGCTTCTATGTCATGAAACCACTACATTAGATTCTAGTCATTCAACCAATTGTGAATCCATTTATCCATATTATTACCTAGCCCACATCTCTTAATCTTCTCCACAAGAATAATATGAAGTACTTCATGAAACATTTTGCTAAAATCTAAATAAACTGTATCTACAGCATTTCCCTGATTGGCCAGGTTAGTAGTCCTATCCAAAAAGAAAAGGAGGTGGTGGTGGTAAGTTTAGTCCAGCATAATTGTTCTTGATAAAGACATCCTGGCTCTTTGATAGGATTGTTTCTGCCTGCTTTTCAGGATGTTTAATATCCATCAATTAAATATTCCATTGTTGAATTTCCCTAGGAATCAGAGACAAGCTCACTAACTCATAGTTAGAAATTTATTCACTTGCCTTTTTAGACAAATGGGACATTTGTCCTTCTCCATTGTGTGACGCTTGTCCCATTTTCTATGATCTTACAAATATCATGTACAGTACTTCAGTAATCGTATCTGCAAGTCCTTTCAGTACCTGAATAGTTACTTCATCAGAGAAAGGATATTTAAATTGAATAAGGGAAGCAAATTAGACGTTCTTTTCCTAACTCCATGTAGTAACAACTTATTAACTATTTTTGCCCTGCCATTCCCAGTGAAAAGGTAATTTTCTTTGGAAGAGAAAACATAAATAAAATAAAAATTAAGCAGCCCTGACTTGTCTCTATTTTCAATAACCAGTGTCCTGCCCAACCCAAGCAGTGTTAAATCCCCTTTTTAATTTTTCTCTTTTCTAAAACATAACAAACAGAAAAACAGCACAAAACCTTTGACTTTCTTCAGCAGTATTTGCTTATTCTGAGCTTTAACAGCCCTTCCATGGTCTTTCCTGGACTGAGACATACTCCTGTTTTCATCCTCTATTACATTCCCATGCTTCTATTTTCCATACCTATTTTTTTAATCAAAGTTGATTTGTGAGTTCTGTGTATATTCATATCAGTTTTATCTCTTTAGTCAATTCCTGTTTCTCCTCTTTATCATATTTATTTGTAAATTTATAATTAATTCTACAGAGTTTTCCAATTATTCTTGGCTGATTTCCCCAGTAGAAATTAAATCCATGGTATCCTAAATGTTCTGAACCCTCGAAATCCAATCTCCTCAAATCTATACTACACCAGATCTGCTTCTCTTTCCTTTTATATTACGAACTTTGTGGTCAAGGTTCATTCCCCTACTCAGGTCCTTAACATTTTCACCTTAATAGACAATTTTTTCCTATAATTTAGAATAAGATCCAGAATATAATCCTGTATTACTGATACCTTTGACTTTGCGGATTAAATTATCATTAAAGCAGGTCAATAACTTATTAGCCCCTTTATTTTGGTCAATTAGCTCTAATAGATGTCTGAAAAAATTCAGTCCCCCATCAATTATATCAATCTTACAGCCTAGTCTTGTCATTTCTTTCCCAAATTCCTCATCTAGTTCTTCATTTTGCCCAGGTGGTCTATAGTGTATTCTGATGACAAAATCATGTCTATTTCTCCCTTAAGCAATCTCCCAAATGTTCTTCTCCATGTTTTCTCATCTGGTTCATATATTCTGACATGTGAATATACCTTCCTTTAAAAACAGTGTTTTGCTATTTCCAATTACATGTAAAACAATTTTCAACATTCACTTTTTGAAAGATTTTAAGTTCTAAATTTTTTCCCTCTCCTCCACCCTCCCCAAGATGGCAAGTAATCTGATATAGGTTATACATGCGCAATCATGTAAGACATGTTTTCACATGGAGATGTGTAAAAGAAGAAACAGAACCAAAAAAAAGTGAGAATAGTATGCTTCAATCTGCATTCAGACTCTAACAGTTCTTTTTCTGGGTATAGATAGAATTTTCCATCATGAGTCTTTTGGAATTGTCTTGGATCATTGTGTTGCTGGGAAGAGCTAAATCAATCAGAGTTGATCATCAAAGGATGTTACTACTACTGTATACAATGTTCTCCTGGTTCTGCTCACTTTACTCAACATCAGTTCATGTGAGCTTTTTACAGGTTTTTCTGAAATCTGCCTGCTCATCATTTCTTATAGTGCAATAGTATTCCATTATATCATATATTACAACTTCTTTAGCCATTCCCTAATTGATGGGTATCCCCTCAATTTCCAATTCTTTGCCACCACAAAAAGAGTTGCTATAAATATGTTTAGCATGTAGGTCCTTTCTTCTTCTTCTTTTTTTTTTTTGGCTAGACAATGGGATTAAGTGACTTGCCCAGGGTCACACAGCCAGTAAGTGTTGTGTCTGAGACTGGATTTGAATTCAGGTCCTCTTGAATCCAGGGCTGGTGCTGTATCCACTGCACCACCTAGCTGCCCCCTTTCCTCTTTTTTATATCTCTTTTGGATAGAGACCTTGTAGTGGTATTGCTGGATCAAAGGGCCTGTACAGTTTGATTACCTTTTGGGCATAGTGTACCTTCTTAATAAAGAATGTTACCCTGTGTTATCTACCTACTATTTATGCTTTTTCTTTTGAATAAGGTAGAACAAAAACATAGTTATACCTATTGGTCTATGTACTCCAAGTAAATAAGATTTAAGGAGATAAACTTAACCTCAAGGAAAAGCTAATTGAGATGTCCCATAAATGTCCCCTAATCCTTTTAATATGCTTATAGATGTGTGGTCCATATGTGAGAGGCTTTCAGAACTCTAAACTAAGGCTGTCCTCCTGTAATCATATAAAATTAATCTGGAACCTCTCCTGATCAATCCTATATCCTATTTTTCCCAGTTAAATATTCACATTTCCTGCAAACCATGTGTAGGTACTTTGGGGCACACTGATCTATCCCTAATTTTATATATTGTCTGGGAAGACTTCAATGTCAGAAAATTCACTAAACTAGCAGTTACTCTTTTCCAAGAATGTCTTCTTTAGGATTTCACATTAATTCCCCAAAAGAGCCCTCAGCCATGTCTATAATTCAGTTTTTAGATTCTGTCCAAATAAACAATTTTATGTGAAAGCCAAGACCCTCCACAGCTAGATAGGCCATAAGTGACATAGAATTCTAGAATTTAAGGAACTTCCAAGTTTTCATCTAACCAGTCCCTATGTTCTATCTTTAAGGTGCCTGGAAATGCTACATATATATGGTCAATAATAACTTCTATTCCTTTTATTTTTAACAAAATACCAAGAATTTTAAGGTTACATTTTGCCTTCTACTCCCTGAGCCTTCATACCAATTGGCATTTCCTTAGTATTCCATTCCAGGCATGAGTATGGTAATAACACCTGATGTTTGTTTAGCACATTATTGTTTTAGGACCAGCCAAGTAATCAGGAGGTTAATCTCTTCTCTTCAAATAGCCATTCATTCCCAGAGAGAACACGTTTTTATGCAGGTGAGCAGTGCCAGCAATGCAAAACTTTGAGGAAGTTAGAATTTGTATTCCCAGTATCCTTTCACTTTCATCTGAATATCTTTCCATATTATGTCCATCCTCCATACAAAGTGACTCTAGTCATGGAGCTGTCTTCTTGACTGCCTTCAATCAGGTTTGAGGCACAAGGTATTGGGCCATGATATAGAACTTCCTTTAATCAATAATAAAAATTATCTTGTCTTCATTTATCCCAAAAGATGTATTGAGTGCTTAATGTAAATACAAAATGGCATAATGAATTGATAACAGTTCTCAGAGAAAGATGTCAGTTGAATATTGCCTCTGGCTATATGACACTGGGCAAGTCACTTAATCTTTCAGTTTCCTAGGCAATTTTGTAAGACTATAAGTTGCAGAGAAGATGCTGACCTGCATCAGAAGAAGAAGCTCCTTACCAAGGAATATCCTGTACCAATGAAGCTGCATGTCCAGTAACAACAACAAATAACTCTAGAACCAGCATTTGCCAATTGAGTTGCATAGGTAAGATGCTGCCCCTGTCATATGCAAACACTTTGATTTTGTAAAGGTCAAAAAATAAATTTAGGAGATATGAAATAAACTTTTACATGAAGAAAAAAGAATTGTCAGTTTTTGAAAGATGCAAGTTGCTACCCTGTTTTATATGAGAACAATTTATAGAAAAAGGCAGAAAAGCAACCTCAAGTGTGAAGAAACACAGTTTTCGTATAAGATGTGACAAGCATAGATTGTAAGGAGTGAATTAGAGACCTTAGAGGACCTGTTTGAGGACATAGAAAGTACCTAGACTGTAAAGTAACATGTTCCTTCATCTGATTTGCACATAACTATCTTTAGAATTTGAAAGGTTAAAATTCACAAAGTGGTAAAATAAATATTTGAACACTAAGCAATGACTAAATAAGGACTGTTGATTTCATTATTGAGACAAAGAATTTGTTTTACTTCATAAATCAAAAACCAGTCAGTCAGTGCCAGTAGGCTATAAGTTCAGCCACTGAAAGTGTTGAAGATGCCATGATTGTGGTTTGTCCTTCATTCTCGAAGAGAATCATGACATCAGGGAGATGATGACATGACTTGCAATTGACTTTGATTTGAGTCAGGAAGGGTTGTGCAAAGTCACCAGCCTCACTTTCTCCTCCAGAGCCATCTGACTCTAGTGGCCAGATATTGATCAGGATGACTGGAAATGTCACCTGATGCAGTGGGACACCTTGGTGCTTTTAAGCTAAGGTCTTTTCAGGTTCTCATTTTGAGTGAGACAAAGCCCATTCAGTGAATAGGCCTCTGTAAGAAGTGAATCAAGAGATGGCCTCTTTAATTAAAAAAAATCAAACTGGGAGGGGAAGACCCTCAGGCCAAAAGAGAAATAGTTGCTATTTACATTCACTCTGAGCCAGGAGGGCCCAAAAAATAACAGTTAAGTGGTGCTTTCACAGGGATCTATTATTGTCCAATCCATGAGATCCAGAGTGAATTGTATTTAAGGCTTGGTCTTTGAGAAAGAAAGCTAGCCAGTAAACTCCAAGTTAACTAGGTAGCTTTTGGCCACTAAAATTTACTTTCCTTTGGACAGAACACTCTGAGGTAAGCAGAGAAAAAAGGAGAGGAGGGAAGAGGATGAGAGAAAAAGTGAAAGGAAGGGAGAGGAGATGAGGAGCTGAGTTACCCAACTGGCAGTGGACAGCTGGGTTCCCATTCAGGAGGCTTGGACTACCCACAGGTTGTGGTTTGTCTTTCATTCTTGACATCAGGGAAATGATGACATGACTTTGATTTGAGTGAAGAAGGGCTATACAAAGTCACCAGTCTCACTTTCTCCTCCAGAGCTCATAAGCATAAAACAACCATCTAGAGAAAGTTCAATCAAAGTTCATAATACAACAGGACTTTGGCTATAGGAAGGCTTCTGCTGGGTACTTGGAGTTGCTGATTGGCTAGTGAATGGCTGAATCTCATTGGAGGAAAAATGAATCTGTTTATTGCTTTCTAGTATCACATACAGTTTGAGAAAGCTATAGCTTCTTAAGTATTGATTATTCTTCATGGCCATCTCTGATTTGATAGACAGAATCAGAAGGAAAAAAAGGATTGGCATCTGTTTTGTTGTTAGAAGTTTATTGAACAATGCAGCTTCTTAATGAATGAAGAGCTGTCTAGGCTTATCTGTATTGCCCAGACAACCAAATGATTTTTTTTTTTCTGGAAGCTATACTTTGCTGTAGAAAAAGAATAAAAGTTGAGTGGATGGTTCAACATCTTATGGAAGGAAGAGATAGCTGGGCTTGTCTGCATTGCACATAGGACCAATCTGAGGAGGTTTGAAATTCTCTTGCTTAAGGTAACTGCATATCATTACAATACTGTAAAATATCCTCAGCACTTTTTAAGGGTGATCATGAGTCTAAAGAGCTTGTTACTACTTCAACAGTTTGAGATTAGAAGAGGAATACGTTTGCCTAGCAAGAAAGTGGTAAGGTCTAGAGGAGGAGTGGTTAGCATAGAAGCAGCTTCATGTGGTATAGTGTAAGTACTCCATGTGATGGGCTATTCTGTGAAGAGAGCTACATAAGGTATTCTGCAAAGGTGTTACACATTAATTTGAAACTCATAAGTATTCTGTTGGATAATTATAGTTTAATTAGGGCCAGCCCATGGAGCAGGCTCAGAGTTGCCCTTCCAGGTTCTGGCTGACCATGTGTGCTGGCTCAGCATTTGGGTTCTTGAAAATGATGAAATTTCTGTCTGCATTTGCCTATGCTAAAACACATGAACACTTTGAAATGGTAAAGAAATTCCCTTTTTACTAGATGAGTTGGTAAAGGTGATGATAATCTGTTGGACCTTTTAAAAGGTTATTTTTTTTAATTTTGGGGGTGAAGCCAAGATGGCAAAGTAGAATATTCTAGCGGAATTCTGAACATTCCCCTACAAACAACTTTAAAATAATATGTAAAATAAAATTCTAGAGTTGCATAACCAACAAAAGTTCAGGATGAGACATTGTTCTAGCCTAGGACAATACCCTATTGCTACCACTCCTTTGTGGAGTATGAACCTAAGTCCTTAACTGCTTTACTTGTTAATGTATTGTTGCTTTGTGTATCCTTTCCTAAGTGATTGAACATCATCCTCAGAGTGGCTATGTATTAGCCTTGGGGTCATCATGTGAGTGAAGAGGTCCAGGCTCAAATCCTGGATGATCACTTAAATCTGACGTTGAGAACTAATGTTGAACTCAAAGGGCTTAGATACCACATGTATTCCATTCTCCACTGAAGGACCCTCTGTTCTAGACCCATGAAGTTTCACTCTTGGAGGAGTCTGTCCTCCAACAAAGAGATCACATCATCATTTCAAAGCACCAATGATATTTACCAGTGAACTGCCACATACTTAGAAGCCATAGAGTCATCATCTCTCAAGTACCCAAGTGCTGAGCCAGCACACTTAATCAACTAGAAACAGAAAAAGCAACTATACTCATGCTGTATGGGATGGCCTTCATTACACTGCTCTCACAATTAAATATTTAGTATTCTCAGCAAATTGACAGGGATGCCTTTCCACATTTATCCCTTGCCCCAATTCTGGTGTCCCAGGGAGACTCAAGCATTTTTCTTTCAACTGTCTTACCCGATGCCTTCCATAAATGAGTCTTAGGCAGTATGTGTGGTATTGCTCTTGGATGGTTTTTACAGAGGTCCCATAGCTGATCCTAAACACTCCCACAAACAAAATTATGCAAATTCAACAAATACTCATTTTAAAAAACTTATGAGAAGCTGTTGCTTACTTAGAACTTTAAAAAGGCTTATCCCAATCCAAGAACATGGACTATAAAAGGAAAAATTGAAAATTGGAATAAATAAATAAAGAGAAAAAAATAAGATTAAACAAACAAAAAAAGCTTTCCCTTTTAAAGAAACTCATATCTCCAATAGGTGGAACTCTCCTCATAGGAATTAGGGACTTGGATATGCTGAAAATCACTTCCCCAACTTACTTTCAGGTGTAAGCCCAAACTATCCCAAGTTAAATTCACCCACAATTACTTTCAGCATGTAGGGTGATTTACCTGGAAGTCCAGATGAAATATCTCCAAGTGTTCTTTCAACCCACAGGGCATGCTAAAATTTCATCAGGGATTCCAGCAATATTTAGAATTATTCTATTGGAAGTATGAACAAAAGTTTTTCTATGGATCTATGCATACATAGGACACTGGAAATTTTCCCTATGTATGCCTACCAAAGCAAATGACAATCAAAATGGAGTTTTCAATTTACCCTGTGATAGAGCAAAGAGAAACAGGCTTAGTTCAAAAAGAAATAAAATCATGAAGCGCTAAACATATACCAGATTCTCAATGGGGATTAAGTACTGGGGGTTAATTGGAATTACACCATCTCCACCTCTAAAATTAAGGAACCAGTGCTGGGCTCAAGGTTGTTGGGACTCTGCACCCACTACCTCTGAATTCTGAACACAGTGATGCATTCCATAACATTTCAAAAAATATGTATTAAACTTTTAGTATATGCAAGGCACTGTGCTTGGCTCTGTGGATAAAAGCAGTCCTAGACCTAATATAACTTACAGTTTTCTTATGGAGGTGCTTTATGTACACAGATAAATAAATGAAAGGTAATTTGAAGATGGAAAGAGTTCTGATGACTAGGAAAATCTAGACTCAGAAGTTTGTGATTTTTGCTTTTTATTTTGTTTTGTTTTCCCTAGAAGAATGTATTGAAGATATTTAAGCAGGAGAGTAACATTGTCAAACCTGTGCCTTAGAAAGATTATTTTTTCAATTGTGTGAATGATGGATCAGAGAAGAAAGAGCCTAAAAGCATGGAGGTCAAGAAGGAGACTATTATAATAGTCTAGGCATGAAATGATGAGGGACTGAACTTGGAATTTTGGCAGTATGATTGGAGAAAATGTGATATGAAAGATGTTACAGAGAGTCTCAGTAAGACTTGGCAATTGAATGGATCTACTTGAGATGAGTGGGTGGCTGTAAGGGGGAGGGGGAGGGGGGATCATAACTCCAACATTATGCACCTGAGTATGTAGGCAGGTAGTGATACTTTCAACAAAATTATGGAGGTGTAGAAGAAATAAAGATTTAGGGGAAACATGATGTGCTAGTTCAATTTTATAAGATACTTAGAGTTGAAAAGATTTTATAAGTTATTGTCTGACTCCTTTATTTTACAGATGAAAGAAAGAAGAAACTGAGGCCCAGAGAGGCTAAGTGACTTCACAAAGGTTACAAAATAATAGCAATAACAACAATAGCATTTATACAGTACCTGCATAGATCCATATACTATGCTAAGCACTTTCCAACTATTATCTCATTCAGACTCTGGTCCTGTATTTTCAAATCAAGCACTTTCTGTATTTCAGTGAAATGACTCATGTTTAGTTTAAGATGCCCCTAGTGCATCCGTGTTGAGATGTTCAGTAAGCAGTTGGTGAATTGAGACTGGAGTTCAGGAAGAGATTGGGGCTGGATACATAGATTTGGGAATCATTTGCACAAATATGCTAACTAAATACACAGGAGTAGATGGGATTAACAAGGGTGAAAGCATAGAGAAGAGGGCCCAGGACCAAGATTGGGGAGACAATTATGTTTAGAATATAAGAGATAAATTAAGATCTAGTTGAAAATGTTAAAAAGTGGCCAACATCTAAGGAAATTCAAGGGAGAACTATGTCAGAGAAGGAGAAGTAAAAGGAGTAAAGAAGACCTAAGAGAAGGAGATTATTAACCATGTAAAAACTCACAGTGGTATGACTGATGATGAACATTAAAGATTTAGCTACTCTTATAAAATGGTTGGATCAGAAGCAAGATTAAAAGAAGTTGAGGAGTGACTACGCAGTGAAGAAGTATAAGCAGTGAGTTTCAAGTACTTTTTTTCTGGGAGTCTGGCAGTGAATGGAAAAGAAGAGATATAGGAGAATAATTTGAAAGGATGGCAGAACCAAACAATGGTTTTGGAAGGGTAAGTGAAAGTTATTTTTAGGCAGCGATGGAAGAACCAGTAGAGAGGGGAAGATTATAAATGAGAAGAGGGAATGATTGATGGTACAAAATCTCAAGAGGAGAGTCAGGAATAATATTGCTTCTAGGTCCTTAGGTGAAGTCTTTTGACTGAATCCAAGTTATATAAAAAAATTCTTTTTTAAGAGGATTTGTTCTGTGAAGTTTGGATTCAGTCAAAGGGCTTCACTTGAGGACCGAGAGGGCTACATGTGGCATTGAGGCCACAGGTTCCCCACCCCTGATACAGAAGATACAAATAAGGAATTAGCTTTGGTAAGAGAAATATCAACTTTTCTTCAGATGCTGGACAAAGGGGAAGATTGAGAATGAGTATGTTAAGAGGCTTTAAGATGTAGGATACACAAGGAGAGTTCACAACAAATATTTTTTTTTCTTTTTTTTCAGTAAAGTAGGAGGTAAGATCCTCTTCTGAGAGAGAGGAGGTGAAGGTGATATAAAGGACTTGATTAAAGAGAATAAAGTTAGAAACAACTGAGGTAAGGAATGTAATAGCAACTTCAGTCAAGGAAGTTTAAAAGAACATGATATGAAGCCAGGAAAGCCAAGTGAAGTTTAGGTAACATGAATCTATGGTGGATGCAGATTACAAAGTTGTGACACCACAATATCCTTCAGCAGCTCTAGAGTAGGAATGGAGAATTCAGACTATAATTACAACCCTAGAGTGAGAAGTGAAAGAACATGGATTAGTGGAAATAAAAGGAGGCAAAGCTTTGAAGGGGGAAGGAAAGTACATAGTTGAGCTGGTTAACTATAAAGTCAAAGCCAGGAAGAAGAAGAAATTGAGGCCAAAACAGACGTCCAGCTCTATCACTTGTTACTTGTGTGTCTTTGGACAAGTCAGTTAACCCTTGGGCTAACTGGGAGAACAGGCTGACATAGAGGTATTGGAGGTCATGGTTGGGGGAAGGTGAGGCTGACAGACTTAAGGATTGGAAAAGAGGAGAAATGTCAGGATTCAGTAATATAGAGATAGAATAATTGTGGGTGATGATGAAATCTTAAGTGTGACCACTGCTGTCAGTGAATGAGGCTGAGTGAAAACTTAGATCATAGGAGTCCTTATTGTCTAAGGCAACATCAGAATGAATAACTAAGTCCCTACAGTAATGGCAGTAAGACAGTGGCTCTGGAGTTGAAGAACCTGGGTTCACATCCCACATTTGATGCTTACTACTCATTATTTAACCTCCCTGGATCTCAGTTTCCTAATCTATAAAATAATAGGTTAGACTAGATGGCCACTGAGGTCCCTTCCAGCTCTAATGAAAACAATAGCCAGTATTTATCTAATGTTTTAAGGCTAACAGATTATTTTGCATATTCTCTCTTATTTGATCCTCATAACAAACCTTGAAGGTTGTTTTTCTAATAATATAATTGATGCTACTATTATCATCATTTTTAGAGATAATGAAACTGAAGCAGACTGAGGTTAAGTTATTTGCTCAGTGTCAAAAAGCTAGTCAGTACCTGGGGGTGGATTTGAACTCATATCTTCCTGAATCTAGGCCAAGCTCTCTATCCATTAAAGATATCCAAACTCTGGAAGATGACACTAACAAATATTTGGGCAGTGTCATATATTCTGATGAAATTACTTTCAGAGAAGTAGAATTTCCTGGGTGATGGTGGAAAGTGGAGAGCATGGAAGTGACTGGGATCACTATATTCTCTTTACAAATTAAGACATTGAGGCTCAGAGGGGATAAAATCACTTGGCCAAGGTCTCATGCCTATTAAGTGGCAGGAGTAAAATTCGAACATAGGTCTCCTGAATGGATGCCCATTGCTCTTCCCACTCCTGGGTCCTGTCTCTACATCTATTAAATGAATCAGTACTCAGGACTTGGAACAAAGCCTCCCGAATTCCTTCATCCTTGTGAAAAAGGAGAAGAGGGACCATTCTTTAATCACAGGTGGTGTGAAGCTGATTAGATTTGATTGCTTGTTTCATGGTCGTTATTGATCTGGGTGATGATGGATGGGTCAGTGGTTGTCACTGTCACATTGTGGCTATAATTGCATGAATTATTTGTCAGGGTTGGGCACCTCTTACTCACATGCATTAACAATAATTTCTCAAAATGTTTTCCCTTGACAGAGATTGAATGATTCCCAAAGGTCCCGTGTAGCCCTTTACTATGCAGAAAAAAGTATATTCATAAATTACCCAGTTGACACAGATGGGAACCTGGATAGCAGAGGGATAAATTGTACATCCTTCTTCCCGACATATAGTTCTGGATAGTAGGACTGTCTGAGTCTCTTTTGAAGTCATTGGAGACTATTTTGATTACATGTGGACAAGAATGGTGGTTTTTTTCCCTTTCATATAGAAAAGCACAGCTTGATAGTATTCTGTACTGAGAGCTCAGTGGGACCTACACTGAGAAACTCTACATACATTTCATTACTTCAATTAGAAAGGTAGAAGTATATGTAGATCAAGCAAAGGAAGAGTTCATTTAGTTTATTCCCCTTCCTTTTACCCTTTGTTGTACAGGTAAAGAAATGGAAGACCAAAGACCCTTACAGTGACTTGCCTAAGACCATACAGATAATGAAAGAGCCAGAATTTGAACCCAGGTCCAGTGATTTCAGGTTCAATATTTATTCCATTATACTATATTGATTACTCTTCAATGTTTTCAAATCTACATATGTACCTACATATTCCCATTATAAGAAAACTGAAAATCAGAGAGATTAAGGGACTCTATAGAATCATTGAATTTCAGAGTTGGCTGGGTTCTCAATGGACATACATTGAGATGAAATGCAAACTGGAAAGTACTTCACTATAATATAACTGATAATTGGTTGTTTTGGGGACTTAGCAAAGGTCACAGTCTAGTACTGGCATGGTAAGGAAAAATCACTGGCTCTGATGTAGTGTCTGGTTTCAAATTTTACTTTCAACACTTATTCCTTTTGTGACTTTGAGTAAGTTACTTGACTTCTTGAGGCCTCAGTTTCCCTACCTGTAAAATGAGGTTATATTTGATGGCCTCTGATACCCCTTCTACTTCTGAATCTATGGCCCTATGACCTACAGAGTTAAAGACCTTGCGGTATAATAAAAATTAAAAAAATCTTCTATCTAGAGCCAGAGGATCTATGGAACATGTAGCCCAGAGCTAAACTTACTATGTGAGTTTAATCAAGTTCTTTAATTTCTTCCTGCTTAGTTTCTTTACTTGTAAAAAGAGAGAATTGGGATAGGTGATCTCTAAGTTTCCTCGTATCTGTAAATCCTATCCTTCCATAAGTGACAATGCCAGGACTCAAAGCAAGGCCTTCAATCCCAAGTCGAGTTCCTTTCAATTCACTACCCTTGCTTTTCAAAATATATTTTATTTGTGTCTTAAAGATATTGGGTTAATGTCCCCTAAAGGGATGAGTAACTGGCAATTGTACTCATTAAGAGTCTGTTTATGTTTCTGCAGTCAACTGCAACCAATTGTTTATTTGGGCTAAGCTCTTCTGCCTTCATTGAAGTCATTAGTACCTGTCAGTGAATGACAAGGCATTTGAATTCCATCAAGTATTTTTCCAGGTTATTTGCATTTCACTTCACTTATATTTAATAGCAAGGAATCAGACACAATCAATAATTTTCACATGATTACACCTAGAAGTCAAAAAGAGTCAATTTGAGAAGCATTAAGTGCCAACAATGTAGGAGGTACTGATGAGTATACAGGGACAAAATGAAAAAATAAAGTAGTTGTTCCCCTCAAGGAGTTTGCATTTTATTAAAGGAATAGGTTTATAGAAAAATTTCCTAATGATAGTCTTTTCCTATGCATGCTCAATACACCGATTTACAAATTTCTGAAGATAAGAAAATGTTGGAGCTGGAAGGGACTACAGAGATAATACTGGCCAACTATCATTTTCCAAAGTGGAAAGTGAGACCAGAGAAAGGAAGTGAATCAGCCAAAATCACACAGACAGCAAGTGACTGTAGGGCTATTTTCTGCTACAGACATTACATTTTCTTTTTCTTTCTCTGTCCATAATTTGTAATATATTACAGTAGCTTACACAGTGTGTGTGTGTGTGTGTGTGTGTGTGTGTGTGTGTAAGGGAGAATGTTTTATTAATACTTCATATTTTTTTTTAAACACACAGTTATTTCCCAGCATACCTCCCCCATCCTGCATTGAACTCTCCTTGAAACAAAGAAACAGACACACAAGCTAACTACATTTGTCAGCATATGCAACATTCCACACGCTAAATTGCCCACATCTCTACTGAGAAAAGGGAAAGTCTTCTAATATTTTTTTCTGAAAGTCCAATATTGGGTCATCAATATCTAATAGTTGTGCTGTGTTCTGTTAGCAAATCACTTTCACACTTTCATGATCTCATTTGCTCTTAAAAAACCCTGTGAGGTTGGAGTAGAAGCATAAATATCTCTAATTAAGAGATAGGGAGCTGAAGCCTTGGCAAGATTAGGGGACTTGACCCTAGCACAAAGCTAGGAAAAAAACATTGAATTTTTTAACAAGAAGGGACCTGAGAGCTCTCATCTTAATCTGATTCTCTAGTTTTATTAAAAAGAGAAAACAAGTCACAGAGAGATAAAATGTCTTGTTCAAGTACACAAAACTTGTGACAGAGCCAAGATTCTTACACAGATGTTTTGATTCCAAATTCAGTACTCTTTTAACTATACTATGCTGCTTGCCTAGTCACATGCCCTTGAATATTTGTGTGTGTATGGATATGTTATGCATGCATGTATATAAACACTGTTACACACACATATATAAACTGTCAGGGATATACATGTTGTAAGATATGTATGTATGTATGTATGTATGTATGTATGTATGTATGTATGATGTGTGCATTTTACTTTATTAATACACCTACATATACACATATAGAAATATATACCTACATGCATATCTATATATGTAGAATGTGTATATATAGACTATATATAGAATTGTATATTGTGTATATGTACATATATACATACATATGCAGTATGTGTATGTATTGTGTGTTTTCAGTTTTGAAGAAACACCAGATGGATAATTGCAGCCCCTAAGTGCCTAATCTGCTCTCCAGGACATAGGCAGATTTCTGAGCCAACAAAACTTAATTGAACTTTCCTTTCCAGCTGGAAAAGGTTAGGGAGCTGTGCAGTGCAAACGAAGGCAGAATGAAAAGGTCAGCTGCTCACTTCTCTTTGTAATGGATTGACCAGGGGCATGTGTTTTGTGTGCATGTGTGCATGTGTGTTTTTTAATTTTTCCCCACAATCACTGGATTTTAAAACTTAATTAGCAAATTTGGTTCTCCTTCCCTGCCTCAAGGTATGTAAATGACACAAATACTATAGATGCCTTTTACCTACCCTTTATGTTCAGTCAGAGTTCAATAGCTAATGCAGAGAAATGGTCTATGACCCAGACAGGATAAGGCAGAGGTTTTCTCTTCCTAGTTAACCTTATCCTGGATTTCAGGGCCCATCTAATAACTTTGAACCTTTTGTAAACCCTACAAAAAGCCATTTCTCCAGCCAGACTTGTTTCAGTATTCCTTAAGTATAGCTTTCTCATTCCTACCACTTGGCAGTCATAGTATATTATAACAACAATAACTTACATTTGTATATTACTGCTTGCTTAGAAATTCCATTATGTTATCCAATCTTCCATAGCATCCTACTTTCTAAGAGCCTTTTTACCCTTTAACATACTGCATTCATTTTTCTTATATCCTAAATTCTAAATGACTTTCCAGCTCTAAGAATCTCTGTTCTGTGTTGATTCCAGCTTTTCTATGTTCTATGCTCAGAAGTTCACCTGGCTGTTAACATTCTCTTTCACCACACATATTCCTAGGACTCTTTGTCTGAAGTCTCTTCTGCTCTCCTTAACTCCCATTTTTTAAATGGATCTGTGCACATCCTTGTGACAGAACAAGTTATGTCATAGCAGAGATTGTTTTGATTTTGCCTTTGGATCCTTAATGCTTTATTAAATTGAATTGCATGAACTTTGTCCTGACATTTAGACCTTCAGGTATGTTCCAGCTCTAATAATCTATTAGTCTGTGATTCCAGATTTTGCTAAATATATATTAATGAATGCCTCCATATTCCATAACAAAAATGGAGATCATGCAGCTTCTTACCTATCCCTTACTGATGAATGAACAATGATCTAATGTATGACAAATTCCTCTCCCTCTCCCTTTGCAGTAGCCTTTTCATTCAGACATATATGTTCCCTTGAACCAAAAATAGTTGGAATGGATCTCAGCAGCTATCCAGTACAACCTACAACTTAAAGGAATCCTCACTATCACATAACTGCTAAATCCTCATTCAGGCTCTGCTTGAAGAAGATGGGGTAGGGGTGGGATTAGTGCCCTGTCAAAACAACTCTTTCTGCTTTTGGATACCTTTAAATGTTACCATTTTTTTTTTCTTGATCGCAAGCCCAAATTTGTTTCTTTGCAGTTTCCACCTATTGTAGACTCATACAACTGACTAGTGAGTCTATAGAACCTTTCTCAGAATAATGCATAAAATACATGGGTTTGCAAAGTAAACTCCCTTTATTTCAATTGCATAGAAATAAACATATATTGTTTTCCCATCTAAAGTCATGGACTCTTTTACATGTATCTACAGACTCCTTGCCTATGAAAGCCAGGTTAAGAAATCCAGCACTAGGTGAATGATAACCTCTTTGTTCCTGGAAGCTATGCCCCTTCATGTAGCCCAAGATTGCATAATCATTTTTGGCTCTTACATAACAGTTTTGACTCACTTTGAGCTTTTCCAATTCCCTTTCATTAGCTGCCTTCCACCAAAGCTTGGCTAAAATCCCTTGAACTTACAATATTCATTCCCATTCATAGTTTTATGATGGGCTGGGCACTCGGTGCATTCAACAGAGATTTACTGTATCTAAAATGCGTAATGTCCTTTGCTACATATTGAGTGATATTAGCAGTGTAATTATAGAATTCTGTCAGAGATACCAGGGACAGGTAAAATTCATTATGAGCAATTGTTCTACTGTTCAGGCAGAAAGAGTATTAGATGGGATGTCTAAGGAGAAGAAAGGGCTGTTACTCTTTGCAAGTCAATAACTAGGCTGGTAACAATCTGGTTGCCTTTGGACATAGTCATTTCTTTTCTGAGCAATGATTAAAACAAGATACTTCTCCAGTTTCCGAAAGGGCTTGGTTAAACGGCCTGAGTCCAATGTTCAATGTAACAAACACTTACTAGGTGCCTATCATGTAGCAGTTACTGGACTTGGAACGGGAAATAAAAAGATGAAAAATATGACACAGCTCTTGTCCTTACGAAATACATGCTATTGTGAGGCAAAGCGTGGGTGGATGATTTTTTTACTTTGAGGTATTTTATGATGGAGGGAAATGAGATATTCTCATCAATGTCTTGAGGATGACGTAAGAATGGAGAAATTACTTTTTAATTGAAGATGGGGAACAAGCAGGGAAAGCTTCAAAGAGGAGGTGGCATTCATGCTGATCCTTGAAAGAAAAGAGGGATTCTGATTGATAGAGATGAGGAGAAAATGTCTCCCTAGTGTGGAGAATGACCTATATCCATGACTAGAGGAGGAAAAAATGGAATACTGAGTTTAAAAACCAACTAGCTACAGTAGTTCATTGTGCCTACAATGTTACCTATGAAAAGGAGGAAATAGGAAAAAAGATTAGAAAATTAGGTTGAAGTCAAAATGAACAGGCCATTAAATGTCAGATTAAAGAGTTTCACTTTTATCTTAGAAGCAGTAGGGAGCCATGGAAGCTTTTTAAGTAGAGTGAAGACATAGTCAGATCTGTGTATTAGGTAGATTATTTCAGCAGTTGTATGAAGTATGGTTTGGAAAGGCTCTGTCCTAGGCTTTCTCTTCTCTCTCTACTAAAATTTTTCTGTTTGTGAACTACTTCATCGGCCCCCATGGATTCAACTATCATTTCTGTAGAGATGACTCTGCAAACTAAAAATTCAACTCTGATGTCTCTCCTAAGTTCCAGGCCCTCATCCCCAGCTGCCTATTAGTCATTTGATGGGCATCTCAAAATCAACCTCTCCAAAAGAAAACTCATTATATACACCCCCAATCCATCCATTAAAAAATTCCTAGCCACATGCCCCCACCCAAAGAATTCTATGAGGTACAGGCTTTACACTCATACACAACATCCCATCTTTTGTCTCTATACTCCACACAGGTTGTGCTTGCATTTCTGGAATTTTCTCCCTTCCTCTGCCTCTTAGAAGTCCCAGCTTCCTTCAAGGTTATCAAGGGTGGGGAATCTGAGGCCTCAAGGCCATACGTGCCCTTCTAGGTCCTTGGGTGTAGCTTTTAGACTGAATACGAATTTTCCAGAACAAACCTTTTATTAAGGGGATTTGTTCTGTGAAGTTTAGATTCAGTCAAAGGGCTGCAGTTGAGGACCTAGAGGGTCACATGTGACCTGGAGGCCACACGTTCCTCACCTCTGGCTTAACTCAAACATCATCTCTTACACAAAACTTGTCCTGATTCCTGCCGTATTCTAATGTCTTTACCGCCACGATAAGCTTGTCTTTGCATATACTTAGAAAGTACATGTAGTTTCTCAGGCTAAATAGAATATCCTGGAAGGCAGGGATAGTTTCACTTGTGTCTTTGTATCTACACCGAACAAAGTATCTGGCACATAGCATGGGATTAAGAAATGTTTGTTGATGGATGTTGTTTGTTTGAATAAATGAAATGGGGAGGGGCTTCAGGAATGAAGACCAGTTGAGGGAATTTTATAATAACCTAGGGAAGAACTCATGAAAGCCTAAGCCAAAGTGGTAGAAAAGAGGAAAGATGAAAGAAGTAGAATCGACAGGATGTGACAAATGATCCTATATAGGAGTTAAGGTGACAGAAGAGATACAAAGATGACTTAGATTATGAATGTGTATGACCAAGAAGATGGTGGTTGGGATGGTGACAGAGGGAGAATGGACAGGCTTTGCAGGGAAGATGATGAGTTCAATTTGGAATGAGTTATATTTGAAATACTGACAGGATATCCTGGTTGAAATATGGGACCAAGCAGTTAGAGGTGTTGTATTGAAGCTTTGAAGAGAGATTGATTTGGAACAGACTTATTACTTCATTGTTACAGGGAACTCCCAGTAAATTGATTCTTTTCACCAAATGAAGGCCAGTATCTTTTTTACTACTTAGAATTTGTAAAAACTTCTTAAGGCACTGAGAGATTAATTGACTAGCTCAGGATCACAGAGCTAGTAAATGTCAGGGAAGAGACTTGAACTCAAATCTTCTTGTCTCTGCACTATGTAGTAATTTCTCTTGTGGGGGAGGGAAAAGATAAGGGTTTAATATATAGATATTTTAGTCACCTATGTAGCAATGAGAACTGAACCAATGGGAACATATTTGATCAGGACTTCTTAACCAGGGGTCCACAAATCCCCAAGGGCTCCATGAAAAGATTTTGGAGGAGGGACTGTGAATTTAGAAGGGAAAAATTACATCTTTATTTTCACTTCTAACTTCAACTATGAATTATCAAAAATAGAATGGAGGTGGGGTCTGAGGGCTTTAACCTAATGTCACAGTGGTCCATAACACAAATTGTGTAAGAGATGATGTTTAAGTTAAGCCAGAGGTGAGGAACATGTGGCCTCCAGGTCACATGTGACCCTCTAGGTCCTCAACTACAGCCCTTTGACTGAATCTAAACTTCACAGAACAAACCCCCTTAATAAAAGGGTTTGTTCTGGAAAATTTGTATTCAGTCTAAAAGCTGCACCCAAGGACCTAGGAGGGCACGTAAGTCATGCTGGATATCTAAAAGGGGAGAGGATTGAGACAGAGCCTTTTGGGATACCCAGTATAGTGGGACAGCAGGAAGAATACAAGTCAAGGAAGGAAATCTGCAAGGAATGGCCAGGCAGAAAGGAATAAGGAGAGACCAGTGCCATGGCATCCAAAGCAAGAGAAAGTTTCCATGAAATGGGGTTGGTGAAGAGACTTAAGTGTTCCCCGAAAGGCAAAATTTAAATTCAACAAACATTTATTGTTGTTCTTTTAGCTTAGTTGCTTCTGTCATGTTTGATGCTTTACAATCTCATTTGGGGTTTTCCTGACAAAGATACTGGAGAGGTTTGATACTGGTATCAAAGATACCGGTCTTTCTCCAGCTCATTTTAAAGATGAGGAACTGAGGCAAACAGAGTTAAAGGACTTGTCCAGAGTCACACAGTTAGAAATTATCTGAGGCCAGATTTGAACTCAGGAAGATGCGTCTTCCTGACTTCAGGCCTCGCACACTATCCACTGCGTCACCTAGCTGCCCCAAACATTTACTAAGCACGCACTATCTACAAATGAAACACTACACTAGACACTTGGGATTAAAAAATTCAAATTTAAAAATTAAAAAAAAAACACAGAAAGGGGTTAGGATAGGCTTTGAGTAAGATGCAGCACTTAATCTCTATGTTGAAGGACAGTAGGGATTAAAAGAGAAAAGATAAAGGAGGGAGAGTATTTCAGGAATGGAAATCACTTGTACAAATACACAAGGACAGGAAAAAGCATATTAAGTTTGGATCAGTTTGGCTGGAATATAGAGTGAATGAGGGTGAGTAATAAAAAAATTCTGGGATGGGCAGATGGGTAGAGCATCAGACCTAGAGTAAAGAAGATCTGAGTTCAAATCCAGCCTGAGACACTTGCTAGCTGTGTGATTATGATCAAGTATTTAACCCCTATTTGTTTTAGTTCCTCATTTGTAAAATGGGGACACATTGGAGAAGAAAATGGCAAACCATTCTACTATTTTGCTTAGAAAACCCGATTAAGAAAAGTCCATGGGGACATGTAGAGTCAGATGCAACTGAATAATAAATATGCAGCCGAGAAAGGAAAGTGGGAACCAGGTTATGAAAAGCTTCAAATGGCTGACTAAGATGTTGTATTTTTCCTAGGGTCAACATGAAACCACTGAAGTTTTTTGAGTACAGGAATGATATGATCAGATATGTTTTAGGAATAGGGTTATTTGGCAGATGTGTGGAAAATAGATTAGAGAAGAGATATACTAGAAGGAGAGAGATCATGTAGGAGGCTATTGCAATGATTCAGGCAAAAGGTGACACAGACCTGAACTAGGATATGTGAGTGAAATGCTGTTGGAAAAGGATCTATAAGATTTACCAACTGATTGTGTTATTTTTTTGTCCTTCATTTCTGAAGCAGACCAGTGATATCACAGGGTGATATATTAACTTGTGTGTGAATTGGATTCAAGTGAGGCAGAATTGCACAATATTATCAGCATCACTTTCTCTTCTTGAATCATCCAATGGCAAGACAAAATTCAGGATGACTGACAATGGCTGAGGATGCAGTGGATGACCTTGGCATCTTTGATGCCTGACCAAGCTCTAAGTACTCCACAGTGCCTGCTTCTGCCACTGAGGCTTGTCAGTTACCTTCAGCCTCATTTAGCTCATCTCTAAACTACAGCTTCTTACAGACACAGGTGGGAGTTGAGTGCCAGGTAGAAAACAAACATGAATGAGTGTTAAGGGCTTGTACTGATGGGTTTGAGGATTTAAGTCAGGCTGGGTTGTTCCTGTTCATGTCCATTATCTAAGAGCCCCCTAGGTCAGAACATAGGCTCTCTGATCTCTCCCAGGAGCTGTCTTTCCCTTGAGAAGATGAAGGATTTTCAACAAACCTTGAAAGATAACGGGGAAGAGAGGAGATGACTCCGGGGGGACTCCCCCTAGTTACTGTTCCCAAGAGAAAAATTATTGTTGATACTTGGCTTTTTCCACTCTGGGTTCTGTTCCCATGAATGGGGTATAAAAACCCTAGCCCTCAGATCAATAAGTGGAACTGGTTCTGGACTTGTTACCCATCTGACCCATGTATCTTTTATCTCTCTCATACTCACCGGAAAATAAACACTGTCAGGGAAACAGATGCCCGCGACGGATGAGCAGCCCTGAAAAGAGTCCAACAAGCCCTCACACCAGAGGTGCTTGTCCTCTTCTAACATCCCATATACCTCATACAATTCATTTCATATGGAGTGAGGAAAAGGAAGTAATTAAGGACTACACTAGAGTTAGAAACCTGACTAATTAGAAGGAGGGTGTTTCCTTGAAAGAAATAGGATAGTTTATACCAAAGGAGAGTGAAAAGATAGAAGGTGTTGGGGAGGATAGGGGATCTTTTATTGTCTGTTTAAGGAAACTAAGATCCTTAGAATTGTGACTTGCTCAAGGCCACACTTATAATATCTGTATAAATCAAAAGAGAGAAGGGATGAGGTCCATTTGGAAAATTTTGCATTTGAGATGTCAATGGGACACCCAAGTAGAAATGTCTAGCAGGTAGTTCGAGCCTGAAGCTTAAAATGCTTCTGGGTACTTAGCACAGTACCTGGAATATAGTGGGTGCATAATACACATGACTTGAGTTGGGTGATATCTGAATGGAGATAGTAATTTAATCTTTAGGTGCTAATGAGATGACTGAAAAAAAGAGCATATAAGGTGGGGCCAAGATGGTGGAGTAAAAGCAGCGACATGTTTGAGCTCTCCCTCAAACCCTTCCAAATACCTGTAAAAAAATGGCTCTAAACAAATTCTAGAGCAGCAGAACCACAAAAAGACAGAGTGAAACAAATTTCCAGCCCAAGACAACCTGCATGGCTGATTAGAAAGGTGTATCGTGCTGGGCTGAGAGAGAAATGCAGTTCTGCATGGGTGCGCAGGCAAAACAGGCCTCAGCAAACCTAGAGCAGGCCTCAGAGGAAAATCCTTAGAAATATTATGGCCAAATTCCAGAGCTGTCAGGTCAAGGAGAAAATATTGCAACCAGCCAGAAAGAAACAATTCAAGAATTGTGGAAACATAGTCAGTATAACACAGGATTTAGCAGCTTCTACATTAAGGGACAAGAGGGCTTGGAATATGATACTCCAGAGGTCAAAGGAGATAGGATTACAACCAAGAATTCCCTACCCAGCAAAACTAAGTATGATCCTTCTGGAGAAAAAATGGACAATCAGTGAGATAGAGGACTTTCAAGCATTCTTGCTGAAAAGACCAGAGCTGAATAGAAAATTTGACTTTCAAATACAAAACTCAAGAGAACCATGAAGAGTTAAACAGGAAAAGAGAAATCATAAGGGATTTATTAAGGTTGAACTTTTTACATTCCTACATAGAAAGATGATATTTGTAACTCATGAGACCTTTGTTAGCATTAGGGTAGTTGAAGGGGGAAAAATTAAATGTATAGATAGATTGGTAGAAAGAGGGCACAGGGTGAGTTGAAGATGAATGGGTGATATCTGGAGAATATAATTAAGGGGTTAGAGAATTATACTGTGAGAAAGAGAAAGGGAGAGGTAGAATGGGATAAATTATCTCACCTAAAACAGACAAGAAGAGGCATTTACAGTGGAGGGGAAGTGGGGGATGGTGAGAAGGAATGAGAGAATCTTATTTTCATAGGATTGGGCTTAAGGAGGGAATAACATACCCACTCAATTGAGTATGGAAAGCTATCTTACCCACAGGAAAATAAGGGGGGGAGGGGATAAGACAGTGGGGGTTGATAGGAGAGCAGATTGGGGAGGGGGTAATCAGAAGCAAACACTTCTGAGGAGGGATAGGGTCAAAAGAGAGAATAGAGTAAACAAGAGCCAGGATAGGAGGAAGGGAAATAGAGTTAGTTTTCCACAGCATGACTACAGTGGAAGTGTTTTGCATGACTCCGCAAGTATAACCTATATCAATTTGCTTGCCTTCTCAATGAGGGTGGGTGGAGAGGGAGGAAGGAAGAAAATTTGGAATCCAAAGTTTTTAAAAAAATGTTTAAAAAAATTGTTTTCACATGCAACTAGGAAATAAGATATACAGACAGAGTGATATAGAAATCTATCATGCTCTACAGGAAAATAGAGGCGTAAGGTGATAAAAGAAGGGAGGGGGGGAGATAGAAGGGAGGGTAAATTAGGGAAAAGGGTATTCAGAATGCATGCTGCTGGGGTTGGGGGAGGGACGAGATGGGGAGAAAATTTGGAACTCAAAATTTTGTGGAAATGAATGTTGAAAACTAAAAATAAATAAATTAATGGACAAAAAAATAAGTTAAAAAAAAGAGCTTATAGAGACAGAAGAAAAGAGAGACAAAGCACCTTGGGGGAAGGGAACTTTTAGTAAATTTTTAACAACTGGATTTGTGAAACGCATACACACAATATATTTTCAAAGTTTGATCTACAATATTTTTCCATCATTTTCTTAAATCTAGACACTAGTGATTAAACTAACAAAACAACAAATCAATCTCTAATTTGTAGTGTTTGCTGATTTGTGAGATATAAGTGATCACACTAAAATTTTAAAGATGGGTTCTTGAAAGCTTGATTGAGCTGGCGTTAGCATACCACTTTGTACAGAACACTCACAGAGTACAGGACAATGATGATGATCTAGCAAGGGAGACATAGAAGGAGAGTCACACAGGTGGAACCTTGAGAGGGATTCCTAGGATCACTTAGAGGATAAGGGATGTGCCCAGTTGCACACAGTCAGCATGTACCACAGGTGGGACTTTCATCTATGTCTTCATGACCCTTGAGTTATAATCATTACAAAATACCAGATCTTCATGGGTGGGGTGGCAGTGGTGGATAGAGGTTAGGCCTGGTTGCATCAATTTGGGAGTCATCTGTATTAAGATTATCACTGCATATATTGGAATATATGAGACCACCAAGGGAATAAGAGCATCAAAATAAAAGCTCATGGATAACAAAATTATTCAGAATTTTGGGGTGGTCAATAGTGTGAACTGACCATCCTAAAATCCTGGATACTTTTATCTACTTCTAAGAGGTCAAAAAAGGAAAAAAAAACTTAGAAAATTTTATCCTATTTAGCAATTGAGAGATTTAGTAGACTTTTAAAGAAAATGTTTAGTTGAATTGGCATATTGGAAGACATATTACACAGGGTTTAGAAGTGAATGAAAGGAAAGGAATAGAAGTAAGGCAAGTATATGGGGGTTTTTTTCTATGAGTTTGGCTGGGAAAAGGATTAGACAGAATGATAGCTTGAAGGAATGGTAGGATCAAGTGAAGGATTATTTTTTTTTTTAATTAAGAGAAAGATTGGGGTAGGTTTGTAGGAAACAAATATAGATATTGAATAACAGACTGAAAATTAATGAGAAAGAAAAGATAAACAAGAGGGAAAGGATGTGGGTTACAACAAGATCAAGATCACTCATGCAGTGATCCAGTGTCTTCTGGAGAGAACCAAGTTTCTATTAGTACAAGCAGACAAAAAGAATGTGAAGTAAAGAGATTTAGGTAGAAGAAATTGGGTGTGGGGCAAAATAGAATGAGAGGGAAACAGAATAGGAGACTGGAGGGAAAAGGTCAAAACAGGATTTGACAATTAAAGGGTTACTGATGACCTTGTAAGGAGTAGTTTAAACAGAGTTCACTGGCAGGGAGCCAGGTGACAAGGAGTTGAAGAGTGAAAGATCAAATCACCATGTAGACCATTTCTTTTTTTTTTAAAGAAGTTTAGTAATGAAAAGAGAGATATAAAATAAATCAGCAAGAGTTTATTAAGTAGCTACTATGTACTAGGCAGTGTAACAGGTGCTGAGAATGCAGATCCAAAGAATGAAACAATCCCTCTTCACAAAGAGCTTGCATCTCATCTCCTAACTCTGGGCATTTTTATTGACTGTGCTCAATGCCAGGAATGGTCTCCCTCCTCATGCCTGCTTTATGACTTACTTGGCTCCCTTCAAGTACCAGTTAAAATCTCACCTACAGAAAACCTTTCCCAATCTTTCCCTCTTAATTCTAGTCCCTTCCCTCTGTTAATTATCTCTAAATTTTCTTATATAACTTTTTTGTTTTTTATTTTGTTTTTTGCTTTGTTTTTTGCTTTGTTTTTTTTTGCAGGTTACCTTTTTCACTGGAATGTGATTTCCTCGAGAGCAGGAACTGTGTTTTATCTTTCTTTGTATGCTCAGCACTTAGCACATTGCCTGGAACGTAATAAGTACATAATAAATACTTATTGACTGACTGATGGGATGGATCAACACACATATATGTGCATACCACATAAACATAAAGTGAATAAATACAATTGGAGTTAAATACAAGGTGGTTTAGGAGGGGGGACTTAGCAATTGGGGGAATCAGGAAAGTTTTCATGTAGAAAAATGGTATTTTTCATATAGAAATAAAGGTCAAAGGCACAGAGATGAGAAGTTAATGTTGCTATGCTGCTTCTGAAGAAAAGAAAATAGAACAATTTATCTATGTGTGTATGAGAGAGAGAGAGAGGGAGAGAGTGTGAGTAACGAGGAGTAGAAAGATAGATTGGAATAAGGCTGTGTAGGGCCTTACAAGCTAAACAAAGGAGTTTATATTTTGTTGTGATAGGAAACCATTGGAGTTGATTAAGTATGGAAACCACATGGTCAGATGATAGCCTGAATGAGTGGCAGAGTTTCCTATCACCGTAGTTCAGTCCTACATCACCTCTTTCAAAAGCTTCTTATTTGCTCTCCTTTGATCAAGTCTCTCTCCACTCCAGTCCATCCTATACAATGAAGCCCCCCAAAAAATTCTTTAAACATGGATGTGACCATGTAACTCCTCTACTCAACTTCAGTGGCTTTAGTATTACCTCTAAGAAAAAATGCAAACACCCCCATTTAGCTTTTAAAGACCTATACAACCTGGCCCCCAACTTACCTTTCTAGCTTTATTGAATAATACTCACCATCTTGCACTACACAATCAAACCAAATTGCCCTGTACTGTCTGCCTCACACAGGACACAATATTTCCTATAACTACGCCTTAGATCTGTATGTTCCTCATGCCTGGAATACACTCCTTTCTTACTTCTGCTTCAGAATCCCTTTCTTCCTTAAAAATGCAGCAGAAGCAGCAACTTCTCCAGGAAGTCTTTCCCTATTCCTCAGTTAATTTCTGGTTCTTTCTTTTTGAACTACCTTAAATTTAATTACTTTGTATTTATTAATTTTATATTTGTGCTGTATATGTATATATATACATATATATGTATATATACAATACATATATATATATATACATTATCATAATATGTTATATGTAAGAACTGTCTCATTTTTGCACTTATATCCTCAACATATAGTACAGTGCCTGACACATTATAGGGGCTTAATACTTTTTGGTTGATTGATTAAGGGAACTTAAGCCAGAATGGGGGTAATGAACTTGGAGACCAGGGAAGGATGAAGGGACCAAAAGACAAATATTAAATTTAGGAAAAATTGGATAATGAGAATGGAAGAACCGGATATAGTGATTAGAGAGGATCTCTATGTGGGAGTAACTCAAGGCAGCTCACCAACCTGATTGCCTTTCTCTGGTACTCCTTAGCTTATCAATGTCCTTCTTAAAAGTGCTGTTCAAAACTAAATGGTACTAGATATGTGGCCTGACCAGCACAGATTGCAGTAAAATTCTAGCCTCATTCCTGGAAGATATGTGTCCTTAATTCTGCCCAATATTGCATTAGCTCATTCAGCTGTATTTTTGTTAAGATCTGGGTTGGACAAAATGGCCAGTTCTTACTCTAAAATTCTATAAAAGTAGACAGAATTCTCTAGTGAAGTGATCTGGACCAGGGCTGTGTGTAGCTAAAGTGGAGCAGAGATGGATCCACATCATAGGGCTTAGGAAAGTCATCAAACTGGAAGATCAGGGTGTTCAAAGGGAAATCAACTTTAATAATATCCCCAAAAGAAGGACTTGAAATGTCAGAGAATGCAGGATTAACATGTAGATGATTGGGGAAATAGATATCTTCAGATAGAAGGAGAAAGAGAAGGAGAAGAAGGAGGAGAAGGAGAAGGAGAAGGAGAAGGAGAGGGAGAAGGAGAAGGAGAAGGAGAAGGAGAAGGAGAAGGAGAAGGAGAAGGAGAAGGAGAAGGAGAAGGAGAAGGAGAAGGAGAAGGAGAAGGAGAAGGAGAAGGAGAAAGAGAAGTAGAAGGAGGAGAAAGGGAAGGAGAAGGAGAAGGAGAAGGAGAAGAAGAAGAAGAACAAGAACAAGAACAAGAACAAGAAGAACAAGAACAAGACAGGAAGAAGAAGAAAGAGGAGAACAACATAACATGATCATGATCATGATCATGATGGGTTAAGCAAAATATAGGCTGATGAGCTTGATTTTACTAAGAAAATTCTAGAATGTAATAATAAAGAGATTTGAGCAAAGAATTTTATAACTTTTTTCAACATTTTTTGTGAAAAAGATGGAATAATATGGACTTGAAGATAGTACAATTACATTATTTCAGGAACGGTTGAATTGCCAGCTCCAAACAATAGTTACAAAAGGTGATATGCCAATTTAGAAGAGTGGAAAACCAAAAGGAATTATGTTGGGCACACATGCACATGTGTGTGTGTGTGGGTGTTCTTGTGTGTGTGTGTGTGTGTGTGCATGTGTGTGTATGTATGTGTGTGTTTAATTTTTATCGATGACTAGGAAACACTCATAATGTTCTCATCAAATTCTCTAACCACACAAAGCTAGAAGTTATAGTCAAAGCAATGGATAACAGACTCATGATTCAAAAAGATCTTGACAGCCTAGTCTAGGGATGGGGAACCTGTGGCCTTGAGGCTCATGTGGTCTTCTAGGTCCTTGGGTGCATCCTTTTTACTGAGTCCAGATTTTGCAGAACAAATCCTTTTATTAAGGGCATTTGTTCTGTGAAGTTTGGATTTAGTCAAAGGGCCTCACTTGAGTACCTAGAGAGTCACATGTGGCCTCGAGGCTGCAGGTTCCTCACCCCAGGCCTACTCTATTGGGTTGAATATAATCTGAAGAAATTTAATGGGAATAAATCAGTCTTATACTTGGTTTAAAAATATTTTCACTAGAGAAAAGTAGGGGTGGAGCCAAGATAGCTGAGTGAAAACAGTGACTTGCTTGAGCTCTCCCCCAAACCCCTCCAAATACTCATAAAAAATGGCTCTAAACAAATTCTGAAGCAGCAGAACCCACAAAAAGACAGAGTGAAACAAATTTCCAGCCCAAGACAACCTGGATGATTGATCAGAAAGGTGTATTGCGCCGGGCTGAGAGCACAGCGTGGCATGGGCACGCAGGGCGCCTCGAACCTGGAGCAGGCCTCAGAGGATTGAATCTCAGGCAGCTGTGGAGGTTTCCAGACTCCTCTATCCACCAATGCCAAAGACAACTTAGAAGGTCAGTGGGAAAAGTCTGTTTCTGTCGGTGCTGAGACAGGAAGGTGGGGTTTCATCTCCATTCCCCAAAAGCATGGCCCTGGGGGGGGCAGGAGCAGGTGTTTCCCGAACTTCCAGCCCACAGACTGAGGGAGAATCCAGTGGCTGATCAGAGAGGGTTTGCAGGGATCTCTTTGCCAGTGCCGAGGCAGGAATCCCTTGTTTTGCCTGTGTTTGGATCTGGGTCACAGTTCTGGGCGGCAGTGCTGGGGTGAAGAGGAGTACTATTGAGGTGGAGCTTGTAGTGGCTGTGGAGAGGAACCATTCCTCACAGTTA
This sequence comes from Phascolarctos cinereus, assembly GCF_003287225.1. Taxonomy (NCBI): domain Eukaryota; kingdom Metazoa; phylum Chordata; class Mammalia; order Diprotodontia; family Phascolarctidae; genus Phascolarctos; species Phascolarctos cinereus. The sequence goes on along the minus strand of NW_027555625.1, from coordinate 306,296,843 downwards.
CAGGACAGAAAGGAATACAGGCCAGGAAAGGAGTAAACACCTCGCCCCTTATTATACCACCTTAGAAGAATTTAAAATTTACAGGTCCGTACAAGTATCTCTGAAAACAGCTGTACAAACCTCCTAAGCTTGGGATAGTACATTCTCCACATTGGAAGCAGACTCTTATCTTACCAAAGAGTTTAAAACTCAAGTAATTGGCTGGGATCATGAGCAAGCAGTACAAAAAGAGTCAGACCATAGAACCTTACTTTGGTGAAAAAGAAGATCAAAATATACAACCAGAAGAAGACAACAAAGTCAAAGTTCCTACACCCAAAGCCTCCAAGAAAAATATGAATCAGTCCCAGGCCTTGGAAGAGCTCAAAAAGGATTTTGAGAAGCAAGTAAGAGAAGTAGAGGAAAAACTGGGAACAGAAATGAGAGTGATGCAAGAAAATCATGAAAAACAAGTCAACACCTTGCTAAAGGAGACCCAAAAACATACTGAAGAAAATAACACCTTAAAAAATACCTAACCCAAATGGCAAAAGAGGTCCAAAAAGCCAATGAGGAGAAGAATGCCCAAAAAAAAATTGGCCAAATGGAAAAGGAAGTCCAAAAGATTACTGAAGAAAATACTTCCTTAAAAATTAGGATAGAGCAATTGGAAGCTAGTGACTTTATGAGAAATCATGACACAGTAGAACAAATCCAAAAGAATGAAAAATTAGAAAACAATGTGAAATATCTCATTGGAAAAACAACTGACCTGGAAAATAGATCCAGGAGAGAGAATTTAAAAATTATTGGACTATCTGAAAGCCATGATCAAACAAAGAGCCTAGACATTATCTTTCAAGAAATTATCAAGGAAAACTGCCCTGATATAGTAGAACCAGAGGGCAAAATAGAAATTGAAAGAATCCACAGATCTCCTCCTGAAAGAGATCCCCAAAGGAAAACTCCTAGGAATATTATAGCCAAATTCCAGAGTTCCCAGGTCAAGGAGAAAATATTACAAGCTGCCAGAAGGAAACAATTCAAGTACTGTGGAAACACAATCAGGATAACACAAGATTTAGCATCTCTTAAGGACGCAGGGCATGGAATATAATATTCCAGAGGGCAAAGGAGATAGGATTACAACCAAGAATCACCTACCCAGCAAAACTGAGTATAATCCTTCAGGGGAAAAATTGTCAGTCATTGAAATAGAGGACTTTCAAGCATTCCTGATGAAAAGACCAAAGTTAAACAGAAAATTTGACTTTCAAATACAGGACTCCAGTGGAACATAAAGAGGTAAACAGGAAAGAGAAATCATAAGAGACTTATTAAGATTGAACTGTTTACATTCCTGCATGGAAAGATGATATTTGTAACTCATGAGAACTTTGTCAGTATTAGGGTAGTTGAAGGAAAAAAAATTGTATATATGTATATATAGATAGATAGATAGAGGGCACAGGGTAAGTTGAAGATTAAGGAGTCATATCTGGAGAATAAAATTAAGGAATGAGAGGGGATGATACTCGGAGAAGAAAGGGAGAGGTAGAATGGGGTAAATTATCTCACAAAAAAAAGCAGAAAAGAAAAGTCTCTTGCAGTGGAGGGGAAAGGGGGGAAGGTAAGAGGGAATGAGTGAATGTTATTCTCATAGGATTTGGCTTAAGGAGGGAATAATATACACATTCAATTGGATATGGAAATCTGTCTTACCTTAAGGAAAATAGGGGGAGAAGGGGAATAGAGAGCAGAGGGATGATAGAGAGGAGGGCAGATTGGGAAAGAGGGTAATCAGAAGTAAATACTTCTGAAGAGGTACAGGGTCAAAAGAAAGAATAGAATAAATGGGAGGGCAAGATAGGATTAAGGGAAATAGAGTTAGTTTTTCACAACATGTCTACTAAGGAAGTGTTTTGCATAACTGCACATGTATAACCTATATTGAGTTGCTTGCCTTTTCAATGAGGGTGGGTGGGGAGGAAGGAAGAGAGAAAATTTGAAACCTAAAGTTTTAAAAACATATGTTTAAAAAAAAGTTTTCACATGCTACTGGGAAATAAGAAATACAGGAAATGGGGTACAGAAATCTATCCTGCCATATAGGAAAATAGAAGGGAAGGGGATAAGAGAAGGGGAGAGAAATAGAAGAGAGGACAGACTAGGGGAAAGGATATTCAGAATGCATGCCATCTTGGGGTGGGGGGAGGGGGGAGATGGGGTGAAAATTTGGAATTCAAAAACTTGTGGGAGTGAATGTTGAAAGCTAAAAATAAATACATTTATATTTAAAGAAATATTTTCACTAGTATAAGATAAAGATGCAAGTTTATCTGAAAAGTAGCTCAAAATTTAATAGACTGCAAGCTTAATTTTGGTCAGTGGATTTGTGGAATTCTTTCTATTTTTATAGAATTTTTGAGTGAGCAGTGGCCATTTTGTACAATCCCGACCTTACCAAAAATACAGCCAAAAAAGCTAATGGAATATTGGACAGAATGAAGGACACATCTCTTTCAGGAATGAGGCAATCATTCTACTGTAATCTGCACTAGTCATTCTACATATCAAATACCATTTAGTTCTGAACACCAAATTTTTTTTTGCAAGGCAATTGGATTAAGTGACTTGCCCAGGGTCACACAGCTAATGAGCATCATATGTCTGAGGCCAGATTTGAACTCAGGTCCTCCTGATTCCAGGGCCAGTGCTCTATCCAGTGTTCCACCTAGCCATCCCTTTAAACACCACTTTTAAGAAGGACATTGATAAGCTAAGGAGCACCAGAGAAAGGCAATCAGGTTGGTTGAGTTACTCCCACATAGGGATTGCTTGGAGGAACTACAGGTATTTAACATATAGAATAGAAGATTAAGGGGTTCAAGATCTAAGTGACATACTAGACTTGTTCTGTTTGGTCTCAGAGGATTAGGTTAAAGTTCTTCCAAACTCAGATTTAGGCTTAAGGTAAAGGGAATTTTCCTAAAACTTTGAGGTATCCAAAAGTGGAATAGGTTTTCTCAGGAGACTGTACATTTTTACCTTCGTGGAGGACACATATAAAGGACTATATGACCATTTGTTGGTATGTTGTAGAGGGCATTTTTGTTTTTCTGGGTTAAGCTAAATGCTTGGGAAAGACCACTATTTGACATTTTTGTCAGTACTTTAAATAAAGAAAAAAATACAGCATGTGTATGAAATTTACAGATGATGCAAAGTTGGGAAGGATAACTAAAACAATGTGTGACGGAATTAGGTTTCAAAAAAATCTTGACAAGATGCAACATTAGGTTGAGTCAAGTAAGATAAAATTTCAGAATGATCAATTTTAAGTCTTAGCTGTCAATTCAAAAATCAACTTCATAATACAAGATGGAAGAGACATAACTAGACACTTATTTGTCTGGGGGAAAAAGGAGGGGAGGCAATGAGTAAGAGTGAATGATAGCCAGTGTGTATATTGGTATTCATAAAATTCGAATAAAAGAAATGCCCAGTATTTTGGTTGGACTTCCAAGGAATATTTATGGGAGGACATGACAAGAATGACATATGATAAGAAGTGGTGAACTGACCATGGTTCATACCCTAGGAAGGAGTACTGTCTTACATTTTCTGGCTTCCTTAAAAACTTTGTTCACATCATACCTTCTTTGACAGACTCCTAAACACATACACAGTACTTTTCTTCCATCTGTTCTGTATATATCTCATAGGGTTTTTTTGGGTATTCAGGAGGGCTAGCACTATTTTCAGGGCTGCTCATCTACCTTTGGTGTCTACCTGATTCGCCCAACTTTCACCTATGGTTCCAAGATGCTGTAGCATACACAGGGGCCACACCTGAGTAAACCATCTGAGCAGACAGGCTAAACCTGGTTGAGGGTAACCAACAAGCCTCACAACTGTCAGCAAATTGAGGGGATGTCTACTCGAGCATGTGAAGATTTCCCCTGGTGGAATGCGCAGATGAGAACCATTTGTTCCAATGACAATGAATGCTAAAGCAGGTATTGTGGAGCACTCAGAGCTTGGTCAGGCATTAAAGACACCAAGGTCATCTGCTGCATCCTGGGCCATTATCAGTCATCATGATTTTTGTCCTGCCACTGGACTTCAATGACAGAGGAAGAGAGAATGAAGATGGCAACGTTGTTCAGTTCTGACTCACTCAAACCCAGTTCATGTGCAAGTCATGATATTACCCTATGATGTCACTGGTTCTCTTTGAAAACAAAGTAAGCAACAATAATCTTATGTATACATAGTTATTTACATATTGTGACCTCATTGGAACATGAGCTTCTTGAGTACAGGGACAGTGTTTTTGCCTTTCTTTATATACCTTGCACTTACCATGGTGCCTGGCACCTAAAGTGAATTTAATAAATGGCTTATTGGCTGGCTGATAACTTTGTGACCAAGAATTCATAGAACCAAAGAGCTAACTGAGAAACAAAAATTAAGTAACTTTCCTGAGAGTAAACTTCTATTAAATAGAAATAGTAGTACTTGACTGGAGCCTAGGTCTTCTGACTTTAAATTCAGTACCATTTCTACTACACCATAGTGGTATCCTGGAAGAACTTTAAGTTTGTTGGAGGGTAGAAGATGTGGCAGAAAAATAAGAATAAGGTAACTATACAAATAACTACAAAGCTAGTCTGTGGTAAATATGTACAAGAAGCATCAGAAAAAATGCTATGGAAGGTTTAAGAAAGGAGGGAGTGAATGAGAGAAATTCGTTAATCTGTTTTTGTTGTCATTATATTTGTTTATTTGTTTTCCTAACTTGGAACAATAGTTGGTCTTATGTGTTGGAAAGTTAAGAATGTAAGTTGGGCTGGACCCTTCTTTGAATCATTACAAGGGAAACAATTTTGAGATGTAGAAAGGGGGAAAAGAATCTAAGAAGAGAAGAATCCTGACAACTTGATTAGGCCCTTGTGGAAATTCATTAATGTTCTGCTTGTTTATAATGTGCCCATTTTTGAACCTATGGGGATTTCTCCTGGAAAATAATGACATTCCTCCTCCCACAGAATCACGTATTTGCATAATTCCATTGACAGCTTCTTGAACGAGATGCTTTCTGCAATCCTAGTTGTAAGTGTTCTGTGTGGCCTCCAAAGGACTCTGTTTTCCATGGAAACAGTTCAACACCCCCCAGACTCCAATGACTTTGTGACATTGTCAACTAGTGTGAAAGACTTGAAGAGTTCTAGGAATGAGTACTAGAAAAATGCCTTTATTTAAGGTAAGCAAATACGACATAGTACCTAGCATACAAAATAAGGGGCAAATATTGTGTTCCTCAAATGAGAATGTGAAAAGAAGCATATTATAATACAAATAGTAGCTTGCCATCTATTTTATTTCAGCTAAAAAAAATGGAAAGATATGGTCTACGTATTTGCATCCCCTTCCAATTCAAAGGTAAAAAATTTGACACTACAAATGAAGCACTATCCGAGGAAATGAGGACTAAAAAATAAAATAAGTAAACAAAAAAGTCCCTTCCCTTGAAGAGCTTACACTCTTTTGGAGGTATACAGCATGAAACAGATACTTTAGACATATAAAATGATTACTTAAGGCAGCAGAAGAAAACACTAAGAATTAAGGGAGCTTTGGAAAAATTTCTTCGCATAGTCAATGTTCCAAGGACTGGATTTTCAAGTAAGGTTAGAATGACAAGAAATGAAAGTGAGGAAGGTGTACACTTCTGTCATGAAGTATAGCCTGTTTAAAGGCAAATAAGATGAAGTGCCTAATTTAGGAGAGAGAAAGTAGCCCAGTTTGGATATGTATGAAGGAAGGTAATGTTCAATACACCTATAAAGTTAGGGTAAACACAATTCTGAAAGGCTTTAAATGCCAAGATGAGGAGTTTGTATGTAATCCTAGCATCAATGGAGACTATTGTTTATAGGGTCAATAGGTTATTGTCTGAGTTGCGGAATGGTAGTTTAGAGGGAGGCATTATTTTGGCAGCTGTGTGGGAGATGATTGGAGAGAAGGAAGAGCATAGAAGTCAAGTGTCCAATTAGGAGACTATTACAATAGTCCAGGTAACAGATGATATAATAACTTGAATTAGGATAGCATTTATCTACCGAGAGAGAAAAGGACAGATTCAAAGGATACTGTAAAAATACAATGAACATGAAGAAACAATTTTATGTGGAGGTGGAGAGAGATAAGAATTGAACATGAAGTTATGGTTTTGATTATAGATAACTGAGAAGGTGGTGGTGCCTACAAAAAGCAAAAGGTAACTTTGTGGAAGAGATGAACTGGAGAGGATGAGGGGAAGATAATGAATTCCATTTTGGCTATGCTGAGTTTATGATTTCATTGTGACATTTGGGTGGAGATGTCTAAGAAACAGTTGGTAGAATTTAGGAGAGCTATTGAGGCTGGATGCAAAGATCAGGAAGACATATTTATAGATACTATCATTATGGAATCTCCAGAATAGAATGTGAAGATAAAAAAAAAAAAGAGGACCCAGGAAAGAATCATCAGAAAGATATTTAAATACAGGATAGGACATGTATGATTACTCAACAAAGGAGTCTGAGAAGGAATGGTCAGACATATTGGAGGAAAATTAGAAACATAGAATTTAAGAAATTAGAGAGAACTCAGGGTGGAACTATATGTGGTCTGTGTCAGGACAACCCAGGAATGAGAAAGTATACAAGAGAGGTAGTTAATGGTATCAAGTATAGAAAAGTTAAGAAAAATTAAGACTGAAAATCAGCCATTTAACTCAGCAGTTGAGAAAGAAAGACCTAAAATAATATTGCAACTGATTAAGAGATTAACAGAGTAGAAAATATAGAAACAACAAGTATACACAGAATTATCTAAATTGGTTAGGACAGATACAAAATGATATCTAGGTGACAGAGTCAAGAAAGATTTTTTTTAGGATAAAGAAAACCTTGATATGTTTGTAGGTAAGCAGCAAAGAAGAAAGAAATAGTTAGGGAAAGGGGAAAAAAAATATATATATATATATATATATATAATATGGTCAGGGATGACTGATGAAATGAGAGACTGTAATATATGGTATCAAGGGTACTAATGAAGAGGTTGGCCTTGATAAGGAGAAAGGTGGCTAGAAAACACTAGACATGAACTCAGAAGATTGTTTTCATTATTTTTTAACATAAATTTATTTATTTTTAGTTTTCAATATTCACTTCCACAAGTTTTTGAGTTCCAAATTTCTTACCCCTCCCCCCAACCCAAGATGGCATGCATTCTGAATACCCCTTCCCCTGGTCTGCCTTCTCTTCTATCTCTCCTCCCTCCCTTCTCTTATCCCCTTCTCCTTCTATTTTCCTGTACAGCAGGATAGACTTCTGTACCCCATTTCCTGCATTCCTTATTTCCCTGTTGCATGCGAAAACATTCTTTTAAAAAAATATGTTTTTAAAACTTTGAGTTCCAAATTTTCTCCCTTACTCCCTCCCCACCCACCCTCATTGAAAAGGCAAGCAACTCAATATAAGTTGTACATGTGCAGTTATGCAAAACACTTCCTTAGTAGACATGTGAAAAACTAACTCTATTTCCCTTAATCCTATCCTGCCCTCCCATCTATTCTATTCTTTCTTCTGACCCTGTACCTCCTCAGAAGTATTTACTTCTGATTACCCTCTTTCCCAATCTGCCTTCCTCTCTATCACCCCCCTGCTGTCTTGTCCCCTTCACCCCCTATTTTCTTGTAGGGTAAGACAGATTTCCATACCAATTGAATGTGTATGTTATTCCCTCCTTAAGCCAAATCCTATGAGAATAAGATTCCCTCATTCCCTCTCACCTTCCCCTGTTTCCCCTCCACTGTTTTTTTTTTGGTGAAATAATTTACCCCATTCTACCTCTCCCTTTCTTCTCCAAGTATCATCCTCTCTCATCCCTTAATTTTATTCTCCAGATATGGCCCCATAATCTTCAACTCACCCTGTGTCCTCTTTCTATCTATCTATCTATATATACATACAATCTTTTTCCTTCAACTACCCTAATACTGACAAAGTTCTCATGAATTACAAATATCATCTTTCCATGCAGGAATGTAAACAGTTCAATCTTAATAAGTCTCTTATGATTTCTCTTTCCTGTTTACCTCTTCATGTTCCGCTTGAGTCCTGTTTTTGAAAGTCAAATTTTCTGTTTAGCTCTGGTCTTTTCATCAGGAATGCTTGAAAGTCCTCTATTTCACTGAATGACCATTTTTTCCCCTGAAGGATTATACTCAGTTTTGCTGGGTAGGTGATTCTTGGTTGTAATCCTATCTCCTTTGCCCTCTGGAATATTATATTCCATGCCCTGCGGTCCTTTAATGTAGAAGCTGCTAAATCTTGTGTTATCCTGATTGTGTTTCCACAGTACTTGAACTGTTTCCTTCTGGCAGCTTGTAACATTTTCTCCTTGACCTGGGAACTCTCGAATTTGGCTACAATATTCCTAGGAGTTTTCCTTTGGGGATCTCTTTCAGGAGGAGATCTGTGGATTCTTTCAATTTCTATTTTGCCCTTTGGTTCTACTATATCAGGGCAGTTTTCCTTGATAATTTCTTGAAAGATGATGTCTAGGCTCTTTGTTTGATCATGGCTTTCAGATAGTCCAATAATTTTTAAATTCTCTCTCCTGGATCTATTTTCCAGGTCAGTTGTTTTTCCAATGAGATATTTCACATTGTTTTCTAATTTTTCATTCTTTTGGATTTGTTTTATAGTGTCTTGATTTCTCATAATGTCACTGTGTTCCAATTGCTCTATTCTAATTTTTAAGGAAGTATTTTCTTCAGTAATCTTTTGAACTTCCTTTTCCATTTGGCCAATTTTGCTTTTTAGGGCATTTTTCTCCTCATTGGCTTTTTGGACCTCTTTTGCCATTTGTGTTAGGCTATTTTTTAAGGTGTTATTTTCTTCAGTATGTTTTTGGGTCTCCTTTAGCAAGCTGTTGACTTGTTTTTCGTGATTTTCTTGCATCACTCTCATTTCTCTTCCCAGTTTTTCCTCCACTTCCCTTACTTGCTTCTCAAAATCCCTTTTGAGCTTTTCCAAGGCCTGGGACTGATTCATATTTTTCTTGGAGGCTTTGGATGTAGGAGCTTTGATTTTGTTGTCTTCTTCTGGTTGTATATTTTGATCTCCTTTTTCACCAAAATAAGATAATATAGTCTGACTCTTTTTGCGCTGCTTGCTCATGATCCCAGCCAATTACTTGAGTTTTAAACTCTTTGTTAAGGTAAGAGTCTGCTTCCAATGTGGACAGTGTACTGTCCCAAGCTGCAGGGGTTGTATAGCTGTTTTCAGAGATACTTGTAGGGACCTGTAAATTTTCAGTTCTTCACAAGGTGGTATGATAAGGGGCGAGGTGTTTACTCCTTTCCTGGCCTGTGAACAGAAGTATTCCTTTCTGTCCTGTAACTGTGAGGAGGGGTTCCTCTTCATAGCCGCTACAAGCTCCACCATGCCAGCGCTCCTCCTCACCCCAGCACTGCCACCCAGAACTGTGACCCAGATCCACACACGGGCAAAGCAAGAGATTCCTTCTTCAGCACTGGCAAACAGATCCCTGCAGTCCCTTTCTGATCAGCCACTGGATTCCCCCTCAGTCTGTGGGCCAGAAGCTCGGGAAGCAGCTGCCCTGCCCAGGGCCAGGCTCTTGGGGAATGGAGCTGAGACCCTGCCTTCCTCTCTGACCACCAACAGAAAAAGACTTTTCCCACTGACCTTCTAAGTTGTCTTTGGCATTGGTGGATTGAGGAGTCTGGAAACCTCCACAGCTGCCCGAGATTCAGTCCTCTGAGGCCTGCTTCAGGTTTGCTGCGGCCTGCGTGCCCACGCCCGGCGCGATACACCTTTCTGATCAATCATCCAGGTTGTCTTGGGCTGGAAATTTGTTTCCCTCTGTCTTTTTGTGGGTTCTGCTGCTTCAGAATTTGTTTAGAGCCATTTTTATGAGTATTTGGAGGGGTTTGGGGGAGAGCTCAAGCAAGTCACTGCTTTCACTCTGCCATCTTGGCTTCGCCCCCAGAAGATTGTTTTCAATTCTGGCTCTATTGCTCTCTATTTTGTGATTTTGTAAAAGTCACTTAATTCCCTGACCTTGATAAATCTCAGTTTCTCCATCTATAAAATAAGGAATCATGATACCTGTACTACCTACCTTATAAGATTCCTGTGAGAATAAGATTAGACACAGAGAGAATGCAAAAATGATGATGATAATGATGATGATGTTAACAATAATAATAATAATAATAATAATAATAATAACAATAATAGTCACTGTTACTATTGCTGTTGCTACTACTACTGCTACTACAGCTACTACTGCTGCTACTACTACCACTGCTTTTGCATAGTGCCTGCCTACAATGTTCCAGTTGCTATGCAAAGTGTTTTGCAAATACTGTCTCATTTGATTCGAACAAGCCAAGTAGATAGGCATTATTATTATCTCCATTTTATACTTGAGGGAGGCAAACAGAGGTTAAGTGATTTGCCCAAGCTCACAGCTAGTATCTAAGGCAGGATTTGAACTCAAGGTTAGGCAAGTATCTAATCAATATTACCAAAAGTACCAAATTGAATCAAATTGAATACAAACAGGGGAAATCGGTAGAAGTTTGCAAAATAATTCCCCGTATCCCAATCACCTCTTTCCGGACTCCAGGTTCAATGCTCTAAATAATGTGCCTCAAGCTAACTAGATAGATAGGTAGATCTATATCTATATCTATATCTATATCTATATCTATATATATACATACATACACACATATATGTGTATATATCTATATATACATACGTGTGTGTGTGTGTGTGTGTGTGTGTGTGTGTGTGTATTAAAGAGAAGCAACATCATGGTAGTCTCATGTTTAGAGGGTCTGCTCCATTGTCACAAAGTCGTAAAACCTGTGTTCAATTCCTCTCTTGGACACATACTGTGTGACTCTGGTAAAGTCATTTAAACTCTCATTACCCCATGCAACTCTCCAAAACTGTAAGGTATGGAGCTGGTGCCAATCTACAATGGTAGAAGTTTCTACCAAGTTTCTGTAATAAGAAGTTTCTTCATTGGAAAATTATTATATTAATGAAATCAGAGGTTTAGATCCATCCATAATTCACAGGTTACTTTGTAAAACTTAGAGTGTTTCATCAATGTCAGTTTTTATTATTATCAGCAACAGGTTTGGAACTCAAACTAATACATAGATTTAATATTTTTGTTTATTTAGAACATTTCAAAAACTTCTGAAGAAGGTATGTTATAGAATAGATAATGGGTTAGCTGTAGATTGTTAATATTAAAAAGAATCTTGGAGGTTATCTAATTAGTATGATATAGTAGAGAGAAAGCTGGATATGAAGTAGAAAGTGCTGGGTTAGACTCTTGTATCTTCTGTTCATTAAATCTGTAACTTTGGGTAAAATTTTTCATCTCTTCAGACTTTAGTTATCTCATTTTAAAATTTAGGATGACAATATTCACAGTTAATATGTTAAAAACTCACCTGGTTGTCATGAGGATGAAATGAGATAATAAATACAAAGTGTTTTGTAGCTCGCTATCAATATAATTACTATTATGTTATGGTGTTATTATTATTACACTGTGGAAACTGAAACCCAGAGAGATTAATTGACCTTCCCAAGATCCCATAGTTTGTTGATGACAGACCTGGGGATAGAACCCAAGCTTAGCCTTTATGAACTTCCTCTTTTCATATATAAAATGAGGGGGTTAGATTGAATAATTCCCAATGTCTTATCCATTTCTAAGTTCTATCCTATATTTTATATTCCTGAATCCCATTCCAGATCTCTATCCATTCTATCATGTTCCTTTTTATGTCTACTTTCCTCAATGTTCCTGAGGTCTATAAAATAAGGTGTGGCATTTGCCATTATTTTTAAAGTTGTTTTTTTAAAGGATATCTTTTGATTTTTTGTTTTGAGTGTGTGTATATGCATACTAGCTCAGAGTTGAGCACATGGAAATAGAAACTAAAAGTAAATGTGGATAAGCAAATTCCAGGAAACCCAAAGGTGAAATCCATGAGTACAATGTCAGATGGTCAAACCAAGGAAATTATGGATCAGAATTTCTGGCAGACTCAAAGAGTCAGACAAAGACCAGAAATACTAACATAGGATTAAGGCCAAGGATCAGTTAGCCTTAAGATTGAAATCCAGGGACATGATAGTTATGTTACATGGAGTCCAGAACACTAAAACAGCACATAAGATAAAGGTTAGGTAAGCATCTGAGTAACATTAACCAAAATACCAAATTGAGTCTATGATCCAAGCAGGAGAAAGGTGGAAAACTGGTGGAAGCTTCCAAAGGCAGACAGATATTCACAAAAAATGAAACCTCCCCAGAAGTATTCATGACTCAATTACAAAAATAAACTGGTTTAGAGCTAAGGAACTCTCTTGCAGGTGGGGGTAAAGTCTAAGGCACCAATTAGAGACCCAGTGATTGAGGATTTCAAATCCAGCCTCAGATATTTACTAGCTTGTGACCCTGGACAAATCACTGAACTGCTGTCTTCCTCAATTTCCTCAGCTGTAAAATGGAGATAAAAATAACACCTACCTTCCAGGGTTGTGATGAGGATCAAATGAGATAATATTTTTAAAACACTTAGTGCAGTTCCTGGCATATAGTAAGTGCTCAAGAAATGCTTATTTTGTTATTGGTAATTTTTTTTCTTTTTCTTTTTTTAGGAGACTAGTAAACAAGGAAGGAACACATTTACCATTGAAGGTATGATTCAAGTTACCATTGTGATATAATACAAATAGCACTGAATTTGGAATTGGAGGACCTAGCTTTGTGATGTATTTCTGGCATGCCACTTAACCATTCTAGGATTCAACTTTTTTAACTGTAAATAGAATGAAAAGGTTGAACAATTTGATATCTAAGGTCTATTCCAGTTCTAAATTCCAATAACCTATGAGCCTAAGGTAGAGACTTAGTCTCTGGAATACATGGCTGGGTCCTGGTCTCCAAGGAACTGGGATATTAAGATCAGAAAAGAACCAATGGTGAGAATGACTTGATGCAGAGCCAGCAAGCAACTGCCATAAGACTTCTTAAATCTTCCCTGTCTGAGACAAGACTAGTTCAAATTTGTAATGGGGTCAAATATTCAGGAAGTAGTTCAGAAGGCTTCTCTGCCTGAGCTCAAGAGATAGCATACAAGAAACAACATAGGAAGTTACACAGAAACTGAACAGGACACAGGATCATGGAGCTGGAAAGAGCCTTAGAAATCATCTATGAGGGGCAGCTAGGTGATGCAGCGGATAGAGCACTGGCCTTGGATTCAGGAAGACCCGCGTTCAAATCTAGCCTCGGACACATAACATTTATAAGCTGTGTGACCCTGGGGGAGTCACTTAACCCTATTGCCTATCCTAAAAAACAACAACAACAACAACAACAACAACAAAAAAACTAACCAGAAATCATCTATGACAACTGCTTCAGTTTACAGATGAACAAACTAAGGCCCACAGTGAGGAAGTGATATGCCAATGTTATGTGATGAAGGACAAAGGCAAAACTACAACAAAAATCTCCTGAATACAAGCATCTTTCCACTGATATCACAGACTGAAGTACAGAAAGTGAATAGAATTTGAACCCCATCTTCAAAAACAACTTTTTTTCTAACCAAAGGAAACATTAATAAAATTGAAATTAAGAAAACTGTTGAACTAATATATAAAACTAAGAGCTGGTTTTATGAAAAAATCAATAAAATAGATAAGCCTTTGGTTAATTTAATTAAAAAAAAGAAAGAAGAAAACCAAATTACTAGTATCAAGAATGAAAAGGGCGAAGCTACCACCAAGGAAGAGGAAATTAAAACAATAATTAGAATTATTTTGCCCAACTATATGCCAACAAATTTGACAATCTTAGTGAAATGGATACATATTTACAAAAATATAAATTGCCCAGATTAACTGAAGAGGAAGTAAAATACTTAAATAACCCCATCTCAGAAAAAGAAATTGAACAAGCCATTGATGAACTCCCTAGGAAAAAATCTCCAGGGCCAGATGGATTTACATGCAAATTCTATCAAACATTTAAAGAACAATTAATTCCAATACTATATAGACTATTTGGGAAAATAGGTGAAGAAGGAGTCTTACCAAATTCTTTTTATGATACAAATATGGTGTTGATACCTAAACCAGGAAGAGTCAAAATAGAGAAAGAAAATTATAGACCAATTTCTCTAATGAATATAGATGCAAAAATTTTAAAAAAATATTAGCAAGTAGATTACAGCAACTTATCACAAGAATAATACACTATGACCAGGTAGGATTTATACCAGGAATGCAGGGTTGGTTCAATATTAGGAAAACTATCAGCATCATTGAGCATATCAACACAAAACCAACAGAAACCACATGATCATCTCAATAGATGCAGAAAAAGCTTTTGATAAAATATAACACCCATTCCTATTAAAAACACTAGAAAGCATAGGTATAAATGGAGTCTTCCTTAAAATAATAAATAGCATATATCTAAAACCTTCAGCAAGCATTATATGTAATGGGGACAGGCTAGAAGCATTTCCAATAAGATCGGGGGTGAAACAAGGATGTCCATTATCACCACTGTTATTCAATATTGTACTGGAAATGTTAGCTTTAGCAATAAGAGAAGAAAAAGAAATTGAAGGCATTAGAATAGGCAAAGAAGAAACAAAGCTATCACTCTTTGCAGATGACATGATGATATACTTAGAGAATCCTAGAGAATCAAGTAAAAAACTACTTGAAATAATAAACAACTTTAGCAAGTTGCAGGCTATAAAATAAACCCACATAAATCATCAGCATTTCTATATATTACCAACAAAGCCCAACAGCAAGAGATAGAAAGAGAAATCCCATTTAAACTTACTGTAGACATTATAAAATATTTAGGAGTCTACCTCCTGAAACAAACCCAGGAACTCTATGAACACAATTACAAAACACTTTTCACACAAATAAAATCAGATCTAAATAATTGGAAAAGCATCAGTTGCTCATGGGTAGGCCGAGCTAATATAATAAAAATGACAATCCTACCTAAGCTAATTTACTTATTCAGTGCCATACCAATCAAACTACCAAAAAATTATTTTATAGAGTTAGAAAAAATAATAACAAGATTCATTTGGAAAAACAAAAGGTCCAGAATATCAAAGGAACTAATGAAAAGAAATGCAGGGGAAGGTGGCCTAGCAATTCCAGATCTTAAATTGTATTATAAAGCAGCAATCATCAAAACTGCTTGGTACTGGCTAAGAAATAGGGAGGTGGATCAGTGGAATAGGTTAAATATGCAAGACACAGTAGTCAATGACTATAGTAATCTATTATTTGATAAACCCAAAGACCCCAGCTTCTGGGATAAGAACCCACTCTTTGAAAAAAACTGCTGGGAAAACTGGAAAAGAGTATGGCAGAAACTAGGCATAGACCCAAATCTCACACCATATACCAAAATAAAGTCAAAATGGGTTCAGGACTTAGATATAAAGGCTGATACCATAAGTAAACTGGGAGAACAAGGAATAGTTTACCTATCAGATCTATGGAGAACAGAAGAATTCATGACCAAACAGGAGATAGAGAACATTATGAAAAGCAAAATGGATAATTTTGATTACATTAAATTGAAAAGTTTTTGCACAAACAAAGCCAATGCAACTGAAATTAGAAGGAAGGTAGAAAATTGGGAAAGAATTTTTACAACCAGTCTTTCTGATAAAGGCCTCATTTCTAAAATATATAGAGAATTAAGACAAATTTATAAGAACACAAGCCATTCCCCAATTGATAAATGGTCAAAGGATATGAACAGCAGTTCTCAGATGAAGAAATTAAAGCCATCTATAGTCATATGAAAAAATGCTCTAAATCATTATTGATTAGAGAAATGCAAATCAAAACAACTCTGAGGTACCACATCACACCTATCAGATTGGCCAACATGACAAAACAGGAAAATGATAAATGTTGGAGAAGATGTGGGAAAATTGGAACGCTAATACATTGTTGGTGGAGTTGTGAAATGATCTAACCATTTTGGAGAACAATTTGGAACTATGCCCAAAGGGCTACAAAAATGTGCATACTCTTTGATCCAGCAATAGCACTTCTAGGGCTATATCCCAAAGAGATCATACAAATGGGAAAAGGACCCACATATACAAAAATATTCATAGCAGCTCTTTTTGTGGTGGCAAAGAATTGGAAATTGAGAGGATGCCCATCAATTGGGGAATGGCTGAGCAAGTTGTGGTATATGAATGTAATGGAATACTATTGTTCTATAAGAAATGATGAACAGGCTGACTTCAGAAAAACCTGGGAAGACTTATATGGTCTGATGCTGAGTGAAGTGAGCAGAACCAAAAGGACTTTGAATACAATAGCAGCCACGTTATGCAATGACTAAGAATGTTAAACTGAACCCTTCTCAGCATTATGAGGATCTAAGACATCTCCAGAGGCCTCAGGATGGAAAATGCTGTCCACATCCAAAGAAAGAACTATGGAAGTCGAATCGCTCTCACTTATTTTTACCTTTGTTGAGTTTTGTTTCATCTTTCTGATGGTTCCTCCTATTGGTTTTAATTTTTACTTACAACTTTACTAATATGAAAATATGTTTAATGGATATGTAAATGTAAAGCATATGTCAGATTGTGCGCCGTGTTGGGGAGGGGGGACGGAGAAAAAGGGAGAAAAAATTTTCAACTCAAAAGCATATGGAAAAAAAATAAAAAAAAACCAACTTTTTCCTGAGCAAGCATTCATGCTTCCATTTTGTGTACTTGGGAAAAGCCAGAATTTTCAATCCCTTCCCAAAAGATGTAAGGAGTTTCATATTACTGCATGAAATCGTTGAGATTATCTTATGTAGTAAATAAGGAAACTGAGGCCCAGTAAAGTAAAGTATATTTTTCATGATCACACTTACAGTGAGAAGCAAAGTGGGACTATAATTGATGTCTTCTGACTCCAGATCTATTGCCCTTTTGTCTATGCCACAGATGTTCCCAGATGCTGTCTTTTGGTGATGTCACTTAGCATATGACCAACCCAAATATGACCCATTCTATCCAGGAAAAAAATGTGCAGCCTAAGCTCCTTGAAAGTAGGTACTATTCAATTTGCTTTTGTATCCTTAGTATGTATTTTTGCATGCAGAAGTTTAAATCATTGGGCTACACAACTTTTTAAATCAAATGGTCTGGGATCCTATTCAGCACCACAAATAGCACATACCTCTCTGTTTCGCAGAATTTCCAACTCCCAGAACTGAGACAGCAGAAATCTTCTAAATATGGCTTGCATGTATACAGAAAATTACCTCTGCAATATTCCTGAGAAGTAGTTATCCAACATCTAATGGAAGACCACCAGTGATGGGTAACTCTCTACCTCCTACTGCAGTTTTGGACTTATCTAATTATTATTATTATTATTATTACTATTATTATTACAAGTGGAAATCAGCCTCTTTTCAACTGTCATGAATCACTTGAATTATTTCCTTCTTGGAAAAATATAACATGGCTAAAATCCTTTCCATATCACTTCCCTTCAAATAATTGGAAACCACAAGAACCCCACCCCACCTCTCTCTTTTCTTCTTTAGGCTAACTTACTATTGGAAATGACCCTTCGTTTTCAGCCCTTTCACCATTCTGACTACAAGCTTCTGGTTGTGTTCCAGTTTGCCAATGTCTTTCCCAAATTCAGTGTCCAGAACTGAGGATATTACTTGAGATATAGTCTGAGTGTACCTGTAATTGTATGATATTTATTCTACTTCTCATCCTGATAGTGATGGCCATACTCTGGCCATACTCTAGCTTCCCAACTATTCAGTACATCTCTAAAATGTTATTACAAGATCCAAATAAAATACTGTAGATTTGATCTGACCAGGGAAAAGTATAGTGGGATGATGACCCTTCGCATTCTGAACACTGCCTGTCTTAATACAGCCTGAGATCATTGCTTTATCCTTCAACCTCTTGTCATACTTGGGTCACTTTCCATATCTTTTCATGTGAGACACACATGCAATTCTCTGATCAAAGATGAGTAGAAGCAATGGGACCTGGCCTGAGGGTGACATAGCCAGGAAGATGAGATAGAGAATAATAGCAGGGGTAATGCTATAGTTTAATTTCCCTGCTATTTCCTCTTCAGAGTCAAGCATTAAGAACTGCTGCAGGGACAGTAAAACAGCTCTCTTTGCCCATTCTCTATCTCTCTTTAATGTAAGCAGAGACTTAAATACGATTGAGTTAATCTTTGAAGAAAACAGAAAGTACTGTAACAATAAAGGCCGTAACATGGTTACAAATGAGAGCTACTGCTCCCCTCTGCATTCTAAATTCTAGAGATAATTCTGCAGAGCTTCATTACCAGAGTATAATTGTGTTATAGAACTCTAAATCACCCTGGTACACTTAACTGGCAATAACATTAAGATAGCGCAGATATTCATTTTAATTAAAACATAGCCTCAAACTATTTCCTTGTGTTAAGAGGCAAAACTTTCTCTTTTTTTTTAAGCAGAAACTTTCATTTGTTAGTACATCCAGGGCCAGCAGAGGATCTTAGATTTAAACACAATAGGGAAATTGCACTTTACAAATCCTGATCGGTTAAGGCTTCACTGAGGAAGCTGAACAAATGGAAGCCAAGTCCCATTCATTGTCTCTTCTTGAGCTTAGAGGTACTGTTCGGCAGTGGAGAATTCTCCAAGAATCACAGAGTCTCAGAACTGGAAGGGGCCTGAGAGGGCAGCTAGTCAAATCCATAACTCAATAGGAATTCAGCCAATAACTCCTTTTATATGGGTCAGCCAGACTCTGTTTGTAGCTCTTCAGTGTTTGCAAACTCAATATATCTTGAGGCAGCCTGTTCCACTTTTGACTTGTTCTAATTGTCAGGACATTATTTTTCTTGCATTCATCTAGAATCTACCTCGGTGAAATCTCTCCACAGTTCTCCCAGTTCTTCCCTCAGTAGCTGAAAGGACATCCTGCTTTCACGTGACAGCCCTCAAATAATGGCTGACTCAAAGTCACCTCCTTCACAAAACATCATTCATTCAGGTGTTCATTAAATCTGCAAGTCATTAGTGTATACAAAGTCCTAGAAAATGTGAAAGATTTAGAAATAAAGTCATGGTGCCTTCATTCATGGGATTTATAGTAATTTCCACTTGACAGGTTCCATAATTTTGCAAATAAATACCAAAAATTTACCGGATGAAAGCCACAGAATAGTAATTGTAATTATTCACCTGACTCTCACTTTTTTTCAAATCTGTCCTTATAATTAAAAGATAGGGTCTGGGATACAATCTACCTCAAACCTTTCTCTCCAGACATTCCTCTTACTACATTGATACATAGATCCATGTTCTAACTCTGACTTATTGACTAATTGACTCCTGTAAAAGCCCTAAATATTTTTACTTCTTTACCTCTGCTCACTACATTCCCCTACCTGGAATGCCATCCTCCTTTTTAACATATTCAAAGCCTAAACATGACATAAGACTCAGCTCCAGATCAATTTCTCAGGAATCATTGGAACTTAGAGCTGGAGTTAGCTTCTCCAACTTTCTAACCTAAGCAGAAAATAATCTCACCACTAAGCACAAGGGGAAATGAATGACCACTTATCAAATGCCTATCAGGTGACAGGCACTGAGCTGAGCTCTTTAAAAATACTAACTCATTTGATCCTGACAACAACCCTTTGAGGTACATGCTATTATTACCCCCATTTTACAGTTGAGCAGACAGATTTAGTGACTTGCCTGGGGTCATGCAATTAGTAAATGTCGAAGGCTAAATTTGAACTTTGGCCTTCCTGACTCCAGGTCCAGCATTCTATCCAGTCTGCAACCAAGCTGCCTTGATAACCAACCCTGCCCATGATTTAGGCCTGCACGGCAAAATGCTGCTCATTGTGTGGATCTTTTGATATCTTCCCTGGAACCTAAGAATAACATCAGAATACCTTCCTCATGAAATCCCTAGGAATCTACTATTAACCAGGGAGGCAGCATGTTGTAGTTTAAAGAGCACTAGAGATGGAATTCAAGTTCTCACTTTACTACTAAGAAATTTTCTTCAAGTCTCATTTTCTTTATCTGTAAAATGTGAGAGTTATATTACATGAACTCTCATGTCCCTCCAGTTCAATGTCTGTGTCCTGAAATTCATAGGGATCCATTTCAGTTATAAAATCTGATGTTTTATACTCTAACATTTTCTTCTAAGGATCTAACATTTTGGGATTCTAGGAATCATTATGTAATAGGATATTTCAATTGAGCATATTTGTATAAAACCCGGAAGCCCACCCACCCACCCATATTTCTATTGAATAGACTTTCTAAAAGTACTGATAGCATTTGCAAATCATAAAACTGAGAAAAAGGTCCTTGCAGCATTTCCATTCCCAGACTGAAGATGCCTTGAAATGAGAAGAGACAAAGTTACAATGCCTCCAGGCTTCCAGTTAAAGATTTCAAATATTTCTAATTTCTCCAATTTAACTTCATTTAAATTTTACTGAGAGGTAATTGCACTGAATTAATATAGTTACAATTATGCTGAAATCAATCCATTAACATCTTGAAAAATCCTATTAATCTGGCAGAAATGTTATGGATAAAAAACAGAAATATACAGTCTATTTAGAGCTCAGATTAACATAATAAGAATTCTGCAGATAATTTTTTTTAGCATTTACATGCCTTAAGACCAGGGGCCATTTCTTAAATTTTTATGTCACCTGTAGCTGTGAGTCTTTCAATAATTCTGAACTCATATGAACCAAGTCTGATCCTAGGACCCTCACCCAAAATAGGGCCACTTTACTTTGTTTTCTTACCCTTTTCCCAGTTTTATTACTAGGAAATCTCTAAAATATAATTTAGCTTGTTTCTAAGTTTCCTCTAAATATGGATAGCAGGGTCCTCAAATCCCACAATGAAATTCAATGTAAAATATGGGTATTGACTATGGGGAAGCCTTTATTTTAAGCATCAAAGAAAATACATAAGTGCAAAGGACTCACAGGAGTCCATGAACACATAAAGCCCTCAAAATGTTCATTAGATTGCCCTAAGGAAGACAGACACTTTGTAGACTATTGCATAAGCACTGCCCATTAACCCTGAATATGCACTACTCAAGCAACTTGTAACAATAGGAGGGCAGAGTTAGTAAGGTCCACACACAGACATACACACAGGTACCATTGATGTTTGTGCAGTTTTCTAGCTGCAAAAGGCCACATTGGTGGTTTTCTTCCTTGTGCAAAGAACATATTGATAAGAAAATATCATTAAAAAAATCATATTCTCATTCTCTTTGATCTCTCTACAGCCTTTAATGCTTTTGGTAACTCTCCTCCTTGACACTTTCCTCTCTCTAGATTTTGGGGACATCATTCTCTCCTGATTCTTCCATCTATCTGCTGATTCTTTCTCTGTCTCTTTTGCTACATCCTCTTCTAGATCATGCTTTCTAATTATAGGCCTCAGAATTCCATCTTGGGACTTTTCTCTTCTCTCTCTATACTACTTCACTTGGTGATCTCATCAGTCCCCATGGATTTAATTACCATCTCTATGCTGATGGTTCTTAAATTTACCTGTCCTGCCCCAAAGTCTCTGCTGACCTCCAAGTTAGCATCTCCAACTGTCTTTCAGTCATCTCAAATGATGTCTAATAGTCATTTTAAACTCAATGTGTCCAAAACAGAACTCATTATCTTTTCCCCAAACCCTCCTACCCTTCTACCTTCCCTATTACTGTAGAGGGCAACACCACCATCTTAGTCACAGAGACTCAAAACCTAGGAGTCATCCTAGACTCCTCACTATCTCTCACCCTTCCTATCCAGTCTATTGCCAAATACTGTTGATTTCACCTTTGCAAAACCTCTTGAATATACCCCCTTTTCTCCTCTAACACTGGCATCATTGTAGAGCACACATTCGTCACCTTACCCTTGAATTATTGCAATAAATTGCTGGTGGTTCTAGGTACCCATAGACTCTCCACACTCCAATCCACCCTCCATTTATCCAACAGATCCAATAAACTCCAATGACTACATATTGTCTCCAGGACTAAATACAAAATGCACTATTTGACACTCAAAGCCATTTACAGCCTAGCCACCTCCTATCTTTCCCATCTTCTTACATCCTATTCCCTGTTAAAGACTCCTTGATCCAGTGACACTGTTCATTGTGGCTGTTCCATAAATAAAATATTCCATCTCTCAGCTGTGGGCATTTTCTTTGGCTATTTCCCATGCCTGGAATTCTCTCCTTCCTCTGCTCTGACCACTGATCTCCCTGGCTTCCTTTTTGAATTAACTAAAACCCACCTTCTACAGGAAACCTTCCCCAACCCCTCTTTACTTCATTGTCTTTTCTGTTAATTATTTCTTATTCACCCTGTATATAGGTCACTTTGCATGTATTTGTTTGTATGTTGGCTCTCCCATTTGGTAGCTAGGTGGCACAATGAATAGAATATTGGGCCTGAATTCAAGAAGACTCATCTTCATGAGTTCAAGGCTGGCCTTAGATTCTTACTAGCAGTATGACCCTGGGCAAGTTGCTTAACCCTGTTTTCCTCGGTTCCTCATATGGAAAATAAGCTGGAGAAGGAAATGGAAAACCACTCCAGTATCTTTGCCAAGGAAACCCCAAATAGGGGGCACCTAGGTGGCAGCTAGGTGGTGCAGTGGATAGAGCATGGGCCCTGAAGTCAGCAGGACCTGAGTTCAAATCTGGCCTCAGGTCAAACACTTGACACTTACTAGCTGTGTGTCTGTGGGCAAGTCACTTAACCACAATTGCCTATAAAAAAAAAAAAAAGAAAACCCTAAATGGAGTCACAAAGAGTCAGACAGGACTGATGACAACTCTACAACATCTCCTTTTATAAACTATGTGAGGGCAGGAACTATCCGTTGCCTTTCTTTACATCCACAGCACATAGCACAGTGGTTGCCGTGTAGTAGATGTTTGATAAATCTTTCTTCATTGATTGAAATCTCTCCCTAGGGGGTTTGGTGTCCAAATGTTTGAACTCAGGAATTCTATTTCGCCTAATTATCAACAAGGTAATACCAACAGTTGTGAAAGTTTACCTAAAATATATCTAGTCTTGCTTTGTTCAGAAAAGCAAAGTAAAAGAAGACTCCAGGGATTTGAAATCCAGAAATTCCCCTAGTAGTATTACACTTGTTTTTTCTTTTAAATCATCATCACTAATGGGCTACAGATGCAGAATAAGACATAAATGTTCAGACACAATGTGGGAGTTTTCCTTGACTGTTTATGTATATTTGTTACAAGACCTTTTAAAAAAATTATTTCCCAATGGGAGGGAGGGAAAGAGGAGAGAGAAAGGAAAAATGCATTGAAACAGCATTTTTAATGCAAAAAAAAAGTAATAGAAGGAAGGGAAGACATGAGCACTGACAAGGAGGACAGCTTTGAAAACCACAGATTGAATTTATTACATATTTAAAAAGAAAAACAAGCTGCTAATAATAGAGACCTGTGGTTTCATGTAAAATCTTCTTTGTGTTCTATTATGTACATGGAAATGCCCATTTTATTTGATATTTGTTAAGTTCAAATCAAATGAAGTCACATATACACACACACACCCCTCTACATATATGTGCATATATGTGTATACATGCATGCATGCATGTGTGTGAGTACACATATATACATACATGTGTGTATATATACAATGCACATATACATGTGTACACACATATACACATACATATATGTGTATATGTGTGTATATACATATGCGTGTATATATCTATGTATGTGTGTATATATATATGTATATACTCCTCCTGGGTGGCAATGCCAAGAAAAATCCTCATCCACCAAAATCCTGCTGGGTGATCTAGTTTAAAAGCAAGTAAAAGAAATCATATAGGGAGGGCACAAACTGTTCTATAGATCATTTTTATGTAATCACAGGGGAGTGGCAGCTCTTTCCATGAATATCTGATCTCCTTCACCTCAGTCACGCAGTCATCAGAGGGCAGCTCTATTTTGTTTCCCCCACATCTTCTTGTTGTAACCTCTTTTTGTCTTTTTAAAATTCTAGATCTGAATACTAAAACTTAAATACAAAATAAAAAAGAACACATTATAAACTTAAATATTAAAACTTAAACATCAAACAAGAAAAGAAAAAAGCATGTCATATACAGCAGAATGTAAGAAAGGATTAAAAATATATAGCAATAAATTTCCATTGCAAGAAGGCCTATGTAATAAATGCTACATATTGTGTTGAGAGCTGTCCATCTTTGCTTCCTTGTGAATTTTCTTTTGCTCTCTGCTTTGCATTTTTTACTTTCATCTTTTCCCCCTTTGCTTTCTCTTCCAGAAGCCTACAACTAAGTATAGATATATTTATAGATAGATATAAATATAGATATACACACATATGTATATATACATACATGCATATATACATACATACATGTAATGACATATACTTTCCCTAACAAATTCTGCTCCTGATATTTGTTTTTACGTTTGCGTATATCTCTTATTTTCTATCCTTCCTGACCCTGTACTTTACTTCTACCTACTACCTTGCCCTCCTATTACTTAACCTACCCCTCCCAAGGATTTTTCCCTTATCCTCCCACTCCCATCTAAACACCCTTCTATATCCCCCTTTAACCTATTCCCTCAACCTCTCCTCTTCTTCTTTATCCTCTCCTTTCTCCCTATCCCATTACATTAAATGTTTCTTTCTGAATTTAGAAGACTTTTATCCTCTTCTAGATATATATGTATTATTCCCTCTTGAACCCAATCCTTATGAAAGTAGGTTTTCCAGAACTAACAGCCTTCCTCCCCAATCGAATCCCTCTGTGTTTGTTCTTCCTCTTACACTTCATTTGTAACATGCTTTAAAGACACATCATGCTCAGGTTTACCCCAATCTTTTTATGAAATACCCAATTACTACCAATAATTTTAGACATATGTTTTACATTTTACATACATAAAAAGTGAACAGTCCGTCCTTACTGAGTCCTTGTAATTAGCATTTGGTCTGTATCTTATATTTTCTCTTGGGTCTTGTATGTCAAATCTTCTATTAAGTTCAGGTTTGTGTTTTGTTTTGTTGTTTTATTAACAAAGTCCTGAAAGTCTGACAATTCATTAAATATCCATCTTTTTTCATTCAGGATTATGCTTAGTTTTGCTGGGTGTGATATTTTTGGCTACAACCCTAGTTCTTTTGCTCTTCAATATATAGTGTTCCAAGACCTATGGTCTTTTAACGTCACCACTGCTGGGTCTCGTGTGATTCTAATTGTGGCACTGCCATATTTATTTATCTTTCTAGTTGTTTGCAATATTTTATCTTTTTTTTTAAGGCAATTGGGATTAAGTGACTTGCCCAGGGTCACACAGCTAGTAAGTGTCAAGTATTTCGTATGAGATCGGATTTGAACCCAGGTCGTCCTGACTGCAGGACTGGTACACTATCTACTGCACCACCTAGCTGCCCCCAATATTTTATCTTTTAGCTGAAGGTTTCAGAACTTGACTACAATATTCCTGTAGGTTTTCCTGGTAGGATCTCTTTCAGGGAGTGATTGGTGGATTTTTTCTGTTTCTACTTTCCTCTCTTGTCCTAATGCTCCAGGACAATTTTCTTTAATTATTTTTTGCATTTTTCTTTTTTATCACAGCTTTCAGGTAGTGCAATATTCTTTTGATTTTTTCTTCTTGGTCTGCTCTGCAGATGAGTGGTTTTTCTTATGAGATATTTCTCATTCTCTTCTATTTTTTCATTCTTTATATTTTGTTTCATTACTTCTTGATCTTGTATAACTTTTCTGGCTTCCCCTTGCCTAATTCTGATTTTCAAGGAGTTGTTTTTTTTTCTTTTTTTCCTTAAGATTCTAAGAGCCAACCAATTCCAATTGGTTGACCCTCTTTTCACAATTTTTTTTTCTGGGATTATTCCTTTTTTTTTTAGTTCTATGAATTCTTTTTGGACAGGTCACCAATTGATGCCGTTTGATGTTACTTTTTGGGGTAGAACAGGGTTTCTTTGTTTCAGTATCCTTCTCTGAAGATGAACCACAGTCTTCTCTATTCCCGTAGTAACTTATTATGGTTGGATTCTCTCTCCTTTGCCTCTGCATTATGTTTTTATTATTATTATTTGTAGTATCTCAGTTTTGGTAATTACTTCTAGTCCTTGGCTATGGAGGATGTTGCCTCTGGCCTCAGATCCCCCTTCAGTTCTCCCCTTTCATCTGGAACGAAATCCAAGACCTCCAGCCTCCTGTAAGTGTCCACAGCCAGCAGCATCCCATGCTTCTGCACTTACCAACATGTGCTGGTTCTTTCTCACCCCCACCACCCCACCACCACCCCCCTTCCCTCACCAAATCTCCACAGCATAGCTGTGTCTGACATTCCTTGTCAGGAAAAGTTCCCTCTATCTTCACTGCTTAGATGCCCACCTCCCCTCACTGTCCAGGGGTGGGGGTAAGGTTAAAAGTTCCTGTAGCTGGGGCTAAGGCAGCCTCCTTACCCAGCTAAACTCAGGGCTTGCTACTTGTTATTTAAGAGGACCTAGCCTGGAGGTGTTTACTCTTCACAGGAACCATACCTTTTCCTGAGATTTTTCTTCAGATCTTCTCCAATTTTTCAGGGAGAACCCCTGTTCTGCCCGTACTCCTGTTTATTTTTACCAGTCGATGTTTACCCTGAGGCACTTTTTAATATATTTTGTAGAGGAAAATCTTATGAACTTTGAATTTTCTGACCTACTCTGCCATCTTCCCAGAATCCTCCAGTCCTAGTTTTTTTTTTAAACTAATCAGTGAAACATTTATTGGTTATGCAGATCTGGGCCTCTTCTGATCAACACTCTTTACATGCATGTCATTATGTAATATTTTCATCGGTATATTACCACTTACTAGGTTGATAATTCCTGAGGGAAGTGACCATGTCTCATCAAAACTGTTTCTCTCTATAACTCATGCTGTTGTCTACACAAAGCCAATACATAATAGTTATTATATTGTATGAAAATACCATCCTTAATATAGCAATACAATTTTATTGACCTGACATTGGTATAATCATTGAATATCAAGATTAAAATGATTTCAGAGACTATCTAATCCAAATCTAAAGAAAGTCCATCCAGTTATTGTTGCAATTCATTACTTCAAAAGACCATCTATTCCACTGATAAGCAGCTAAATTTATTTCTTTTTTATTGTGACATTTACTTTATTTTTATTAATTAATTTATTGTTTTTTTCAACATTCACATCCACAAGATTTTGAGTTTCAAATTTTTCCCCCATCTTTCCCCTCCTCCCACCTCAAGATGGTGTGCATTCTGAATACCCCTTCCCCAATCTACCCTCCCTCCTATCATCCCTCCCCTTTCTCTTATCCCTTTCCCCTTCTATTTTCCTATGGGGTAGGATAGATTTCTATACCCCATTGCCTGTATATCTTATTTCCAAGTTGTATGTAAAAACAATTTTTTACATTCATTTTTAAAACTTTGAGTTCCAAATTCTCTCCCATCCTCCCTCCCCACCCACCTTTGTTGAGAAGGCAAGCAATTTGATATAGGTTATACATGTGTAGTCATGCAAAACACTTCCATAATAGTCATGTCGTGAAAAACTAAATATATTTCCTTCCATCCTATCCCATCCCCAATTTATTCTATTGTCTCCTTTGACCATGTCCCTCCTCAAAAGTGTTTGCTTCTGATTACCCCTCCTCCAACTGCTCTCCCTTCTATCATCCCCTCTTTCTTATCCCTTCCTTCTATTTTCCTGTAGGGTAAGATAGATTTCCATACCCAATTGATTGTGTATGTTATTCCCTCCTTAATCAAATTCAATGACAGTAAGATTCACTCATTCCCTCTCCCTCTCCCTTCTTCCCCTCCACTGTAAAAGCTTTTTCTTGTCTATTTTATGTGAGACAATTTACACCATTCTACCTCTCCCCTTCTCCTTCTCCAAGTATAATCCTCTCTCATCCCTTAATTTTAATTTTTAGATGTCATCCCTTCATATTCAATTCACCCTGAGTGAATATATATATATATATATATATATATATATATATATATATATATATATATATATATTCCCTCCAACTACCCTGATACTGAGAAAGGTCTCATGAGTTATAAATACCGTCTTTCCACATAGGAATGTAAACAGTTCACTTTTTTTTTGGCTAGGCAATGGGGTTCAGTGACTTGCCCAAGGTCACACAGCTAGTAAGTGTTAAGTGTCTGAGACCAGATTTGAACTCAGGTCCTCATGACTCCAAGGCTAGAGCTCTATCCACTTCACCACCTAGCTGCCCCTAAACAGTTCAACTTTAATAAGTCCCTTATGATTTCTCTTTCCTGTTTACCTTTTTACGCTTCTCTTGAGTCTTGTATTTGAAAGTCAAATTTTCTATTCAACTCTGATCTTTTTATCAAGAATGCTTGAAAGCCCTCTAGTTCATCAAATTATCATTTTTTTTTTTACCCTGAAGGATTGTACTCAGTTTTTCTGGGTAGGTGGTTCTTTGTTTTAATCCTAGCTCCTTTGATCAAAGGCAAGGTGTTTATTCCTTTCCTAGCCTGTTTTCTGATCTATGAGTGACCATAGCCACATTTTTCTGCCTTGGAACTGTGAGGAGGATTCTCTCTGCATCACCACTACAAGCTCTACCATGCCAGCAGCCCTCCTCACCCCATAACCACCACCCCAACTGTGACCCAGATCGAAGCACAGGCAAAGCAAGAGAATCTTGCCTCAGCTCCAGTAAAGAGATCCCTGCAATCCCTCTCTAATAATCTGCTCAATCCCTCCACAGTCTGTAGTCTGAGAGCTCCAGAAGCAGTCACCACAATGGGGCTGCGACAGGGCTGGGGATGGACTCACCCAGGTCTGACAGACCTTTCCTGCTGATCTTCTGAGTTGTCTTTGGCATTTATGGGTTGAGAATTCTTAAAATCATGACAGCTGCCCATAATTTAGTCCCTTGAGTCCTGCTCCAGGTTTGCCGTGGCCCCATCTTTGCCTGTGTGGCCCATGCTGAACTGTGCTCCTCTCCCAGCCTGGGACAACAGACCTTTCCCCTCAATCATCCAGGTTGTCTTGGGCTGGAAATTTGTTATACTCTGATTTTTTGTTGGTTCTGCTGTTCCAAAATTTCTTTAAAGCCATTTTTATAGGCTTTTGGAGGGGTTTGGGGGACAGCTCAAGCAAGTCACTGCTTTTACTCTTCCATCTTGATTCTACCCCCTCAAATTATTTCTTATACTGAAACTATTTCTTATACTGAAACTTTACTCCCTCTAACTTTCATTAATTGTTCTTAATTCTACCCTACAGGGCAAAAGGAACAAATCTGTGATCATGCTCTTTTCTGTTTTCTCTTCTTTACCCTATTTTCCCTCACCTAGTCTTTTCAGGACTTAATTAGCTTGAAGTCCTCTAACATCCTGTCAACATCCTCTGTATATGCCCTGGCTTGCCAATGACCCTTAAAATGTGGTACCCAGAACTGGACAAAATACACTAGATTTGGTCCAACAGGAGCAAAGTACGGTTGGATGCTCACCTCCCTTAATCAGTACACTAGACTTATATTCATTCAGGCTCAGAGGTCATTAACTTTTTGTTTGTTTGTTTGTTTTCCATATTTGAATGCTGATCCATATTGATTTTTTACTAAAACCATCATATTTTTGCAATAAAATACTGCATATTTGGATACTTTGATGTGTCCATGATGTCATCAGTATGAGTTCTTCCTCTTCAAGAATAGATCTCAGCATTTAGTATCCTTTGTGATTTCATGGTCATATACTTCCATAAATTCTCCACTGGTTGTCTACTAAATGCACTGAAGGCCAACCTATGGGCCTTTTAATATTTTTATAATATCAGTCCTCAGCCTGTCCATCTGGTTTTACTTGCCTTCACTACCTAATTGACTATGTGTCCCTGATTATGCCTTTTCTGCACTTCTGTTCCATAAGTCATCATTGTGAATCTGTGGCAGTCTGCTGACACCTGCCATGTGTCTTCCTATTGCCATTTGGTCACCTGCAATTTTAGGCCTTCTGAGAATAGTGTTATGTGATTCATAGCTATGCAGCACCAGTGGGGGAATATGCATGTTTAAAAGATAAGTTTTGTCATCATAGAACAGCTTGGAATCACTACAAATGCTACAATTTGTCCAAAGGCAATTCACTTGCCCATCTCTTCCTATTGTTTTCTGGGTCCAGATCAGTGTGCATCTGCAGTGTCTGTCCATATAGTTTTATGTAGTGATGGACTAATACCAGGGACTGCCCATCCCACTGCATGTCATAATCTGGGCAGTAAGCATGCTCAATTTTTTTCCTATGTGATTTCCTAGACTGATCTCCTCTGAGAAGCTATGGATCTCAATAAACATGTCCTGCAATATTCTGGGGTTCAAAATAGATTGTGCAATACTATGCAGAAACAGAAGCATGATGGAAAGTCTCATAATCGGTAGGAAATCCTATTATTCCATTGAGACTGTGTGCAGCGCATTCTCTGTGACAGTGGTATCATAGGATTATAAATTTAGAACTGGAAGGACTCAGAGGATCTTTGGTCCAATCTCCCCTCCTTTATCGTATAGATGAAGAAAATAAAGATTGAGTGACTTGCCCAAGGTCTCATAGGTTTTAAGTTGCATACAAACCTAACTCAAACAAGACACCTTAAAAAAACTAGGTTATCTTATCCATATTGTCAGGTATTGCTTAATATTGGCAATAAGAGCATTTATGATCTAGGTGTGGAGGCATATGTCTATAATTTATATTTCTAGGTTAGCATATTACTTGAGCCCTCAGGAGCTGAAGGCCATTAGGCTGCCTAAGGAAGAAAGAATCAACTTAATGTAGAAAAATAGAGCAGGTTAAAACCTCTGTACTGATCAGCATTGAGATCAAGCTATGAATTGTCATTGTACTTTGGCCAATGTGAGATAGAGAGCTAGTCTGAAAAAATAGAGAGGAGAGAGAAGGAGAGGAGAGGAGAAGAGAAGAGAAGAGAAGAGAAGAGAAGAGAAGAGAAGAGAAGAGAAGAGAAGAGAAGAGAAGAGAAGAGAAGAGAAGAGAAGAGAAGAGAAGAGAAGAGAAGAGACAGAAGGGGGAGAGAGAAGAGAAAAGAAAACAAAAGAAAGAAAAGAAAACCTTGGAATGCAATTATCTTTAGGTTGCATCTGGTCTGACATTACTACATATATGGCAGGTTTAAAAGTGTGCATTGCTCTACTCAGTCTTTTTTTTTCCAATTGACAAATTATATTTGCATTCTCTTTTTTTGTTTACCTTCCCATCCCACTCAGTTTTCTAACTAAAAAGATATGACCTGCTTTAGAAAATTACCCATGAAAGTCTTCCTGATACTTTCTTATATTTTCATCTGAGAGATCTCAACACTGATAATTTCCATAAAGATGTTTGAAAGATGAGAAAATAGACATAGGAGCTAGTAGCTCCTGTTGTCTCTCTGCTTGCCTCTTGAAAGCATCAGTATTACCCATGGTCTTATTGATTCTTCTATACTCTTCCTTAAAGATATCTTGAAAATCAGTTCCTGAATGTTTTGAATCGGGTAGCCTCCTACACAGATTTTCACTTTATATATTTATACATGGAGGTTCAGGTCCAGCTATTGTTCATAACTTCTTTTTCTTAAATCTCATTTAAATTTCCTATTGTAGCAATCAACGATTGACATGTTCAGAGTACAAATGTGCTTTTATTAAAATGCCATATAATACCCAATGAAGTACCATGGACCCAGGTACTCATATCAGCTAACTCTGGGCAACTTTATATTTCCAAAATATATCAAAGGTTGAAAGTGGAAAGGAGAAGTTTGAACTAAATGATATCTAATTTCCATTCCATCTCTAAAATCCTGAAATCTCTAAATAGCTGAGTAGAGGCAGCAACCCAGTCAAACTCTCTCAACATTCCATTCTAAACAACTTTAAAACAATGTCTCAAATTGAAAACTGCAGCAGCCACACCAGTAATAGGTTAAAATGAGCCATTTTTTTCTATCCCAAGACAATATAGGAAATTAGTAGAAGGGGTGTATGACATTAGGTTGGGAGACAGCTGGGAGTGCATGCAGCAGCAATACCAGCAGCTGGCCTTGGAATTTGTTGTATCAATGGCAGTAGCAGCTTCTGGTGCTCTCAGCCTAGAGATGGTAAGGAGGTCGATCTACTGATCGGAAAGAGATTACAGAGGATTCTTTGCTGACACTGGGTGCAGGACCCTGTTATATTCCCCATATACAGTTTTGGGTCACAATTCCAAGGTGAAGAGGAGCACTAGCACTTGTGGCCACATGGGAGCAGAAACCCTCATCACAGTTTGAAGGCCAAGAAAAGCACTAGTATTTGCTGCAGCAGGGAATCAGGGGTCCCTTCTGGGTAAAGACCAGAGTACAGGCCAAGATAGCAGTTACTACAGATTTCCATGAAACATATCACCTTGAAAGCACCCAAAATTTATAGACTTGAAAAACTAGCTCTGAAAACAATAACAAAAAGAAAAAATCTGAAGTTGGACCATTTCCCCTACCTCAGAAGCAGAGCCCAACTTTAGCATTAAGTTAAAATTCAAGAAATAAGCTGGAAAAAAATGAGAAAGAATGAAAAAGAACCTTACCATAAAAATCTGCTATGATGACAGAGAAGATCAAGACCAAATTGAGAAGATAACATTCAAAACAGCTACAATCAAAGCCTCAAAGAAAAAAAAAATAATGTGAATTGGCTATAAGCCCAGAAAGAATTCCTGTAAAGACTAAAAAAAAAAAATATTAAAAACTCGAATAAGAGAAGCAGAGTAAAAATTGGAAAAAATAGAAATGAGAGTGATACAAGAAAATTATGAAAAGAGAATAAACAGCTTGGTAAAAGAAGCTAAAATATACTGAAGAAAATAACGTCTTAGATACTAAACCTGAATGTACCAAATGCCACAGCATCCAAATTGTAAATGAGATACAGGAAGAAATAGACAGTAGTATTATACTAGTAGAGGACCTCTATATTCCTCTTCAAAAAGTAAATAAAACTAACTATGAAATAAATAAGAAAAAAATATTAAGGAGATGAATAGAATTTGAGAACAGTTAAATATAATAGA
Source organism: Phascolarctos cinereus (assembly GCF_003287225.1). Classification (NCBI taxonomy): domain Eukaryota; kingdom Metazoa; phylum Chordata; class Mammalia; order Diprotodontia; family Phascolarctidae; genus Phascolarctos; species Phascolarctos cinereus. The sequence goes on along the minus strand of NW_027555625.1, from coordinate 306,263,461 downwards.
CCTCTGGAGAAAATTGAAGAGAAATAGAAAGCAGCAAACCTTTTTTTCTCAGATGTACATGGCACATTCACAAAAAAATAACCATGTTTTAGGGCACAAAAGCCTCAAAAGCAAATTTTGAAAAGCAAAAATAATAAATTCACTCTTTTTGGAACATAATGCAATAAAATTACATTGAATATGGGAGCTTTAAACATAGATGAAAAATAAATTGGAAACTAAATAATCTGACCCTTTTGAATGAGTGTGTCAAAGAAAAATCATAGAAACAAAAATAATTTCATTAAAAACAATGACAACAATGAGAAAACATACCAAAATTTGTGGGATGCAGCCAAAGCTGTTCTTAGGGGGAAATTTATATCTTTAAATGCTCATATAAAGTAAATAAAGAAAGAGCAGAACAATGAATAAGCCATGAAATTTTTAAAAAAATGAATAAATTAAAAATTCTCAATTAAACACCAAAATGCAAATCATTAAAATCAAAGATTAATAAAATTGAAAGTAATAAAATTGAAGTACTCAATAAAACCAGGAGCTGGTTTTATGAAAAGTCAATAAAATAAAATAAGTAAGCCATTAGTCAATTTTAAAAAAGGAAGAAGAAAATCAATTAACAGTGTCAAAAAATCAAAAGGATGAGAGGTAAAGCTAAGATGGTGGAATATAATCTTTCAGGGTGAAAATGAATATTTAATGAAATAGATGACTTTTAAGTATTCCCGATGAAAACACCAGATTTTAATAAAAAAAAATTGATATTCAAACATATCTCAAAAGAACCATGAAGAAGTAAAAATAAAGAATAATTGTAAGGAAATCAATAAAGTTAAACAGTTTACATTTTTATACAGGAAGATGATATATGTAACTGCTAATAAATTTAACATTTATTGGGCAATTAGAAATAGTCTTCATAGAGGGCACAGATGTGAATTCATCATATTGGAATGATCTATAATAAAAACAATGGAAGAGTGAGAAAGAGGAATGCACTGGGAGAAAAGGAAAAGGAGAGATAGAATGGGGAAATTTTTCTCACATGAAAGAAGTATGTATGGAAGAACTTCTCTAGTAGAGGGGAAAATGAGCATGAGGTGAGCTATGCTTGAATTTCATTCACATGCACACACACACACACACCTGGGTATAGAAATATATCTTATTCAATAGGTAAATAGAAAGAGAAGGGAATAAGAGATATGACAGGAAAAAATGATAAAAGATCAGCAAAAGCAGTGGTCAGAAGCAAAACAAATTTTTGAGCAGTGGAAGGATTAAAAAAAGAGAGAGAGAGAAGGTTAAACAGAAAAAAATAGGATAGAGGGAAACACTCATTTAGTAATCATAACTGTGAATATGAAAAGGGTAGAGTTATCCATAAAATAGAAGCAGATAGCAAAATGGACTAGAAACCAGAAACTAACAATGTGTTGTTTACCAGAGACATACTTAAAACAGAAACACACAGAGTTAAAATAAAGGGCTAGAACAGAATCTATTGTGTTTCAGCTGAAGCAGAAAAGACAGAGCTAGCAATCACAATCCCAGAAAAAAATAGACCTAATTAAATGGTATAATAAGAGAAACTGCATTTTGCTAAAAGGTACCATAAACAATGAAGTTATATATAAAACTTAAGAATTTAAATTCTTAAATTTTTCTGATAAGGGTCTCATTTCTCATACATAGGGAAGCGAGTCAAATTCATAAAAATAAAAACCATTGCTTAGTTGAGAAATACTCAAGGATATGAACAGGTGATTTTCTGAAGAAGAAATCAAATCTATCTCCAGGCATATGGAAAATTCTCTAAATCATTACTGATTAGAGAAATATTAATTGAAACAACTCGGAGATACCACCTCATACTTAGTAGAAATGACAAATGCTGGGGAGGGGGGAGGGCTAGGAAGAATCAGGACACTAATGCATTTTTGGTGGAGTTGTGAATTATTCCAACCATTCTGGAGAACAATTTGGAACTATGCCCAAAGGGCTATAAAACTGTGCATACACCTTGACCCACCAATACCACTATTAAGTCTAGATCCCAAAAAGATAAAAATAGATAGAATCTATTTGTGCAAAAACATTTATAGCAGCTCTTTTTGTGGTGGTACAGAACTGGAAATTAAAAGGATGACCATCAATTGTGGAATGGCTGAACAAGTTGTAGTATGTGATGGTGATGGAATAAAATTTTGATACAAAAATTGTGACCAAGATGGTTTAAAAAATGTCCAGACCTATATGAAGTGATGCAGAGTAAGGTGAGAAGAACAGAGAGATCATTGTGCACAGTAACAGCCATGTTGTAATGATGATCAACTGTGAAAGACTTGGTTACTCTGATCAGTGCGATAATACAAGATAATCTCAAAGGATTCATGATGAAAAAGTGTCATCCATCTCCAGAGAGAAAACTGGTGATTTGAGTGCAAATTAATGTATAATTTTCTTGCTTGATTTTTACCATGTTTTATGATATGGCTAATATGGAAATATGTTTTGCATGATTCCACATGTCTAATTGGTGTCATGTAGCTTGGTTTCTCAGTGGGTAGTAGAGTGGGGAGTAGGGAGAAAATTTGGATGTCAAAATTTAAAAATAAAAGAACATTAATTTTTTAAATAATGAAAAGGCAAATGCACCACCAATGAAGATAAAATTAAAACAATTATTAAAAGCTATTTTGCCCAATTATATTCCAAAAAAAGTGTTAATCTAAGTGAAATAAATGTTTACAATAACTTGCCAGATTAACTGGAGAAGAAATAGAATACCTAAATAGCCATATCTTAGAAAAAGAAATTGAACAAACTATTGAAGAGCTCTCTAATCAAATTTCCTAGGACCAGATGGATTTACAAGTGAGTTTATCAAATATTTAAATAACAATTAATTTCAATACTACATAAAACATTTGAGAAAATAGATAAGGAAGGAGTCCTACTAAAATTGCTTCTATGACACCAATCTTATTTTTATACCTAAATGAGGAAGTATAACAACAGAGAAGGAAAACTATAGACCATTTTCCCTAATGAATATTGATTTATAATTTTGAAATAAAGCACTAGCAAGGAGATTATAACAATATATCATAAAAATAATACACTATGATCAGGTGGGGTTTATACAAGGAATGTGGGGATTATGGTTCAATGTTAGAAAAACTATCAGAATAATTGACCATATCAATAACAAAAATCATATGATAATCTCAATAGATGTCCAAAAAAAGCTTTTAACAAAATACAACATTCATTCATATTAAAAATAAAACCTAGAAAGCATAGGAATCAATTGAGTTTTCTTAAAAATGACAAATAACATCTGTCTGAAATGAAGAACAACCATTATCTGTAATGGAGATAAACTAGAAAACTTCCTGATAAGATCTGGGGTGAAATTATGATGTCCATTATCACCACTATTATTCAGCATTGTACTAGAAGTGCTAACTATAGCAATAAGACAATTTTTAAAAAAAAAATTGAAGGAATAAAAATAGTCAATGAGGAAACAAAGCTATCACTCTTTGCAGGTCATACTTAGAGAATCCTAGAGAATCAACTAAAAAACTAGGTGAAACAATTAACTTTAGCAAAGTTGCAAGACATAAAATCAACCCACAGAAATCATCAGCATTTCTATGTATTACCAATAAAATCCATGAGGAACATAAAGAGAAATTTTATTTAAAATAACTGCAGACAATATAAAATAATTGAGAGTCTACCTGCTAAGACAAATCCAGGGACATTATGAATACAGTTACAAAACACTTTTCACACAAATAAAAACAGATCTAAACAACTGGAGAAATATTAATTGTTTATCGGTTGGCCTAGTCAATATAAGAAAAATGACAATTCTTCCTAAATTAATTTGCTTATTCAGTGCCATACTAATCAAACTACCAAAGAATTATTTTATAGACCTTGAAAAAATAATAATAGAATTTATCTAGAAGAACAAAAGCCAAGAATATCAAGGGAATCAATGATGAAATGTGAAGAAAGGTGGCCTATTAGTACCAGAGTTCAAGCTATATTACAAAGTGGTAATCATCAAAACAGTCTGATGCTGGCTAAGAAATAGAGTGGTGGATCAGTGGAATGGGTTAGGTACACAATACACAGTAGTAAATGACTATTATAATCGAATGTTTGATAATCCCAAAGATTCAAGTTTTGGAGGCACAAACTCACCATTTAAACAAAAAATATTGGGAAAATTAGAAAGCAGTTTGGCAGAAACTAGGTACAGAGCAACACCTTATATTTAAGGTCAAAGTAGATGCATGAGTTAGATATAAAGGGTGATATAAACAAATTATGGGAACATGGAAAATTTTACATTTCAGATCTATGGATAACTAAAGAATTTATGACCAAACAAGAGGATCATGGGACATGAAATGGATACTTTGATTACATGACATAAAAAGCTTTGCATAAACAAAACCAATACAGCCAAAATTATAAAGAAAGCAGGAAATGTGGAAACATTTATAGCAATAAAGACCTCATTTCTCAAATATATAGGAATTGAGTCAAATTTATAAAAATAACATATACTCTACAATTGATAAATGGTTAAAGATAAGAACAAACATTTTTCAGGAGACAAAATTAAAGCTATCTATACTTCTATTTAAAAAAGTATCAAAATTACTATTGGTTAGGGAAATGCAAATTAAACAACTCTTAAGTACCACCTCACACCTATCAGATTGGCTAACATGACAGAGGAAAATGAAAAATGATGAAGAGGGTATGGAAAAATAGGGACACTAATGTACTGTTGGTGGAGTTGTGAACTGGTCCAACCATTCTGGAAAATAATTTGGAACTATGGCCAAAAAGCTATAATACTCTCCATAACCTTTGACCTAGCAATACCAGAACTAGGCCTCTATCACAAAAAGATCAAAGAAAAAGAAAAATAATCTATATGATCACCTCTAATATCCCTTCCAGCTTTCAAACTATCTTCCTGTATGGTGGAATCATTTGGAAATAATCAATAAGAAAGGGGTGGAATAATCATAGAACTTTAGAGATAAAAGAGGGCTTAAAATGTAAAATATTCAAGTTGTAATAGACAACATAAGACAATGTTTTAGAGCTAGAAAAGGCTGTGGAAGATGGGAAATGGAATCCAAAAGTTAAAAAGAATCAAAGAACCTGTGATTTAGAAGATACTTTGGAGGCTGTCTAGTGCGGCCTTTGCAGGATTCCCTTCTGAAATGGTCCTCAAGTAAAACATCATTTTAATTGAGAAGCTGAGGCAAAAAGGCCAACTGGTTTGTCACCAATTACACATCTAGTTAATTCAGGAGTCTGGTCTATAATCCCAGTCATTTGCTTCCCTGTCCTGTTCTCCACACTAGCTCCACTAGACTGCAAAAATTTGGGAATTGTTGATGACAGCATTAGAGACAGCTACATGCATTGTGTGGATAGATTACACCACAGTAAATGTCTAGAAAACCACCTTATGGAGTGGAAAGTATTGGCTTCTCTGATTATGAGCAACCCTCCTCTATAAACATTAACCACGGTTGACTGCTCAAGGGTGAAAATGCAGCAATGCATTTTAAAACTATTAATGAAGTTAGAAGCCTAGAAAACATGTTTAGAAGTCAGGCTAATAATGTGTGAGGAGTTATCAGAAAGTACAGTTCTTCGATCCCATTGCTGAAAATTGCAACTTTAGTTCAGATTGACCTGCTGAAGGTGGAATACAGAGTGGCTCAGATGATTTGAAATACAGGAATGCCCCAGGAACCTCTGGCTCAAATGTGAAGCCCGATTCTGGAATGTTGAAAGTATTCTTTTGTTAACTTAAAAAATTAACAAGCATACCATGTACTAAGTGTTATACTAAATATTTTATAAATACTGTCTCATTTTATCCTCTCAAGAACTCTGCAATGTAGGTGCTATGTGTCATTCCCATTTTACAAATAAGGAAACTAAGGCTAGTATAAAGGGACTTGTTGTAGGCATGCCAAGATCACCTAACATGAAGACACTCTGTAGCTCCTACTACATGATTAGTGGTAGGTTTCTTTGAATGGCTGCATAACTAGAACAGACTGCATCTTTAAAAAGTCCTAGAATGAGACAATTACTGTCTTTCTTATGTTCTCTTTCCAAGGGGAAGATCACAGTTCACTCAAAGTGTAGGTTGTACAAACAGAAATTGTAAGAAGAGAAGGATTTCCTTCCCTTTCTTCTCCTTCTCTTTAACACCAGCTCCAAGAAATGGGCCCAGAATATCTATTCTCTGTTTTTTGTCCTCAGGGGCCAAAATTAATGCCCTGCTGAACCTGGGAGTTTGAGCCATGGGAACATTAGAGCCAGGATTACAGGAGTATGGTATAAGCAGACAGTACTTCAGGAAATCCCAGAGAAGGCAGGGTACCTAGAATTCAAGGCCAAGTAGGGTTTTTGTCTTGAAACTGGTACTGAGTGCTCTATAGGAAGTGAGCTAAGCTGTGAACCTAAGCCTTTTCCCCTTCCCTAAGACTGAGGTGGTACAAAGGGGGAGGAAGATTAAATCCACTACTAGGAATAAGTTTGCACATTTATAGTAATATCTTTTGAAATAAATATTCCTTTGTACAAAAATAATCCATCAACTTTTCTTCTGAATGGTTAAATGAAACTATGGTGCAGGGGATCCAATCTCTAAACCATCTGTGGAAGCTGGAAGCCAGAACCTGGATCTCCTCTCCCTCTTGATCTCACCAACTCTGCCCTATCCTACCGTACATGCAGGCATAGAGAATTGAGTAATCTGTCCCCACAAATGAACAGTCCCATCAATTTGTCCTTTGAGCTAGCATTAGATAAGTTTCTATATTGGTGATCATACCCTTTGAGGTAAATATTCCTTTGTAAAAATTAATTCAACTGTGAGTAGTCAGAGGAAACTGGGGTACATACTATTCAATTCCTAAACTTGGGGAAACATAATTGATAGAATCTAGAAGCTAGAAAAGCTCAGATCTCTCTTTTCTCCTGCTCCTACCAATTCCACTTTCCTCCCAGAGTAGCAGGGTATTGAGTAATCAAATTCTGCCAATAAGGAGAAAGTCCCATACAACTGGTCCTTTGAGCTAGAGTTACATTAGTAAGTGCCCAAGGTCATATTTGAATTTGTCATCCTGATTCCAAGTCCCAGGTTCTATAACCTAGCAGGTATTCCTGACAAAGGTCAAACTGACTCAGGGACAGAATGGCATGGAAATGGAATATAGATGGAAACCTGTCAAGCTTTGGTGACCAAGTAATAACTTGGGCCAGGGCAAATTATTGCTCCTAAATATGTGTGGGAGCAGGTATAGGAAAAAAGCCCTTCTGATCAAGAAGCAATAATTTCTTTCCTATTTATTGCTGCTAGTAAAATGGGGCCTACAGAATGGATTTTCACCTTGTACCTCACCTCCTGCACACAAATATCATTAAGGAATTTCCCAATGCATTATTAATCAATAACTAACTTTATAGTTGGCCAACAGGTTTTAATGACCTGGTACTTTTGAGGTATTGTTACAGAAGACTTCAGATCATTCCCAGAAGGCCTTGTCAGGAAAAGGGCAAATTCATTTACTCGTCATCAAGTTAGAGCCAAAAGCTTCATTATACTAATTAGAGAGAGACTCATTTGAGTTTTTGGTAGTTGAGAGTTAAAATGTCTTGCATCTGGACCTGTTAGAAGAAGCCAATGGAGCCATCCAGACAGAAACATTCATATGATAAAAAGAGGTCTCCCCTGCATGTTAAATGACTATGCCTTATGACCCTTGGGTGTTTGCTTGGGACTGAAGCAAGTCCACACTGTGTCAGTGCCACACCTTGGAACTAGGCAATTCTCAGAGTCTATATTCTTTCCGCCAAGAATATCAGTTGCTGGTGATCCTGTATGCCACCAGGCAACTTTCTTCTGGAGGTAGAGGACCTGGGATCAAATCTTAGCTTTGTCATTTATTAGCTATATGATCTTTGCAAATCACTTTTTTTTCTCTGGGTCTCACTTTCTCTATTTGAAAATTAGAGGGTTGGATTAATTATTCTATAAGATTCACTTCCAGTTCTGAATATTATGGTCCAGGGACAGAACATTTGGGTTCATATCTATATCAGTTAAATAGGCTCCTTTGGTCTCCATAGTAGCATATTAGATAGAGCACTGGGCCTAGAGTCAAGAAGATCTGAGTTTAAATTTGACCCCTGACAGTTATTAGCTGTGAGACTCTAGGCAAGTCACTTAACTTCTTAGTTTAGCCTTAGTTTCTTCAACTGAAATAACAGTACCCATTTTGCAAGGTTGTTTTAATGATTAATGAGATAATTGTGAAGCATTTAGCACTCAGAACTTAGCTATCATGAGCACTATATAAATGCTCCCCCCTACACACACACACATAGTACGCCCAGAGATTGGGTAAAATGAAAATGAAAACCAAGTGAATTCCTCACTGTATCCCAGCCTATTGTTTCTTTAAACATATACAAAGGTTTAAGCAATCATTTGCCTAAGTCTCTCATTTCACCCATTGCCTGAATAAAAACAATTAATAAATTAATGCTATACTATTAGGTGTGAAATATTTTGAAACAAGGAAGTCTTTTTACTTATCTTCATATCCTTAGTGCTCAGCATAGTAGCTGGAACATAATATGTGCTTAATAAATGCTTGTTGACTGACTGACACGTGAAACCACTTTGGACTACCAAAATCAGATCATTCAGTCACACATAGACTTAGTGGAATAGTGAGGAAAGCACAGGCCTGGGAATCAGAAGGGAGTTCTGGGAATGGCTGTACTGTGTGCTTCTTCACTTCACTCACGGCTTTACATCTCAGTGTCTTTGCCTCTGAAGTGAGTATTATCTTCCATTTCTAAAGTCCTTTCCAACTTTAACATTCTATAAGTATATGTGTAGCACAATTCTGTGTTAGAAGATCTGTTCCAGCTCTGATATTCTATATTCTACATCCTAACATCCTTGTTCTAAGTTCCATTCTCTCTTTAATGATTTTTGAGTCTAAGTAATTTCTACCTATTTGGGACTCTGGGGCCAGAGTGCCTGCAGATATCCCCAATATTCCACAGCAAACTTATTTGCTAAGCTCCACAGAGCTGGGCTTGTTTTGTGACTTCCCTTGAAATAATCACCACATTTAGCTCTGCTTGGAAGAGAATGCGTTTCTGACCTGAAAATGAGATATCTGGATACGTCAATGTTAGCCAAGGGCTATGGTGTTGAAAATATTATTTGTGAAAGGAAAAAGACCCTATAACAGAACTCAAAGCTGTCTGGATTCTGAGAGGAATACCAATGCAGCGTCCCAGGTGGTGGACAGAGTTATTTTTTTTTCCCACACATCAGCCTTCATTGTATTCCAAGAATAGAACTCTCTTAGCCCCTTCTGGAAGTCGCTTACTCAGCCCAGCAGCCCTAGGCTTAGAGGCCACTTGGGAACTAATGGCAGTAAGTTACTGTTGTTTAACAACTGCACTTAATTCTGATGAAGATAGGGCCCCACTGAGAAATACAGGGGGAATTTGGATAAGATGGTAAGTCCAGATTCTTTGCATATAATAGGTGTTGAATAAATATTTTAAATTTTATTTAGTCTGGCATCAAAGTCCAATCATGATATCTATTGCCTGAAATACCCCCTACCTTGTATTATACTTACCTGTGATGTTGCATCTCCCACTTTGTCTCCACATGACCTATAAAAAAAGTAAGCACCTTGAGGTCAGAAACTGTCTTTATTTATTTTTAATTAATTAATTAATTTTTAGTTTTCAACATTCACTTCCACAGGATTTTGAGTTCCAAATTTTCTCCTCATCTCATCCCTCCCCCCACCCCAAGACAGCATGCATTCTGAATACCCCTTCCCCTAATTTGCCCTCCATTCTATCTCCCCTCCCTTCTCTTATCCCCTTCCCCTTCTATTTTCCTATAGGGCAGGATAGATTTCTATATCCCACCATCTGTATATATTATTCCTGAGTTGCATGTGAAAGCAATTTTTAACATTTACTCTTAAAACTTTGGGTTCCAAACTTTCTCCCTTCCTCCCTACCCACCTACCCTCATTGAGGAGGCAAACAACTTGATATAGGTTATACATATGTAGTCATGCAAAACACTTCCATAATGGTCATGTTGTGAAAAACTAACTATATTTCCCTTCATCCTATCCCACCCTGCCCCTTTTTCTATTCTCTCTTTTGATTCTGTCCCTCTTCAGAAATGTTTGCTTCTGATTATCCCCTCACCCAGTCTGACTTCCTCTCTATCATTGCCCTGCTCTCACCTTCTCCTCTATTTTACTGTAGGGTAGGATAGATTTCCATACCCAATTAAGTGTGTATGATATTCCCTTATTATGTCAAATCCTATGAGAATAAGATTCACTCATTTCTTCTCACCTTCCCCCACTTCCCCTCCACTGTAAAAGCCTTTTCTTGTCTGTTTTATGTGAGATAATTTATTCCATTCTGCCTTGCACTTTCTCCTTCTGCCAGTATAATCCTCTCTCATCCCTTAATTTTATTCTCCAGATATCACTCCTTCATCTTCAACTCACCCTGTGCCATCTATCTATCTATCTATCTATCTATCTATCTATCTATCTATCTATCTATCTACATACATATAATTTTTGCCTCCAACAACCCTAATACTGACAAAGGTCTCATGAGTTGCAAATATCATCTTTCCGTGTAGGAATGTAAACAGTTCAACCTCAATAAGTCCTTTATGATTTCTCTTTCCTATTTACCTCTTCATGCTTCTCTTGAGTCTTGTGTTTAAAAGTCAAATTTTCTATTCAGCTCTGGTCTTTTCAGCAAGAATGCTTGAATGTCCTCTATTTCACTGAATGCCAATTTTTCCCCTGAATGATACTCAGTTTTGCTGGGTAGGTGATTCTTGGCTGTAATCCCATCTCCTTTGACCTCTGGAATATTGTATTCCAAGCCCTCTGGTCCCTTAATGTAGAAGCTGCTAATCCTATATTATCCTGATCATGTTTCCATAATACTTGAATTGTTTCTTTCTGGCTGCTTGCAATATTTTCTCCTTGACGTGGTAACTCTGGAATTTGACTACAATATATATTCCTAGGAGTTTTCTTTTGGGGATTTCTTTCAGGAGGTGATCAGTGGATTCTTTCCATTTTTATTTTACCCTCAGGTTCTAGAATATCAGGGCAGTTTCCCTTGATAATTTCTTGAAAGATGATGTCTACGCTCCTTTTTTTATCATGGCTTTCAGGTAGTCCAATAATTTTTAAATTGTCCCTCCTGGATCTATTTTGCTGGTCAGTTGTTTTTCCAATGAGATATTTCACATTGTCTTCTATTTTTCAATATTTTGATTTTGTTTTACAATGTCTTGATCACTCATGAAGTCGGTAGCTTCCATTTACTCCATTCTAATTTTTAAGGAAGTATTTTTAAGTGAGCTTTTGGACTTCCTTTTCCATTTGGCCAATTCTTCTTTTTAAGGCATTCTTCTCCACATTGGCTTTTTGGATCTCTTTTGTCTTTTGGGTTAGGATATTTTTTAAGGTGTTATTTTCTTCAGTATTTTTTTAGATCTCCTCTAGTAAGCTGTTGACTTGTTTTTCATATTTTTTGCCTCACTCTCATTTCTATTCCCAGTTTTTTCTCTACTTCTCTTACTTGCTTCTCAAAATCCCTTTCTGAGTTTTTCCATGGCTTAGGACCAATTCATATTTTCCTTGTAGGCTTTGGATGTAGAAGCTTTGACTTTGCTGTCTTCTTCTGGTTGTATGTTTTGATCTTCTTTGTCACCAATGAAAGACTCTATGGTCTGACTTTTTTGCACTGTTTGCTCATGTTCCCAGCCAATTACTTGAGTTTTAAACTCTTTGTTAAGATAGGGGTCTGCTTCCAGTGTGGAGAATGTATTGTCTCAAGCTTTGGAGCTTTCATATAGCTGTTTTCAGCGTTACTTCTAGAGAACTGTAAATTTTTAGTTCTTCCAAGATGATACAATCAAGGGCAAGTTGTTTACTCCTTTCCTGGCCTGGGTTATGGTCCATGAGTGAGCACAAGCACTATTTTCTGCCTTGGAACTGTGAGTAGGATTCCCTCTCCACTCCACTTCAAGCTCCACCACACCAGTACTCTTCCTTGCCCCAGGACTACCACCCAGAACTGTGACCCATATCCAAGCATAGGCAAAACAAGAAAATCCTGCCTCAGCACCAGCAAAGAGATCCCTGAAATCCCCCTCTGATCAGCCACTCGATTCCCCTTCCTTCTGTGGGCCAAAAGCTCAGGAAACAGCCCCCACCCTGGGGCTGTGCCAAGAATGGGGCTGGGACTGCGTTTCTCTTTCTCCATGGTCACAGACCTTTCCTACTACCCTTCTAAGATGTCTTTAGCATTTGTGGGTTGAGAAGTCTAGAAACCACAGCTGATCATGTTTCAGTCCCCTGAGGCCTGCTCCAGGTTTGTTGTGGTCCCATCTTTGTCTGCATGCCCATGCTGAACTGTGCTGCTCTCCCAGCTGGTGCAATAGACCTTTCCAATCAACCATCCAGGTAGTCTTGGGCTGGAAATTTGTTTCACTCTGTCTTTTTGTGGGTTCTGCTGCTCTAAAATTTTAGAGCCATTTTCGCAGGTATTTGGAGGGGTTTGGGGGAGAGCTCAAGCAAGTCACTGCTTTTACTCCACCATCTTGCCTCTGCCCCCCAGAAACTGTCTTTATATCCTAAGCCCTTAGGAGAATGATTTGAACATAGCACATACGCCATAAGTTTTTTGTTTAATTGTGTTAAATTGAATTGAATCTGACCCCAACCTAATATTTTTATGAAACCCTCCCACTTCTTTTTATACACCCCTTCTGAAATATATATACTGCACTCCTCAAAAGCAACCCCAATCTCAGCCCCTATCTACTTATTCTCATTGTTCTCTACAACTACAAACTAGAATGTTAGCCTCAAACAAAAATTGATTGTCCAGGGTCTGGTTCAAATGCTACATCCTATGTGAAGCTTCCTCTATCACAATCTCAGGGCTTATGTGCTTCTACAATGGAGCACACTCAATTCTATTTTGTAATATAGTCATGGAAATGTCTTGCATCAACTATTATAAACTCTTAAATCAATCAATTAATAAACATATTTTAAGTACCTTCTATGTGCCAGGCAATAAGAAGGCAATGACAAAAATGAAACAGTTCTACCTTCAAAGAGCTTACATTCTTTTGGGGTGAATTAGCATGAACAAAAGCAACTATACACAAAATATGTACAGTATGTACAAGGGGGTAGGATTGATCTGTGGATTCCTGATCAAATGAATCAATCTAATCTTTTTGCTGAAATTATGAAATATGGACAACTATCAGAAAGTAGAACCCCCCCCATGGAGCTGGGTATTCATTCTGAATCCTTGTCTAAAAACAAGTAATTTAGTGGAATAAAAAAGCAAATCCTAATTGGTCCCTGTGACTAAAGGTTGTGTAGAGGGACGTGGAGCATGTTGAAATTTGCTTTTCCTAGTTGGTTGTAGAGAACATATGCGAACATTCTCTTCTCACTTTTAGTTAGCAATGTGGAAGTATTAAGGGCCATCTACCAGTCAAGTATAACTCAAGGACTTTAATTGGGAAATAATGAAAAGTCAGCAAATGTCTGTTGAGGCAAAAGATCTTTTTTTAAAAAATTTGTTTATTTATTTTTAGTTTTCAACATTCACTTCTATAAGCTTTTGAATTTTAAATTTTCTTCCCCTCCCTCCCAAAGAAAGCATGCAATCTGATACAGGCTCTGCATATACATTCCTATTAAACATATTTTCAAATTAGTCATGTTGTAAAGAAGAATTAGAACCAATAGGAGGAACCACAAGAAAAGAAGAAAAAAAAACAGAAAAAAAAAAGAGCAAATAGCATGCTTTCATCTGCATTCATATGCCATAGTTTTTTCTCTGGACCTGGATAGCATTTTCCATCATGAGACTTTTGAAGATGTCTTAGATTCTTGCATTGATGAGAAGAGATAAGTCTATCAAAGTTAGTCGTCATGCAATATGGCTGTTATTGTGTATAATGTTATCCTGATTCTGCTCACTTCACTCAGCATTAGTCCATACAAGTCTTTACAGGTTTTTCTGAAGTCCGCCTGTTCATTATTTCTTGTAGCACAATAGCAACCCCTCAACTTCCAATTCTTTGCCACCACAGAAAGAGCTGATATAAATATTTTTGTACATGTGGGTCCTTTACCTATTTTTATGATCTCTTTGGGGTGCAGCCCTAGAAGTGCTATTGCTGGGTCAAAGGGAATATATTTTTATAGTCCTTTGAGCATAGTTCCAAACTGCTCTCCAAAATGGTTGGATCAGTTCACAACACCATCATCAGTGCATTAGCATTCCAATTTTCCCATATCTTCTCTAACATTTATCATTTTCCTGTTTTATCATGTTGACCAATCTAATAGGTGTGATGTGGTACCTCAGAGTTATTTTGATTTGCATTTCTCTAATCAATACTGATTTAGATCATTTTTTCACATGACTACAGATAGCTTGAACTTCTTCATCTGAAAACTGCCTGTTCATAACCTTTCAACATTTATCAATTGGTGAATGACTTGTATTCTTATAAATTTGACTTAGTTCTCTACATATTTTAGAAATAAGGCCTATATCAGAGTCACTGCTTGTAAAAATTCTTTCCTTTTTCTAAGGCAGATGATCTTAATCTTCAGTGAGTACACACACACACACACGCACACACACACACACACACACGTGTGTGTGTGTGTACGCGCGCGCGTGCGCGTGCATAAATGCTGTGGCTCTATCTACTTTTTTTTTCTTTTTGGCTGTGAATGAGGTGAACTGTTTCCACGTATGTTGTGAGCATTAACTCAGGAAAGGAATGATTGCCCTATCACCACAATTGGGTCTCCATGAGAATCTGAATACATAGCCATCTCTTCTTTTCTTTCCCTTGATGTTGGAAAAATAAGTATCTTAGGGAGGATTTGTCCATGACTGACAGTGCCCTTACAGGTAACCGGAGAGGATAATTTAGAAGCTTCCCAATAATATCAAGGGTGAAGTGGGACATCCTTTATTATTCAATGTTTTATTAGAAATGTTAGCTTTGTCAAATAAGGCAAGAAAAAAGTGAAAGAATAAGAAGGGCCAATGAGGAAATAAAACTATTACTCTGTAGATAATATGATGGTATCCTAAGAAGATCCTAAATAAAATTTAAAAAAATATATATTTGAAACAATTAACAACTTCAGAAATGTTACAAGATATAAAATAAAGCCACATAAATCATTAGCATTGCTACATATTAACAATAAAACCAAAAAGGAAGAGATAAAAAGTGAAATTCTAATTAACTACAGACATTGTAAAATCCTACTTGTCAATATACACATAGCAATTATGTACAATTACAAACACTTTTTGTACAAATACAGATAAATTGAAACAACTGAAGAAATACTAACTGCTCATGAGCAAGCTAGCCAATATAATAATATAACAAATAGTAAAATAAATATAATAAAAATAAAAATAATATAACAAAATGACAATTCTATTAGAATAAATTTACTTATTCAGTACCATACCAATCAAACTACCAAAGAATTATTTTATAGACTTAGAAAAAATAATAAAATTCATATGGAAGAACAAAAGGTCAAGAATATTAAGCAAATCAATTTTTAAACGTGAAGGAATGAAATCTTGCAGTACCAGATTTCAAACTGCAAAGAGGTATACATCAAAACAATCTGGTTCTGGTTAAGAAACAGAGTCATTGATCAATGGAATAGATTAGATATAGAATACACGGAAGGAAATGATCATACTAATCTAGTATTCAATAACATCAAAGAAATGAGCTTTGGGGACAAGAATTCACTACTCTACAAAAACTGCTAGAAAAACTGGAAGGTAGTCTGGCATAAACTTAGTACAGACCAGAATCTCTACAGTCTACAAAGATAAGGTCAAAATGGGTATACGGTTTAGACATAAAGGCTGATATAAGCAAATGAGGAAAGCAAGAAAAAATCGTATGTCAAATCTATGAATAAGGAAAGAGTGTATGAACAAACAAGAGAAAAAGAAGATTAGGTAAAATGAATAATTTTCGTTATATTAAATCCAAAAATTTATTTTACATAAGAAAAGCCAATACAACCAAAATTATAAAGGAAGCAGGAAACTGGGAGGAAAATTTACAACAAGTTTATCTGATAAAGTTCTCATTTCTCAAATATAGAGGGGACTGAGACAAATTTAGGAAAAAATCTAAGAGCCATCCTCTAATATTGTTGTTATTGTTGTTTTCAGTCATGCCCAACTCTTTTTTTCAGTCTTTTTTTTTATTAATTTATTTTGATTTATCTACAATCACTTCCATATGCTTTTGATTTGAAAATTTTTCTCCCCCTTCCTCCCCCACCTCCCCAAGATGGCACACAATCTGATATAGGCTTTACATTTACATGCCCATTAAATATATTTTCACATTAGTGAAGTTGTAAGTAAAAATTAAAACCAATAGGAGAAACCATCAGAAAGAGGAAACAAAACTCAACACAAGGTAAAAATAAGTGATAGTGATTCGACTTCCACAGTTCTTTCTTTGGATGTGGACAGCATTTTCCATCCTGAGGCCTCTGGAGATGTCTGAGATCCTTGTAATGCTGAGAAGGATTCAGTTTAACAATCTTAGTCATTGCATAACATGGCTGTTATTGTGTACAAAGTCCTCTTGGTTCTGCTCACTTCACTCAGCATCAGACCATAAGTCTTTCCAGGTTTTTCTGAAGTCAGCCTGTTCATCATTTCTTATAGCACAATAGTATTCCATTACATTCATATACCACAACTTGCTCAGCCATTCCCCAATTGATGGGCATCCTCTCAATTTCCAATTCTTTGCCACCACAAAAAGAGCTGCTATGAATATTTTTGTACATGTGGGTCCTTTTCCCATTTGTTTGATCTCTTTGGGATATAGCCCTAGAAGTGCTATTGCTGGATCAAAGGGTACGCACATTTTTGTAGCCCTTTGGGCATAGTTCCAAATTGTTCTCCAAAATGGTTGGATCATTTCACAACTCCACCAACAATGTATTAGTGTTCCAATTTTCCCACATCTTCTCCAACATTTATCATTTTCCTGTTTTGTCATGTTGGCCAATCTGATAGGTGTGATGTGGTACCTCAGAGTTGTTTTGATTTGCATTTCTCTAATAAAAACGATTTAGAGCATTTTTTCATATGACTATAGATGGCTTTAATTTCTTCATCTGAGAACTGTCTGTTCATATCCTTTGACCATTTATGGGGGAATGGCTTGTGTTCTTATAAATTTGTCTTAATTCTCTATGTATTTTAGAAATGAGGCCTTTATCAGAGAGACTGGTTGTAAAAATTATTTCCCAATTTTCTACCTTCCTTCTAATCTTAGTTGCATTGGCTTTGTTTGTGCAAAAACTTTTCAATTTAATGTAATCAAAATTATCCATTTTGCTTTTCATAATGTTCTCTATCTCCTGTTTGGTTATGAATTCTTCTGTTCTGCATAGATCTGATAGGTAAACTATTCCTTGTTCTCCCAGTTCACTTATAGTATGGACCCATTTTGACTTTATTTTGGTATATGGTGTGAGATTTGGGTCTATGCCTAGTTTCTGCTGTACACTTTTCCCAGCAGTTTTTTTCAAAGAGTGGGTTCTTATCCCAGCAGTTGGGGTCTTTGGGTTTATCAAATAATAGATTACTATAGTCATTGACTACTGTGTCTTGCATATTTAACCTATTCCACTGATCCACCCCCCTATTTCTTAGCCAGTACCAAGCAGTTTTGATGATTGCTGCTTTATAATACAATTTAAGATCTGGAATTGCTAGGCCACCTTGCCCTGCATTTCTTTTCATTACTTCCTTTGATATTCTGGACCTTTTGTTTTTCCAAATCAATCTTGTTATTACTTTCTCTAACAGTATAAAATAATTTTTTTGGTAGTTTGATTGGTATGGCACTGAATAAGTAAATTAGCTTAGGTAGGATTGTCATTTTTATTATGTTAGCTCAGCCTACCCATGAGCAACTGATGTTTTTCCAGTTATTTAGATCCGATTTTATTTGTGCGAAAAGTGTTTTGTAATTGTGTTCATGGAGTTCCTGGGTTTCTTTCAGGAGGTAGACTCCTAAATATTTTATAATGTCTACAGTAAGTTTAAATGGGATTTCTCTTTCTATCTCTTGCTGTTGGGCTGTTGGAATATATAAAATGCTGATGATTTATGTGGGTTTATTTTATAGCCTGCAAATTTGCTAAGTTGTGTTTATTATTCAAGTAGTTTTTTCACTTGATTCTCTAGGATTCTCAAGTATCATCATCTGTCATCTGCAAAGAGTGATAGCTTTGTTCTTCTTTGCCTATTCTATTGCCTTAATTTCTTTTTCTTCTTTTATTGCTAACGCTAAGATTTCCAGTACAATATTGCATAACAGTGGTGATAAAGGACATCCTTGTTTCACCCCTGATCTTATTGGAAATGCCTCTAGCCAGTCCCCATTACATATAAGGCTTGCTGAAGGTTTTAGATATATGCTATTTATTATTTTAAGGAAGACTCCATTTATGCCTATGTTTTCTAGTGGTTTTGATAGGAATGGGTGTTTGTATTTTATGAAAAGCTTTTTCTGCACTGATTGAGATGATCATGTGGTTTCTGTTGGTTTTGTTGTTGATATGCTCAATGATACTGATAGTTTTCCTAATATTGAACCAACCCTGCATTCCTGATATAAATCCTACCTGGTCATAGTGTATTATTCTTGTGATAAGTTGCTGCAATGTACTTGCTAGTATTGTGTTTAAAATTTTTGCATCTATATTCATTAGAGAAATTGGTCTATAATTTTCTTTCTCTATTTTGACTCTTCCTGTTTTAGGTGTCAACACTATATTTGTATATAAAAGAGAAATTGGTAAGTTTAAGACTCCTTCTTCACCTTCCCAAATAGTCTATATAGTATTGGAATTAATTGTTCTTTAAAAGTTTGATAGAATTCACATGTAAATCCATCTGGCCCTGGAGATTTTTTCTTAGGGAGTTCATCAATGGCTTTTTCAATTTATTTTTCTGGGATAGGGTTATTTAAGTATTTCACTTCCTCTTCAGTTAATATGGGCAAATTATATTTTTGTAAATATGTATCCATTTCACTAAGATTGTCAAATTTGTTGGCATATAGTTGGGCAAAATAATTCCTAATTATTGTTTTAATTTCCTCTTCCTTGGTGATACTTTCACCCTTTTCATTCTTGATACTAGTAATTTGGTTTTCTTCTTTCTTTTTTTTAATTAAATTAACCAAAGGCTTATCTATTTTATTGGTTTTTTCATAAAACCAGCTCTTAGTTTTATTTATTAGTTCAATAGTTTTCTTAATTTCAATTTTATTAATTTTTCCTTTGGTTTTCAATATTTCTAATTTGGTGTTTAGTTGAGGATTTTTAATTTGTTCTTTTTCTAGTTTTTTTAGTTGTATGCCCAATTCATTAATCTCCTCTTTTTCTATTTTATTTATGTAAGCATTTAGAGATATAAAACTTCCCCTAAGAACTGCTTTCGCTGCATCCCATAGGTTTTGGTATGTTGTCTCATTATTGTCATTCTCTTGAATGAAATTATTGATTGTTTCTATGATTTGTTGTTTGACCCAATCATTTTTTAGGATTAGATTATTTAGTTTCCAATTATTTTTTAGTCTATCTTTCCATGGCCCTTTATTACATATAATTTTTATTGCATCATGATCTGAAAAGGATGCATTTAATATTTCTGCCTTTCTGCATTGGATTGTGAGGTTTTTATGCCCTAGTACATGGTCAATTTTTGTGTATGTGCCATGTACTGCTGAGAAAAAAGTATATTCCTTTCTATCCCCATTCAGTTTTCTCCAGAGGTCTATCATACCTAACTTTTCTAATGTTCTATTCACCTCCTTAACTTCTTTCTTGTTTATTTTGTGGTTAGACTTATCTAGTGCAGAGGGGGAGGTTCAGGTCCCCCACTAGTATAGTTTTGCTGTCTATTTCTTCCTGTAACTCCCTGAACTTCTCCTTTAAGAATTTGGATGCTATACCATTTGGTGCATATATGTTTAGTAATGATATTACTTCATTGTCTATGGTGCCTTTTAGCAGGATGTAGTTTCCTTCCTTATCTCTTTTGATTAGATCTATTTTTGCTTTTGCTTTGTCTGAGATCAGGATTGCTACCCCTGCTTTTTTCACTTCAGCTGATGCATAATATATTCTGCTCCAGCCTTTTACCTTTACCCTGTATGTGTCACTCTTTTTCAAATGTGTTTCCTGTAAACAACATATTGTAGGATTATGGTTTTTAATCCATTCTGCAATCCATTTCCATTTTATGGGAGAGTTCATCCCATTCACATTCACAGTTATGATTAGTATCTGTGTCTTTTTCTCCATCCTTCCCCCCACCATTTATGCTTTTCTTTCTCCTTTTTCCTTTCTCCCCTTCACTAGTGTTTTGCTTTTGACCACGGCCTTCTTCAGTCCCTTCCCCCTTTTATTATCCCTTTCCCTTTTCTTTCCCTTTGTCTTACTGCTGCTTCCCTCCCTTCTTTCCCCCCTCCCTTTTCTTTTCCCCCTCCCTTTTCTTTCCCCTTTTCCCTCCTACTGCCTATAAGGCAAGTTAGATTTCTATACCTAACTGATTATATTATGCCCTTCTTGAAACTAATCTGATGACAGTAAGGTTCAAAAAATGCTCCCCCCTCCCTTCTTTCCCTGTCCTGTAATAGGATTTTGTGTCTTTTCCTCTAATGTAATTTACCCTTTTCTGCCTCCTCCTTTCTCAGTACATTTTCTAAGATCAGATTGATGCACTTATTTGGATCCATTTAACCCACTTGATTAGATTTTTTTTTATCATTATATCAAAGTCAACCAATATCCACCCAATTTATGTATACTCCTTTAACAAGGTTTCATAACAATACAATTTTCATGGGTTGCAGGTCTGATATTCCCTTGTAGGGGTTTAAACAGCACCCCACCCCATTAACAACATATTGTATCCTTCTGTCCCATTTACCTTTTCAAGTCCGTCTTGAGTCCTGTACTTGAAGATCTGGTATTTTTATCAGGAAAGTTTGGAAGTTCCTCTTTCATTGAATATCCACCTCCTCCCTTGAAAAAATGATGCTCATTTTTGCTGGGCAATTGATCCTTGGCTGCATTCCAAGATCCTTTGACATATAGAATATGATGTTCCATGCCCTGTGGTCTCTTAATGTAGAAGCTGCAAGGTCCTGTGTAATCTTGACTATGGTTCTATGATATTTAAATTCTTTCTTTCTGGCTGCTTGAAGCACCTTCTCTTTCATCTGGTAATTTTGGAATTTTGCCATTATATTTCTTGGCATTGTCTATTTGGGATCTCTTTCACGTGGTGATCAGTGGATACTCTCTATGGTTATTTTCCCTTCTGATTCTCGGACTTCCAGGCAGTTTTCCTTTATGATTTCCTGAAAGACACTGTCCAGGCTCTTTTTTTCATCATGATTTTTAGGTAGTCCAATAATTTTTAAATTGTCTCTCCTGACTTGATTTTCTAGGTTGGTTTACTGATGAGGTATTTTACATTTTCATCGATTTTTTCATTTCTTTGTTTCTGTTTCACTGATTCTTGCTCTCTCATAGAGACATTAGTTTCCATTTGTCCAATTCTAGTTTTTAACAGATTGTTTTCTTCTGTTAGTTTTTGTACTTCCTTCTTCAACTGGCCAATTGTGTTTTTTAGGGACTTGTTTTCTTCAGCACACTCTTCTGTTAGATTTTGTACTTCCTTCTTCAATTGGCCAATTGTGTTTTTTAGGGACTTGTTTTCTTCAGTGTATTTTTTTTCCAATTGGCCGATCGTATTTTTGAAGGACTCTTCTACCTCTCTCATTTGACTATTAAAATCCTTCTTGAGCTCTTCTAAGAAGGCTTTTTGGGCTTCAGACCACTTCATATTCCCTTTTGTTGTTGCGGATGTGGGTTTGTTGACAATGTTGTCCTCTTCAGAATTTCTGTCTTGATCTTCACTCTTCTCATAATATGAATCTATGGTATGTTTCTTTTTAGTCATGGTGTTTCTTTATTCCCTGGCCTTTAAAGAGATTGAGCTCTCCTGCTGGGGAAAAGAGAGTACTGACCCAAGCTTCTTATGTTGGGAGCCTAGGTCTTGGTCACTGGCTCTGAGTGCTGGGGCCTCTTATGCTGGCAATTGGAGGCTGTAGGTTTCTGGCAGCTTACCTCATGTTGGGGTGAAATCAGGAAGGCTGGAACTTTCAGGCAATTCTAGGTTGCCTGCTTTTGCTTTCCTTTAGCTTTCTTCAGCTCCTTTTAGATGGCTGCTGCAGGGTGTTTATCTGCCTGGGGCCCCCTGCAGTGTTGTCTCACTTGTTTCTGCTAATGCACTGGGAGATTCCTTTGTGGTAGAGTACCAAGGCACCTGGTGGTTTTCTGAGCTGGTTTTCACTGGTTCCCCCACCCTCACTGAGGCACTGGGAGGTCCAGGTGTTGGTTTTTGCCTGCTCTACCACTTGGGCTTCAGGATTTCTTCACAATTGAAGGCTGCAGGGCTCAGACAGCTCACCTGGAATTGGGTTGGAATCAGCAAGTCTGGGGCTTTAGGAAGCCTTTAGGTTGTTTTTTTCACCTCCTTTCTAATGAATGCCACAGGGTACTTATCTGCCTGGGGCCCCTTGTAATTCTGCCTCCCTTATTTTTGCTGAGGCACTGGGAAACCCGTTTGCTGGGCTGCTGCACTACTGCTCCTCATCTTTCTTCTAGTTCAGGTGTTCCAGGGTTTTTTTTTTTTTCCTGGGGTGATATTTTCTGGGTTTTCAGAGGTTGATAGGGGAGAGTGAGAGCAATTACCTTTTCACTCTGCCATCTTGGCTCCTGGAAGCAGAAGTCAAAAAAGGACCATGCCCAACTCTTCATTACCCTTTTTGGGGTTTTCTAGTTTGGTTTGCCATTTCCTTCTCCAGGTTATTTTACAGATGAGGAAACTAAGGGAAATAGGGTAAAGTGACTTGTCCAGGGTCACACAGCTAGTAAGTGCTTGAGGCCAGATTTGAACTTGAAAAGATGAGTCTTCCTGTCTCCAGGTAGGGTACTCTATCCACTGTACCACCTAGCTGCCCCATTTCCTAATTTATAAATGGTAGAAGATTAAGAAAATGCAGTTTTCAGAAGAAATTAAAGCTTTTAATAGTCATGCAAAAATGCTCTAAAGTAATAATGAGTAGAATAAATGTAAATTAGCAGAATTATGATGTACTACTTTATACCTATCAAATTGGCTAAGTAGGTAGAAAAGGGAAATTACAAATGCTAGAAAGGATGTGGAAAAACAGATATACTAATTCACTGCTGGTGGAGTTGTGAACTGATACAACAATTCTGAAGAACATTTTGGAGCTATGTCCGAAGGGCTATAAAACTATGCATAACCTTTGACACAGCAATTCACTACTAGGTCTACACTGCAAAGATATCAAATAAAAAAGAAAGAAGAACCATATATACAAAAATATTTGTATCTATTCTTTTTGTGGTGGCAAAGAATTTGAAATTGAGGTGATACCCATCAACTAGGGAATGGCTGAACAAGGTGTGGTATATGATTGTGATGGAATATGGGATATTATTGTGCTCTAAGAAATCATGAAGGAGATCATTTCATAAAAAACCTGGGAAGACTTTTATAAACAGTTGCAAGTGAAGTAATCAGAAACAGTAAAACATTATATGCAGTTAGCACAATATTGTAATGATAATCAATTGCAGCTTTGCTACTCTGATAACTACAATAATCTACAACAATTCCAAAGGATTCATGATTTAAAAAAATATTATCCATCTCTCTCGAGAGAGAATTAATGAACTCTGAATGCACACGGAAGCATATTTTTTTGCTTCATTTTTTCTTGCCTTTTTTTGCAACATCTCTAATATGGAAATATATATACAAGATTTCACAAACATATAAGAATTATCTTGTTTGCTTTCTCAACAGGTAGAAAGGAGGTGGAAAGAAGAGAATTAGGAACTAAAAATTAGAATAAATTAATGTTAAAAATGAATTTAACAAAAATCAGAATACTTTTCTATAGCCTCTGTGAAAGTATAAGCAATATCCTTTCACTTGCTTCCTCAGTGCCATACAGCAAATTCTCAAAATGATCAATGTTGCATGATCATATACAGTACCATATATCCAAATGAAAATCACAATTATCCCCTAAAATTTTGAAGATTCACAAAACTTTCTAATGGGGAGAGTAGAAGCAAATATCCCTTCAGAATTTAATGTATTCAAAGGATATTGAATGTTTGAGATTAAAAAAAATGACAACAACAAAAAAAAGAGGATCTGGAAGTATATTGATTTTGTTTTGAATGTTTTAAGAGGTGAAATAGAAGGGAAAACCAAAAGGACAAACTATTGTATAAACTATGGGAAATGGTGGCATGTGCTTTTTCTTAAAATATGAGGTGAGGAGATCAGGCATCAGATGAATCTCACGCTTAAATGGACTAAGAAGACTGAACACAATTACAGTTTGGTTAAAAATAAAATGGAACAGCAGGAAAATAGGCATGGATACAAGGAAGCATAGAATAGAGACTCCTGGGTAGCATGTACTGATAATCAGGACTGAATTCATTAAATAAATGAGTTGAATTCATTTAAGCAATACTACATTGGATAAGAATGGTCCAGTCAGCTCAGAATGTTACTTTTTAAAAAGCTCCTAAGGCAAAATTCATTAAAGGTCACAAATCTTCTTGATATCAGACTCTGAATTACCAAGGTATTCTCCCCTCTTTCTGAGTTCCTTTGGGGGGTACTATTAGTTGAATTCCTTTTAATATTTCATTCTTGAATCTCACTAAATCCTTCTGGAACCCTATCCTTTCAGCCTATGCCACATTTGAATTATAAGAAGAATCACTGGAATTAGAGACAAAAGGTCTGGGTTTGAGAACCAGATTTGCAGCTTATTATTTATTTAATGAGTGTCAATTTATATAATCATCTACTCATGGGTCACAGTGATAAGGGCAATTGATATCAACTGGTCTATATGTATCACTTTGCAAGGAAGGAAATAGCTCAGAGAGGAAAAGGGAATTGGCCAAATTACACAGAGCTAGTAAATGGTAGAGTTAACTAAAATATTAAAAATCCATTGAGTATCAATTTCTTTCTTTATGAAACACCTAATTCACAGAGCTATTTTATCTATTGAGTAATATACAAGATCAGAGAATTATGAGATTTTAGAAGTGGAAGGAACATTAGAGATACTAAATTTATTGTTTCTCTCTCTCTCTCTCTCTCTCTCTCTCTCTCTCTCTTCTCTCTCCTCTGTTTAAATGAAATTCAGATAGAAATAGTCTAGGACAAGTTTCTATCCTGCTATTATTCTTTTATGTTCAATATTCTGTAGAGTATTGCACAGTTGGAAAACATAACAACTTTTTTTTAGTTAAAGCATTGGGATATAGTCTCATTCTGAAACATCATTGAATGCACATTGGTAAAAAAAAAAAAGTCCAGCAGCAGACAGGAGTACAAAAATAATACATATTTCAATCTGTTCCCAAGGTATATTTTGCAAAGTAACTATATTTTGAAATGCTGTTGTTCTATTCAGCATAGAGATTATGTATGGTAAAATATATTAAAATGTTTTTTCTTAAAATTTTATGGATCAATGTTATATCCAGACAATTGTAAGTACAGTGCAGTACTTTTTTTTGGTTCATGAGGATATTTTGAGGTTTAGATTTGCAGTTTAGGGGTTTACGATTTGTTAGGTTATGAAAGATAGCTAGGTTTATATGTATAATTTTAGACACTAAGTCATGTCTTACTTATTTAAGGGAGTTGGCCTTTTATAGGCCTAATCACAGAAAAGGGATTGGATAATGAGGTGTTAAAATGTAGCCACATGCATTTGATTTATGTATTATTGTGAATTACATAAACCGATAATTATGGTTCTTATCTGGCTTTTCCACTTTTCAATTTTGCAGAGTATCTAGAGATTCAGTTTTGTTCCTTGATGAAATTGTTCTTTTGTTAACATATTAATGGTGTTCAAGGCTTCTGTTTTATGTTTAATACAACTTGCATTTTTATTATGCTGGGATTATTTTTTAAAGAATATATGTATTTAATAATTTTTGTGAATTACGTGTAAAAACCATTTTAACATTCTTTATTTAAATTTTGATTTCCAAATTTCTTCCTTTTCTCTGCTTCCCCTCCTCATGGAGAAAGCAAGCAATGTGATATGTTATACATGTGCAGTGATGCAAAACATATTTCCATATTAGTCATGTTGTGAAAGAAAACACAAACAAAAAGACATAAAAAAAAGAAAAAAGTGTGCTTTGGTTTGCATTCATACTCCATTAGTTTTTCCTCTAGGCATGGATAGCATTTTTCATCATAAGTCCTTTGGAATTGTCTTGGATCATTGTATTGCTGAGAATACCTAAGTCATTCATAGTTGATCATTGTATTATTGCTATTACAGTGTACAATGTTCTCTTGGTTCTACTAATTTCACTTTGTATCAGTTCATGTAGGTCTTTCAAGTTTTTCTGAGAACATCTTGTTCATCATTTTTGGAGGGGCTAGGCAATGGGGGTAAGTGACTTGCCCAGGGTCACACAGGTAGTAAGTATCAAATGTCTGAGGCCAGATTTGAACTCAGGTCCTCCTGACTCCAGGGCCAGTGCTCTATCTACTGCACCACCTAGCTGTCCCTCATCATTTCTTAATAGCACAATAATATTCCATCAAAATCATATATCAAAACTTGTTCAGCCATTCCTCAATTGATGGGCATCCCCTTAATTTCCAATTATTTACCACTACCAAAAGAACTGCTGTAAATATTTGTGTACATATAGGTCCTTTTCCTTTTTGCTTTTTATGTCTTTGGGATATAGATCTAGGGGTAGGATTTCTGGGTTAAAGGGTATGCATGATTTTGTAGACCTTTAGGCATAGTTCCAAAATGCTCTCCAGCAATTAGACTACTTATACTAGTTCACAACTACACCAACAGAACATTAGTGTTGCAATTTTCCAACTTCTCCTCTAACATTGTCATTTCACTTTTCTGTCACATTAGCCAATCTTATAGATAAGTGGTGGTATGTCAAAATTGTTTTAATTTGCATTTCTATAATAGTGATTTGGAACATTTTTTTTGTATGACTATAGATAGCTTTGATTACTTTATCTGAAAACCACCTATTCACATCATTTGACTATTGATCAGTTGGGAAATGACTTTTATTCTTAAAAATTTGACTCATTTCTCTAGTTATTTGAGAAATGAGACCTTAAACAGAGAAACATGCTCTATTTTTTTTTTCAACATTTATGGTCACTAACTACATATTTCCCTCCATTTTATTTCCCCTTGTTTACCATACTCTGTCCTTTCATCCTGCTCATCTTCAAAAGAGTTTTACTTCTGACTACTTCCTCTCCCAATTTGCCCTCCCTTCTAACACCCCCCTCCTTCTTTATGTCCTTCTCCTCCTACTTTCCTGTAGCAAAATATAGATGTCTATACCCAACTGAATATGTACGTTATTCCCTCTTTGAGCCAATACTAATGAGAGTAAGGTTCAAGCCCCCCCCCACTCCGCCTCCCTGTCTTGCTCTTTACTGTAAAAACTCTTTTGCTCCTCTTTCATGTGAGATAATTTACCCTGTTTTAATTTTCCATTTCTCCTTTAGCACATTCTTTTTCTCAGCCCTTAATTTTTTCTTGTAGGTATCATTCCATCATAATCAACTTATATTCATGTCCTCTGTCTATGTTTATTCCTTCTGACCTAATAATGAGAAAGTTCTTAAGAGTTTCAAGTATCATCTTCTCATGTAGGAATGCAAATAGTTTAAGCTTATTGAATCCCTTATGATTTCTCTTTCCTGTCTACCTTTTAATGCTTGTCTTGAGTCTTATATTTGAAAGTCAAATTTTCTGTTCAGTTATGGTCATTTCATCAAAAATACTTAAATGTCCTCTATTTCATTGAATATATATTTTTCCCCAAAGAATTATACTCAGTTCTGCTTGATTGGTTAATCTTGGTTTAAATCCTAGTTCCTTTTCCTTTTGGAATATTCTATTCCAAGCCATCTGATGCTTTCATGTAAAAGCTGCTAAATATTACATTATCCTTAGGATACGTGAGGATCCATTTTAATTTTTCTTTCTTTCTTTTAATTTTTTTGGCTAAGCAATGGGGGTAAGTGACTTTCCCAGGGTCACACAGCTAGTAAGTGTTATATGTATGATGCCGGATTTGAACTCAGGTCCTCCTGAATCCAGGACTGGTGCTGTATCCAGTGCACCACCTAGCTGCCCCTCAATTTTTCTTACTGTAGTTTGCAATATTTCTACTTGACCAGGAAGTTCTAGAATTTGGCTATAATATTCCTATGAGCTTTCATTGTGGGATCCTTTTTAGGAGGTAATTGGATTCTTTCTATTTTACTTTCTGGTTCTAGAACATCAGGGCAGTTTTCCTTCATAATTTCTTGAAAGATTATATCTAGGATCTTTTTTTTTTTATCATGGCTTTCAGGCAAGCCAATAATTCTCCAATTATCTCTCTTGGATCTATTTCCCAGGTCAGTTGTTTTTCCAATGAGATATTTCACATTTCTTGATTTTTTTCGTTCTTTTGATTTTGTTTTAGTTTTTTTGATGTCTCATGGAGTCGTTAGATTCCCTTTGTCCAATTCTTATCTTTCAGGAATTATTTTCTTCAATATGCTTTTGCACCTCCTTTTTCATTTGGCCATTCTGTTTATTGTAGTGTTCTTTTCTTCAGTGAATTTTTGTACCTCTTTTTAACTTTTGGCCAAGTCTGCTTTTTAAAGAGTTCTTCTATTCATTGGATATTTGCCTTTTTTATCATTTGACCTATTCTGTTTTATAAGGTGTTATTTGCTTCAGCAATTTCTGTGCCTCCTGTAGAAGCTGTTGATTTTTTATCATGATTTTCTTGTATCACTCTTACTACTATCCCAAATTTTTCCTCCATATCTCATATCTGATTTTAAAATCCGCCCCCTTTTTTTGAGCTTTTCTAGGTATTCTCTTTGGGCCTGATATCAATTCACATTTTTCTTTGAGGCTTTGAATGTAACAGTTTTGACTTTGTTGTTTCTTCTGGGTTTGTGTTTTGATCTTCCTTGTCACCAAAGTATCTTTCTATGGTCAGGTTCTTGCTGATGCACTCAGAATTAGTTGTTAGCATCTATAAATTTTCAATTCTTTCAAGGTGGTATGATCTAAGAAAACATGTAGTCATTGCTCCCCTAGTCTATGCTCTGGTCTATGAACGACCACAAGGACTCTTCCACCCTAAAACTGTGATCAGAGTACTTGCTCTCCTGGGGGCCACAAGGTCTGGTATGATAATACTTCTCCTCACCCTGGAATTGAGATCCAAGAATGTGACTTGAATTTACCATGGGCAATGCAACAAAGTCCTTCATCATGTCACTAAAAGAACCCCTGTAATCTTCTTCTGACTAGTTTTATGAGCCTCTTACCATCTGTGGGCTGAAAGCTGTGAGAGCCACTGTTGCTCCCAGTGATTCAGTTGCCCCTGGGCCTACTGTTGGTTTGCTGAGGCCTAGCCTGTGTTGGAATGTGCTCCACTCACACCTGGATGTAACAAATCTTTCTTGTAGTCCTTCAAATTTGTCTTGTCTTGGGCTGGAAAATTGTTTTACCCCCAGGATTTTGTTGGTCTGGCTACTCATGAATTCATTTTCAAGTGTTACTTAGAGGTGTTTGGAGAATAATTTGGGATACCTCAGTTGAGTCCCTCCCTCTTTTTGGCTCTACATATATTGGGATTCTCACAACCATATAGAAAACCAGAATTCCCCATATCTTCCTTTGCAGTTGGTTCTCTCTTCTTGGATCTTTTAAAAAATATATATTTCTTTTGCTTCTCCAGCCTTTGCAGTGAAATTTTTTATGTTAAATTGTTTATTTTGTTCTTTATCATTGTTTTGACATGACATTGCCTTAACTTCTTGACTTTTGCTTTCAACACATGGTTCAGGAAATCTAGACTTTCTAATAAACTTTTGTTTTCTGGATTCCCTTCTGCATATTTCTTTCGCTTATTTACTGCTTCTAATTGAGTCATGCAGCATCCAATTCTTAAACTGTTCATAGCAAGATATTAATGCATTTTTTTCTCTTCTTCAGGGCTTTATTAACTTTCTCAAGTAACTTCTATCTGAGTGGTATTTGATACCTTCCCTTGAGAATATTTCTTATTAGCTCCATCTTTCCTTCTGTAGTTCTTAAAACAGTAGCAGTGTATTTGAAGGTATTCCCCGTGTCCTTTTGTGGGAGGGGTCTGAAATGTTTTAAACTTCCTGTGAAACATTTATGAAGAATATGTTCAATCCTAATGGTTGTAGCTATTCTCTATTTCTTTCATTCTTTATATAGCTTTATATTGTTTTAGCTGGTCTGCTAGTGGGCTTTAAGAAATTTTAATCTAAATATGTCTAATCCTCTTCAAAGCCATTTGAGATATTTGGATTGCTTTTATTACTGCCTGGTCATATCCTTTAAACATTTATCAAGTAGGGAATGGCTTGTGTTCCTATAAATTTGACTCATTTCTCTGTATATTTGAGAAATGAGGCCTTTATCAGAGACACTAAGTATAAAGATTGCTTCTCATCTTTCTGCTTTCTTTCTAATCTTTGTTGCATTGGTTTTGTTTCTGCAAAAGCTTTTAATTTAATATGATCAAAATTATTTTACATTTTGCAGTTCTCTCTGTATCTTGTTTGGTCATGAACGTGAAACTCATCCAAGTTATCCTTTAAGAATGTGGCTATTATGCCACTTGGTTCATATAGGTTTACTATTAATATTACTTCATTGTCTATGGTACCTTTTGCTTTGTATGAGATCAGGATTGCAACACCTGCTTTTTTTTTTCTTCAGCTGAAACATAATAGATTCTGCTCCAGCCCCTTTACTTTGTGTGTCTGTTTCTTGCAAACAACATACTTTAGGATTCTGCTTTTTGATCCACTCTGCTTCCACTTTGTGGGAGACTTCATCCCATTCACATTACAGTTATGATTTCTATTTCCTTCCATCCTATTTTTCCTCCTGTTTGTCCTCTCTCTACTTTCACCCTTTCCTTCCTCAACAGTGTTTTGATTCTGTCTACCACCTCCCCCAACCTACCCTCTCTTCTGTCAGCCTTATCCCCCCTTTCCTTAATCTACCGTCCTCTTACTTTCCTGCCACTCAAGAAAGATTTCTGTATTCAACTGATTGTGTGTGTTATTCCCTCTTTGAGACAGTACTGACGAGAGTAATGTTCAAGTGATGCCCATCACCCACCCTCCCATCTTTTCCCACATTTTAATGGTTTCTTTATGCCTTTTCATGTAAATTAATTTCTCCTATTTGACCTCTTCCTTCCTTTTGCACCAGTATACTCCTCTTTCTCATCCATTAATTATTTTTATGTCATTCCTTCAGATTCACCTCATACTTATACCCTCTGTCTATGTATATTCCTTCTAGTTTTACTATAAGTAGCACAATTTTTGAGAATTACAAGTATCATGTTCCCATACAGGGATGTAAACAATTCAGTTACCTTGAATCCCTTATGTTTCCTTTTCTTTTTTTTTTTTCCTTTTTAGGCTTCTTGGGTCTTGATGTTAGTGATTAAATTTTTGTTCAATTCTAGTCCTTTCTTTATAAAATCTTGAAATCCTTCTATTTCTTTGAATGACCACTTTTTTCCCTTGGGGTATTATGCTTAATTTTGTAGGGTATGTGATTCTGGGTTGTAGTCCTAGCTCCTTTGCTCTCCGGAATATCATGTTCCATTGCCTCAGATCCTTTAATGTTATTGCTGCTAAATCCTGTATAATCCTGATTGTGGCTCCCTGACATTTGAATTGTTTCTTTCTGGCCAATTGCAATATTTTTTCCTTGACCTAATAGTTCTAAAATTTGGCTATAATGTCTCAAAGTTTTTATTTTGGATCTCTTTCCCTGAGGTGATTGGTGGATTCTTTCTTTTTCTTTGTATTCATTTAGTATTTTAATTTTTCCCCAGTTACATGTGAAAAAATATTTGTTTTTAAAACTTTGAGTTCCAAATTCTCTCCCTTCCTCCCTTCCCACCCCCCTCACTGAGAAGACAAGCAATTTGATATAGTTTATACATGTGTAGTCATGCAAAATGTATCCATGATAGTCATGTTGTAAAAGAAAACATAGGAAAAAAAAAAACCTCAAGAAAAATAAAAAAAAGTTTTAAAAAGTATGCTTCAATTTGCATTCAGACACTATCAGTTCTTTCTCTGGAGATGATAGCATTTTTTTTATAAGAAGTCCTTCAGAGTTGTATTAGATCATTGTACTGCAAGAACAGCTAAGTCATTCACAGCTGATCATTTACAATATTACTTTTATTTTGTATGCAGTACATTTCATTTTGCATCAGCCCATGCATGTCTTTCTAGATTTTTCTGAGAGCATCCTGCTCATCATTTCTTATAGTACAATAGTATTCCACCATAATCATATACTACCACTTCTTCAGCCATTCCACAGTTCTTGGGCATCCCTTCAATTTCTAATTCTTTACCCCCAGAAAAGAGCTGCTATAAATATTTTTGTACATATAAGTCCTTTTCCTTTTTGTTTTTTGTCTCTTTTGGGATACAAAATTAGTAGTGGTATTATAGCCCTTTAAGCATAGTTCCAAATTTCCTTACAGAATGGTTGAATCAGTTCACAATTCCACCAACACTGTATTAATGTCACATTTTTCCTACATCTGCTCCAACATTTGTGATTAACTACTATGTTCTGTTAGATAATCTAATATGTAAAAGTCTGTACCTCAGAATTGTTTTAATTTGTATTTCTTTAATCAATATTGAGTTAGAGTATTTTTAAAATATGGTTATAGATCACTTCCATTACTTCATCTGAAAACTGTTCATATTTTTTAATCATTTATCAATTGGGGAAAGGCTCTTTTTTTATTAATAAATTTTATTCAGTTTTCTATATGGTTGAGAAATGAGGCCTTTATCAGAGAAATTTTCTTTTTTTTTTCACAATTACTATTGCTAACTGTATTTCCTTCCATCTTATTCCCCAACCCCAATTTATTCTATTCTCTACCCTTTCACCCTGGCCCTCCTCAAAAATGTTTTCATTCTGGCTACCACCTCTTCCAATCTGCCCTCCCTTTTATCACCTTGCTTTTTCTTATCCCCTTCCCCTCCTACTTTTCTTTAGGATAAGATGGATTTCTATACAATTGAGTGTGTATGTTATTCCCCCTTTGAGCCAATTCTGATGAGAGTAAGATTCACTCATTCCCTCCCACCTCCCCCTCTTCCCCTCTACTGAAGAAGTTTTTTTTCTTGTCTCTTTTATGTGAGATAGTTTATCCCATTCTACCTCTTCCTTTCCCATTCTTCCAGTGCATTCCTCTTTCTCACCCCTTCATTTTATTTTTTTAGGTATCATCCCTTCATATTCAACTCACACCTGTGCCCTGTCTATATACATTCCTTCTAACCACCCTAATAATGAGAAAATTAATATGAGTTACAAATAGCATCTTCCCATGTAGGAATGTAAAAAGTTTAATCTTACTAAGTCCCTTATGATTCCCCCTTCCTGTTTACCTTTTTATAATACCTTGAGTATTATATTTGAAAGTCAAATTTCCTATTCAGCTCTGGTCTTTTCATCAAGAATTCTTGAATGTCTTCTATCTCATTGAATATCTATCTTTGCCCTTGAAGGGTTATGTTCAGTTTTGCTGGGTAGGTGATTCTTGGTTGTAATCCTAGGTCTTTTGACCTCCAGAACATCATATTCCAAGCCCAATAATCCTTTAGAGTAGAAGATGCTATATCTTCTGTTATCCTGACCACAGCTTCACAATTCTTGGATTGTTTCTTTTTGAGTGTTTGTAATATTTTCTCCTTGACCTAGGAACTCTGGAATTTGGCTATAATATTCAAAGGAGTTTTCATTTTAGAATCCCTCTCAGGATGTGATCATCAGATTCTTTCAATTTCTATTTTACCTTATGGTTCTAGAATATCAGGGCAGTTCTCCTTGATAATTTCATGAAAGATGATTTCTAGGCTCTTTGCTTGATCAAGGTCTTCAGGTAATCCAATGCTTTTAAAATTATTTCTCCTGGACCAATTTTCCAGGCCAGTAGTTTCTCCAATGAGATATTTCGCATTGTTTTCTATTTTTTTCATTCTTTTGGTTGTGTTTTATTGCTTCTTGATTTCTCATAAAGTCATTAACTTCCGTTTGCTCCATTCTAATTTTTAAGGAATTTTTTTCTTCAGTGAGCTTTTGCATCTCCTTTTCAATTTGGCCGATTCTATTTTTTAAGGATTTCTTCTTTCTTCAATGAAATTTTGTATCTCTTTTTACATTCGGCCAATTCTGCTTTTCAAAGTATTTTTCTCTTCATGGGCTTTTTGTTTCTTTTTTAGCATTTGACTTAGTCTTTTTTTAAGGTGTTATTTTCTTCACTTTTTTTTACTTCTTTACCAAGGTGTTGACTTATTTTTCATGATTTTCTTACATCACTATCTTTTTCTCTTCCCAATTTTTCCTCTCTTACTTAATTTTCAAAATTCTTTTTGAGCTCTTCCATGGCCTGAGACCAATTCACATTGGTTTCTTGGAGGCTTTGGATGTTGGAACTTTGACTTTGTTATCTTCTTCTGAGTATATGTTTTGATCTTCCTTGTCACCATAGTAACTTTCTCTGGTCAGAATTTTTTTTTTCTGTTGCTTGCTCATCTTCCCAGCCTATTACTTGACTTTTAGCTATTTGTTAAAGTAGAGCTCTGCTTCCAAGGTGGAGGTCACATCATCTCAAGCATCAAAGGTTTTGTGCAACTTTTTTCAGAGATACTTCTAGTGACCTGTAAGTTTTCAGTCCTTCCAAGGTGGTAAGATCTAATGAGAGGTTTGTACTCCTCACCTGGCCTGTGCTTTTGCCTGTGAGTGACCACAAGTCCTGGAATTGTGATGAGGGTCCCTGATCCAGGGTGGCTGCAAGCTCAAGTGTGCTAGTTTTTCTTCTCACCCTGAGACTAACACTCTAGACTGTGACCAGGATCTGAATATGGGCAAAGTAGCAGAGTACTGCCTCAGTGCTAGGAAAAGGACCCCTGTAATCTCTTTGTGACCAGTTGTTCAACCCCCTTTCCAACTCTGGGCTGAGAGTTGTTGGGGCCTGATGTCTATGCTGTTGCAGCCTGCACTGGATTACTCTCCTTTCTCACCCTGATGCAACAGACTTTTCCTGCCAACCTTCTTAGTCATCTTGAGCTGACAAATTGTTTCACTCCATCTACTTGTGGCTTTTGCTGGTCTAGAATTTGTTTAGAGTCATTATTTAAAGGTATTTTGAGAGGTTTAGGAAAGAGCTTGAATGAGTCCCTGCCTTTACTTTGCCATCTTGGCTCTGCTCACTGGCTTCTTTCAATTACTAGTTTGCCCTCTGGTTTTTCCAATGAGGTATTTTATATTTTCTTCTGTATTTTCATTCTTTTGATCTTGTTTGCTCTTGATGTCTCATAGAGTCATTAGCTTCCACTTGCCCATTTCTAATTTTTAAGGAATTATTTTCTTCAGTGAGCTTTTGTATCTCTTTTTCCATTTAGTCAATTTATTTTAATGAGTTGTTTTCTTCAACCAATCTTTGTGCTTCCTTTTCCAAGCTGTAGACTTTTTTTTAACAGTTCTCCTATATAACTTTCATTCCTTTCCCCAATTTTTCTTCTACCTCTTTTACTTGATTTTTCAGATTCTTTTTGAACTCTTCCAAAGGGACTTTTTGGACTTGAGATCAATTCATATTCCCCTTTCAGGCTTCACATGTAAGCATTTTGATATTAACCTCTTTTGAATTTCTGTTTTGTTCTTCCCTGTCACCATAGTAGTTTTCTATGCTCAGGGATTTTTTCTGCTTCTTACTCATTTTCAGCCTATTTCATGACTTTTAAAGCTGAGCTCTGCTTCTGGGGCACAGGGGACACTATTTCAAGCTTCTTATGGTGGGGTCCAGGGGCCTGGTCACTGGCTTTCCATCCCATGACTTCAGGTGTTTGCAGTTTGCCCACTATGCTAGTGGTCACCTGGTCTAGTCGTGCTTATTGTGACCAGGTTCTGGTTGTGTCCAGGTTCTAGCACTTGCAATTTGTGTTGTGGCTGGAGGCCTCACTGCTAGCCCTGCTGAGCCAGGATCAGGGGGCCTTGGTTGCTGATCTGTGCTGTGGCAAAGAGCTTCCCCTGGCTGGCCTGGGCATTGTCTGGGCTGAGCTTGTGCTCCCCTTTTACCCAAGTGAGACAGATCTTTCCTAAAGTCTTTCTAAGTCATTTAACATGGAAAATTGTTTTACTCCATCTTTTTGTGAGTTCTGTCATTCCAAAATTTGTCTAACAGCTTAATTTAACATTGTTTCCAAAGGAAACTGGGGATAAGTCAGGCAAATTTCTGGCTTCTTTCCACCATCTTGGCTCTGTCTTCCCAAGGCAGTTCCTAAAGACTTATGATGGAAAATGCTATCCACATCCAGAGAAAGAAGTATGGATTCTGAATATAGATTGAAACATTATTTTTACTTTTTTGTGGTTTTTACCTTTTGTTCTGTTTCTTCTTTCACAATATGACTACTGTGAAAATATGTTAAAAGGGAAAAAAAAGGAAATGACAGCATACAAAGATCCCTTAGACAGAGGTCAGAACACCTGAGTTCTAGTCTTAGCTCTGCAATTTCACTATCTGTGTCTCTTTGAGCAAGTCACTTTGTCTATAAAAAGAGATATTTGGAACAAAGAATCTTTAAGGCCTCTAACAGCTGTAATTTCCTACAATTCATTAAAGCAAATAGTCTGTCTAAAGAATCTGGTGATCTCTCCTCATGTGGTAGAAAAAGTTGGAGTGACATAGCCTCTCCCTCCATTTATTTTCCTTATACCCTCTTTTCAAATGAGGGAGTTGATAGAATCATGGAATTAAATCCTTGGCCTTCATTGTTCAGAGCCAACTTGAGTTAATGAAAACACAATAACCTAGGGTGATCAATGTCTCTAGTATGTCTAGGAAGAAAAGAACAAAGGAGATTCATGAAGATTATTGACCAGCAATACCAGGAATACATTCAAGGAAACCTTCTTAGTAGTACAACCACAGGCCAAATTGAAAAATGAAAGGAAAAGGATAGGGCAAACATCCTTACTTTTGCCTGTGTCTTATCCTTTAAAGGATCATCAATTTCACCCACACCTAGGATGAGCAAACAGCTACCAGGTTTGATTGCAAAGGGTATCTTAAACATCCCTCTCAGCTTCACATACCGTCACCTCCCAACCAACCTCCTGTCCTCGGGATTATGACTGACATGTCAAATGGTCTAAAATTCTACCATGGTAAAATTCCTTTCTGTTTAGACTTTGAAGACAGATTTAAATGCAAATATAGCCCTGGGGATTATTAATAACTTTGCTATTAGTAGTATGTCTATTTAATAACAATACCTTGTCTTTAATGCTCTATTTAAAATTGAAGAGATAAACCACAATACTAAGGGTTCTTAATGAGTATCTTTTGATTGAAGGTGGGAGGGAGATGTCCTGGAGTAGGTACCTACCTGGCTATGCGATTGGCCTGTGTTCATCTTGCAACAATATTTCTGAGACTCTGAGGAAACTGAGGGGCAAGTTGTGTCCAGGTTTAACTAAGGACCTGCATTGAGAATCACCAGATATTTTGATACATGACTTATTCACCGAAGATTAAGTCAGGTTGGGTAGTGAAGACATGAAAGTGAGACTGTCCAAAAAAAGGTACAGTGGAAAGAGTGATAGATTTGGAATTCTTGGTTAAAATCCTGGCTCTACCATGTATTATCCATTGATCAAATACTTAACTTCTCTGAACCTCAGCTTCCTCATCTGTAAAATGAGGGGGATTGGACTAGATAACCTCTAAGGGCCCTTCAAGCTCTAAATCTAAGATAATATGTTTGGATTACACTTTACAAAGCACTTTCATATCTATGACTTCATTTGGGCTTTGCAACATTTCTCTGAGTTACTTTAACCTATATTTTATTGAGGAGGAAATTTAGATGCAGAAAAATTAAAATGACTTATCCAAGGTAACACCTCTGGGTATAAAACTCACTAAATCCCATCTCTTCAAATTTGCAGGTCTGTGATATGTTCCCTGTCCCATATCTGCAAGAGATCTTAACTTAATCCCTCTGGAGTCTTGAATCAATTATCCCGTATTTTCTTTTTCTTAAATTATTTTTTCAATTAACCAGCATTTCTTTTTCTCCCTCCCACCACCCATCCTCACCCACCCCCAATGAAAAAGAAGGATAAACAAAATCTTTGTAACAAATACAAATAGTTAAGCAAATCAAATCCTGATATTGGTCATGCATAAAAAAAGTCTCATTTTCCAGATTATTTGATCCCCTCTTTGTCAAGATGTACAACATTCTTCATAACTGATCTTCTGGAATCATGATTGGACATTAAGTTTACTGTTCAAATCTTTCAAAGTAATTTATTTTTATAATGATATTGTTATAATGTAAATTTTTCTCTTGGTTCTATTCACTTCAGTTTGCATTATTTAGAGGAGGGGGAAGGAGGCTCAGTTTACTGTCTTTCCATTTCCACTTTCACTGCCAATCTGACCATACTTTTCAATACAGAAAAATCATATCAAATGTGTCAGTTTACCTTGAAAGGAGTGGTGGAAATAACACTAGATTTGGATTTAGGATCTAGATTCAACTCTTGCCTTTGTTTTTTACTACATAGAGATTTTGAACAAATCACTTACTCTTTCTGGGCTTTTGTTTACTCATCTCTAAAATAAGGGATTTGAAGGAAAAAGAAAGGAGAAGGAACTTCCGCTTCAGGGAGCCAAGATGGAAGAGTGAAAAGGTAGTTGCTCTCACTCTCCCCTATCAACCTCTGAAAACCCAGAAAATATCACCCCAGAAAAAAAAAACCCTGGAACACCTGAACTAGAAGAAAGACAGGGAGCAGCAGTGCAGCAGCCCAGCAAATGGGTCTCCCAGTGCCTCAGCAAAAATAAGGGAGGCAGAACCACAAGGGGCCCCAAGAAGATAAGTACCCAGCGGCATTCATCTGAAAGGAGGTGAAGAAAACAACCTAAAGGCTTCCTAAAGCCCCAGCCTTGCTGATTCCAACCCAACACAGGTGAGCTGTCGAGCCCTGCAGCCTCCAATTGTGAAGAAATCCTGAAGCCCAGGTGGTAAACACCAACACCTGGACCTCCGAGTGCCTCAGTGAGGGTGGGGGAACCAGTGGAAACCAGCTCAGAAAACCACCAGGTGCCTTGGCACTCTACCACAAAGGAATCTCCCAGTGCATTAGCAGAAACAAGGAGACAACACTGCAGGGGGCCCCAGGCAGATAAACACCCTGCAGCACCCATCTAAAAGGAGCTGAAGAAAGCTAAAGGAAAGGAAAAGCAGGCAACCTAGAATTGCCTGAAAGTTCCAGCCTTGCTGATTCCAGCCCAACATGAGGTAAGCTGCCAGAAACCTACAGCCTCCAATTGCCAGCATAAGAGGCCCCAGCACCAAAGCCAGTGACCAAGACCTAGGCTCCCAACACAAGAAGCTTGGGTCAGTACCTCTGTTCCCCAGCAGGAGAGCTCAATCTCTTTAAAGGCCAGGGAATAAAGAAACACCATGAGTAAAAAGAAACGTACCATAGATTCATATTATGAGAAGAGTGAAGATCAAGACAGAAATTCTGAAGAGGACAACATTGTCAACAAACCCACATCTGCAACAACAAAAGGGAATATGAACTGGTCTGAAGCCCAAAAAGCCTTCTTAGAAGAGCTCAAGAAGGATTTTAATAGTCAAATGAGAGAGGTAGAAGAGTCCTTCAAAAATACAATTGGCCAATTGGAAAAAAAATACACTGAAGAAAACAAGTCCCTAAAAACACAATTGGCCAATTGAAGAAGGAAGTACAAAAACTAACAGAAGAAAACAATCTGTTAAAAACTAGAATTGGACAAATGGAAACTAATGTCTCTATGAGAGAGCAAGAATCAGTCAAACAGAAACAAAAAAATGAAAAAAATAGATGAAAATGTAAAATACCTCATCAGTAAAACAACCACCTGGAAAATCATCAGGAGAGACAATTTAAAAATTATTGGACTACCTGAAAATCATGATGAAAAAAAGAGCCTGGACAGTATCTTTCAGGAAATCATAAAGGAAAACTGCCCGAAGTCCTAGAACCAGAAGGGAAAATAACCATAGAAAGAATCCACCATCACCACCTGAAAGAGATCCCAAATTGACAACCAAGGAATATAATAGCAAAATTCCAAAATTACCAGATGA
The DNA here is from genome assembly GCF_003287225.1 of Phascolarctos cinereus. Lineage (NCBI taxonomy): Eukaryota > Metazoa > Chordata > Mammalia > Diprotodontia > Phascolarctidae > Phascolarctos > Phascolarctos cinereus. The sequence goes on along the minus strand of NW_027555625.1, from coordinate 306,222,766 downwards.
AAGAGAAGGTGCTGCAAGCAGCCAGAAAGAAAAATTTAAATATCATGGAACCACAGTCAGGATTACACAGGACCTTGCAGCTTCTACATTAAAAGACGCAGGGCATGGAACATGATATTCTAAGGCAAAGGAGCTTGGAATGCAGCCAAGGATCAATTACCCAGCAAAAATGAGCATCATTTTTCAAGGGAGGAGGTGGATATTCAATGAAATAGGAGACTTCCAAACTTTCCTGATAAAAAGACCAGAGCTCAACAAAAAATTTGATCTTCAAGTACAGGACTCAAGAAGGACTTAAAAAGGTAAATGGGACAGAAAGATACAATATGTTGTTAATAAGGGGGGGGGGTGCTGTTTAAACCCCTATGAGGGAATATGACACTTGCAACCCTTGAGAACTGTATTGTTATTACACCATGTTAAAGGAGTATATAAAGAGGGTGGATATTAGTTGACTATGATGTAATGATAAAAAAAATCTAATCAAGTGGGTTAAATGGATCCAAATAAGTGGATCAATCTGATCTTAGAAAATGTACTGAGAAAGGAGGAGGCAGACAAGGGTAAATTACATTACAGGAAAAGACAAAAATAGCAGAGGGAAAGAAGGGGGGGAGCATTGTTTGAACCTTACTCTCATCAGATTTGGCTCAAGAAGGGCATAACATAATCAGTTAGGTATAGAAATCTAACTTGCCCTATAGGCAGTAGGAGGGAAAAGGGGAAAGAAAAGGGAGGGGGGAAAGAAGGGGGGGAAGAAGGGAGGGAACAGTAAGAGTAAAGGGGAAGAAAAGGGAAAGGGATAATAAAAGGGGAGGGACTGAAGGAGGTGGTCAAAAGCAAAACACTAGTGAAGGGGGAAAGGAAAAAGGAGAAAGAAAGCAAATAAATGGGGGGAAAGGATGGAGAAAAAGACACAGATAGTAATCATAACTGTGAATGTGAATGGGATGAACTCTCCCATAAGAAATGGATTGCAGAATGGATTAAAAACCATAATCCTACAATATGTTGTTTACAGGAAACACATTTGAAAAAGAGTGACACATACAGGGTAAAGGTAAAAGGCTGGAGCAGAATATATTGTGCTTCAGCTGAAGTAAAAAAAGCAGGGGTAGCAATCCTGATCTCAGACAAAGCAAAAGCAAAAATAGATCTAATCAAAAGAGATAAGGAAGGAAACTACATCCTGCTAAAAGGCACATAGACAATGAAGTAATATCATTACTAAACATATATGCACCAAATGGTATAGCACCCAAATTCTTAGAGGAGAAGTTCAGGGAGTTACAGGAAGAAATAGACAGCAAAACTATACTAGTGGGGGACCTGAACCTCCCCCTCTCTGCACTAGATAAATCTAACCACAAAATAAACAAGAAAGAAGTTAAGGAGGTGAATAGAACATTAGAAAAGTTAGGTATGATAGACCTCTGGAGAAAACTGAATGGGGATAGAAAGGAATATACTTTTTTTCGCGCAGTACATGGCACATACACAAAAATTGACCATGTACTAGGGCATAAAAACCTCACAATCCAATGCAGAAAGGCAGAAATATTAAATGCATCCTTTTCAGATCATGATGCAATAAAAATTATATGTAATAAAGGGCCATGGAAAGATAGACTAAAAAATAATTGGAAACTAAATAATCTAATCCTAAAAAATGATTGGGTCAAACAACAAATCATAGAAACAATCAATAATTTCATTCAAGAGAATGACAATAATGAGACAACATACCAAAACCTATGGGATGCAGCAAAGCAGTTCTTAGGGGAAGTTTTATATCTCTAAATGCTTACATAAATAAAATAGAAAAAGAGGAGATTAATGAATTGGGCATACAACTAAAAAAACTAGAAAAAGAACAAATTAAAAATCCTCAACTAAACAAAATTAGAAATATTGAAAACCAAAGGAAAAATTAATAAAATTGAAATTAAGAAATATTGAACTAATAAATAAAACTAAGAGCTGGTTTTATGAAAAAACCAATAAAATAAGATAAATTTGGTTAATTTAATTAAAAAATAGAAAGAAGAAAACCAAATTACTAGTATTAAGAATGAAAAGGGTGAAACTATCACCATGGAAGAGGAAATTAGAACAATAATTAGGAATTATTTTGCCCAAGTCTATGCCAATAAATTTGACAATCTTAGTGAAATGGATAAATATTTACAAAAATATAAATTGCCCAGATTAACTGAAGAGGAAGTAAAATACTTGAATAACCCCATCTCAGAAAAAAAATTGAACAAGCCATTGATGAACTCCCTAAGAAAAAATCTCCAGGGCCAGATGGATTTACATGTGAATTCTATCAAACTTTTAAAGAACAATTAATTCCAATACTATATAGACTATTTGGGAAAAGAGGTGAAGAAGGAGTCTTACCAAATTCTTTTATGATACAAATATGGTGTTGATACCTAAACCAGGAAGAGTCAAAATAGAGAAAGAAAATTATAGACCAATTTCTCTAATGAATATAGATGCAAAAATTTTAAACAAAATACTAGCAAGTAGATTGCAGCAACTTATCACAAGAATAATACACTATGACCAGGTAGGATTTATACCAGGAATGCAGGGTTGGTTCAATATTAGGAAAACTATCAGCATCATTGAGCATATCAACACAAAACCAACAGAAACCACATGATCATCTCAATAGATGCAGAAAAAGCTTTTGATAAAATACAACACCCATTCCTATTAAAAACACTAGAAAGCATAGGTATAAATGGAGTCTTCCTTAAAATAATAATAGCATATATCTAAAACCTTCAGCAAGCATTATATGTAATGGGGACAGGCTAGAAGCATTTCCAATAAGATCGGGGTGAAACAAGGATGTCCATTATCACCACTGTTATTCAATATTGTACTGGAAACGTTAGCTTTAGCAATAAGAGAAGAAAAAGAAATTGAAGGCATTAGAATAGGCAAAGAAGAAACAAAGCTATCACTCTTTGCAGATGACATGATGATATACTTAGAGAATCCTAGAGAATCAAGTAAAAAACTACTTGAAATAATAAACAACTTTAGCAAAGTTGCAGGCTATAAAATAAACCCACATAAATCATCAGCATTTCTATATATTACCAACAAAGCCCAACAGCAAGAGATAGAAAGAGAAATCCATTTAAACTTACTGTAGACATTATAAAATATTTAGGAGTCTACCTCCTGAAAAAACCCAGGAACTCTATGAACACAATTACAAAACACTTTTCACACAAATAAAATCAGATCTAAATAATTGGAAAAACATCAGTTGCTCATGGGTAGGCCGAGCTAATATAATAAAAATGACAATCCTACCTAAGCTAATTTACTTATTCAGTGCCATACCAATCAAACTACCAAAAATTATTTTATAGAGTTAGAAAAAATAATAACAAGATTCATTTGGAAAAACAAAAGGTCCAGAATATCAAAGGAACTAATGAAAAGAAATGCAGGGGAAGGTGGCCTAGCAATTCCAGATCTTAAATTGTATTATAAAGCAGCAATCATCAAAACTGCTTGGTACTGGCTAAGAAATAGGGAGGTGGATCAGTGGAATAGGTTAAATATGCAAGACACAGTAGTCAATGACTATAGTAATCTATTATTTGATAAACCCAAAGACCCCAGCTTCTGGGATAAGAACCCACTCTTTGAAAAAAAACTGCTGGGAAAACTGTATGGCAGAAACTAGGCATAGACCCAAATCTCACACCATATACCAAAATAAAGTCAAAATGGGTTCATGACTTATAAGTGAATGGGAAAAAGGAATAGTTTACCTATCAGATCTATGGAGAACAGAAGAATTCATGACCAAACAGGAGATAGAGAACATTATGAAAAGCAAAATGGATAATTTTGATTACATTAAATTGAAAAGTTTTTGCACAAACAAAGCCAATGCAACTAAGATTAGAAGGAAGGTAGAAAATTGGGAAAGAATTTTTACAACCAGTCTCTCTGATAAAGGCCTCATTTCTAAAATATATAGAGAATTAAGACAAATTTATAAGAACACAAGCCATTCCCCAATTGATAAATGGTCAAAGGATATGAACAGACAGTTCTCAGATGAAGAAATTAAAGCCATCTATAGTCATATGAAAAAATGCTCTAAATCGTTATTAATTAGAGAAATGCAAATCAAAACAACTCTGAGGTACTACATAACACCTATCAGATTGGCCAACATGACAAAACAGGAAAATGATAAATGTTGGAGAAGATGTGGGAAAATTGGAACACTGATACATTGTTGGTGGAGTTGTGAAATGATCCAACCATTTTGGAGAACAATTTGGAACTATGCCCAAAGGGCTACAAAAATGTGCATACCCTTTGATCCAGCAATAGCACTTCTAGGGCTATATCCCAAAGAGATCAAACAAATGGGAAAAGGACCCACATGTACAAAAATAATCATAGCATCTTTGTTTGTGGTGGCAAAGAATTGGAAATTGAGAGGATGCCCAACAACTGGGGAATGGCTGAGCAAGTTGTGGTATATGAATGTAATGGATGAACAGGCTGACTTCAGAAAAACCTGGAAAGACTTATATGGTCTGATGCTGAGTGAAGTGAGCAGAACCAAGAGGACTTTGTACACAATAAGAGTCACCTTATGCAATGACTAATATTGTTAAACTGAACCCTTCTCAGCATTACGAGGATCTAAGACATCTCCAGAGGCCTCAGGATGGAAAATGCTGTCCACATCCAAAGAAAGAACTGTGGAAGTCGAATCACTATCACTTATTTTTACCTTCTGTTGAGTTTTGTTTCCCCTTTCTGATGGTTTCTCCTATTGGTTTTAATTTTTACTTCCAATTCCACTAATGTGAAAATATGTTTAATGGGTCTGTAAATGTAAAGCCTATATCAGATTGTGAGCCATCTTGGGGAGGGTAGGGGGGAGGAAGGGGGAGAAAATTTTCAACTCAACAGCATATTTAAGTGATTGTTGATAAAGCAAAATAAATTAATAAAATTGAAAAAAAATAAAATAAAATGAGGGATTTGGACTAGAGATCTTCTAAGGACCTTTCCACCTTTAAATCCATGCTCCTATGAAAGCTTCAACTTTATGTAGTTCAATATTTTATCTTTGTTTTTCATATGCAAATATAGACTTTTTGATTCAAATAAATTCAAGAAACCTGTGTTAATTTTAACTTTAAAGGAAATTCTCCAGGCTTTGACTAAGATTCTTCTTCCTAAATGTATAATTTCATCTGCCATCTACCTGTTCTCCCGACCTTAGTCTTTCCTAACTCAAATCTATTCGCTATGTGCTCCAAATTAATATTCCTTATAAGAGGTTTCAATCAAGTAATTCCATTTCTCCAAAATCTTCAATTCCTACATGAAATCTACTGAATTAAGCCCCATTGCCTCAGCCTGCTTTGTAAAGGCTCTTCTAGAGTAAAAGTGTCTTGAAAGCAGTCATCAGGCCTGGTTCTCCATAGCTTCTAGCCCAAGGTTTTACACAGCACTTCACAAATATTCATTGAACTAACCTGAATATTTTCATGATCCTACTTTGATACTTTAATGAAACTGTGATCTCATCTGAGTGTTCTCTCAACTAGTTAAGATCACTATTTCTCCACCTCTTCTCATCTAATAAGAATCTTATCTTTTTTTTTTCTTCAAGAAGTCTCCATAAAAAATCTGCCTGCTATACTGGAGGTTTTCTGTAATTTATTTTGGCATTTTATGGTTACTAGTGCAGTAGTATATTATCCCACACTGTATAACTGGTCCTACTTCTTTTTTTACAGATATAATTTACATGATGACACCTTTTTTTTTTTCCATGTAAACCATTGTTGAGAAAATACTTCATTTGTCTTATATCTTTCCATGACCAGTTGGGTCACCCACAACTGTGATTCTTCTAATATTTCATGATTTTCAGCCTCAAACTTGACCAGTAGAATATTGGTCTCAAAGAGATAAGTTCTATGTAGCAGCCAGCAGCCTTAGATCACAGATTACAAAATCTCAGAATTGGAAAGGACCTCAGAGATCGTTTTATCCATTCCTCCCCTGAGGATAAAAATGTCCTCTATAGCATCCCTCCAAAGTAGCAATTTAGCATTCTTGAAGATCCATATTGAGGCAGAATCCAATGATAATTAATTTTTAAAATGACAGTAGCATAAATGTGGTGTATTAACTTTTGGAAGTTTTATTGAACTCATCTTCCTGACTCCAAGTCCAGCACTCTATCTGTTCTATCATATCAATGGCCTGTAGCTACCTCTTAAGCAACTCTTTCCATTTTTGAATAGCTCCAATTGTTAGTAATTCCCCAGCCCTTTATATAAGCCTAAAACTACTTTTCAGCAATTTCCACCCATTTCTCCTACTTTTGCAATTTGATATTGCATAGAACAAAATTAACCACTTTGCCGATTGATAATCCTTGAAATAACTTTAAAGCAGTTATCTTGTTCTCCCTAAGACTACTGCACTACAGGCTGAAAATACCTATTTCCTTCAATCAGTCCTCATGTGATAGAGACTTGAGGTCCTTCCCTATCTTACGGAATTTTGCTTGGTTTATCTAGGTTATTAACATTCTTCTTAAAGTGTGGTGCCTAGAACCAAACACAGTGTAGAAAATGTGGAATGGTCAGGGCACAGCACTGAGAGATTATTACCTACCTATCCTTGTAAGCTATGTGTCTCTTAATTTAGTTTCACATTCCAAAGAATGATTGCCTATCATATTATACTGCTGACACATGTTGAACTTGAATTCCACTAGTACCCCCCAGATCTTTTTCAAATAAAATTACCTCCATGCCTCTTTCATATTGTGTTTGTGAAATTGACACGAATCCAGTTGTAAGATTTTGTCTATCCTGATTATATTGGATTCAATTCAGTGTCCTAACCTATTAAGAACTTTTTAGAGACCAACTTTGTTATCATATGTGAACCAGCCCTTTTAGCTTCGTGTCATCAGTAAATTGGTTAAATAAACCATTTCTGCCTTTATCCAAGGCATCAACAAAAATTTTAATATCACTAGGCACAGAACAAGCATACATCTTTTAGACATCTCATTGGAGACACCTTGCAATATAACACTGAAACATTAATGACTACACTTTGAGTTTGCCTTTTGACTAATTCTAAATCCATGTAATTGTATTTTCATCCAATCTACAACTCCTCATCCTTTCCACAAGAAGAATATGAATGACATTAAAAGACCACAGGTCTTGGAACACTATATATTGAAGAGCAAAAGAATTGGCCTTCCTGCTGAAAATATCATACCCAGCAAAGCAAAGGATAATTCTGAATGAAAAAAGGACATTTAATGAGTTGTCAGACTTTCAGGACTTTGTTAAAAAAAAAAAAAACTGAACTTAATAGAAGATTTGACATACAAGAGCCAAGAGAAACATAAAGTACATACCAAAGACTGATTACAAGGACTCAATAAGGACAATTTTTGCCTTTTATGTATGTGAAATGTGTGTCTAAGATTAATATTAGTAATTGGTTAGTTCATAAGAAAGATTGGAGTACACCTGATCGTGATACGACTTCAAAAAGTAAAACCATTCAGGAAGAACTAAAAAGAGCAATTATCTTATACAAATTAGGTGCAAGAGGAAGAACAGATACAGAGGAATCAGAAGGGGGAGGAGCTTTGGTAGTTCTGGAAACCTACTTTCATGAGAAATGGGTTCAAGATGGAATAATACATATACATCTAGAAGAGCATTAATGTCTTCCAAATTTAGAAAGAAATAAAATGCTAAGGAGATAAGGAGGGGGAAGATAAAAAGGGAGGAATATTTAGAGAGGAGGGTGAAGGGGTAGGTTAAAGGGGGATATAGAAACCTAGACTTAAACCCTGGATGACCTTGGGTTCAAATCCTGATTCGGACACTTCCCAGCTTTACAAAGTAGGACAAGCATCAGTTTCTGAGCATTAGTTAAAGGGCAGCTAGGTGGCAAAGTGGATAAAGCGCTAACCCTGGAGTCAGGAGGACCTGAATTCAAATCTGAACTCAGACACTTGATGCTTATTAGCTGCGTGACTCTGAGCAAGTCTCTTAACACCATTGCCTAGCTAAAAGCAAGCAAACAAACAACAACAACAACAAAGGAAAATGAAAACAGCATTCACCCTTCTCCAGAACTGAAAGTACTTCACCTATCTCAAAAATTTTTTTTCAAGTATCAAGGAAGTAGATCAGCAATCATAACTGCCACTTCTTTCAGCACCGGGGGTAGAGTTTATCTGGGTTAAGTGATTTGAATTCATTAAGAATAGCCAGACCAAAGTCTGCCCTAATACCTCCTTAAGTCTCTTTGGTATTGATCTTTTATTTGCTATTTTTATTCTATCATTTTAAGTACAATTGTGATTTTCCTTAGCATATAAATAAGAAGCAAAAAGGAGTTGAAAATTCTCTTTCCTGTCAGTTATCATTTCCCTATCCACTCTAAGAGGCATGCCTTTCTCTCTTTGATCATCTTTTCCCCTCAATATACCTAAATAATGCTCCTTTTCATTGACCCTTTTCCTCACCAGTCTTAGCTCAATATGAAGTTCCTCACTTCCAATGCATTTTTTTAGATTGTACAATACTTTTTTATTTGCCCTGTTTTCTACACTTCCTTGCACATTCTGTTCATCTCTTTAAAAATCTCTTTGTTGTGGAACTCCTTATGTATCACAACAATTTCTTCAAACAATTATCATTTTTCTTTCTTATTGGAACTGTTTCTTCCTTTTTTTTTTTTTTTCAGAATTTCACTGTTGAAAGGGATAGTAGGTTAGGAGCTTTCCTTCCCTCCTGAACTGACTTTGCTGGTAGAATTTTAGTTAATTACTTTCTACTTTTGCTTCTGCTGAACCCTTAAAAATCTTATCTCCTTAAATATAGGGTGTATATCAAGCTATCCTTGGCTTATTTTTCCTTCTCTATTAAAAACTTTAGCAGAAAATTATCACTGATGATATAGTCTAATCATTTCTATCACAGCAACCTGCTTATTGGTGAAAATAGGATGTCCACTTTGTTGGTTCTTTCACATTTTAATAAATTACATTATCATTATTCTCTGAAGGCTGTCATTCATCCAACTCAAAATTCACCTAATTATATTGTCATCTAATCTACAACTCTGTCTTTTCCATAAAAATAGCATAAGAGACTTGCCAAATACTTGCTAAAAATCTAAGGAAATATATCTGGTGTTCTTCTGTTTAAAAAAAAAAAAGAAATGAATGAAGTTAGCATGGCATGATCTGTTTATGATGAAGGTGTGCTAACTTTTTGTTACCATAATATCTTCTTGTATATGGTCTCTAAAGGTCCTATTAACATTAGTTTGCTTTTCTAGGAACCAATTGCAAAGTTCATTGGTTTCCAGTTTAGAGATTTCATTCTGTACTCTTTTCTTGAAAATCAGGATATTATTCCTCCTCCAGGTTAGAACTATTTCTCTTATTATATATTATCTTTCAAAAGTAACTGCCAGTGGCTCAGTATTAATAATACCTTAAATTTACATATCACTTTAAGGTTTACAAAGCAAGTTCCATAATTAGATCATTTGATCTTCACAACATACAGTGAAGTGATACTATTTCCTCATTTTGTAGATAAAGGTAACAGTGGCCCAGAGAAATTAAGTAATTTGTTCAGGGTCATGTGCCTTGTAGGTGACAAGATTAGTATTCAGCTCTTCCTGACTTGAAGTTTAACACTCTGATGAACATATAACATTACCTTTTAATCATTACTTCTGCCATTTCTTTTAGTACCCTAGGATAAAAATTCACCTGAAACTGGTGAAATGAACTCTTCTGGGCATGTGAATGCTGTCTTACTGTTATTTAAAAGCACTACAGAATTTCCCCCGATGAGATATAGCACTAAAAGGAAGATTATAGGTCATATGCTAACTAGACCAAATCCCAGTAAAAGAAATCTCATTATGCAATTCAAGTAGAAAGGCTTATGCCCCCCCACACACTCTCCATCTCTCTCCTTCTTTTCCTATCCTTTCCTTTCCTTTCCTTTCCTTTCCTTTCCTTTCCTTTCCTTTCCTTTCCTTTCCTTTCCTTTCCTTTCCTTTCCTTTCCTTTCCTTTCCTTTCCTTTCCTTTCCTTTCCTTTCCTTTCCTTTCCTTTCCTTTCCTCCCTTTCCTTTCCTTTCCTTTCCTTTCCTTTCCTTTCCTCCCCTTTCCTTTCCTCCCCTTTCCTCTTTTCTCTTCTCCTCTTCTATTTCTATTTTAAACTTAATACCAAAAATAAAGAATACTCCTATATACAAAGTTGGACAGAAAAAGATTACATATGAAACTATAAATCTACTACATACTGCTTATTTCTTCAAATATATGATACATCCAGATATTCCTGGAGCCATGATGGTGGAGTAAGCAGTAAATCACTGTAACTCTCTGATATTCACCTCCAAACAACCATAAAATGATTCCCCAAACCAAATCCTGGGGCAGCAGAACCAGCAGATGGAGTGAAACAATCTTTTAGCCCAAGAAACTTGGAAGATCATTCAGTTAAAAGGGGCATGCATTCCAGGACAGGAAGCATTCCAGTAAACCAGTAGCAAGCCCCACCTCAGCAAAACAGCAGGAGATCCTAAGTCCCATTGTGGTGGAGCAGGCAAACACCAACACCAGGATCCCTCAAGTGCCTTAGCATAGCCAGAGGAACTGGCAGACTCCATCTTCAAGAACCACCACATGCTTCAGCATAGCCCAGGGCAAATGGCATCCTCCAGTGGATAGATCTCCACATGATCCAGTGTAAACCCAGGCAAACAGACATTTTCAAAAATGACAAGAAAGTAAGCCAGACCTCTACCTGCTTCAGTGTAGCTCTGGGGAAATATAGAAACACCCTACTAGGCCTCTGAATATGTCAGCACCACCAGAATCAGCTCAGCACCAGGTGAGCTGCCAGATCCCTAAGACCTCAAGCAGCACCAGTCATCCCAACCCAACCCTTTCAACACAGCACCAGAAATGAGGGTCCCACAGGGGCCTCAAGGCAAAATCAGTACAACACTGGGTAAAAAGCCAGGGCCTGAGGCCACTAACACAAGAAGCCTGAGACAGGGTCACTTCCACCCAGGGCTCAGAGATCAAATTTAAAAGACAGGGAAAAGGCCAAAAAGAAAAAAAAAAAAACAAGATCAACAAGAAGCAACAACAACAAAAAAGAATCTCACCATAAAAGGTTATTATGGTGATAGGGAAGATCATAACACAAACTCAGAAAAGGACAGTAATGCCACAACATCTAGGGGAAAAAAACTCCAAAGAAAAATGGGAAGTGATCTAAAGTCCAGAAAGAACTCATGGAAGATCTCAAAAAGGAGCTTAAAATCATATGAGATAAGTAGAAGAAAAATTGGGAAAAGAAATGAGAGTGATGAAAGAATTATGAAAAAAAAAAGAGTCAACAGCTTGGAAAACTGTCAAAAAAGTAGAATTGGCCAAATGGAAAGGAGATACAAAAATCAACTGAAGAAAACACTCCTTAAAGTGTACAATTGGTGGGCAGCTAGGTGGCACAGTGGATAGAGCACCAGCCCTGAAGTCAGGAGGACCTGAGTTCAAATCTGGCCTCAGAACAAACACTTACTAGCTGTGTGACCCTGGGCAAGTCATTTAACCCCAATTGCCTTTAAAAAAAAAAGAGTACCATTGGCCAAGTGGAAAAGAAAGTACAAAAGCTAATTCAGCAAAACAATACTTTAAAAGTTATAACTGGACAAGTGGAAGATTATGACTTTATTAGACATCAAGAATCAATCAAACAATTAAAAGAATGAAAAAAATGAGAAAAATGTAAAATACTTTATGGGGAAAAACAACTGTCCTAGAAAAATAGATCCAGGAGAGACAATGTCAAAATTATTGGACTATCTGAAAACCATAATCAAAAGAAGAACCTAAGCAGCAAGTTTCAAGAAATTATCAAGGAAAACTACCCTGATGTCCTGGAACTAGAGGGCAAAATAAATAATGAAAGAATCAACTAATCATCTCAGGAAAGAGATCCCAAAATAAAAACTCCAAGGAACATTATAGCCAAATACAGAACTATCAGGTCAAGGGAAAAAAAAAACACTGCAAGTGTCCAGAAAGAATTCAAATATTTGACAGGCACAATCAGAATTACACAGGACTTAGCACTTGCAAAATTAAAGGATCTGAGGTCATGGAACATGATGTTCTGGAAGGCAAAGGAGCTAAGGCTACAACCAAGAATCACTTACTCAGAAAAATTAAGCATAATAATAAAGGGGGAAATGGTCATTCAATGAAATAGAAAAATTTCAAGCTTTCATAGGGAGAGATCAGACTTAAACCAAAAATTTGATCTCCAATATCTAAATCCAAGCAAAGCATAAACAGATAGAAAAGGAAAAGAAAATATAAGGGATTCAATTGAACTAAACTATTTACACTCCTACACAGGAAGATGATACTTGTGATTCTTAAAAATAGTATCACTAATAGTACAGCTGGAGGGTATGGGCATAAAGAGAATTTGAGGAAATGACAAAAATACTTAAAGGTTGAGAAACAGAAGTACAATGGGTGCAGAAGGAAGAGTTAGAATGGGGTAAATTATTTCACAAGAAAAGGCTCAAAAGACCTATTACAGTGGAGGGGAAGATGGGAGAGTGGTTGATGGCATCACTTGAACCTTAGTCTCATCAGTATTGGCTCAAAGAGGGAATCACATACACAATCAGTTGAATGTAGAAATCTATGTTACTCAACAGGAAAGTCAGAGGGGAGGAGATCAATTAAAGAAGGGAAGTGAGGGGCTGGCCAAAGGGAGGTAGATAAGCAGAGGTAGTAGACAGAAGCAAAACCCTATGAGGAGGGAAAGAGTGAAAGGAGAGGGCAAACAGGAGAAAAAATAGGATGGAGGAAAAATCCACAGGCAGTAATAATAACTGTAATATGAATGGCATGAATCTCCTATAAAATGGAAACAGCAGAATGGATCAAAAACAAGAATCCTACAGTATGCTGTTTAAAAGAATCATACTTGAAGCAGAGAAACACACACAGAGTGAAGGTAAGGAAATAGAGCAAAATCTATTATGCTTCAGCTGAAGTAAAAAAAAAGTAGTAATCCTAATCTCAGGCAAAGTAAAAGAAAAAATACACCTAATTAAAAAAGGTAAGGAAGGAAACTACATCTTGCTAAAAGGTACCACACACAATGAAGCAATATCAATACTAAACATATGGGCACCAAGTGGTATAACATCCATATTCTTAGACAAGAAGTTAAGTGAGTTACAGGAAGAAATAGACAACAAAATTATACTAGTGGAGGGCCTCAACTGTTCCCTCTCAGAACTCGATAAATCCAACCAAAATGTAAATAAGAAAGAAACTAAGAAGGTAAATAGAGTATTAGAAAAGGCAGATGTTACAGGCTTTTGGCATAATTTAGACATAAAGAGTGATGCCACAAGCAAATTAGAAGAGTAAGGAATAATCTACCTGTAAAATTTAGGTAGAAGGGAAGAATTCATGACCAAAAAAGAGAAAGCGTTGCAAAATATAAAATAAATAATTTTTATTATATTAAAGTAAAAAGCTTTTGTACAAAAAACCAATGCAAACAACATTAGAAGGCAATCAGAAAGATGGGAAACAATCTTTATACCAAGTGTCTCTGATAAAGGCTCATTTCTCAAATATATGGAGAATTGCATCAAATTTACAAGAATACAAGCCATTCCCCAATTGACAAATGGTCAAAGAATATGAACAGGCAATTTTCAGATGAAGAAATCAAAGCTATCTATAGACATATAAAGAAGTGTTCTAAATAATTTTAGATTACAGAAATGCAATTAAAACAACCCTCATACATATCAGATTGGCTAATATGACAGAAAAGAAAATGATAAATATTGGGAAAAAGTGTAGGAAAATTTGGACACTAATGCATTGCTGATGGAGTTGTGAACTGATCCAACCATTCTAGAGAGTGATTTGGAACTATGCCCAAAGGACGACTAAACTGTGCATACCCTTTGATCTAGTAGTACCACCACTAGATCTGTACCTCAAAGACATAATAAAAAAGGGAAAGGGGTTTACATGTGTAAAAATATAAAATATAAAAATATATGTAAATATTAAAAATAAATGCAAAAATATTTTAAAAAGCTCTTTTTGTGATGGCAAAATATTGGAAATTGAGGGGATGCCCAACAGTTGGGGAATGGCTGAACAAGCTGTGGTGTATGAATATAATGGAATACTATTATGCAGTAAGATAAGATAAACAGGCAGATTTCAGAAAAAAATACTGGAAAGACTTGTACAAACTGATGAAAATGAAATGAGAAGAACCAGAAAAACATTGTACACAGTATCAGCAACATTGTGTGATGATTAACTAAATGACTCAGATATTCTCAGCAGCACAATGATCCAAGACAAGTGCAAAGAACTCACAAAGGAAAATGCTATCCATATCCAGATAAAGAAGTGACGCAATCTGAATGCAGATTGAAGAATATTTTTTGCACTTACTTTATTCTTTCTCATGTTTTTTTCTCCTTTTTATCTGTTTCTTCTCTCACAATTATGACTAATATAGAAATATTTTTTAAATGACAGTACATGTATAAACTATATCAAACTGCCTACCGTTTACATGAGATGGGAGAGAGGGAGAAAAATTTGGATCTCAAAACCTTGTGAAAATGAATGCTAAAAATTGTCTTGACATGTAAATGGGGGAAAAATAAAATACTGTCATATGTATTTATATAATAAATTCAACATGTTATTCTGAAAGCTGTCTTCAAAAGTTCTTTCTTAACTTCCTCTGTTCTCTTCTGTACATTTTTTCAAAGAATTTTATGTCCTTTTCTTTCTTCTCTCCTTTTTTTGAGGGCAACACTATCACTAAGTTCCATCTCCTACTCATGCCACTGGCCCAAACAAACAAACAAAAATTGTTATAAAAATAAGCATAGTCAAGCAAAAACAAATCTATACATTTGCCATGTCCCTAAATTCATATGTTATTCTGTACCTTTAGTACATCACCCCTCTGTCAGGAGGTGGATACTTCCTCCCTTTTCAAAGAGTGGATAGGTAATTGAAAGAGCCACAAAGCTCTTAACCTACTTAACAATACTCATGTGACTTAAATTGGTTTAAAAATAAGAGCATAAAGAATTGGGTAGAACCCTGGGATTTTGTTTTTATTTATTTTTCTTTGACACTGTGTAGAAAGCAATTTCATTCCTGGCTACAACTCTCTGTTTTGGGTGGAGCTAAGCTGATATGATGTTACCATCTCCTTTTTTGGACACTGATCATATTTGGTCTGTTGATAGCATGCTTTCACAGAGACAAAAACACTCAGGGTAAAAAGCATATCAGGAATAGTTTTGTCCAGTATATCCATGACCCAAAATCCCCTCTGACATGACAAATGACAAATGAGTATCCAAACTTTACTTGAAGATCTCAGATAATGTGGCCCCCCTTACCTTCCAAAGCAGTCCATTTCACATTTGAATAAATGGAATAAGATTTTTTTTCTTGCATCATTCCAAAATCTGCCACTCTGCAAATTATATCCATTGCTCCCAATTCTGCCCTTGGAGGCAACTATCATTCATCAAATTAATCTTCTCTTCTACTGGCTAAATGTCCTGAGTTCCTGAATCAGTGTTTATATGCTTCTTCTATACTCAACAAACTTCAGTAATTCCCTGTTGCCTCCAATATCAAATGTGAAATCCTATGTCCATCATGTAAAATCCTTCACATCCTTGGCTCTTCCCATCATTACAGTCTTCTTGCTCCTTGCTCCCCTTCATTTATGCTATGATCCAGATATACTGCTAGATATTTGCCTAAATGCAAAATTCCATTTCAACATTTTTACCAGTTGTCCCTCCTACTTGGTCTTCCTCCTCACTTCCTATGACTCCCTCCTCTGGCTTCCCATATAGGACTCAGCTCCAAAGTCATCTCCTGTAGAAAGATTTTCTTGTTCTCCTCCCATACTCAGTGCCCTCCCTCCAAGATTATCTTCTATTTAATTGTATATAATTTGAATGCACAGTTATTTGTACATTTTTCTCCCGTTAGAATATGAACTTCTTGAGAGCAGAAGTCTTGTTTTTGCCTTTCTTTTAGATGAAGTGCTTCACACAGTGCCTGGAACATAATAAATACCTAATAATTGATTGATGACTGACAGACTGATATGAAATGAACTCATTCCTTCATTTAATAAGGATTCATCATTTTTCATATGTAATAGACACTAGAAATACAAATTGAAAACCTGAAAATCCCTTCCCTCAAGGATCTTATATTTTGTTTGAACACAACATATTTACAAAGAAGGTAATAGATATATACAAAATAATTACAAAGTGATTTCCAGTGGCTAGGGTGGCACTAACAACTTGGAGAATCAAGAAACGCCTTTTGAACAAAGTTGTGCATGAGCTGAGCCTTATAGGGAATTTGAAGTGCTAAGGAGAAGACATTTCAGGCATGAGGCAGGGGAAACACAATGTAAAGGCATGGACTAAGAGGAATGTTAAGTAAGCCAGTTTGGCTGAAATATATTAGTTCATGAGGGATTGTGCAAAAATTCTCAAAAGATAGATGGAAATCTGATTGTGAAGGTCTTTAAATGCCAAAAAGAGGAGTTTGTAGTGGCAATAGGAACCACTGGACATTTCTGAACATACTGGAGGATGCATTATAGCAGGTAGAGTCTTAAATCAGGTTACCATATTCCTAGAGGTTTGGCCTGGGATAGTTGTTTCAGGGAGTCAGGCAGTCATGTGTGGCTAAAAACAGGGGTGGAGGGAGGTGCCCATCAGGTTAGACCCTGTGAAATCGTATTGCCAGGAAAGATTATCTGATGAGATTACCAAGAGAAGAGTTAGGAAGAATTAAGAAGAGTCAAGGATACACTACAAAAAGAAAGAAGAAATGGGTAATGATTCATAAAGGCAAATGAGAAGATTCAGCAAAACAGGTCAAACAACCACAGTAGAGTAGTGTCACCAAATAAGAGGAGTATCTAAGACAAGGTGTTCAATAATGTTAAATGTTATAGAATCATTGAGAATGAGGACTGAGAAAAAAATTATTTGGAAATTTTAAAGATTTGGAGGGGGCAGTCTCAATGGAGTAATTAAGTTGGAAGACAAATTATAAGAGGTTAAGAAATTAGTGAGATGAAAGGGAGTTGAAGGAACGGACTGTACGTATCCACCTTCCCCCAGGGTGCAGCAGTGAAAGGGAGTCAGTATATAATAAGTCTATAGCTTAAAGGGTTGGTATAGTCATCCTAAGGAAGATTTTATGAGGTTGGAGGAGGGGAACTTAAAGACATGTGTAGGCAGAAAGGGAAGAGTCAGGCAATACACTGAAAATTATAGGGGCTGGAGTGTTCATTGTAACAATTGCCGGCAAGATGTCTGAAGAGATGGGAGGGAATGGACATAAGGATCCAAGCAGATTGGTTGATCTTGGTGAGGCTTTTCACCAAAGACTGGTGCAAGGAAGGAGAGAGGGAAATATGATGTCAAGGGTTTTTCAGTTACAGAATAGAGAAGAGGCAATTCATAAATGACTTCTAATTTCTTAGTAAAGCCTGAGACAAGGAACTCTGACAAGACTTAAATGTATGGGGTAATGCTGGAATAGAAGACTTCATGAAAGATGTTTTGAATAATCACTGTGTGGAGATAACTAGGAAAGAGTAAAAGGATTGCCTTGCTGTGGTGAGTATTCAACTGAAATTAAATCACATGAATTTGTAGTTAATACAGTCAATGTAATTTTGTGGTTTCTTCAAACATTGTTTCATGAGCAAATGTCTATTGAACAAATGGTTTTTGAATGAATGGGTGAGTTTATGAATAGATGGACAAACTGAGGGCCATTCTGATTTCACCAATCTGCACTTTTAAGCAGCTTATTAACAGCCTATTGTGGTTGTCAAATAGCATTGTTGACTAACAAAAAGTTTATAACCATCTAAAAGCCAGAGAGTATTTTCAAATGAACAATTTAATTATACCTCCCCATTTTGAACTTAAAAAGGTGACTTTTTTGAAACAAATTGGTAAACTTTTCATTCACTATGTGGAATTTTATCCAATAACATTTGTTTCAATATATTGGCTTGTAATTGTTTTGGGGAGGGATTCTAACTTTTTCATTTCAGGCATACTAAGTATCCTTTCTTGCTCTATGTCATCTACAAATCTGTTAATCTTGCAATCCATGACTTATTCAAGTGTGTTAAAAAATCACAGGGCTAACCACAGATTACAATTCAATTCGTAGATTCCTAGGAATTCAATCAGAGACCTCCTTATCAATTGACATAAAGCCATTGGTAAAGATTATTTTGTTCCAGTCATTCAACAAGTTTTGAATCTATCTATAATCCTAGCCCACATGTTGAAAAAGATAGCACAAAATACTTTTTTGGAAAGCTTGGCTGAAATCTTTTTAAAATCATATTTGAAGCATTTCCCCAATCTATAAAGTTAATAATCCTGTAGGCTTTTTTTAAGTAAATAAGGTATTATTGCATGACTTGTTGTTTAAGAGTCCTTGCTGGCTCTTGCAGTCTTGTATCCTTTTCCAGATGTTCACTAATATCCCCTTTGAAAATACATTCTAGAATTTTGCCAAGAATTAAAGACAAGCTCTCTGGCATTTACAATAAAGACTCTACTCTTCTTTTTTAATGGAATAATATTTGCCCTTTTCTAGTCCTGTGTTACCTCTCAAATTCTCCATGGTCTATCAAAGATTACATACTGTGACTCAGTAATCTTGCCATTCTTACAGTATCTTGGGATGTAGTTCATCAAAATACTGGGCCTTATGATTTAAATTCATTAAAGATAGGTAGATGCTCCTTTATCTTCTCATCTATGTTGGGTTTCAACTCCCAATTTCCTATTTCTATTCTGTTCTTTCCAAGCAAACATCATTCTTAGCATAGACAACTTAAGAAAAATAAAGGTTGAGTATGTATTTTGTGGTTTAGCTCTTCAAGTCTTGGGATTATGAAAAGTAAGTTTAATCTTGCAGATCTGACCCAAATAAAATTTTTTCAGCTTATTTTCCATTCCTTAGAGTTTATTATTTGAGCCTTAGATTAAAACATGTATATAAGCATTCAAAAGATCTGGGGAGAAGGATTTCTAGGCCTTATTAGATATTCAAACTAACTTTTCATATTCCCTTTAGGGCAGCCTTTATTTACCTCAAGGCATAATGGAAAACCACACAAGTGGCTTATAATAGCCAAGACATAATCAACATGATGCATTTCCATCTTGGGTGAGTCCTATCTTCCCCACAAGGAATTATACAGTTCTACATATATTTGGTTTGGATTCTCCTTGGAAAGGAAACATACTTGGGATTCCTAGAAAAGCATCTCCCTAAATTCTATTGAGTCTTCTCTAATGACTCATACATGCCTGTAACCTAATGGTATTACCCTAAAGGCTTAGACTCCCACAAGGAAAGAAGGGAATTTGGAATTGACTAAAAGTCAACCTGCTGATATTATGAGTTCCATGTATACCAAAGGAATCTACCTGTATCTGTAGACTAATGTTACTACCATAAAAGCTTAAACTCCTGCCAGAAAATTAAAAAAAAAGTTGGAGGGGGTTTGCTGGAGAGTTAGTTCCCAACATTCCAGTCAAATCCCAGCTTCACTCCGTGAACTCATACAAGCCTAAAACCTATGGTACTATAAAGAAAATATATTCATGGAAGGTAGCTGCTAGGTGGTCCAAAAGATAAAGTGCAAGATGTGAAGTCAGAAAGACTTATCTTATTAAATTCAAATTGATCCTCATATACTTACCAGCTTTAACCTGTCTGCGTCACTTCCTCATCTTTAAAAATAAATGAGTTTAGTACCACATCACACCTATCATATTGGCTAATATGACAAAACAGGACTTCTGCTTCCGGGAGCCAAGATGGTGGAGTGAAAAGGTAGTTGCTCTCACTCTCCCCTATCAACCTCTGAAAACCCAGAAAATATCACCCCAGAAAAAAAAAAACCCTGGAACACCTGAACTAGAAGAAAGACAAGGAGCAGCAGTGCAGTAGCCCAGCAAACAGGTCTCCCAGTGCCTCAGCAAAAACAAGGGGCCCCAGGCAGATAAGTACCCTGCGGCATTCATCTGAAAGGAGGTGAAGAAAACAACCTAAAGGCTTCCTAAAGCCCTGGCCTTGCTGATTCCAACCCAACACCAGGTGAGCTTTAGGAGCCCTGAAGCCTCCAATTGTGAAGAAATCCTGAAGCCCAAGTGGTAGAGCAGGCAAGCACCAACACCTGGACCTCCCAGTGCCTCAGTGAGGTGGGGGAACCAGTGAAAACCAGCTCAGGAAACCACCAGGAGTCTTGGCACTTCACCGCAAAGGAATCTCCTGGTGCATTAGCAGAAACGAGGGAGACAACACTGCAGGGGGCCCCAGGCAGATAAACATCCTGCAGCAGCCATCTAAAAGGAGCTGAAGAAAGCTAAAGGAAAGGAAAAGCAGGCAACCTAGAATTGCCTGAAAGTTCCAGCCTTGCTGATTCCAGCCCAACATGAGGTAAGCTGCCAGAAACCTACAGCCTCCAATTCCCAGCATAAGAGGCCCCAGCACCAAAGCCAGTGACCAAGACCTAGGCTCCCAACACAAGAAGCTTGGGTCAGTACCCTCTGTTCCCCAGCAGGAGAGCTCAATCTCTTTAAAGGCCAGGGAATAAAGAAACACCATGAGTAAAAAGAAACATACCATAGATTCATATTATGAGAAGAGTGAAGATCAAGACAGAAATTCTGAAGAGGACAACATTGTCAACAAACCCACATCTGCAACAACAAAAGGGAATATGAACTGGTCTGAAGCCCAAAAAGCCTTCTTAGAAGAGCTCAAGAAGGATTTTAATAGTCAAATGAGAGAGGTAAAAGAGTCCTTCAAAAATACAATTGGCCAGTTGGAAAAAAAATACACTGAAGAAAACAAGTCCCTAAAAAACACAATTGGCCAGTTGAAGAAGGAAGTACAAAATCTAACAGAAGAGTATGCTGAAGGAAACAAGTCCCTAAAAAACACAATTGGCCAGTTGAAGAAGGAAGTATGTGAAAACTAACAGAAGAAAACAATCTGTTAAAAACTAGAATTGGACAAATGGAAATTAATGTCTCTATGAGAGAGCAAGAATCACTGAAACAGAAACAAAAAATGAAAAAATCGATGAAAATGTAAAATACCTCATCAGTAAAACAACCGACCTGGAAAATCAAGTCAGGAGAGACAATTTAAAAATTATTGGGCTACCTAAAAATCATGATGAAAAAAAGAGCCTGGACAGTATCTTTCAGGAAGTCATAAAGGAAAACTGCCCAGAAGTCTTAGAACCAGAAGGGAAAATAACCATAGAAAGAATCCACTGACCACCACCTGAAAGAGATCCCAAATTGACAATGCCAAGAAATATAGTGGCAAAATTCCAAAATTACCAGATGAAAGAGAAGGTGCTGCAAGCAGCCAGAAAGAAAGAATTTAAATATCGTGGAACCACAGTCAGGATTACACAGGACCTTGCAGCTTCTACATTAAAAGACCACAGGGCATGGAACATGATATTCTGTAAGGCAAAGGAGCTTGGAATGCAGCCAAGGATCAATTACCCAGCAAAAATGAGCATCATTTTTCAAGGGAGGAGGTGGATATTCAATGAAACAGGAGACTTCCAAACTTTCTTGATAAAAAGAACAGAGCTCAACAAAAAATTTGATCTTCTAGTACAGGACTCAAGAAGGACTTAAAAAGGTAAATGGGACAGAAGGATACAATATGTTGTTAATAAGGGGTGGGGGGTGCTGTTTATACCCTTCAAGGGAATATGACACTTGCAACCCTTGAGAACTGTATTGTTATTACACCTTGTAAAAGGAGTATACATAAAGAGGGTGGAAAATTAGTTGACTTTGATGTAATGATAAAAAAAAATGTAATCAAGTGGGTTAAATGCATCCAAATAAGTGGATCAGTCTGATCTTAGAAAAGGTACTGAGAAAGGAGGAGGCAGAAAAGGGTAAATTACATTACAGGAAAACACACAAAATCCTATTACAGCAGAGGGAAAGAAGGGGGGGAGCATTGTTTGAACCTTACTCTCATTAGATTAAGCTCGAGAAGGGCATAATATAATCATTTAGGTATAGAAATCTAACTTGGCCTATAGGCAGTAGGAGGGAAAAGGGGAAAGAAAAGGGAGGGGGGAAAGGGGGGGGAAGAAGTGAGGAAAGCAGCAGTAAGACTAAAGGGGAAGAAAAGGGAAAAGGATAATAAAAGGGGGAAGGGACTGAAGGAGGCGGTGGTCAAAAGCTAATATGACAAAACAGGAAAATTATAAATGCTGAAGATGTGAGAAAATTGGAACTCTAATGCATTGTTGGTGGGGTTGTGAACTGATCCAACCATTCTGGAGAACAATTTGGAACTATACCTAAAGGGCTACAAAAACATGCATATCTTTGGCACAGCAATATTACTTCTACGGCTGTATGCTAAAGAGATTATAAAAAGGGGGAAAAGACTCACATGTACAAAAACATTTATAGCAGCTCTTTCTGTGGTGGCTAAGAATCAGAAATTAGAGGGACATCCATCATTTGGGGAATGGGTGAACAAGTTGTGGTATATGAATGTAATGTGTTGTGATATAAGAAATGATGAGCAGGTGGACTTCAGAAAAATCTGGAAGGACTTATACAAACTGATGCTAAGTGAAATGAGCAGAACCAGGAGAATATTGTACATAGCTACAGCCACATTGTGTGATGACTGACTTTGATAGACTTAGCTCTTCTCAGCAATGCAAGGATCTAAGACACCTCCAAAAGACTCAGATGGAAAATGCCATCCACACAAGAGAAAGAACTATGAAGTCTGAAAGCAGATCAAACATATCTACATCTCTCTCTCTCTCTCTCTCTCTCTCTCTCTCTCCTCTCTCTCTCTCTCTCTTTCTCTCTCTCTCTCCCTTGATTCTCTTTGTTGTAGTTCCTCCCATTTATTCTAATTCTTCTTTACAACATGACAAATGTGAAAATATGTTTAATAAGAATGTATGTGGAGTCCATATCAGATTGCATGCCATCTTGGGGAGTGGGGAGGGGAGGGAGATAGACAAAAATTAAAACTCAAAAGTGTATGGAAATGAATATAAAAACTAAAAATAACTAAATAAATTTTAAAAAAATAAATGAGTTTGGGAAGGAGATAGCAAACCACACCAGTATCTTTGTCAAGAAAATTCCAAATGGAATCACAAAGAATCAAACACAACAAAACAAAACAAAAATCAAAACACAACAAAAGTATCCTGAGTAGCTTAAGTATAATATCAGAATGACATGAGACATTTCTATATTATTCAATAGTTGAACAAAATGAGATATACTTAACAATAGCAAGGGAATGGTATTTAACAAATATATGCATAAGTGACACCAAGAGTTGAATTCAGTTGAGTAAAAGTCTTTTCACATTGTGTTGTCCTTGGTGATCTACCAGCCAAGCCTCATAGAGTACCTGGAGCTACCTATGATAGTTTTGTACTCAAGTCATGAAAAAGTGATATTAGTAGTCCAGATCTTTAATCCCATGAACCACTTAAGCACTCAAGAGTGCTTTAAAATCATTTTATGGAAAATAAAATCACCTAACTTGCATGAAACCATAGGGTAGAATTTGGGGGAAGGGATGATTAGGTTAGTGGTCCCACCACAGAAAGAATACTTGAAATTGAAGAGTGAGAACACAATAGGGAGCATGGAATAATGATCACCAAGGTGAGAAACAGGAATCATATTGTTGTAGAAGGATAATTCAGACCATCAAGGAAGAATATGGAAATGAATGAGGAGCCCAGGAAACATATAACAAACCTGATATCCAGGGAAGAAATTGTAGAGATTATGGGGACTTTGTATATCCAGATATAGGGTAAAATTCTCTCTCTCTTTATCTCTCTCTCTCTCTCTCTCTCTCTCTCTCTCTCTCCCTCTCTCTCTCTCTCTTTCACTCTCTCTTTCTCTCTCCATGCATGTGTCTGTCTCTGTCTCTTTCTCATTTCATTTTTCAAAAGATTGAGGAAGTGAGAACAGTACTGCTATTTTCTTATTCTAGATCTGATCTAGACTAACAAGGAGGAACTGACTTATGGCTTAAATAGAAATTATGAGAATATAGGGGGCAATTGATCAGTCTAGTTTGTGTTTTGTCATTGTGAAGAAAGCAGAATATAGTCTCTGACATGCATTCTGGATTTTAGAAAAGCTAACATCAAAGAGATTAGATAGGATCCCATGGCCTGTAATTATTGAAGGGGGGGGGTGGCCTAAGAGAGATGAGAAGTTCTCAAAAATGAAATCCTGAAGGAGCAAACAGAAATAATTCTGATGAGGAAAAATGAAAGGAAAGATATATTTGAAGATACCTACATGGATATACAAGTTGTTTATAAATGAACCCATACTTTTAAAGACATATAAAAGACAGAAACAAGTACATTCAATAGAGGATGAATACACAAAAGTAGTGCAGATAAAGGATAATTGTATTTAAAGAACTAAGACTCAGAATGAGCTGAAACTGGTAATAAATATTAAGGACAAATAAAAAGACTTTTCCAAATTATGTTGGGCATAATTGGAAGATTAAAGAAAATGTAGGACTACAATTTAGGGTGAAAATGAATGTGATGACAGAAGATACAATGCCCAGCTCTTATTCTGATTCCGCTGTGTCCACCAACGACACTGGGTTTTTGTTGTTGCTGTTGTTGTTGTTGTTGTTTGTTTGAGTTTTTTCTTTTTTTTTTTAGGACTTGAAAGATTAAATGTTTGTTAAGTTGGGGTTTAAAATCCAAGATAAATAAAAAAGACGTAGATGTGACTCACCCTTCTTAAAGTTTCGGTGAACAGCTGGAATACTGTCACCTAAAGATACATCCTAAGATACTAAAAGAGGGAGAATGTGTAAATGATGAATTGCTGTCAGTGATCATTGAAGAAATCATAGAGAATTGAAGAGATACTACAAGATTAGAGGCTGGAACTCCCTCTACCCGTGCACCAATATTTAGAAAAGTAAAGAGATTGGAATCTGAAACTCTGTTGGGAAGCTTCACTTTTTACTATGTGTTACTTAAGGGATAGTTTGTCAGCATTTATGAAAGGACACTAAGGATCACTAAGAGCCAGCATGACTGTTTCCAGAATGGCTCATATCAAATTAGTCTTATTTCCTCTTTTGTCAGTATTTTTCTAGACCTGTAGTTTAGGGGACATTAGAGGCATGGTGCATCTGGATTGCAGTAGAGCGTTTGATCTAGTGTCTTGCATTGTCCTTGTGGGCAATGTGGAAATATATAGGCAATATGGAGATGGTAGGTCAGTTAGGTGTATTCAGTT
Organism: Phascolarctos cinereus; assembly: GCF_003287225.1. Classification (NCBI taxonomy): domain Eukaryota; kingdom Metazoa; phylum Chordata; class Mammalia; order Diprotodontia; family Phascolarctidae; genus Phascolarctos; species Phascolarctos cinereus. Next base: position 306,197,195 of record NW_027555625.1, on the reverse strand, counting down.
CTGGTTTAATTATCAGACTTAAGTAATTGTCTTTAATGTCAGCTTGAAAGGAGGGATTTAACAGAATTTTCCAAAGATCTATCCCTGACCTTATGCTGTTCAACACTTTTATCAACAGCTTGGTTGTGAGTATAAATAACAAGTTTATCAAAAATGTCAATCATGTAAAGCTAAGAGGGATCTACTGGATGCCAGTCAGTATCCAGAAAAGACCTCCACAGGCCATAACATTAAAATGACTTTAATTTTTTAAAAAATGCGATAAATGTGAAGTCTTGGATAATATTAGGTTAAAATTCTATATTTACAAGATGTTGAAAATGTTACTAGTTCATGAATAAGAATATTGTTGTTGTTATTGTTGTTTTTAAATCACTTGAATCTCAAGATTGTGGGCAAGATAGAAATAAATATGCCTGCAATTGCTATGTAATGAAGTTTATAGTCCAGGTTGAGGGAGCTTTTTGTTTTGCTGCACTCCAACCTGGTAAACCTGTATCTGGAATGTTACATTAAGTTATAGACACCATGTTCTGGAAATAACATTAACTAGCTGGCAAATTTGAAGGATAGGATGACCAAGATGGTGAAAGGACTGGAGACCATGCCTTAAAAGATCAGTTCAAGTAACTGGGGGTATTTATACTGAAGAAGAAAAGATGTAGAGGAGATATAATAACACATTTCAAATACTTGGAGGATTATCATGTGGAAGAAGCATTAGATTTATTTTGCTTAGCCCCAAAGGGCTGAACTAAGAGAAATTGAAAAGAGGAAGCTTCCATTTTGACATCTTTTTTCAATATTATTGAATTTATTTTTTTTCTTTTTCCCCAGTTAGAGGTAAAAAACAAGTTTTAACGTTCGTTTTTAAAATTTTGAGTTCCAAATTCTCTTCTTTCCTTCTTCCTCATGCCTCACTTCTCCCCACCCCAAGTTGAGAAGGTAAGCAATTCAATGTAGCTGATGCATGTGGAGTCATGCAAAACATTTCCATAACAGTCATGTTGTGAAAGAAAACAGACTAAATAAAAACCTTCAAAAAATAAAGAAAGCAAATAAAGTATGCTTTAATTTTTATTTAAACACCATCAGTTCTTTCTTTGAGGATGGATAGCATTTTTCATCTAAAGTCCTTCAGAACTGTCTTGGATCATTGTATTACTGAGAATAGCTAAGTGATTTACAGCTGATCATCATTTGTTCATCCATTCCCCAAATAATGGACATCCCCTCAATTTCTAATATTTTGCCATAAAAGAGCTGCTGTAAATATTTTTGTACATATAAGTCCTTTTCCTTTTTGTTTTTTTTTTCAATTTTAGGATACAGACCTACTTGTGGTATTGTTAAACCAAAGGATATGCATGTGTTTTGTAGCTCTTTGAATATAGTTCCAAGTTGCTCTGCAGAATTGTTGAAGCAGTTCACAACTCCACCAGATGGTGCATTAATGTTTCATTTTTGCCCACAGCTCTTCCTACATTTGTCATTTTACTTTTCTGTCCTATCAGCAAATCTAATAGGTATGAGATATTACCTCAGAATTCTTTTAATTTGCATTTCTCCAATCAACAGTGAGTTAGAACTTTTTTTTTCATATGGCTATAGAGAGCTTGGATTACTTCATCTAAAAACTGTTCCTATTTTTAATCATTTGTCAATTGGGGAATGGCTCTTATTTTTATAAATTTGACTCAGTTCTCTATATGTTTGAGAAATGAGGCTTTTATCAGAGAAACTTGCTTCAAAATTTTCAGTTACTATTTCTAACTGTATTTTCCTCCATCCTATACCCCCATTTATTCTATTCTCTTTATCTTTTCACCCTGTCTCTCCTCAAAAATGTTTTGCTTCTGACTGTCCCCTCCCTAATCTGTCCTCCCTTCTATCAACCCCCTCTTTTCTTATCCCTTTCCCCTCTGACTTTTTTGTAGGGTAAGATAGATTTCTATACCCAATTGAGTGTGGATGCTATTCCCTCTTTTAGCCAATTCTGATGAAAGGAAGGTTCACTCCCTCCCTCCCACCTCCCCCTTCTTCCCCTTCATTGTGAAAGCTTTTTCTTAGCTCTTTTATGGGAGATAATTTACCCCATTCTGCCTCTCCCTTTTTCTTTCTTTTAGCACATTCCTATCTCACCCCTTAATTTTATTTTTCTAGATATTATCCCTTCATATTCAACTCATATCTCTGATCTCTGTCCATATATAATCCATCTAGTTGCTGTAATAATGAGAAAATTCTTATGAGTTACAAGTATCATCTTCCCATGTAGAAATGTAAACAGTTTAACCTTATTAAGCCCCTTATGACTTCCCTTTACTGTTTGCCTTTTCATGCTTCTCTTGAATCTTGCATCTGAAAGTCAAATTTTCTATTTAGCTCTGGTCTTTTATCAAGAATACTTGAGAGCCCTGTATTTCATTGAATATCTATTTCCCCCCTGAAGGATTATACTCAGTTTTTCTGGGTAGGTGACTCTTAGTTGTAATCCTAGCTCCTTTGCCCTCCAGAATATCATGTTCCAACCCATCTGATCCTTTAATGTAGAAGCTGCTAAATCTTGTGTTATCCTGACTCTGGCTCCACAGTACTTGAATTATGTCTTTCTAGCTGCTTGCAATATTTTATTTTTCTTTCTATTTTTTTCTTTTCCTTTTTTTTTTTTTTTTGGCTTGCAAAATTTTCTTCTTGACCTGGGAACTCTGGAATTTGGCAATAATATTCTTGGCAGTTTATAAGTTGGGATCTCTTTCAGGAGATTATTGGTGGATTGTTTCAATTTCTAATTTACCCTCTAATTCAAGAATATCAGGACAGTTTTCCTTGACAATTTTCTTGAAAGATGATGCCTATGCTCTTTTTTTTTTTTTATGGTTTTCAGGTAGTCCAATAATTTTTAAATTATCTCTCCTGGATCTCTTTTCCAGGTCAGTTGTTTTTTCAATGAGATATTTCACATTGTCTTCTACTTTTGTTTTTCATTTTTGGTATTGTTTTGTTGCTTCTTGATTTCTCATAAAGTCATTAGCTTACATTTGCTCCATTCTAATTTTTAAGGAATTATTTTCTTTTGTGAGGTTTGGACCTCCTTTTCTGTTTGGCCTATTCTACTTTTTTTTTCTTCAGTGAACATTTGTGCCTCTTTTTCAATTTGGACAATTCTGCTTTTTAAGGCAATTTCTCCTCATGGGCCTCTTTTAATGTTTGACTTGGTCTGTTTTTTAGGGTGCTATGTTCAGTGTTTTTTATCTCCTTTATCAAGCTGTTAACTCTTTTATCAAGATTTTCTTGCATAACTCTCATTTTCCTTCCCAAGTTTTCCTCTCTTACTTGATTTTTTTTTTGTTTGCTAGTTTTTGTGAAGCAGTTGGGGTTAAGTGACTTGCCACATCTAGTAAATTTCATGTGTCTAAGACTGGATTTGAACTCATGTCCTCCCCACTTCAAGGCCAGACCTCTATCCAGTGTGCCACCTAGCTGCCCCTCTTACTTGATTTTCAAAATCCTTTTTGTGCTCTTCCATGGTCTAAGACTGATTCACATTTTTCTCAGAGGCTTTGGATATTAGAATTTTGACTTTATTATCTTCTTCTGACTGTATGTTTTAATCTTCCTTGTCATTTTGTAACTTTCTATGGTCAGATTTTTTCTTTTTCTTGCTCATATTCCCAGACTTTTAGTTCTTTGTTAAAGTAGGGTTCTGCTTCCAGGATGGAAGGCACTTTGCTCCAAGCTTCAGGGATTTATGCAGCTTTTTTCAGGGATACTTCTAGTGACCTATAAGTTTTCAGTCCTTCCAAGTTGTTAAGATCTAGGGAGAGGTGTTTACTCCCCTCCTGACCTGTATCCTGTTCTGTAAGGGACCACTCACACTCTTTTATGCCCTGGAACTATGAGGAGGCATCCTGCTACATGCTGGCCACAATGTCTGGTGTGTCAGTGCTCTTCCTGACCCTGGGACTGCCACTCTGGAGTATGATCCGGATGTGAGTATGGGTAAAGCAACAGAGTCCTGCCTCAGTGCTAACAAAGAGAACTCTGTAATCTACTTCTGACCAGTTGTTAGAACCCCTCACTGTCTGTTGGCTCAGAGATTCAGAAGCAGCTGCTGCCACTGCTGATTTAGTGGCTCCCAAGGCCTGCTCCAATGCTAAAACCAGAGCTTTGCTGGTGCAGCCTGCACTAGACAGTGTGCCACTCTTACCCATGTAAAATAGGCCTTTTCTACTGAACTTCTACCTTGTCTTTGGCATCTGTGGGGTAAGAGGTCTGGGAACTGCCACTGCTGCCACTGATTCAGTCACCCTGAAGCCTTTTCCTGGTTTGCTGGGGCCAGCTCTGTGCCAGTGCAGCCTGCACTATACTGTACTCTTCTCTCACCCTGGTGCAACAGACCTTTCCTGCCACCCTTCTAAGTTGTCTTGGGCTGGAAAATTGTTTCATTCCATCATTCACTTCAGAATTTGTTTAGAGTCATTACTTAAAGGTATTTGGAGAGTTTTGGGAGAGGACTCAGGTGAATCCCTACCTTTACTCCACCATTTTGGCTCTGCCTCCCCTTCCACTTCAATATTAAGAAAAATCCCTAAGAATAAGGAATGTCAAAAAGTAGAATGGGTTAAATCAGGAAAGAGTTCTCTCTCACAGGAAGTTTTGAAGTAAAGACTGAATGATCACTAGTAAGAAATGGTTGCTTTGCTCCCCCTTTGCTATGTTGGGAAAAACACTGGCTTGGGAAACAAAGGATCTGGGTTCAAATCATCCCACTGTTACTTAATTCTTACATGACTGTGAGCAAATCATTTAAATTTCTTAGAGATGGCTTCGAAGGTATTCTCAGCTTGAAATCTATGATCACACGTTTTGGACAGATTTCTTATTCAGTAATGTTGCTGTCATTCAGTCATTTCAGTTGTGTCTGACTCTTCATGACCATATTTGTGGTTTTCTTGGAAAAGATTTGTCAGAATGGTTTGCCCTTTTCTTCTCCAAATTATTTTACAAATGAGGAAACTGAGGCAAGTAGGGGTTAGGTTACTCACCCGGGCTCATATACTTTTATGAGGTCAGTGAACTTAAGTCTTCCTAACTCCAGGCCCAACATTCTATCCACTGCAGCACTGGCTGTGTTGGATTATATCACTGAGGAAATTCTAATTCTGGAATTCCATAATTCCATGATTCTAAGTCTCACTTCTTTTGTGATCTAGAAAGGCTTTATGGAATTAGTGCTTATGAAGTCAGACAGAGGGGTGCTGTTCAGAAAGTAGAGGAAACATGATAATTTCACACACACACACACACACACACACACACACACACACACACATACACACACACCCTAATGAATGCTGAGCAAAGGAAACTGAACCTAGGGATTCTACCCAAGACATTATATGAAAGCCCTAAAGAAGACCACCAGGAGGGATCTCAGTCCTCTCTCATCTGCTGACCCAATCACATGAAAGTTACTGTCTTGCCTGTTTGACATGTGTTTTTTTTTTCTCCTGTGAAAAAGGGTTTTCTGAAACATCCTACCAGCTCATTTGTCTCATACCATGGCAAAGCTTGTAAGTTTCACTTAAAGAAACAGATCACAAACAGCCATCTTCCAGTAACACCTGTGAATTCATAACAGGCTACCCATCTGTAGTTCTGGCTCTTTGTGTGCAAGAGAAAGCAATTGGCCCTCTTCAGGAGCAGTATAAATGGCAACAAATTTATAGATGGCAGAGTTAATCTCCAGAACAGTGGCCACTAGGGCAGCTGGAAAGAAGGCTATGTGAAAGACAGTCCCACTTCTGGAGAGGTAGCTGGGAGAAAAAAAATCACAACTGTCTAGTAACCCATAGATTTCAGATTTAATTATCAGGCCATTCCTGAGAAAGGAAATATACATCATTTGATTCAGCCTCATGTGCTGATAAATATTTAATGGACAAATAATGAATCTTGCAATAAATATTTAATGTTCCAGCATCAAGGTATACAGGGCTGGGGGAATGTATACAGAGGGTGCATGGAGAAGTTAAAACAATCGAGTTGGTGCAGTGAATGGAAAGAGGACTAAACAATTCCTCCAGAGGGGAAAAGGACCCTTGGGCCTGCTTCAGAGATGGTCACTGAAGGATATGTCATGTTTTGTTTTGTTTTGCTTTGTTTTGTTCTGTTTTTTCCCTTGGAAGGTTTATAACACAACTTCCCTTATCAGCTCAATATAAGAAAACTTTCTCACAAACACAGCTGCTCATTTTGATGCTACATATTTGAGGTTGTGGAGAGATCCCAATCCCTGGAAATGTTCAGGTACAGACTGGATACCCACTCATTAGGGATATTTTTGGAAGACATTACTGCACTATAAGGAAATTTGACTAGATGCCCTTTCAGATCCCTTATAATCCTAAAATTATTCATTCTGTGTTCTAAAATTCAATACTGCTGTGACTTTCTAAATTCTAAAATCTCTTCCAACTCTAACATTCTATTAGTATATAGTTTAGGATTCTATATTCTTAAATTCTATTTGGCAAAAACTGAATTCCATATCTTTGATTTGACCAAATGCATATATCCCATTCCAGGAGGTCAACTCTGATATTATATCTTCACACACACACACACACACACACACACACACCCATATTTAGAGAAAAAAACTCATTGATGCAGCTAAATGAATACTTGGAGTCCTGGTTCGAACACTACTAGCTACATGACTTGGGTCAAGACATAACATCATAGATTTAATGCTGGAAGGGACCAAAGAACCTGTCAAGCATAGTCCTTTATTTTATAGATAAGGAAGCTGAAGAATAAGGAAGATTAAATTATTTAACTAGGGTCATACACCCAGTAAATGCCAGAAGTAGGATTTGAATTCAGGTCTTCTTGCTTCCAACTCCAGTGACACCACACCATTCTGCTTTTCAAAGGTAGTCTTCCTTCTTGGAAACTGAGAGGAGCTCCAAGAACAGCAAAAGACCCAAATCAGAGACATCAGAAAGAATCATGGCCTCATATCTTACTTCAAGTATTTCAGAAGAGATGATATGCTCTATCTATCTAGATTTCTTCACAAATGCTATGTCTATAGAATATGGTCACCATTTCTGTGAAGACTGGATCCTCCACTACATTTATTCAGCTAATGGGGACAGTTTTAAATGTCCCGTATGCTGGAAAGTTTGTTTTATCAAGAACCTCTGGCCTAATCAACAACTGTTGACCATAGTACAGTCCTTCAGACTGCTCCAGCCTCACTTGAAGAGGAGCCTGAATCAGAAAAAAAAAATCAAGACAAAATTCCATGAGGAAATCATTCTGGATCCTGAAACTGCCCATCCTGGAATCATCATATTCACAGATATGAAAACAATGAAAGAAAGAGATTCATGGAAGGAAATGTGTTGTACTGTGGAGAGATCCAAACTACGTGGTCCAATTCTAGCAACTCAGAGCTTCAAGTCTGGAAGACATTACTGGGAGGTGATAGTGGGAAACAGTTTTACTTGGTATGTTGCTCTTTGTAAGGACTCTGTAAAAAGAATTGGGGAGGTTTCACCATCTTCTTCCACTGGATACTGGGTTTTGTGTCTAAGACAAAATAACTATATAGTTAGTAGCACACCTAGGACCAGAATTCCCTTAAGAGGAAAACCAAAAAAGTAGGGATCTTTTTGGATTATGAGGCAGGAGACATAGTGTTTTATGATGCAGACAGTAGATGCCACATCTATACATTCACCAGCTCCTTTTTAGAGCCTCTCTGGCCTCTATTTTCCATTGGCCTTTACTCCAAGAATGAAAATATTCTCACTATTGACCCAATATCAGATGAGGCTGAAGAAACCACAGAGCATGATAATGATGATGACAGTGAGGATAACACTTACTTTATGACACTTTCTGACAGTTCCTCCAGATGGAAATCCCAGTCCCGAAACCCCATATATGGTTTTGTTGTTCCTATGTTGTGATGTACTTCATTTTGGAAGCAGGGAGAGATTTGCCTTATTTTGTAATATTCAAGCAATGAACTGCATACTAGGGGGAGGTCAATATAAGACATGTTGATAGTCCACAGATGAAAGACAGAATATGCTCAATAAACTATGTGAGTTTAGAAAATTCAAGAATGAGGAAGTTGATTTCCAAAAGACATGAGTGGAAAGAACAATGACCCACTAAAGAATCAAAAGTAAACATAGCAAATTATGAAGATCAAGTGGAACCCAAATGAAGTTATGAAAAGATACCCCCAACCTACAACTTGATGGCAGTGGGAAGTCCACAGATGTTACACACTACAAATGTTTGGGGGCTTTCTCAATCTATTGACTAATTATGCTGATTTTTTTTCCCTATCTCTAAAAACCAAACAAACTATTATGTTTTATGGGATGGCTCTGGAGAAGCGGTAAGGAGGTGGGGGAGAGAACCATGCGTGGGATACTATCGTAATGTAAGAAACAGAAAACATCAACAAAATTTTAATGGAATTTCTCTTTTTTAAAGAAAAAAGTTAGTCAAGCCTCAGTTTTGTAAAATAAGAATAATATCACCTGTACTGCCATTTTTACAGACAATGGAAAATACACTGTCAGCTATAGAGTGTGATAGAAATGGGAGCTGTTATTATTGTTATCCATGAGGAGAATTTGACTTTGGGCATTTTTTTTGAAGCTAGTTGGGGACATTTATATTTTATTTTTTAATTTAAAAAACCACACTTTTCACTGAAAAATCCTGCTGAACATTAATTATAACTTTTCAAACCACCAAAGGCAAAAAAGTATGAGCACAATGACAAAAGGAAAACAGTAGCTTCTTCCTGATAACCCCAGTGCTTCATGGATTTTGATCTGTCTGAGCATTGAAACCATATTCACTTTTAAGGGGGAAAAATGATCATAAACTTCAGATGTTAAAGGTATGACTTTAGAGTTGGAAGACCTGGATTTGAACCAGAGAAATCAACTTTCAGAGCTAGAAGGGACCTAAGCAGCCACTTACTATACAGGACCTCTTTATGCCTCAGTTTTCTGATCTATAAAATGTTTGATGATTTCTGAGTTCCTTTCAAGCTCTAAATCCTAGATTCTATCACCATATGATCTCACCAATTCCAAATTCCTATGTGCATGACCTTAGAGACTCTGACTATATACTGGCCCTCTCAATCTGCAAGCGCCTTTGTAAAAATCAGTGGCATTATAAGTAGGATGAGAATTCCTTTCTCTATTCCCAGTTACCCATCATCATTTATCAGTGAATAAAAATCATACATCACACACACATGCACATAATGCTTAATAAGTCATTGCTTTTAAAACAATGTGTAATTTGACATGATCTTTGCAACAGTCCTGTCAGGTGGACAGGCAGGTCAGGGATTTACATCCCCATTTTATGAAGGAAGAAATAGAGGCACAAAGAAGTATCTGTGTTCCATTATTCTATATACAAAGGCTTCTTCTATTTCCAAAGGTCTAAGTTCTATCTAACATATTGCATTCTGTGGACCCTCCCACCTCTTTCATTGTTTATCTTAACAGTTTATGTCCTTAAGGTTCTTTCCAGATCTAATAGACTCACTTCTGACATTCTGAATGCTTAGATCCATTCCCATTTTAACTTTCTCTGTTCTGTTTCTGTTTGTCTCATGCTATATTTCTAGGTATGCAGAACAGTTAGAACTCCCACCTCTGTCCAATTCAATGGTCCCCATCTACCTAAAAAATAAATAAATAAAAAGAGCTAAAAATAAGTAAAGCACCCTTTGTACTTCAGTTCTTCTGCCATCTGTCAAATACATTTCCCCAAGTAGAAGTAAAGGCAGATGGGTGGCTGAGAGAGAGAGAGTCATGGTGTGGGTGGGTAAGTTTTCTTTTTCTATGCCAGGCTGAGTTATTAATTAGCTACCCATGAGGTAGACAGATGACGAGTTGGATTATTCTCAGTTTACAAATGTTGCAACAGAGAGAGATAGCAACTTATCCAAGGTCACACAGCAGATCAGTGGAGCAGTCAAGGTCTCCTGACTGCCATCTGGTGGTGCACCACGGTAGGATCCCCAGCCTCCCTTCTGGGATAAACCAGTGTGTAGTTCCAACAGGTGAGCTGGAAGAGAGAAGAGACCTGTCTTCCAGGAAGCCTGGCATATTTTCACAGCTTTCTGGTAAGACAAATATTTACTTGCGTACCCAACCCAAATCCTTCTAGGCACTCAGCAACACCTGCGGCTTACTTTTAGAAATACGTACAAAATCCATTCCAATCCCAAAGATGCCTTCAGAGGATGAACATTTTCTTCAGGACCCTGGTCAGAGCTAATCCAAGGCTCAGCCACTGAAAGTCTTCTGTCATGTTTCTACATTTTCCCATTCAGTACTTCTGGGGAAGGGAGAGACTCTGGGCTTTGAATACGTATGACCTGGTTTATCTTTAGGTTCCAATCTTCACACACCACACACACACACACACACACACACACACACACACAACACACACACCCCTCTCCCTGCCCAACCCTCATTTTCCTTTGGAAGGCAAGGAGAAGATACAATGCTTGGAAACAGCCTCTGGCTTTACTTACCTTCTCTCATCCCAGCTGAGGACAGATGGGCTGTTAGCTTTTTCTGTTTGCTTTCCCAGCCCAGGTCTCACATTCATTAAAGATTTAAGCAGTCTTGGTGTGGTGCAGAATCCTGTACTTGAAACAAATAAGGCAGTACTTGGGCATTACTACCTATCCCCTGTATGATCACATGTATGACCTCAGCCCAGTTGCTTCCCTGCTCTGTGCATTATTTTTCTTGCCTATGAAATGAAAGTTTGATGAGATGATCTCTAAAGTTCCTTCCAGATCTAAGTTTGCTGACTCTATAACCTCTTTTTCAATGAGGTTTTGGGATTGAAAGCCTGCTCTTTCTCCTATATGACCTCTTTTGAGATGAAGTTTTGGTATTAGAAGCCTGTCTTTTTTCCTCCTGGTACACCCTTGTCCTAAGGATACAATGGAGCTGCAAGCTAGAAGAACCTCAGAATACAGAAGAGCAAAGGAAGAGAAAGGAAATATTATTAAATGCCTACTATGTGCCAGGTATTATGCTAAGCACTTTACAAATACCTTATTTGACCCTTGTAATAATACTATGAGATAGACACTATTATTATCTCCATTTTGTAGTTCAGGAAATTGAGGCAAACAGAGGTTGTGATATCCCTGGGGTCACACATCTAGCAAGTTCCTGATACTGGATTTGAACTCAGGACTTCCCAACTGTAGGCCCAGCACTCTAGTCATTTAATCACCAGCTGCTTCTTTACATAGAGTAATGATGATGACGATGTTGAGGGTGAGGAAGATAACAGCTAAAATCATATATAATACATATATGTGTATATATATGTATGTATGTACATATATATATATATATATATAAGCTAACATTCATAGCTTACTATATTGTGAACCAGGAATTGTGCAAAGCACTTTACAATTATTATCTCATTTAGGCCTCACAACAACACTGGAAGAAAGTGCTATTACTATCCCCATTTTATAGATGAGGCAATTGAGTCAAACAGAGGTTAAATGATTTTCCCAGAGTCACACAGCTAAGTAAGTGTCTAAGGCCAGATTTGAATTCAGGTATTTCTAACTTCAGGCCCACAGCTCTATTCACTGAATCACCTAGCTGCTTCTTTATATAAAGTATTATCACTGGAAGAAATTTAATATCATAGAATGTTCTTAGGAATTTTTGGCCCTCTCTTTGTACTAGAGAAGTCTGATTTTTCTTTTCTTTTATGGGGTGTTTACAGTATCTTATTGTAAAATTTGGGTTAAGTATTTGGTGATAGGCTCTGTGTTGTCTGCTAACTTTCGTGTGTCATCTGCAGCTTCTGCAAAACTCTCCCCAAATTCCCATTTAATTCCTTATGCAACCTGTAATATAGCAAAACCACAATGGGGAAAGTTGTGATGTGGAAGACATAACTGTATAAACTTGACAAGCATCCACATACCTCATTTTGCAATTGAGAAAACTGAGGCCCAGGGAAAAAATGTGACTTACCCAAGGACACATGACTAGCCAATGAGCAAACCAGGACTAGAACTCTGGGCTCTCCACCACACAGATTGCTTCCTCCTAGGGCCAACTACTCTCCTGTTCTCTGTGGTTCACTGAAGTCAGAGAGCCCATGTGAGGCTATTCGCACTCTTTCCAAATTCATGCCACACAATGGGCACCTTGGGATTCCTCTATGGAGGAGAAAACAGGGCAATTACTGGGCTAATGGGCCATTTTTCTGCATGCCTTCATCATAAAGCTGCATGAAGCTCTTACTCCCATCCCACCCCTTCAATTCCATTCCCCCCCCTCCCACCTGGAAGTACAGCACAGAAGCAGAGAACAAACCCTGATCAGTAGTTCAAACACACTTACTGCCCAGATTGGAAAATGAAATGACTGATACCACGTAATTAGGCCTTAATTATTTATCATTTTTGGTTAATTACTGCCACTTCCAAGTTAACAGGTTGTAAAACTCCTGGGCTGTGTTTATTAAATATTAGGGGATCATTAGCAAGTAAGTGTCATCTTTCCATGTTAATAAAATATTCCAAAACCCTGAATGACTGGGGGCATTCCAGCACTTGGCAGCCAACTCAGAAAGCAGTTCCCTGGGTTATATATTTTGAAGAAGAACCACAACTGCAGCCTGGGTTATACGGTGGGGGGGATCCTCAAGTGAAAAGCTAAAATGTTATTTGCCTCAGTTTTACAGCTCAGTTGGAGGAGAGTGGTCAAAAGGCTGATGAGGCCCAGGGAAGAAGAGGCTACAGAAGAATCATAGAAGGTGGAAAAAGCCCAGATTTAGGTCGGTCCCAGTTTTGCCACCTTGTAACCTTGGGTAAATAACTTTTTACCTCTATCACCATATCTCCAGCACCTGGCCCATGGAATGTTCTCTATAAGTATTTGCTGCTTGATTAAATGATCTGCGCTTCAACAATAAAATCAACTTCAACATTTCATGTTCTGTGGTCTCTTGCAGCTCTAACATTCCATATGCTAAAGTTAGGACTTACTGTGGCCTATTTTTCTATGTTCTAACACCTCTAATGTTTTATGATTCACCAAATTTCCATTCAAGTGGAGACAAAATGGTCCCTGATTAGGTGAAGTATCTACTGATGTAATAGGATTTGAGGATTCCAAGAATTTCAGGAAGACCACTTAATGAAACATATTGAAACTTCCCAAGTGCGTAAGATTCCACCATTAGCAGAGTCTGACTAAAAATTCTTAAACCTGGGGAAATTTATAGTTTGGTGGAGGAGAAAAAATGGTAGATGTGACACAGAGGACAGTTTGACCATGAAAGTAGTTATGCTGAAAGAGGAAGTGACATTTTTCATAGAGAAGTCAACTCTCACCCCACAGAGGATGGGGGTGGGTGTAGGAAACCAAGCTACCAGGATGGGAAACAGAGGATTGTAAGAAGTGGTTCAAAGCTGGAAGCAACTCACTAACTATTACCTCCAAACACATTCAAAATCATGTAGTCAAACCCTGTACTTCTCTAATAGTTAGATCTCTGGACCATTAGAAATATATGTTTTGGATAAAATCATTATACCTGCTTTCCTTTGGGATTTAAAAAAAGTAAAATATTCCAGAAGGGGGTAGAAATACATGATAGAAGAAACTTGAAAATAGTTTATGGGTTTAGTTTAGTTTAGGTCTCTTTGAAGATAAGCTCAAGACAAGCCAATACTGTGACTCAGGTACTGACACATCTAATGTGATCTTTTATTGCATTAATTAATTGAGTGTCCAGAAAAAAGGTTATGCCTGCAATATACTCTGGACTGATAAAAACCACATCTGTATCTGAAGAATTATATTTACTTTGGAGTTAATCATAGAATGATCAAATATTAGAGATTGAAGGGACATTGAAAGTCATGTAGGCCAATCCCTTTTGTACAACATATTGTGATATTATGTGTGCACATTTGTGTGTGCGCCAGTGTGTATGTGTTTGTGTGTTTGTGTGTAAGGATTGCAAATTGCTTCACTGTACCCAAATTGATTGAGTCAAAGATTATTTTTTTTTGGGGGTTAAGGGTAAATTTTCTTCTTTTTATTTTAAGCTTCTGTACAACATATTTTAATATTGTATTGCATGTGCTTGTGTGCATGTGTGTATGAGGCTTACAAACTGTATCAGTGTACTCAAATTGATGAAATTTTTTTAAAAAATCTTCTTTGGGTGGCTGAGGGTAAATTTTATTTTTCCTTTTATTTATAGTTGGCAAACATCAACAACCATGAACATTTCCATGTACAAATAAGAAGAAACAAAAAAAAGGAGAGAATGCATGAAATCATGTACCTCTATTACCATGAAGCTTGATTTTTAAATTATATATGTATATATACACACATATATACATATATATTAATTCATATAAGCAATAGCCTATCTAAACTATAAAACACTATACTCCTTGCCAATATCCCCTCCTGAGATTCCTCCTATCGTTTTCTATTTTTGTGAAGTTTTATTGGTTCTTTACTTCTTGTTTTTTACATCTCTATCCCTTGTAACAAATGAGTATAGTCAAGCAAAACAGATCCACACATTGGTCATGTCCAAAAGAGTCTAACTGGTTCTGCATCTCTAGCCCATCCTTTTTCTGCCAAGAGGTGGGAAACAGGCTTCTTCATCAGTCCTCTGGATCCTTAATCAGTCATTGCATTGATGAGAGTTTTTAAGTTTTTCAAAGTTGTTTTCCTTTATGTTCATTCATTATATTCCTATATATAATTGTTGCAGAAGATGTTATCCTGGTTCTACTTCCTTTACTCTGTATTTCCACATAAAAGCCTTTCTTGGTTTCTCTCAACTCATCTCTTTCCTTGCTTCTTACAACATAATAATTTTACAGTACATTCATACGATATACAATTTGTTCAGCCATTTACTAATTGATGGATACCCACTTAGTTTTCAGTTCTTTACTACCACAAAAAGTGTTGCTACAAATCCTTCTGTATGGTTAGTTCCTTTCCTTCTGTCCTTGATCTCTTTGGGATAGATGCCTAATAGTGGAATCTATGAGTCCATATAGGTGCAGAGTTCAGTGCATTTTGAGGTATAGTTCCAAATTCCTTTCCATAATGCTGGACCAGTCTACATTTCCAACAACAGTAAAAATGTACATGCTCCATTTTAAGAGGAACTCATTAACTGGAACAAGTCTGGAGAAGGTGGAAGAGAATGGTGATGGGAATAGAAACCACATCATATGCAAATTCCTGAAAGTAACTAGGAATATTCAGCCTGAAATAGAGTAGATTTGGAAGAGGGATTAGAAAATAAGGCCTTCTTCAAATGCTTAAAGGTTTGCTACATGAAAGTGAGAGCTGATTTGCTCTGCTTGAAGAAAAACTAGGACTAGGACCAATGGGAAAAGTTGATTTTGGCTTGACACAAAATTTGTTAAGCATTAACTTCAACCTGCCCAACAGGCTTGCTCATAATGTATTTTGCTCACTGTCACTGTAGCACTTTAAGTGGAGGCTGGCGAAGCACTAATCAGGAATATTGTCTAAGGGATTTTATGAATAGAAGAGGAAGTTGAGTTTGATGTTTTTAAGACCCTTTTTGACTCTAAAACTATTATTCTGAATCGCTTAGGAAAAACAATTGTGTAAATGAACTTATTGTTTAGTTTAGTTTAGTTTTTTCTTTCCTAACTAGAGGGACATGGGTGCCTATAAGAACACTGAATAAGCTGGAAAGAGAAACAGTACACAGATGAGTGAGGGAATTATTTTTTTTTAATTTGTTATTTAGTTTTTAGTTTAATTTTTTTAATTTTGAATTTCAAATTCTTTCTCTACATCTAGGCCCTCCTCCACCCACTGAGAAGCCAAGTGATATATCAATTATATATGTGAAATCATGCAAAATATGTTTCTATATTAAACATGTTGCAAAAAAGCAAGAAAAATAAAATGGAAAAATATATTTTAATTTTCACTCAGAGTTTATCAGTCCTTTCTCTTCAGGAGGACAACAGTTTTCCTCATGAGTTCTTTGAATTATCTTAGATCATTGTGTTGATCAGAGTAGCTAAATTTTTCACAGTTGATCATAATTGTAATATTGCTGTTACTGTGTACAATGATCTCCCAATTCTGCCAACTTCACTTTGTATCAGTTCATAAAGGTCTTGCTAGTTTTTTTTCTGAAACCATCCCCTTCATAATCTCTTACAGCACAATAATATTCCATCACAATTATATATAACCTATTCATTCATTCCTGAATTGATGGCCATGACCTCAATTACTAATTCTTTGCCGTCACAAGAAGAGCTGATATTTTTGTACACATGAGTCTTTTTTTTTCCTTTTTCTTTGATATCTTTGTGATACAGACCTAGTAGTGGCATTGCTAAGTCAAAGGGTATGCACAGTTTTGTAGCCTTTCAGGAATGGTTCCAAATTGTTCTCCAGAATGGTTAAACTAATTCATAACTCCACCAAGAGTTCATTAGTGTGCATACATTTCCACATCATATTCAACATTTGTCATTCTGATAGGTGTGGTACCTCAGAGTCATTTTAATTTGCATTTCTCTAATCAATAATGATTTAGAGCTTTTTTTCATATGACTATAGACAGCTTTGATTTCTTCATCTGAAAACTGTTCATATCATTTGATAATTGAAAAATGCCTCATTTTTTTAATAAATATGGCTCATTTCCCTATATATGAAAAAGGAGCCCTTTATCTGAGAAACTTACTATAAAATTATATATTACTTCATTGTCCATGATTCTTTTCAGCAAAATATAGTTTCCCTGATTTTCTCTTTTAGTTAGACCTGTGTTTGCTTTTGCTTTGTCTGAGATTATAACTGCTACCCTTGTCTTTTTACTTAAGCTCAAGCGTAATCTGTTCTGCCACATCTTCTTATTTTAACTGTGTGTTTGTGTCTGTATGTGTGTGTGTCTGTATCTTTCTTTTTCAAGGGTGTCTCTTGTAAAGAACATACTTTTGGATTCTAGTTTCTAAACTATTCTTCTATCTCCTTCCATTTTATGGGTGAGTTTATACCATTCATATTCACAGTTATGATTACTAACAGTTCATTTCCCTCCATACTATTTTCTTCTGTTTACCCTGTCTTATTTCTTTTCTACTCTACCCTTCCTCAAAAAGTCTATTTTGCTTCTGAACACTGCTTTCCTTAATCTATGTTCCCTTTTATCACTCCCCCCCATTCTCCTATCCATTTCCTTTCTTATTTCCTTGTTGGGTAAGATATTTATACCCAAATGAGTGTTTATTTATTGCTCCCTCTTTGGACCAATTTAGATGAGATGAGAGGTTCAAGCATTGCCTACCCTCTCCATTTTCCCCTCGGTCCTAAGAAGTTCTTCCTTTCATGCCTCTTTTGTTTGATATAACTTTCCTCATTCTTCATAATCTTTCCCCTCCTCCCAATGCATTCCTCTTTCTCACCCATTCATTTTTTTTTTTTTTTGGAGATCATTTCAACAGAAT
The DNA here is from genome assembly GCF_003287225.1 of Phascolarctos cinereus. Classification (NCBI taxonomy): domain Eukaryota; kingdom Metazoa; phylum Chordata; class Mammalia; order Diprotodontia; family Phascolarctidae; genus Phascolarctos; species Phascolarctos cinereus. The sequence continues at coordinate 306,179,590 of NW_027555625.1, read as the reverse complement.
TTTCTTGCATCCATGCCTGCAGCCGATGTAGTTTCCTTCTAATTACCCTAATAATAATAAACTTCTTAGGAGTTGTATATATCATCTTCCCATATAGGAATGTTAACAGTTTAACCTTTTTAGGTCCCTTACAATTCCTTTTTCATAATTTTTAAAAATATTTTTGAAGGTAAAATTTTCTGATCATTTTTTTGGTTTCTTTATTTGTTTTATCAGAAATACTTGAAAGTTCTCTATTTTATTAACTGCCCATTCCCCACCTCCCTTACCCCCAAAGATTATACTCAGCTTTGTTGGGTAAGTGATTCTTGGTTGTAATCCTGGCTCCTTTGCCCTCCAGAATATCATAATCCAAGCCTTCCAGTCTTTTAATGTTAAAGGTGATAAATCTTATATGATATTGACTGTGGCTCCATAAATTTTTTAATTGTTTCTGTCTGGTTTCTTGCAATATTTTCTCCTTGACCCAAAAGTTCTAGAATTTAACTATAACATTACCAGGAATATTCATTTGGGGATCACTGTGAATTCTTTTGATTTCCATTTTAGCCTCTGGATCTAAGATATTAGGGAAATTTTTGTTTATAATTTCTTGATATATGATGTCTTTTTTGTTCGTTTTGTTTTATTGTGGCTTTCAGGTACTCTAGTATTTCTTCAATTGTCTTTCCTCAATCTATTTTCCTGGTCACCTGCTTTTCCAATGAAATACTACACATTTTCCTTTACTTTTTAAATTTCATTTTATTATTTCTTAATATCTCATGGAATTATTAGCTTCTATTCGTCCAATTTTAATTTTTAAGGAATTATTTTTTTTGGTGAACTTTTGTATCTCTTTTTCCACTTGGGCATTTTTGCTTTTTAAGGAGTTTTTTACTTCATTGAATTTTTGTGTCTCTTTTACCACTTGGCTAATTCGTTTTTCTTTTTAACTTTTGTTTAAGGTGTTATTTTCTTCAGTATCTTTTGCATGTCTTTTGCCAAACTGTTAATTTTCTTTTCATAATATTCTTGCATCACTCTCATTTCTTTTGCCAGTTTATCCTTTACTACTCATTTCTTTCTTTAACTCCTTTAGAAGAAATTCTTGTTTGGCTTGTGTCCACTTAGCATTTTTTTACATTTGAGGCTTTTCTTGCACCTGTTTTCATATTATCATCTTCTGGATGTGTTTTTTAGTCTTTCCTCCTGACACTGTAGTATTTTTTTTTATGATCAAGTTATTTTTGTATTGTTTGCTCATTTTTAAGACTATTTCTTGCTTTTGAATTCTATGTTCAAATTAGACTTTATTCATTGAGAGGTAGGAAAGGATGGTCCCAAGCTTCAGAATTTTTTGTGCTGTTTTGTTCAGAGCTAGTTTTCAGAATCCACAAGTTTTTTGTGCTTCCAAGACACAGTGATCCAGGATAGTTGCAGTCCCTGTTTTCCTGATCTGAGCTCTGCTCTTTACCCAGTCCTAAATCCTAACATTCTTTTTGGTACTGTAATTATAAGCAATTCCCTGCTCTCATTTAGCTGAAAGCACAAGTGCTCCTCCCTTCCTTGTAACTGCAACCAAGGTACTTGCTCCCCTGAGACTAACTATGAGCACTGCTTTCCTCCCTGGAACTGTAACCCAGAACTATATATGGCCAATAGAGTTTCAAACTGTGCCAGTCCTTCACCCAGTGCCTGCCAATGGTCTCCTTTAGTCTCTTTCTGATCAGTTGTCCAACCCTTTTATCATTGCTGGGCTGAGATCTCTTCAAGATATGACAGCTTGGGGGGTGGAGCCAAGATGGTGGAGTTAAAGCAGTGACTTGCTTGAGCTCTCCCCCAAACCCCTCCAAATACTCATAAGAAAATGGCTCTAAACAAATTCTAAAGCAGCAGAACGCACAAAAAGACAAGTGAAATAAATTTCCAGCCCAAAACAACCTGGATGAGTGATCAGAAAGGTATATCATGCCAGGCTGGTAGAAGAGCACAGCGCAGCGTGGGTGTGCAGGCCACAGAGAACCTGGAGCAGGCCTCAGAGGTCTGAATTATGGGCAGCTGTGGTGGTTTCAAGACTCCTCAATCCATGAAGGCCAAAGACGAATTAGAAGGTCACTGGGAAAAGTCTGTTTCTGTGGTGCTGAGAGAGGAAGGCAGGGTCTCAGTTCTATTCCCCAAGAGCCTGGTCCTGGGGGGGGGGCAGCTGCTTCCCGAGCTTCCAGCCCACAGACTGAGGGGGAATCCAGTGCCTGATCAGAGAGGGACTGCAGGCATCTCTTTGCCACTGCTGAGGCAGGAATCTCTTGCTTTGCCCCTGCTTGGATCTGGGTAACAGTTCTGGGCAGCAATCCTGGGGTGAGGAGGAGCACTGGCATGGTGGAGCTTGTAGTGGCTAGGGAGAGGAAACACTCCTCACAGTTACAGGACAGAAAGGAGTACTTGTGGTCACAGGCCAGGAAAGGAGTAAACACCTTGCCCCTTATCATACCACCTTGGAAGAACTGAAAATTTACAGGTCCCTACAAGTATCTCTGAAAACAGCTGTACAAACCCCTGAAGCTTGGGACAGTACATTCTCCACATTGGAAGCAGACTCTTACTTACTTACAAAGAGTTTAAAACTCAAGTAATTGGCCGGGATCATGAGCAAGCAGGCAAAAAGAGTCAGACTATTATCTTACTTTGGTGAAAAAGAAGATCAAAATATACAACCAGAAGAAGACAACAAAGTCAAAGCTCCTACATCCAAAGCCTCCGAGAAAAATATGAATCAGTCCCAGGCCTTGGAAGAGCTCAAAAGGGATTTTGAGAAGCAAGTAAGGGGAGTAGAGGAAAAACTGGGAAGAGAAATGAGAGTGATGCAAGAAAATCATGAAAAACAAGTCAACAGCTTGCTAAAGGAGACAAAAAAATACTGAAGAAAATAACACCTTAAAAAATAGCCTAACCCAAATGGCAAAAGAGGTCCAAAAAGCCAATGAGGAGAAAAATGCCCTAAAAAAAAAATTGGCCAAATGGAAAAGGAAGTCCAAAAGATTACTGAAGAAAATACTCCCTTAAAAATGAGGATAGAGCAATTGGAAGCTAGTGACTTTATGAGAAATCAAGACACTGTAAAACAAATCCAAAAGAATGAAAAATTAGAAAACAATGTGAAATATCTCATTGGAAAAACAACTGACCTGGAAAATAGATCCAGGAGAGAGAATTTAAAAATTATTGGACTATCTGAAAGCCATGATCAAAAAAGAGCCTAGACATCATCTTTCAAGAAATTATCAAGGAAAACTGCCCTGATATAGTTAGAACCAGAGGGCAAAATAGAAATTGAAAGAATCCACAGATCTCCTCCTGAAAGAGATCCCCAAAGGAAAACTCCTAGGAATATTAAGCCAAATTCCAGAGTTCCCAGGTCAAGGAGAAAATATTACAAGCTGCCAGAAGGAAACAATTCAAGTACTGTGGAAACACAATCAGGATAACACAGGATTTAGCAGCTTCAACATTAAAGGACCACAGGGCATGGAATATAATATTCTGGAGGGCAGAGGAGATAGGATTACAACCAAGAATCACCTACCCAGCAAAACTGAGTATAATCCTTCAGGGGAAAAAAAGGTCATTCAGTGAAATAGAGGACTTTCAAGCATTCTTGATGAAAAGACCAGAGCTGAATAGAAAATTTGACTTTCAAATACAGACTAAGTGGAACATGAAGAGGTAAACAGGAAAGAGAAATCATAAGAGACTTATTAAGGTTGAACTGTTTACATTCCTGCATGTAAAGATGATATTTATAACTCATGAGACCTTTGTCAGTAATAGGGTGGTTGGAAGGGGAAAAAAAATAGTATATATGTATAGATAGACAGATAGAGGGCACAGGGTGAGTTGAAGATTAAAGAGTCATATCTGGAGAATAAAATTAAGGGATGAGAGAGGATTATACTGGAGAGAAGAAAGGGAGAGGTAGAATGGGGTAAATTATCTCACAAAAAAAAGAAAAGAAAAGTCTCTTACAGTGGAGGGGAAAGGGGGGAAGGTGAGAGGGAATGAGTGAATCTTACTCTCATAGGATTTGGCTTAAGGAGGGAATAACATACACACACACAATTGGGTATGGAAATCTGTCTTACCCTAGAGGAAAATAGGGGAGAAGGGGACAAGAAGCAGGGGGATGATAGAGAGGAGGGCAGATTGTTAAGGGGGCTAATCAGAAGCAAATAATTCTGAGGAGGGACAGGGTGAAAAGACAGAATAGAATAAATGGGAGGGCAGGATAGGATTAAGGGAAATAGAGTTAGTTTTTCACAACATGTCTACTATGGAAGTGTTTTGCATAACTGCACATGTAACCTATATTGAGTTGCTTGCCTTTTCAATGAGGGTGGGTGGGGAGGAGGAAAGAAAATTTGAACCTAAAGTTTTAAAAACATTTTAAAAAAATTGTTTTCACATGCTACTGGGAAATAAGAAATACAGGAATTAGGGTACAGAAGTCCATCCTGCCCTACAGGAAAATAGAAGGGGAAGGGAATAAGATAAGGGGGGGAGAGATAGAAGAGAGGACAGACCAGGGGAAGGGGTATTCAGAATGGATGCCATCTTGCGGTGAGGGGAGGGGTGAGATGGTGAAAACTTGGAACTCACAATCTTGTGGAAGTAAATATTGAAAACTAAAAATAAATAAATTTATATTAAAGAAAAAGAAACTAAGATAGTGATGTAAGCTGGAGTCAGGAAGACCTGAGTTCAAATCTGTCCTCAGATACTAACTGTGTGACCTTGGGAAAGGCACTTAACCTCTGTTTGCCTTAATCTACTGAAGGAAATGACAAATTATTCCAATATCTTTGCCAAGAAAACCCCACCAATAGTATTGGCGTGCTATGGTCCATGGGGTCACAAATAGATGGACAGGACTGAGCAACAACAACAACAACAACGATGATGATAGAAGAGTGAGATAGTGGAAATGTTGAGGTCTATCGGTTTAGGGGTGATGAGACCCCAAAATCATGTCACCCGGGTCCTGACCAAAAGAATTTAACCCAAGCCATCTTTCAGGCAAAGGCAATGTGTGTTAAAGATGAGCCATACAGACCAAACTCTTAAGGAATCTGACCATCTCAGCCCCTAATGGTGGCCAGGATGGATCTTATATACAGAAAGACTAGGGGAGGGATCTAGGAGTGACCAAGTAGTTTGGGGAGAATGTTAAAGCTGGGGTGACTGGGAGAAGGTCCTAAGAGAATCCCAATGGGAGTGTCTGGGAGGTTGAATGAGGGCTAGGCTTAATTAGGATAACAAAGAATTGGGAGATTGGGCCTAGATGACAAGGAAAGGCCAGTTGAGTGGATTATAGTCTCAGGCAACCACTTGAGACTTCTTTGATCAAGTAAGTGAGTTCAAGGAAAATTTAAGGGTTTTCTGGGGCCTGTAGACAAATGGGACCCAAATTCTTTTTGGGGTGAGGGGCAAAGGTCTTGGCTTGAGCCTATACCCCATAAGAAAGAGTCCTCTCCTGATCTGGGAGACCTTTGTTTGAATCTTGTTATTAACAGAATTATTGAGAACCAAGCCCTTAGTCTTCCTTCCCACTGGGCCTATTTCCAATTTATGTTGCCTGTATCTTGTTTGCACATAGTTGTCTACATGTCTCCCCTGCTGGACTGTGAGCCATTGGACTGTTTTTGCTCATTTTTGTATCTCTACTCCTTGGCATAGTGCCTGGCTAGTAAGTGCTTAATAAATGTATGTTGACTGATAAAAAAAAAAAAAAGATATGACTGCTTCTTTCACTGTCACCTCCACAGCTCACCACCAGTTATGCTGTTGGTGCACTCCAGACCAGTCCCCATCCTGGTGTCACAGATCTCCACAATCTCCTAAGTTTAAAAAATGTCCCACCCTGACCTTGTGTTGGCTCTGCCACTCCAGAATTCAATGTGAGGTGTTATTGTAACGTTGCTTTGAGGGGAATATGGAGAGAGTTTAGCTGGGTTGTTGCATCTACTAACAATCTTCCAGGGACTACATTTAAACCAAGATTTCAATTTCACTTCAATGCTTGGGATTTGTTTAGGTTATGCGAAAGATGAGATATATTTCTGAGAAAAGATTAAGTTGTTTGCCTTTCCAATCATGTCAGTCAGGGTTAGGGAGACTATTCTTCCATCTGTAGATAAGGAGCTGAGTGGGTGAATACCATGTATTTGGAAATTAGACTTTCTAGATGACTCTGGACATCATGACTCTGTTTCTCCATTGTGGAATCCTGACTAATGATGCCAATTTCTGAGCTACCTCTTCAAGATGCCTTAAGGAATAATGAGGCCATTTTTGCATGACATCTTTCATTCCTTGGTGCTCAATATTGAATCTTCAATCACTATCAAAAGGCCATTGCGTTTGAGTATTTATACTTTGGGTTATGAGATACAATATCATAAGCAGACAATATAGCATTAAAAGTTCATAATTAGGATAAAGAATCAAACTACCTTTTTTAACTAACTGAAACCCAGGATAGTGTATAAGTGGCTATAGTCAAGGTCATATGGTCCATGCTTGTGAATTCAGTACCTTAAACATTTAATAAAGCAGTCCACCCACTCAAAGCCATTACCATTAACCATGTCTTGTGAATAAATGGAACAAGTGGGTATTGTTGTTCAGTTATTTGAGTCATGTTTGACTCTTCATGACCTTATTTGAGGTTTTATTGGCAAAGATACTTAAATGGTTTCACTTTTTTTTCTCCAGCTCATTTTACAGATGAGAAAACAGAGGCAAATAGGGTTAAATGACTTGCCCAGGGTCACAAGGCTATTAAGTGTCTAGGGCTGAATTTTAACAGTTCTTCCTGACTTTAGGCCCAGTGCCACCTAGCTGCCCAGTAGGTGGGTATCTATATTTTATTTCAGGGGGAATAGAAAAACCCTCTACTTACAAAGATCTTCCTCACTGGTATTCAATATGCATTCTATGTAGTGGGGGTTAATGCTCTACATTGAATCAAAAGATCCTCAACTAGGCCCTTCCTACAGAAAGGTAGTCCTTTTATTCTTCCCAAATTTATTGCATATCTCATTCTTCACAGAACCTACTCCACTGAAGACTACCACGTATATCTTCTTCTGAATACCTTACCTCTTGTTCTAGTGAAAAATTTGAAACTATTTGATATGAGCTTACTGTTCTCCCATTCTCTTCGCATCAAAAACCCTTAAGATCATCTCACATTCTCTCCTCTGTTACCCCAGATTATCACAAAGAAGTGGTCATTTTTTCTTTCCAAGGTCAAGCCCTCCATATTTGTACTTGATCCAAATCCCTCTTATCTTCTCCAGCAGATTGCTTCCTCAACCATTCCCTTCTCTCTTGGATCTTTAAACTATCTCTTTTAATTAGGTAATACTCTACTGCTTTCGAACATGCTCAAGTCTCCTTCATCCTTGAAAATACCTTCACTGGATTACACCATCACCTCAAGCTCTAGTGCTACATATGTTTTCCCTTTCTCAGCCAAACTCTTTGAAAAAGCCATATATACTCTCTTCTCACTGACCCCTCAACCATTTTTAATTTGGCTCCTGCCCATATCATTCAAGTGAATGGGCTCTCTCCAAAGTTACCAAATGGTGTCTTATTTGCCAATTCTGGGAGTCTTTTCTCAGTCCAAATTCTTCCTCATCTATCTGATGCATTTGACATTATTAGCCATACTCTTTCCTCTCTGCGTTTCTTATGTTATTTTCTCCTGTTTCTCTTTCTGTCTGTCTAACTGCTCCTTCTTAGTCTCCTTTGAAGGCTCAATATCCACATCACTCCTTCTAACTGTGGGCATTCCAAAAGGTTCTGTCCTAGGTCTTCAATTCTTCTTTCACTCACTCTTGGTCACCTATCATTTCCACGAGATGACTCCCAGATCAGTATCCAACCTTTCTGAGCTTCAGCCCCATATTCATTATTCATTTTAAACTGAATATCCTAAAGACATCTTAAATGCAACATGTCTAAAATTGAACTTGTTATTTCTGCCCTTCAATCTTTCCCTCTTCCAAAGCTCCTTATTTTTGTTGAAGGCTCCACCATCTTTCTAATTTCTCAGGTATGTAATTTTGGTGTTCTCCTTGTCTCTTCACTCTTTCTCACCTCACATATACAATCAGCACTTACTACCTTCACAAAAATCTGAAATTGGAGCCCTTTTCTCCATTTACACAGCTGCCACCTTAGAGCAGCCCTCACCATTTCCCATGTAGACTATTTAAACAGCCTTCTAATTGATCATTCTGCTTCAAATCTCTCCCCACATTTCAGTCCATCCTCACCATTGCTGCAAAGTGATTTTCTTTAAGCAAATATCTGAATATGTCATTCCCCTATTCAATCAACTCCATTAGCATTCTCTCGCCTCAAGAATAAAATATGAACTTTTGCTTTCAAGTTTTAAAGTCCTAATCATTCTGGCCGCAATCTACTTTTCTAGCTCTGTTGGATATTATTTCTTCACCTATACTCTGATTCAGCCAAACTGTCCTTCTCTTTGCTTCTTATTCCAAACACTCCATCCACCTCCCACCTCTTTGTGTTGGTCATCCATTATGATTAGAATTCCCTCCTTACTTCAGATTTATAAAGCCCCTCTTTCCCTTAAGATGCAGATAGGCATTACTTTCTATATGAAGCCTTTTCTGATCTCCTCAAACATTGATGCCCCCCCCAAAAAAAACTACCTTGTATCTAACTATTTTATGTTGATGTATGTATGTGTGTATATGGGCAGCTAGGTGGCACAGTGAATAGAGCACTGGCCCTGGAGTCAGGAGGACCTGAGTCAAATCCAGTCTCACACACTTATTAGCTGTATGACTGTATTACTTAACCTTGTTTGCCTCACTTCCTCTTCTGTAAAATGAGCTGAAAGAGGAACTAGTGAACCACTCCAGTATCTTTCCCCCAAAAAAACCCTCAAATAGGCTTATAGTAAGACATGACTGAAATGACTCAACAACAAATGCATATACATGCACACATAGGTGTGTGTATAGGTGTGTGTATACATATATATGCTGTATATATTTTTTACATAAACTTGTGTGTTCCCCATTAGAATGTAAGCTCCTTGTAAGTCTTTTTTTTAAAAATACTTTTATCTTTTTTTTTATTTAGGCAATTGGGGTTAAGTGACTTGCCCAGGGTCACACAGCTAGTGTCAAGTGTTTGGTCGGAGGCCAGATTTGAACTCAGGTCCTCCTGACTTCGGGGCCTATGCTCTATCCACTGCACCACCTAGCTGCCCCTAAATACTTCAATCTTCATTGCCAAGTATAGTCTCTGGCATATAGTAGGTGCTTAATATTTGTTGATTGATTTTTTTGAGTCTTAACAACAGAGGGCAGAACTAACAACAGTAGGTAGAAACTGCAAACAGTTAAATTTAGGAAAAAGCTCCTAGAATTCTCAAAAGTGGAATAGGGTGTCATTACACAGTGGGTGTTCTTCAATGGAGGGAATTCAGCAAAGGTTGAATGCCAACATAACCTGTTTTGTTGTAAAAGGCTCACATTTTCAGGTATAATTTAAATAGCTGTCTATATTTCTTTCAACTCTGAAATTCCGTATGATTCTATATGTGTGTGATAATTCTATATCTGAAATATCATCATTAGTCCCTTCTTTGGAGATAAGGTACTGAAGGCCCCTGCTAAAATAAAGCTGTAGGCATAGATTCTTAAAATCTAGCCACTGCTCAGATTCTTAAAATCTGGCCAATAGCTCACTAATATTCAGACTCCTTAAGAGTCTGGCGATACAGCAGATCTTTAAAAAACTTTGTCTTTGGCTCAAAGAAGGCTTGGCTTGAATTCTTTTGGGCAAGATCCATGTGTTGTGATTTTGGGGTCCCAGCACCCCTAAACCTCTAAATTTCAACATTTGGTTGCCCATATGGGAAACTGCCTAAGTTCTTCTCTAGCCAAAACTGGAAGGTATGTAAGTCTCCCCCCCTCACTACTTTCTTGCTCTGTAGTTGGGGTCACTCTCCAAACACCAAGGCTTTGGAGGTGCTTTTTGGGCAGACAGTTACCAGGCTGTCTAGTACTCAGCCTGACGCTCTAAAGCTCTTGATCCACTGGGTCGGTTCAAGGCCATGGACCTGAGTACACCTTCTGCAGCATAGAAGACAAGGACAGACACCCTATCTGGAAGTATATGCCCAATTCTGTCAGTTCTCTCGGCGCTAGAGAATTGGGGAAAATTGCAGTTGCTTTTTGGTTCCCTGAGGCTTATTTACTCCCTTCCTTCCACACTCCTGAATTCTCCTTCATGGGGGTTACACGGGAAAGTTAGAACAACTGAAAACATCTTGGCAGATTCTGGAGGTTTTGTGATTCATCATTAAGGAGTTTGTAACTCCTTCTTACAACCCTGGTCACTTTTTCCCCTTCACTTGAGTCAAGAGGGTAGCTGTTATCACCTCTCATAAGAAAAGAGTTTCACCCTTTACCCCATAACTTTGATTTTACCCTCCCTGACCTGGGAAAGGAAGGAGGAGTGAGGGGTAGCAACTACAGTGTAGGCCCCCCTGGCAATGGCCTTGGGCCCTGGGGCAACCTTTGCTGGAAGCATCACCCAGGTTCAGCACATCTTGCTCAAGGTAAAGAAGCTAGCCTCTAAGCACACTCTTTTTAAAGTTGTAGCTTTAATGGTTAATGATGAGATGTTGATCATCTGTGTAAAGTAATTTGGAAATGCATTTAACAAAACTGAAGTCACCTGATTGGCATAGGTTTGTTTCAAATTTCAAATTGGTGAACTTTTTATATCAGTTTTCAAGCAACTTTTCATGATTTCGTTACTGCTAAAATAATTTGGCTGTTCTTGGTTATTATTTTAATGTGTAAAATTGCCAAAAAGCTTGTTTGGGTTTTGTCTTGCTGAGAATTTGCAAGTACATAGAAATAATCTCTAAAAACTGGCTTTTTACAACAGGACAAATTTAAGTTTATAAATCTTGGAAAAGTTTTTCCTGAACTGTGATTAGTGAAACTTGCTGTTTGAGGTAAAAGCTCATAGGATTTTATTTTGATTTGTCTGATGGATCATAATCCATTGATAATCAATAATCTACCATCTCAGAGAAATGGCACAAGCTACTCAGAGAGAATGTGATACTGGTGGGAAGGCAGCATTGTGAAAAGATGAGAGGACAATTTTGGCCTCAGTCTAAGATGGGCTCCTCTGGCTCAATTTCCCCATTATGTTCCTTTGAAAAGGAATGCTATCCACCTGGCTACTCCTGAGTCTGGCTATGAGATGGATTTGATATTGCATGGTTGGAAAACTGAATTATCTGAATCCAAACAGAGCTAAGGAACTTTTATCCTGTCATATCCGGGCCCTGCAGTCTTTTCTGTCAGAGTTTGTCTTCCAGACTGCAGGCCATTCACCTACAGTTGATAGCAAACAGCGGGTATCAGCCAATGCCCACCCATCGTTCCCTGGATACAGCTTGTGCTTGATTCATCAACCTCCTCTTTGGGACCCCCTCGAGGCAGGGACAGCTCTATGCCCCTTGCCATCAGGAAATAGTTTCAGAAGCCAAGACCTTTGCCGCTTACCCCAAAAGAATTTGGGTCTTATTTGTTTGAAGGGAGAATGATGAGGTTGGGATCAATCTAGACCCCAAAAAAGAAAAACTCTGGACTTTCCCACATGGCCAAATCTCTGGCATTTGCCTGAGGCTATAAGCCCCTCAACTGGCCTTTTGTTATTGATTGCACCCAACCTTCCAATTCTCCCTTCCTTCCATTGTCTTACCTCCCTATGGCCCCAGGCCACTTCCCACCCTTAATCCTAGCTAGGCTCCATTCTCCCTTGGCCATGTGGTCCAGGTCCCAGGAGTTCTGTTCACCCCAGCTTACTGGACACTCCCATCCAGATCTCCTCAGAACCCTCCTCCAGTCACCCCAAACTACTTGGTCACTCCTAGATCCCGCCCATTGTCTTTCTGTATATAAGATTCATCTTGTCACCATTAAGGTGCTTAGATTCTTAAAATCTAGCCAATAGCTCACTAATGTTCAGATTCTTTCAGAGTTTGGCAATATGGCGGATATTTAATAAATCTTGTCTTTGGCTGAAAAAAAAGTTAAATATAAATAAATAAATAGAGGTATAATCCAGACAGGTAATTCTAGTAAACAACTGCCAATAAAAGTAATTCACTTGAATATTGCACTTTATGGACCACAAAGTACTTTCATCCTAACAGTCTTTTAAGGCAGATAAGGTAGGTAATTAGTATCCTCATCTTCTTTCATCCTAACAGTCTTTTAAGGCAGATAAGGTAGGTAATTAGTATCCTCATCTTGCTTAGGAGAAAACTGAAGTTGTGAAAGGTAAAGTGACTTGTCCATGGTCACATAGCTAGGAATTACCAAGAGTGGATTTGAATCCAGGCCTCCTAATTCCAATACTCTTTTCATTATACAATATTAATCCCACTATATCAGGCAGATTAGTTACCACTGTTTAAATGAAGCTTTTCCTGATCCACCCAAACAATTGTCCCCTCTCCCCAAACTACCTTTGATCTAATTACTATATATGTACCATTATATTTGTGCTGTATATTTTATTGTATTTTATAATATTTATTATAATGTAACGTATTATTTATTATTATTTGTTGCATATTAGCCCTAGCAAAAAGAAATCTTTGGCAAGTGTGGACTCAGAATGAAAAAATGAGGCAGAGAGAGGTTAAATGATTTGCCCAGAGTCAAACAGCACATAAGTGCCTCAGATAGGATTTGAACTCAGGTCTTCCTGGCTCCTAAATTGAGCACTTTATCCATTATGCTTATCAGTACAGCACAAGTACTATGATAGGTCCTACCGAGCTATAAAGGGTTTATGTACAGGTCTAGCAATGACCTGAATATATGTAGTCAATGGACCAGGCCTATTAAGCTCAAGGAAACTCATGTCCACATTAACTTCAGGATCATGATGTTTCATCTATAGCTATTCACAGCTAAAATAAGGCATAAAGGAAAGAATATCTACACTGGCTGACACTATGACCACTCTGTGGCAAGCCCTCATCACCTCATATCTAGACTATTGTGATAGCCTGCTGGTGGGTTTGCCTGCCTCAAGTCTCTCCCCACTCTAATCCATCCTCCATTGACCTACTAAGGTCATTTTCCTAAAGCACAGGTCCAATCATGTCGCTCTTCTACTCAATAAATTCTGATGACTATGGCCTCCAGGATCAAATACAAAATGCTTTAATTTTTCATTTGAAACCATTCATAACCAAGTCTTCTCATATCTTTTAAGTCTTCTATCCAGTGATACTGGTTTCTGGGCTGTCCATAAACAAGACACTACATCTCTCAGCTCTCTGAAGGTTTTTTTGGCTGACCCCCATCCCTGGAATACTCTCCCTGCTGACTTCTTCCTCCTGGATACCCTGGCTTCCTTTGAGTTCCAGCTAAAATCCTATCTTTTATAGGAAATCTTTCTCAACAGTTCTTAATTCTAATGCCTTCCCTCTATTATTTCCTATTCATCCCATATATTGCTTGTTTGTCCATATTTGCTTGCTTGATATCTCCCCCATGAGAATGTGAGCTTCTTGAGGACAGGGACTGTCTTTTGTTTGTTTTTGTATACCTAGTGGGTAGCACAGTGTCTGGCACATAGTAGCTACTTAGTAAATGTTTATTGACTGACTGACAAGTATATTTACTACACAAACTTCTTTCATATAAAGCCTCTCATTTGGTTCTTTCATGAACCCAGGAAAGGATATAGTGCAAAGATGAGTACCCTCATTTTTCAGATGACTCAAAAGAAAAATGACTTGGCCAAGTTTACTGCAGGCAGTAAACAAGACTAGGACCCAAACTCAGAGCTTCTGACTCACCACCTTGCCCTCTTTTCATTGCATTAGTCCTGGGCGTTAGGATGAAAACAAGGATGATTTCCATTTAGTCTAACCCTCCTTATTTTATAAAAGAAGAATTAAGCCCAAGAAGTTCAAGCAAGTTGCACAAAGTCACACGGGTAGAAGTAGTATAATAAATACAGCGCTGGATTTGGAGTCAGGAAGACCCAAATTCAAATCTTGCTCAGATACTTAACTACTTTGTGACCCTGGGCACCTCTCAACTTTGACTTCCTCATCTGTGAAACAGCTATAATAACAGTATTTACCTTATATAGCTGTTGTGAGATCAATTGAGATAACATATATAAAATTATTTGTAGAAGTTAAAGTTTTATATTGTTATCGTTTAGTTGTTGCAGTCATGTTTGACTCTTTGTGCCCCCATTTGAAGTTTCTTTGGCAAAGATATTAAAATGGTTTACCATTTTCTTCTCCAGCTCATTTTACAGATGATGAAACATGTAAACAGGGTGAAGCAACTTGCCCATGGTCACACAGCTTGTCAGCATGTGAGCCTGAATTTGAACTCAAGTATTTCTTATTCCATGCCCAGCAGTCTAACCACTGTATGATCTAGCTGACTAAAGTATTATAGAAGTACAAGTTATTGTTAATGTTAAGGTAGAATTTGAACATAGGTCCTTTAACACCAAATCCATCTGTCACTTTCCCACTATATCATATTGTTTATACATAAGATGGCCCAGGTAAACATCTGTTGATTGCTTTTGACTTTGGTTTCCTTACTTCTCGTATCAACCTACAACCATCTGATGTCTTCTTGGAGTTGTTGAGCTGAACTATCTCATTATGGCTCCCTGTATCCTTTCTGTTCCTCAAGCTCTACGATTTAGTCTGAGAATGTGCATTATGAAGGCTGTGTATTGCGGAAACAGAGGCTGTTCCTTGACCTAATTTCTATCTATGTGACCCTGGGCAAGTCATTTCCCTTTCTGCACTGCTGCTTGTTCATCTATAAAATGAGAAGAGCTTGACCACCTCTAATATCCCTTTCACTATTAAATCCTATGATCCAGTGCATAAGGTCTTTATCTCGCCTTTCCTTTTCACCCACACTCCCTCCAAACTGTTGCCAAGTCATGAGTAAAGGAATATTTCATTAGGGGGCAATAAAGGGTAAGGAGTATTATTCTCTACTAAGCAGCACTCACACTGCCCTTCGGGAGTAAGACAGGCTGTAAATTATTTAGAAAAAGAGTCACATTTTATTCAGCTGGAGAAAATGATTGGGGCTCAGAGGGAAGAGTGGTAATACAAGGATTTCTTTCTTTCCTAGAGAAAGGAAGAGGACCCATCAGTTAATTTGAACAAATGACACTGGGTGACAGCGCCTTTCAGAGTCCTGTCTTAGAGAACTCTTAATGGAATAGTACCCAGATGCTGAAATCTTTGTCCCTGATAACACCCATCACACTGCTCCCTCCATACTCCTAAGCAGCAATCTACAGAAGATATGTCCACAAGAGACTTCTCCAAAAAGCCACAGCAAGGCAGAGGGCAGAGAGCCCCAGATCTAGTGTTCAAAATGTGACTTTTGTCTTCCAGCTCTGCTGTGCATAAGCTACATAAACTGGGGTAAATCACTTCCCTTCTCGGTCTCATTTTCTTAAAATGCCATAAGATTTAAAGCCAGGGAGAAACCTTTATCAGCTAGGCCAACTCCTCCATTTTATAGAAAAGGAAACTGAGACCCAGAGAGGGACAAGTAATTTGTGTAAGGTCATAGAGCTATAATGACAACAACTAATATTTATATAGCACTGCAGGGTTTACAAATATCTCATTTAAGATTCACAATTGCTATGGGATGGAGGTGATATTATTATCTCCATTTTAAAGATGAAAAAACTGAGGTTAAATGACTTGGCCAGGGTACAAGAGTTAGTAAATATCTGAAGCCAAATTTGAACTCAGGTTTTTTTTTTTATTCTGGGTCCTGAGCTCTGTCCCCTGTGTTAGTTGTGCCTAGCTGTCTAAGTGTCAGAGTCAGAATTTGAACGTTGATCTTTTGAAGCTAAATCTGTCTATTCCTCTCTGTCAAGCCATTGCTTCTCTGTCAAGTCAGTCATCAAGCATTTGCTGTGGGCCAGTCATTGTGCTAAGCACTGGGGATCAAAGAAAGGCAAAAACAATCCCTGTCCTGAAGGAGATCACATTCAAATTGGGAGACAATGCAAACAAGTATGAACATGCAAGGCATGTACAGGATCAATTGGAGCTAGTCTCAGAGGCAAGGCACTACTATTAATGGGGACCAGGAAAAGCCTCTGCAGAAGGTATGATTTGAGCCGAGACTTGGAAAAAAAAAACCACATGTCAATGCCAGGAAGCAGTTATGAGGAGGGACAGCTTTTCAGACACAGGGGAAAGCAAGCAAAACTACACAGTCTTTGGAGTGTCTTGTGAGAGAAATAGCAAGGAAGCCAGGGTGACTGGATCATTACAGATTACAGGAAGGGAAGTAAAGAATAAGAAGACTGAAAAGGTAGGAAGGTGCACAGTAATGAAAGGCTTTAAAGGCCAAGCAAAAATTTTTGCATTTGATGCTAGAGATGATAGGGAACCTCTTGAATCAGAGTGAGGTGATATGGTCAGAGCTACACTTTAGGAAGATCACTTTGGCAGCCAACTGGAGGATGGACTGAAGAGGAGAGAGACTTGAGGTATAGGGACCAACTAAAATGCAATAGTCTACATGTGAAGTGATAAAAGACTGAATCAGGGTAGTGGAAATGTCAGAAGAAAGGAGGAGTCATATATAAGGGATGTTTCAAAAGTAGAATTGGCAGGAGTTGGCAACATATTTGAAATATGTTGGGGAGGGGTGCGTGAGACAGAATGAGAGGTCAAGGTGACACCTAGATTGAAAGCCTGGGTGATGGGAAGGATGGTGGTGTCTTTTGACATTAATAAGGAAGTTAGGAAGAAGCTTTTTGGGGAAAGGTAATGAGTTTGGTTTTGGTTATGCTAAATTACTATATCTATGAGAGACATACAGTTCAAGATGTCCAGTAGGCAGGTGGAAATGTGATACTGGAGGTCAGGAGGGTGAATAAAAAAAGCTGATAATTATCTGCAAAGAGATGATAATTGTATTCATATATCTGATGATGTCACCAAGAAAAAAGTTGAGAGAAAGAGTAAAAGAGGGTCCAGGACAGAGCCTTGGAGAAAACATGGTTAGTGGTCATATGCTCAAGAAGATCCAGCAAAGGAGACTGAGAAGGAGAAGGTAAGACAGGTAGGAGGAGTACCAGGAGAGAGTGAGTTGAAAATCTAGAGAGAAAGTAGCGAGGAGAAAAGCATGATCAACAGTGTTAAAGACTGAAGGAGGTAAAGAAGGACTAGGACTGAGAAAAGGCCATTAGATTTGGCAATTAAGAGACCACAGATAACTTTAGAGAAATCATATTTTCTGCCCGTGTCACAATGTTCTAGTGGAAACAAAATGAAATAATGGATATAATACACTTTGCAGTAACATAAAGATGAAATAGAGAGGCAGTATGGTATAGTCAAAAGGAGGCTGGCCTTGGTGTCAGGAAAACCTGGATTCAATTCCTGCCTCTGATGTGTACTTGCTTTGTGACCATGGTACAAGTGGGCACAATCTCTTAGAGTCATTAAGACAGTGCATAAGACTATAAATTACAGATGAGTTGCTGATTTGCTTTGGTAGTGAGTTTCCACTATGGGAGACACCATACTGATGAAATCAAAGATTTAGACCAAAGCACAAACACACACTCACACATACACTTATAATATACAGCAGATTGAAAGTTCCTCAAGAGACAGGTCCATTTTTCATTTTGTTTTCATATCCCAGAAGCCAGCATAGTACTCTGCACACAGCAGCCACCAAAATGTTTGTTGAATTGAATTGGGAAAGCATAAAGCACTTGAGACCTTCAGAGTTTCATTGGGATTGAAAAGGGAAGTATTAGAAATGAAATCACTTGATTAGGTAGGTGGGTGCATAGATTGCGTTAATTTTTATTCATTGGAATAATGCCCTAAATTCTCCCCCACTATATTACCAGAGTGGAAAGAGAATTGGATTTCTCTCACTACTTGTAGTAACTGTGTGAAATTGGGAACATCATTTAACTTAATTGGGCAGTGAAAATAAGGGAGTCGTACTATCTGAACCCAGAGGTCCCTTCCAGATCTAAATCCTATCATCCAAGATCTTCAAATGAGTTTTAAACTTACACTCTTACATCTAGGGGCCTTCAATGGCACAGATAAGTAGGGCATTGTTTGTTCAAATTAGAATAAATCCAGTTTAAATTAAACAACATAGAACATTTTAGGAAACATCCTAAGAAGAGTTTTCCAGTAGAATGGAAACTAGCTGTTCCACCTCTACCAAGAAGAAAGGACAATAGCAACAATGGGAGGAATTTAAGGTAGACTAAGTTCTGTTGCATTTTAGGGCTGTCAGACTGACCTCAGTTATTATTATAGGAGCCTGTAAAGCCACCTTCCCCAAAGACCTTTAGGTACAGAAAGGGCATCATCTTTCTAGAATGGCATAAAAAAAAATCTATCTAGAGGCAGTAGGATGGATTAGATGACCTCTTAAGGATCTTGTCAACCTCAAAGCTCTATGATCAGCAAAATGCTATCCTTCCTTCTTTGCACAGTAGGGAAGAAACACTTAGGGTTCATTATTCCTCAAGGAAGGACATGCTGAAAATGTAAATACATTCAAGCTGAATTTATGCTCCATAATGAGAATTAAGTTGAAATATCTCTTCAGACATGGAGTCAGACGACTTGAATTCCACCAATTACTAGCTGTGTGGTCTTGGGAAAATAATTTAATCTGTTTTGTGTCTCAGCTTACCCACCTATAAAATGAGGGTATTAATGTTTATTTTATTCATAAAGTAAGCCATAAGAATAAACATTATACAATTTTTAGCTATTATTAATACCTCCAATTTCTATTGGCACACTAAGGTTTACAACATGGATTCCTGATAATTTGTGAGGTTAGCAGTGCAAGTATTACTGTCCCTATTTTGCACACAACAGGATTCAGAAAGGGGGAGTGACTTCATCAAATGAGTAGAAAATGAATGAGCTGTAATTTAATAACGATTTCTTCTGACTCAAAGTTCAGCATTTTGTCCACATTTCACATAAGAAATTAGAGCCATGGAGGAAATCATTTCATCTCCTTATTTCCTCATCTGTAAAATGGGAGAGTCAGAGTACAAATCCTTTCCAACTCTGAATACTATGTTCATTAATCTTGTGAGTGAGAGTCAGCTATCAAGCTCTCATATATGTTTCCTTCAAGGTGTTTTCTCAGAGACAGAATCCAAGGCTGAGGGACCAGTGATCCTTATGAGAGGACAGTGTTATTTCTAAGGCTGATGTGTCAGTTGCCAAAAGGATTTCTTGGAGAAAAATCCAGCCTTTCCTACTCAAACTTCAAAACACTATGAACTACCAGAGAGCAGGTGATCTGCTTAGTGGACAGTAAAATACAATTGTAGGAGGAGCCTCAGGGCTCTGGAGTTGGAAATGAAAATGGAGAAGTCTGACATGTTAACTATATACTCAGACCACCACCATTCACCCTAGTGTCAAGGATACTGAAGCAGCTCCTATGATCACAGAGCATCTGAATCAAAAGTAAAGGGGGTGAGGCAAATCAGGTATTTTCTGGAGTCACTTTCATTTGCAGTCAGTTCACAGGCAAATTATTAGGTTGCTTTGGTGATTGATTCTGGCCAAGGCACATGACACATAGAACCTACACAGAACCATAAAAAATAATGAAAACCAAGAGCCCAGAAGTGCAATAGGAGAGAATAGCAAGGTAGCCATGCATCTGTACCTTGCTTTCAAACCTAGACCTCCAGAGATCACCTCTCCAGAGCAATCAATCCATTCAGCATTGAAAGTTGATGCTGGGTCTGAGCTCTCGTAATTAGTGGATGAGTGACTATAAATTCACTAGTCCATTAAATTTAGCCTGCCCCAGACCATGCTTCACCTCCCTCTCATCCATCCATCCACTCTGACATCATGCCATACCCTTCAGCTATACACATTCTTCCCACCTCCTTCCACCTCTTTTTATAGAAACAATGATGAAATCAATGCTACCATTAATTCTGAAAAGAGTCTGACAATAACCTGACCTATTAGTCTTCTTGTAACCCATGTGACTCCCAAGAAGAAAAAAAAAAGACATCTCCCTTACCCCACCATAGTCAAAGCTATGTTTTTTTTTCCCCCAGTAGCCATGCATGTCTAAAAGAGATGGACTATAAAGAAAGCTGAGCACCAAAGAACTAATGCTTTTGAATTGTGGTGCTAAAGAAGACTTTTGAGAGTCCTTTGGACAGAAAAGAGATCAAATCAGTCAACACTTAAAGAACTTAATTCAGGTTATTCACTAGAAGATCAAATACTGAAGCTGAACCTTAAATACTTTTAAATATCATGGAAACAATCAACGTGAACTTGGACAAACTTTGAGAGATGGTAGAAGATAGAAGGGCCTGGAATGCTATGATCCATGAGGTCACAAAGAGTTGGAAATGACTGACTAACTGAATAACAACAGCATTTTTCTTTACATCTGCAAATCTCCTTCTGCCCCATGACCAATGTACCCTTGAATATCACTCCATTCATTTCATTTGTTTCATTCCTTTCTCCCACTGGTAAGTTTTTCCTGGAAACTCCATTTTGAAGAAAGTCTCAGGCCAGCCATCTTTAATTCCTATCCTAGCCCCACTTCTGATACTCTGGGCTTCATCACCTTTTCTTTTTTCTTCACCACCCTATCTCTTTTATTTTTCCCCTTGTATGTGTAGTCTCAGCATTTAGCCCAATGCCTGGTACATAGTAAATGCTTAAAATGATTATTGGCCGACTTTCTTTCTTCTGTCTTTGCCAACTGACTGAAAATACTCTCTCCAAGATCACCAGTGATCTCTTTATTGCTACTGGATAGAGTTTCAGACTTGGAGTCAGAAAGACCTGAATTTGAATCCTGTCTTTGGTGTTTACCAGCTGTATGACTGTAAGAAGTTCCCTTAGGCCTTCTCACCCTCAATTTCCTTATCTGTGGGGATGAGGATCTCTTCCTAAAATATAGGAATCTGTTCTTAAATTTATTTAGGGTATTATTTAAATCTATTAAATCCTCTTTGAACAAATCCACTTGGAATCTATTCTGAAAATGAGGATAATAACATCACTTATCTTACATTGATGTTGTAAATATAAAATAAAAGCACTTAGCAAACCTTAAAGCACTATATAAATTTTATATTGTGATGATGATGATGGTGATGATGATGATGATGATGTCCAATGACTTTTTTCCATTCTCATCAATTCTCATCATTCTTGGCCTCTTTTCAAGCATTTAGAAATACCCTATTGTTCTGACTAATCAATCTCTTTCCTTATTTGTCTCCTTCATGTTCCTTCGAGGCTTAGCTCAGATGTTACTTCCTACTGCCTCACTTGAACTCCAGGCCCACTTACCTGAAAGCATCTTTTATCTCCCCAAATACTTCCAGAATGCTTTATGCATCTTTTTCTTCTTCTTTATCCCTACTTACATATATATACATCATATTATATC
The DNA here is from genome assembly GCF_003287225.1 of Phascolarctos cinereus. Taxonomy (NCBI): domain Eukaryota; kingdom Metazoa; phylum Chordata; class Mammalia; order Diprotodontia; family Phascolarctidae; genus Phascolarctos; species Phascolarctos cinereus. The sequence goes on along the minus strand of NW_027555625.1, from coordinate 306,158,000 downwards.
CCCAGTTTCACATTCTACCCCCTTAAGGGACAGGGACTGTGTTATTTTTTTCACTCATATACAGCATCAAGTAGAGTGGTTTGCAAGATGCTTAACAAAAGTTTGCTTCCCTTGTTTTGTAGTTATTCTTCCTAAAGGGATGAAACAGCAAAATGGATAACCATATTCCATAATATTCCATAAGTGTATTAGTAAGTTAAAATACAAAATGCCTTTTGAGGTCCGAAAAGGAAAGTCATTATGAATGGTGAGAAGACAGGGATTTGGAATGAACATATGGAAGAGATAGTATTTGAATTGTATTTTAAAGATCTAAGAGAGAAAAAAGGAAGCAAAGGACATTTCAGACACGATTCCTGGTTAATCAAGGGTACGGAAATGTGAGAGCACAGCATATTTTCCTGATAGGCACAGAACAGTCCAGTTAAATGAGGAGACTGAATGTATAGATGAGATTAACTTCAGATAAGCCTGGAAAAATAAAGTTGTATAGGCCCATCAATGCCTACAAGAAGGAAATGAGCTTCACTTGGAATGTAATTGAGAGTTACTGAAGATTTTTGCACAGAGTACTGATACTACCAGACACCTATATCTGAAATATAATTCTGGCAGCAGTAAGAAGGATGGAATCAGGTGAGGGATACTGAAGAAGGGGAGGCCTGATAATGAGGTTCATTGCAATAATTCAAGCAGATGAGAGTCTGAAGTAGGGCAGTAGCAGTGGTTATAGAGAGGAGGGGAGAGAAGTAAGATATTTTGCAGAGATGGAACTGACAGAATTTAGGAACTGATTAGATGTGTGACACATGAGGAAGAGGAAAGAATAAAAGATAAGCAGCAGAGTCAGAATTTGAACCCAGATCCTCTTACTCTACCTCATCCAGTGGTAAGGACAAAAATAAGTGCTTCTTATAGCCTTTGTCTGGAGAAAACATTTTTGAGAAAGTTGGGATCGAAGACGGATGCAGCTCAGGGTTAGCCATCATAGAGTTCCCTGTTCTTCAGTGTGTTTCTTCTTCTCTTCTCATCATTTGAAAAATTCAGGCTTCTATACAGAAATTGCTTCCTAGAAATCAAGGCAGGGAAGAACCTAATGATTTCTTGCTGAGAAGTAATAATTAAGGCCTAGGAAGGAGGCAATCTGCATACATTATTGCAAGTTATGCCAACAGAATGTCAACATTTGTGTCAGAAGTAATCCTGAGTTGTAATTACTATGGGGGCCACCTCTGCATCCCCAGGCAGCACCCCTCGTACTAATTGCATGGGAAGTTATTGCCCATGGAGGGGTGGCTGGAGAACATATGGCCTTGAAGGTCATTATGTCAAGAATGAGGCTGAAACAGAGCTCCAGGGTGGAAGGGGTGAAGAGGAAAGGGTATAGAATGTGCTAGACAGGGCTGAACATCAGCATAATTGTGAAGTTAGCCAATTCAATAAACATTGATTAAGCATCAACTAATAATAACAATAATTCATATCTCTATAGTGCTTTAAGGTTTATGAGATAGTTTCTTCAGAGCAGCCTTGAAAGGAGATAATCCAAATTATTTTATCAGTAGTTTTCCAGATGAGGAAACTGAGGCTCACTGTGATGAGGTGATTTGCATAGTCACACAGTTAGCCCACTGTCAGAGCCAAGACTCACTGTTCTTTCAGCTCTATAATACTGACTCATACACTTGTGTGTCCTTTTCTTACTTCTATAGAAAAAGTTCTTAATCTTTTTTTATGTTGGAGATGTCTTTTGTAGCCTTGTGGACAACTTCTAAGAATAGTGGTTTTGGGGCATCTAGGTGGTGCAGTGGATAGAGCACCGGCCCTGAAGTCAGGAGGACCTGAGTCCAAATGTGGCCTCAGACCAAACATTTCCCACTTACTAGCTGTGTGACCCTGGGCAAGTCACTTAACCCCAATTGCCTACAAATAAATAAAATTAAAAAATAAAAAAAAGAATAGTGGTTTCACATGCATAAGCTAAAATATATATGATTAGAAAGTAAACCAGTTATGCTGAAATAAAGTTAATTTAAAAAAATTTTTAGATCCCATGTTGAGAGACTCTGCTAGAGGCTACAAAGTTGAATAGAGTATGATTTCTGCCTTCAGGTGGATCATCTATTTAGGGAAGATAGGACTAAAGCACAAGAGAAAATAATAAACCGGATGAAGCTATCTATGCTAAGTTATCACAGGAAAAGTGAGGACAGTCACAGATCAACTCACTCTAGACTGGAATGGTTAGGGAAGGTTTCATGTAGAGGATGGAGCTTGAGCTGAGCCTTGAAGGATGGGTGATATTTAGACAGGAAGAGAGGTTGGGTCAAAGCATTCAAAAACGAAACAACATAAAAGGCCTGTTCTGACAATTATATGTATGCCCCAATCAAATTAACAAATCTGTATTAAGCAGCTATGGTATGCCCAGCCTTGTGCTATTTTTGCTGCTGTGAGGGGCCTAAGAAAAGGAGTAGGCACAGTTCTGTCTTTATTGATCCTGCAGATTAGGGAGACAGAACTAACTGTAAGGCAAGAATTCTTTTTAAAAAACATTTATTATTTATTTATTTTCTGCATTCTTTTTTGAATGTTAAGATCCAAATTCTTTCCTGACCTCTAGGCCCTCTCCCAACCACTAAGAGGAAAGCAATATATGAATTATGCATATGAAATCATGCAAAACATATTTTCATATAATGATGGTTGCAAAAAAGCAACTCTCTGGAGTCAGAAAGACCTGAATTTGAATCCTGCCTCTGGTATTTACTAGCTGTAAGAAAAATAAAGTGAGAAAATTGTATTTCATTTTGCACTCAGAGTTCATCAGTTCTCTCTCTGGAGGTAGACAACTCATTTTTTCATCATGAGTTCTTTGGAATTGTTTTATATCATTTTATTAAACACAGTAGCCAAGTCTTTCATTATAACACTGCTGTTACTATGCACAATGATCTCGCAATTCTTTTAAAAACAAAACAAAACAGAACATGGCAGGACCTATATGAACTGATACAGTTCAGTTCATACAGGTCCTGCCATGTTCTGTTTTGTTTTGTTTTTCTGAAACTACTCCCTCATCATTTCTTATAGAAGGATAGTATTCCATCACAATCATACACCACTCAGTGTTCAGTCTTTCCCCAATTGCTGATCATGCCTCTCTTTGCCAGTATAAAAACAGCTGCCGAAAATATTTTTGTACACGTAGCTCCTTTTCCTTTGATCTCTTTGCGATACTGACTCAGTAGTGGTATTTCTGAATTAAAGGGCATGTACACTTTTATAGTCCTTTGGGCATAGTTCCAAACTGTTCTTTAGAATGGTTAGACCAATTCACTACTGCACCAATAGTTCATTAGTGTTATTTTACACTCCTCCCTTCCAGCATTTGTCATGTCTAGTAGGTGCAAAGTGGTACCTCAGTTATTTCAATTTTCATTTCTCTAATGACTACTGATTTAGAACATTTTTGTATGACTATTGCTGGCTTTGATTTCTTCTTCTGAAAACCACATGTTTATATTCTTTGACCATTTATCAATTGAGGAATGGTTTTTATTTTTATAAATTTGATTCAGCATGTATTTGAGAAATGAAGCCTTTATCAGAGAAATTTGCTATAAAATGTTTGATATTACTTCATTGTCCATGGTACCTTTCGGCAAAATGAAGTCTACCTATTTATCTCTTTCAATTGGGTGTGCTTTGCTTTCACTTTCTCTGAGATTATAATTGGTACCCCTGCCCTTTTTACTCCAGCTGAAGCACATTAGATTCTGTCCCAGACCTTTATTTTAACTCTTTGTATATTTTTCTGTTCCAAGTGCATGTCTTCAAACAACATATTGTTTTATTCTGGTTTCTAATCCATTCTGCTATCTGCTTCCATTTTATGGATAAGCTCATCCCATTCACATTCACAGTCATGATTGAAGTGTATTTCTCTCTGACCCATTTTCTTCTATTTCTTCTCCCTCTCTTTTTATACTGTCACTCCTCAAAAGTTTATTTTGCTTCTTACCACTGCCTCCCTTAATGTCTTCCATTTTCTCACTACCATGACCCCTTTCTTTTTATCCCCTTCCCTTCCTATTTCCCTATTAGGTAAGTTATATTTCTATGTACAACTGAGTGTGAATTTAGATATTCTTCCCTCTTTAAATCAATTCCAATGAGAGTGAAGTTTAAGTATTGTCCCCAATTCCCCCTATTTTTCCCTCCACTGTAAAAAGTCTAACTTGCACACGTCTTGTATGTGATGAATTTTTCCCTGTTCTACCTCTCCTTTCCCCCATCTCCCACTGCATCCCTCTTTCTCACTCTTTCATGCTTATTTTTTGGAGATCATTCCAAAATAATTGACTCAGATGCATGCCTTCTGTCTGTATAAAATCCTTTTAACTGCCCTAATAATGATAAATTTCTTAGGAGTTATTTGTATCATCAACTGTGCATAGGCATGTAAATAGTTTAATTTAATATTGAGTCCTCTTATGGTTATTCTTTCATGTTTACTTTTTTATGCTTCTCTGGAATCTTGTGTTTGGATATTAAGTTTTTGATTCAGCTCTGGCCTTTTCATCAGGAGTGCCCGAAAGTCTTGTATTTCATTAAATATTCATCTCTTCCCATAAAGGATTATACTCTGTTTTGCTAGGTAGATTGTTCTTGGTTGTAATCCTAACTCCTTTATCTTCTAGAATACTATATTCCAAGCCCTCTGCTCCTTTAAGGTAGAAGCAATGTGGCAAATAAATCTTATGCAATCTTGACTGTGGCTCCACAATATTTGAATTATTTCTTTTTTGTCTGCTTACAATATTTTCCCTTCAACCTGGAAACTCTGGAATTTGGCTATAATATTACAAAGAGTTTTCACTTCAGGATCTCTTTCAGGAGGTGATCAGTGGATTTTTTCAATTTCTATTTTACCTTCCCAATCTAAGGTATTGGGACAGTTTTCCTTGAGAATTTCTTGAAATTTGATGTGTAGGCTTTTTTTTTTTATCATGGCTTTCAGGTAGTCCAACAATTTTTAAATTATCTCTTCTCTATTTTCCAGGTGAGTTGTTTTTCCAATGAGATTTAACATTTTTTTCCATTTTAACATGTTTTCTACTTTTTTCATTATTTTGATTTTGTTTTATTGTATCTTGATGTCTCATAGAATCATTAGCTTCCATTTGCCCAATTCTAATTTTCAAGGAATTATTTTCCTTTAGTGAGCTTTTGTACCACATTTTCTATTTAGCCAATTCTACTTTTAAGGAGCTCTTTTCTTCAATGAATTTTTGTACCTCCTTTCCATTTGGCCATTCTGCTTTTTTAAAATGTCTTTTTCTTCTGTGAGTTTTTGTGCCTTATACTTTTAGGCCAATTCTGTTTTGTTTTGTTTTGTTTTTTAAGATGTTATTTTCTTCAACTTTTTTGTGCCTCCTTTATCATACTGCTAATTCTCTTTTCATAATCTTCTTTCTCTCATTTCTATTCCCATTTTTTTTCTCTACCACTGTTACCTCTTTCTTTAACTCTTCCAGGGCTTCTTGTTGGTCTTGTGCCCAATTAGCATTTTTAAAGCTTTGTTGCTATTTGCACATGTTTTCTTCTTCTGAGTTTATGTCTTGGTCTTCCCTGTAATTATGGTAGCTTTATGGGCAAGTTTTTTTTTTTTTTTGCTCATTTTTCATCCTATTTCTTGACTTTGAACTTTATATTAAATTTGTTCTCTGCTCTCCTAGACTGTTGGTAGACACTATCCTAAGTTTCAGGGGATTTTGTACTGCTGTTTTCAGAGTTCTGGTGATCTGCAAGTTTTTGGTGCTTCCAAGATGATGCAATGCTGGGAGAGGTATGGTAACTGTTCTCCTGATCTGTATCCCCAGAAGGGCCCTCTGCTCCCCTATAGCTCCAAGTATTAGTGTTACTCTTTGCCTTGGAACTGTAATCAGAACTCCTGCTCCCTTGTGACTGACCACCAGTAATCCTTTCTACCCTGGAACTATAGCAGAGAATTGCATGTGAGCAGTAGAGTTGCCATTCAGTTGTATCCAGTGGCAGCAAAGGGTTCCCTGTAATCTCTTTCTGACCAGTTGGCCGACCTCCTTGCCATCTCTAGGCTGAGAGCTTTTCAAGCTACTGCTGCTGCCACCGCTGTCACGGTAGTCTCTGTTATTCTCCACACATGCTCCCCAGGCCAGTACCCAACCAGGTGTTACAGAACTCTCCTCGTGACCTGTTAAGTTTTCTTAGGCCAGGAAAATATCTGACCTTGACCTTTTGTTGACTCTGCCACTCTAAAATTTGATTTGGGACATAATTTTCAAGTTGCTTGCAGGGAAATATTGAGAGAGTTCAACTGGGTTTCTGCCTCTTATCCACCATCTTGGTTTTGTTCCCCCAAAGCAGGAATTCTTAACATGAATTTGGTGACCTTTTTTTCCCCTCAGTACTTTGATAACTATTTTAATATAATTGATTTCCATTGAAATCTCCTGCATTTTATTTGATTCATTTCCTAACATTATTATGAGAAGAATTCCATAGAATTCACCAGGCTGCCAAAGGGGCCTATGACATAACAATGATTAAGAACCCCTGTGATAAGCAAAGGGTAAGAAGGCAATGAGTAAGAATAGAATTAAATGGTAGGTCAAATTATTCTGAGTATAAGATAAATAGGACATCAGAAAACTGAGAGGTCAGTGTGAGATGGAAGAGCCCCAGAAATGGGGCTCTTATGGAGGAGGTGGGATTGAACCAAAATAAAGAGAGCAGAACAAACCAAAGTGTAGAAGACACAAATAGATCAATTTTGTTAAGTTGCTAGATTTAATTTATACTTAATAATGAAAATAAACTGTGTAATAATTCACAGTTTCTTATACAATCCTTTTTTCTTCTATATATATATTGGAATGTTTATTTGTTAATTACATCAAAAAGACAGAAGTGGGAATAAGATCAGTTTACTTAGATGCACATGTAGTGGGTGAACTGATACCAGGCATAAGGAGAATAGAAATATTAGTATCAGAAGGGACATCAGAATGTCAGTCCTGAGAGGAAGATTAGAATATTAAACCCAAGAAGAATCTAAACTGCTAGAGCTCAGAGGGACACCAACACCTAAAATGTTAGACTATGAAACCTATCATGTTAGGGATAGAAGCAGGGGAATATTGGAACTAGTTTAAACTGACACAGGAGAGTCCATTGTAAAATTTTCAGTGAAAGCATTTACACCTTAAAAATCAACAAATGTTACAAATAAGGGTTGGGTTTATTTTGTTTGTTGTCTAGACTTAAGAAAATGATGGAGGAAATGTTAGTAATTTGGGTTAAATTTAAATGTATTTCATGCTGCATGTTTTCAGTATTTTTTTTTCAGAGAGCTAGTTATGAAACATTTACTAGCACAGCACTGGAAAAGAGATTTTAGAGCATAGAACACGAGAGGTAGAAGGGATTCTAGAGCTCACCCAGTCTCCCTCTCTTTCTCTCTCTCTCTCTCTCTCTCTCTCTCTCTCTCTCTCTCTCTCTCTCTCTCTCTCTCTCTCTCTCTCTCTCTCTCTCTCTCTTTCTCTCTCTTTCTCTCTTACAAATAAGGGAACTGAGGTCCAAGTTTAAATGTCTTGCAAAAAGACATTGCTAAATGACATGGTCAGAACTTGAACCCTGATCTTCTGCGTCTGAGTCCATAACTTTTTCTTCTATTTCACCCCTCTTTCCTATCTCCTACTTTTATCTAATGTGGAATACCTGCAGAATAGCTTATCTCTCCAGTGATTCTACCTCACCATAGCCTTGAGATTCCCTCTAAAGTTTATTTCATATCATTACTCTCTCATTCAGTGGTGATCAAATTAAAACACATAAAAACAAAAATAAAAACCTTATAGCTAAAGGGGAAAAGGATATTAATTTAGCTGAAGAGAGTTGGAGAAAAGAAGGGAGAGGTAAAGAGGACCAGACTCCAAATATTCTGTTTCCTCCAGGATATGAGTGAGATGAGGGGGAGAAACCTTGAGTCTCATCATGCAGCTAGCAACTTCTGTATAAAACCAGGCTTGTCATGGAAGTAGGAATCAACAGATCTGTTCTGGGCTAGCACTAACGCTCTGTGACCATGGATTGGTCACTTTTCATTTATGAAACTCAGTTACCTCCTGACTACAAATGAAGAGGGTGGAATTTGATGACCTCTTTGTCTTTATCCATCTCTACAATTCTGGGAGACAATATGCTTCCATCTGAATCAGATGTGGTCCTCCCTTTCCTTTCCCACAGGTTAGGCCTGAAGCCCCAAACTCCATGGGATGAAAGGTTTGGTATAGCAGGGAAGAGCAGCAGGCCTCAAGCTAACTTCAAACCTAACAGGGCTGATCATAAAGGCTTCTCCTTGAGCCCAGCAGAAGAAGCAGAGGAGAGGGGCCATAATTAATGGCACATCAGAGCTCTCCAATCGAAGTGGCTAACAAGACCCTGGCTGCTGCCTGGTTGTTCCCTCCTTACCTGGAGGAAGCTGGCAGCAGCAGAAGTGGGAGGCAGGGGAGCCCTCTGGAGCTGCCATATCTTGATTAGTTCCTGTCCCTTGGACTCAAGCCCTCTTCTCCCCAGGACCAGTGGGCTAAGGCTCCTTCAAAGAGAGCGACAATTGGCAGGAAACTCTCCATCATGATCAGTAGCTGACTCCAGCAGGGTCAGAATGTTGACTTAGAAAATTACTGTTTTCCTAGTGTCTGAATAAATCCAGTACCAGACCCTGGGCTGCTCAGGTTTACAGGATTTAATTTAGAGCAATTGATTTATCCGCTGTGGACAGGTGGACTCCATAAAGCATTTTTTGGACAGGATTTACGGCAGGTTTTTTACAGCTCGGTGAGCCAAAGGCTCCGTCTGAGCCGACAAGCTCCCCTGATCCCTGCAGGGTCCAGCCCAGACAGACAGTGTTCACTGCAGGAGAGCAGAAGGCTGACAAACCCAAGCAAGGCCTGCAAAAAAAGTCAAAGCTGAGTCAAAGTAGGAAAGTGGGAATGGACAGGAAAGTGTTTACCTGGAGATTCCAAGTACAAGAGACCTAGGTTCTGTTTACAGCATTACCCTGTGTGACCTCTGGAAAGACAGTCTACCTTTACCCTCATTGATCCATATGTGGAGGGAAAGGGGAAATAAGCATTTACATAGCACCTACTATGTGTCAAGCTCTTTATAAATATTATCTCATTTGATCTTAACAATTCTATGAGGAAGGTGCTGTTATTATCCCAATTTTACAGTTGAGGAAACCAAGGCAGACAGAGATTGAGTGACTTAACCAGGATCATATAGTTAGCAAGTATCTGAGGCTGCATTTGAACTCAGGTGTTCCTGACTCCAGGCCCAGTACTCTACCTCCTACAACACCTAGAAGCCTGTAGATAGAAAGGAAAAAGGCACAAAAGACCTACAGAAATTCATATGTATTAAAGTGCAATTAATCTGCTAATGACCAAATATTGGATCCAGTTATTCAACCAGTTCCAAATAAAGAACAAAAGGAGAGAGGAAGGAAGGAAGGAAGGAAGGAAGGAAGGAAGGAAGGAAGGAAGGAAGGAAAGAAGGTAGAAAGGAAAGAAGAAAGGAAGGGAGGAAAGAAAGAAGGAAATAAGAATTTATGAAGAGCCTACTATGTGCCAAGGACTCTTGTTAAGCTCTTCACTAATATCTCAGTTAATCCTCACAACCCTAGGAGGTAGTGGTTATTATTATCCTTATTCTCCTTTTGAAGAAATTGAGAGCATAGAGAGATTACCCAGGGTCAAACAGCTACTGAGTATCTAAGGCTAGATTTGAACTTAAATTTTCCTGACTCCAGACCCAGAATTCTACCCACTGTGCAACCTAGATGCCTATAAGATAAGTTACTAGGATAGAGTTTCCTTCTTGCCTGGAAACAGAGGGATGGACTAGTTGACTTATAACAATTACTTTCATCCCTGGAATGTATGTGTGTTGGGGAAAGGGGATAGTTTAGAGTTAATATTGCAGGTTGCTTCATGGCTCCAGAAGAATATTTCCTAGGAGCTATAGAAATCTGCTGAACCCCTCACTTGACATTCAGTGTTCAGGCATACTTACATCTCTAAATGGCTGGCTGTTGCTGCCATATGCTGGTCCCTAGCCTTCACACTGGCTCTCCAGGGAAGTTGCTTCACCACAGTATGGAATGCCTGGCCCAATTTTCCTCAACAGCCCTGGCAAAGAGCTCTGTGTTCCTTCTGCCTGAAAGGTGCTATGTAAATAGAAAGGATTAATTACTATAATTAGTTTTATTCTCTGGTTTCTTGGCAAAGAGTAGCCCCACCTTACTCTCCAATGAAACTGACTCAAAATTCATCCATTTCAGCCACTAACATGATAAAAGAAAACAAAAGTGAATGAGATTATAACAACACATTAGTTTATGACCCTGGGCAATTCATATAACCTCTTTGAGAATCATTTTCTTCATCTATACTTCAAAGTGGAGGTTTCATTGCTATGTACACTTCCTCTACCAACACAGATCGCAAACACTTGATAATTTTAATACCACTGCCTATGTGAGTTTCTGTGGCTAAAAAGCAATGATTATGAAGTTAAACTAGTCTACCTAACCATATAATGAAGTAGCATGACATAAAAGATGGACATTGGACTTTATATCAGCCAAGGCTAGTGAGCCACTGGGAGGGGCATGTGTTATATGCTAACAGTCCACGTCATAGAATCATAGTATTTACAGCTGGAAGAGACTTAGGTATCATGTAGTCTAACCCTTTCATTTTATAGATTTCACTGAGTTCCAGAGAGTTTAGGTGAGTCCCCAAAGTCCTACAAGTAGGATAGGAAAGGATAGGATAGGATAGGATAGGATAGGATAGGATAGGATAGGATAGGATAGGATAGGATAGGATAGGATAGGATAGGATAGGATTGGATAGGATAGGATTGGATAGGATACAATGCTAAGGGTATAGGATGGGATCAATGTGAAAGGATGAGATGGAATGAGATAGGATAGGAGGAAAAGAGTTTAAAATAATCATCGAAAGATTAATAACACAAGAAAGACATAAAATGATATATGTGTTTGGAGGAAGGAAAGATCATTTCCCATCACATGGATAAGTTAAGGCTTCTTGGAGGAGGAGACATTTGAGCTGTACCTTGAAGGAATAGGAATTAAAACCCTTTATAAATGTAAATCTTAGAAGGTAACTTGTTCCTCATCATAGGAAGTATTTAAATAGAAGACTTTTGATTTAATCAAATTCCTTTTCTCAAACATTAATTGAGTTCCGTAATAGGTAAGGCATTGTGTCAGCTGCTGTTGATGCAAAGGAGCTTGAATTCGACTTCATATTATGACTTTTCAGGTGGGTCAGATTTTCAGTATTTTATTTTTTCCCATGAGTCTCTTCCCCAGCTGGTAAATGTATGCAAGTCAGTGAATATGAGTGGGCAGGTGAGCATAAATGTGAGTATGAATAAATGAATAAAGTCCAACTTCCCACCCTCAACTTTTAGATACACCTCTGTGTCGCATTCCCAACTTTCTAGTTAGGATAGACAAGGGCATTTGAAAATAGATGGAAATGATGTGAAAGATCACTCCATGGGCCTTGGGATATAACCTAGATCAGGGGTGGGGAACCTATGGCCTGGAGGCCACATGTGGTCTTCTAGGTCCTTCAGTGTGGCCTTCTGACTGAGTCCAAGTTGTAGAGAACAAATTCTTTTATTAAAGGACCTAGAGGGCCTCATGTTCCCCTCTCCTGGCTAAACAGATGGGCCTGAGCCCAAAGGGGGAGGTTTCCTCATTTCTGCATTATCCACAAAGGGGGTGACAGTTCCTCTTGCAGAAGAGAAAGGAGAGGTTTTCTGTCCCTGAGAATAGAAAAAGCCTTCTCCCAAAGGATCTTAGAGGGTTGATGATCCAGTAGGGACCAGTAAGTTAATAAAGCAGCTAAATATAGGAGATCCAGCTCAGAAAACCTAGGTAGGAAATTAAGATCTTCTCCATTATGGTTGTATGACTTTGGACAAGATCTTTCCACCATTAGGGGAATAATTTCTTCATCTTCAGAATGACAAACATATGCTAGATTATCACTCAGGTACCTTCCAGCTCTAGAATATGGCTCTATGCACATATGTAAACAGGTAAGTACAATTCAAGACAGGGAACTGTGGGAGTGGGGAAAGCTAGGCAAAGTGCTCCAGGAAAATTTGAGTGAGCACAATAGAAAGTGGAAATACCTTGATGTTGTCCCAGAACCAGAGCTAAATTCCTAGCTCTTTTGCTTACTACCTGTATGATCTAGGACCAGTTGTTTAACCCTTCTGGGCTTAAATTTGTTGATTCACAAAATGAGAGGTTTGGACTAGATAATCTCCAAAGTTCTTCCAGCTTTATATCTATGATGCTATGCCATGAACTGGTGAGATCAAAGAAGTTAAAGGATAACAGCTGAGCTGCACTTTCAAAAACAGATAATGATTCTAACACTTGGGAATGGATAGAGAGCACATTCCAAGTGACATACGCAATAGCCACAATTTGGAAAATCTTTAGGGGATACCATAGCCAAATCTACCCAAAGGCAAACAGATTCTACCCAACTTACTAAGCCACTACTAATAGTTCATATTCTTCTTTCTGATTAAATACCCCAGATAAACACCACATACACACTGGTAATGACAGCACACTTGGTATCTATTCAGTTTGCATGTCCCTGCTTCCACTGATTCTCCTAGTTATTAAGCTAAATAAAATCTGAGCTCCTCTAAGGCCTTTAATCCTATGAAATAAATGACACTGGGGTAATGATGGTGAAAGCAAGAACAAAGGAGAAATAATTATGAACGAGCTACTCAGGAAATGTTCCATTCAGAAGCTGTGTTGAGTTGATCTGTTTGACCAGGCAACTTGGTTGTTACGACTATATTTATGTTGGGGGTTTTTGGGGAGGCGGTTGTTGTAGGACAAGGTACATCATCTTGCACCATCCCCCTTTTTCTTCCCCCTTCCATGAAGCTAAACTACCTTGAAAAGTACTTTTATTTTGAGGATAGCAAATGTAGCTGGCATCTGCAACATCAGGATAAGTCTAGCATCCCAGAGAAGCTCAAATCTTTCTTGGGCTGCCCAGAAATAGTTCATCATTTCCCCGCTTTCACAGTTGAGCATTACTTTGCAAACATCTGTTCAGAGCCTAGATTCCTAGGGAAATAGGATTTAAGACATCATTGTGTCTCTATCTCTGTGTTTCCCTCCCCTCCTCCCCCCACCCAACCCAAAAGCCTTGCTCTCTTGAGCCTACAGGAAACTAAATGCATTCTACAAATCCTTGCCATGTGTTTGTGAGTGCAGAAAGAAAATCTCCTCTCTGGGGCACATAAAGTTTGGACTCATCCCAAATACGAAGCCTATTCCAGGAGAGGTTAAAATGAAGGTCATTCCAGGTTTGCAGATCTCTTTGGCTAATAATAATAACTTACTGTATTATATAATACTTTACGATTATAAAGGACTTTCATAATCTGTATGTCATTTAAATTTTAGAGTAGCCCTGGAAAATAAGGTATGCAATTATTATTTCAGTTTTACAAATAAAGAAACTGATACTTATAAATTCTGCTGTGATTTCTGTTACAGTCATCACATTCTAACTTGTATTATTTTATTATTAATGCATCATTTTTATACATAGCTCTGCCCCTATGACCTTCCCCACACAATGGACTTCAAACTCCTGGAGGGCAAGAATGGCATTTTCATCTTTGTTTCCCCAATCCTATCACAGAGCCTTGGGCATAATAGGCCTTTAATAAATAAATGTTTATTGAATTGAATGGAACTGAATTTAATTGAACTGAAGAGAACTGAACCAGACTGGATCGAATTGAATGGAATGGAATGGAAATGCAATGAGATGAATTAAGCTAAGGTGAATTAATTTATTATAGTCACATACTTAGTAAGTGACTTTGCCCTAACTTAGTTCTTAACATTTTAACCCCACTACCCATCCAACTGTTCCCAGTACACTGCTTGTATCTGTGTAAACAGTAAGATAGGAAATTGAATAATCATTCAATGCACCTAGCAAAGAGTAACTGGTTCCCTTTCCTGGAGTTCAGGTTCTTAATCCTTCAAATGGGATTTCTAAACATCCTGCCTACCTCACAACGGTGTTGTGAAAATCAAATGTGATAATGGATGTGAAAGTGTTTTGTCATTGTTTAGTGCTGCATTCATGTGAATTATTTTTATCACGGACTTGAACGGCAAATTGTCAATAAGACTGAACTGCATCCACATTTAAACTGGATAAAGTGGAAACCTTTGGTGTACATGGTAGATAGACATAAATATGCATATACATAAGTATGTATATGTGTGTATATGTATATATATATATATATATATGTGTGTGTGTATGTATAATATGTATATGTGTGTGTATATACACAATATACAAGCATACCAAACTCAGTTTAGGGGCAAAAGGATGGGACACCACCCTGTGTGGGAGAGACATCCTAGAACTCTGGGTTGGAAGCTGTGAGTAGAGACAAGAGAGAAAGAAATAGGTTTGAGAAGAGTTCATCCAAGTCCTTATTTGCATCCATCAGCCACTCTGGGCTCACTATCCCAACCCATACTGGCACAGGATTTATATATCTGACTAGCTATAGCCATGTTACTACACTTGCTTTTTGGATATCTTGACCTGAATATCTACAGTCATCTCAAACATCATTTTGTCTCCAGAATAAGGGAGGTCATAGTCTTATTTTTCTTTGTCCAGCCAGCCTTCTGCATTAAATTCTGAGCAAGATATTCTGTTGACAAGTGGGAATTCATCCAGTGGAAGACAATTAAAACAGGGAGGAAACTTAAAACCACATCATATGAGGCAGAGTTGAAATAACTTAGGACAGAGAAGAAAATTCTTGAGAAGAAGCATTTGTTTTCAAATACTTGAATGACTGTCATACAGAAGGAAAAAAAAACTTATTCTGCTTAATCCTAAGTGACAGAATGAGGAGGAAGAGTAGAAGTAGATCCATAGCTGGGACAGAACAGTTGGGGCTTTGCCACAGGCTACAAGATTTAGATATCATTGAAAGAATTTAACATCTTTCAGATGGATAGAAAAAGCAAAGTTTGATATCTAATTAATTAGAATAATATTGATCATGGATAGCTTTAGGGTGAGAAGGGACCTCAGAAGCTATCTGGTTGGTTCATTTAAAATGTAAAGATGTTCCCCCTTAGTCTTATCAAAGCTACAGGTTATAAGGGAAAAGATTGATATATAAAGGAAGCATTGCACACCTTACAAAGAGTCTGAGGCTTGAAGATCTCAACCACACTTGAAGAACTCAACTGATCATGAAAAGGCCAGTGAACACAATGAATTTATCCTTATCACATAAATATTATTTGTTCTCAGCTACTCATCTTCATAAGGTGCCAAAGGAAATTTGGGAAGTATTACTCTCTGGTCACCATTCATAAAAGAAGAGCTCCTCACTGAGGGAAATTGTTCTGAACAAGGAAGAATTATAAAATGAAAGAGATTAGATATCTTCAACCTCTCATTTGAAAGTGGTAAACTTCAAAGTTCTAAAAGGGGAGAGGGCTGTCCAATGACAGACTAAGTGTAGTTCCCATCCTCAGAGAATACAAAGCGATAAACCTGCAGAGAACTGTAACACTCCAGTTGAAGAAAGCTCATTAACACCTAGCCAAGCCACAGATTTAAAGTGTAAAGACTGTGGCGGCCACTGAAGAGTAAGCCCCCCAAAACCATCATATTAATGTATCTAGCACTTATATATCATGTCTTTGAAGAGCCTGGGGGGGACAAGAGAGCGAAGGGGGGTGATAGAGAGGAGGGCAGATTGGGAAAGAGGGTAATCAGAAGCAAATACTTCTGAGGAGGGACAGGGTCAAAAGAAAGAATAGAGTAAATGGGAGGGCAGGATAGGATTAAGGGAAATAGAGTTAGTTTTTCACAACATGTCTACTAAGGAAGTATTTTGCACAACTGCACATGTACAACCTATATTGAGTTGCTTGCCTTTTCAATGAGGGTGGGTGGGGAGGGAGGAAGGGAGAAAATTTGGAACTCAAAGTTTTGAAAACACATGTTTTAAAAAAATGTTTTCACATGCAACTGGGAAATAAGAAATACAGGAAATGGGGTACAGAAGTCTATCCTGCTCTATGGGAAAATAGAAGGGGAAGGGGATAAGAGAAGGGGGGGGAGAGATAGAAGAGAAGGCAGACCAGGTGAAGGGGTATTCAGAATGCATGCCATCTTGGGGTAGGGGGAGGGGTGAGAAATTTGGAACTCAAAAACCTGTGGAAGTGAATATTGAAAACTAAAAATAAAAAAAATACTAGAAAAAAATAAAAAAATAAAATGAAATAAAATAAAATAAAAATAAATAAAAATAAATTTTAGAAAATGAAGAGCCCAGGGGCTGAGATATCTGATCTTCCTAGTCTAGCAACATCCCAACAAATGAGAAAACTGCCCAGACTATCCCAGCAGCATCCACGTCCAGGAGGCAAACAACCTCTCTGTTCCAACACAGCAGCAACTGAGCCTAATTGTTCTAGCCAAATGCACACACATATGCACACACACACACACACACACACACACACACACTCACCTTGACCTCTACCACTATCCTGTTTGGTCTTCTAAGCACATTTTAACTACCTAGGGATATGCAATTAGACAATATTCCAGATATGGTATGATGAGGACAGAACAATCAATCACCTCCTTGAAATGCTTTTATTGATTTAACTATCTACAAAATGGGTTTAATAATGTCATGTCAACTCACCAGCATAATAACCCTAACATGATTCAAAATACTTTACTCCATGCAGAATAAAAAATTCTGAGTATGACTCCATTATAGACCATATTTTTAACATACAGTGTTAAGTAATATGATGGAATTTTATTTATTAATAAGAAACATTGACTATCCTAAATTCTATATACAGCACTTTTTAGTTTTTACCAAAAACTATTCTATTGGAAAGGGTGAATTGAGTGGAAACATTTTTAGTTTCATGTTGTTAAAGGAAAATTTGCATAATATTTTCAACATGCCTTCATCTTTCTTCCATTGTGTTGCCTATTTCTATGCCTCAAGAAACTTTAAAGAGAAAATAACATTTTTTTTTTACTTTCATCACTATAGAAATTAAAAAAGCTCAAGTTGATATATATAGATATATAGATATATAGATATATATATTCATACACATATACATATATAGGTAAAATTGTGTGTAATATATACATATAATATATATGCATATGTAGAAATTCTCCTCAATATAATACAGTTATCAAATTTATGCATATAATTATACACATAACTAATTTCCAATGATGACAGAACTGTAGTCAACTTTTTGCAACTGTTGAAGATTCTTTCAGGACCATGGACATACCTCTGCCACCTTAGATATGCCAAATGCATGTATATCTCATGATTTTAGAGTTTAAGATGTCTTTAGAAAATACCATTTAAGACCTTCAAATGTTGTTACTTAAAACATGGAACATTAGTAAATTGAACATCAACCACCAAGGGACTTTAGAAACAATATGGTCCTCATTTTGTAAGTGATGAAACCAGGATTTAGGGGTATGAGACTAGTTGGCTAAAATAACATAACTTACTAGCACAGCCAGAGCAAGAATGATTATTAACTTTCAGTATAATGCTATTTCTAATACACCATACTATCTCTACCTTAATTCCCTGACTGCATTTTTGTATCTCTGACTGCCCCCTGTATGACAGACAGATGCTGACGCTTTTTTTTTAAGACAGAGAACTCAGCTTGCTGAAACACAAAATTTTAAAAATCACAAATATAACATCTTATATAAAGGAGACGATCTGACACAAATTGCATCCCTGAAGGGGAAATGGGATTAAACAAGAGATGAAGTAAAGGCATGAATCAACAACAATCATTTTTAAACAGAGAAGTAGAATGGTTTATGCCATCCTGAACTAAATGGCAGGTTAACTGTTACCAATGAGAAAGATATTTTTTTCCAGAAAGTGTGATAATGTGGCCTTGAATTTGCACCCAAGGTGAAGTAAAAAGTTAAAAGCATCAGAATGAAAAGAAAACTGAAAAAATAATAATAGCTAACCCATAGCAATTAAAGTTTTGTGAATCTTTTAAATACATTAATTTATTTAATCCTTACCACAACCATGACAGATAAATATTATTATCCTCAATTAATAGATGAGTAAACATTGGCTCAGATGTGTTGTGATTTGTCCATAGTCACACTGCTAATCAATTTCTTAGACTGGATTCAAATTCGTTTCCTTCTGACACCAATTCTGAAATTCTTTCTACTACAGTACCTTGCCTTTCTATGTGATTAGGAGTAACAAGACCTGGATTCTAGTCCAAGCTTTGCAACCATGTGACCATGACTAAGTCACTTCATCTTTGTCTTTATACTTTACCTTGGTAATATTTTTTAATTTTTTATATTTTTTTTCAATTTTTTGTTTTTGTTTTTGCTAGGCAATGGGGTTAAGTGACTTGCCCAGGGTCTTACAGCTAGTAAGTGTTATGTGTCTGAGACTGGATTTGAACACAGGTCCTCCTGACTCCAGGGCCTATCCACTGCACCAACTAGCTGCCCCTAATTTTTTTTCTTAAGGAAGTGATGGACACAAATGGTCTTTAATGTCCCTTTTCACATTAGCATTGCATGTTCTAAGGTACATTTCAGCTCTAATGTCTTTTGCTGTATATTGAACATTCTATAATCTATGATACCTTTCATCAATGAGATTTTAAATTCTAAAATCTGTATTCCAAGTCTTCTTCCAACATCTAGCTCTAACATTCTATCTTCCTATGAAATTCATCAGATAACTCAATCTTACCTTCCTTCATTAAGCCTGGTATCACCACCACAGTGTTGCCATTATTCCTTAAGGCAGGTTCTGATTAGCTGATGACTGAAAAAGATTACAGCTCAACAGTGCCATTTTGACTCGATAAAGTTTTGTGATCATTGTAATTTTAACTTTAAAAAAATTCTATTCATCTTTTCTTTTATTATTTTCTTTCTTTCCAATGAATTGAAAGATAGGAACAAGTAGAAACATTTCAAGGGGTGAGTTGTTAACTGAGGAAGAAAGAAATGTCTCTTTCTTATATCAGCCTGCAGGGAGCATTACTGTACACACAGCAGGAGCAGAGGAAAGCAGTTAGCTTAGAGAAGCACAGCTGGGCCTGCTCGCTTTGAAAAATAGTTGCTAGAGTCACCAGATGAGGTGGACCATACAAATTGCTACCATTGTTATTGGAGAAGTTAACCTTGCAGATTGCAGCTGTCTCTGTTTTCTGCCTTTCTTCCCCTACCTCCCTTTCTCTTGATTTTCTCTCAATTGCTTTCTCTTCTTTCCCCCACTTCTATGTTTCTATCCTGTCTTTTCAATCATATTCCTCCTCCTCTTCTCTCTCCTTTTTCTTTTTTTATATTCTTTTCTTTCCCCTCTTTTATATAGCTCTCTCACACTTTCTCTTCATCATGCTATCATTCTCTGCTTCTCTCTTTTCCTCTCTGCTTTTGTTTCTACTGTTCTTTCTCCTAATCTTTATTCTTACCTCTCTACCACCTACCATCTTCCCCTTTCTCCTTTCTTCCCTCCTTTCCTTCCTTGTATTGACCCTCTATGCCTCTTTCTCCCTCTCTTTTATTTCTACCTCTTTTTCTCCATGTTCTCTCCTTTCCACTTCATTTATTATTTCCTCCTTCCCTTTATTTCTCTTCTTTCCTTCTTTCATTCTCTTTTTTCTTCCCTTTTTCCCTAAAATGGAATTGTTTTTTATCCACGTTACTGAATCTGATGGTAGTAGTGGTAAAGGGACATAGTCTGAGTTCATAGGTACTTATGATAATGAGCACAATGGTAGAAGAAGTATGTATGTGGTCATTATCCCACTAACTACAGGTCTGCTTAACCATTACTATTCCCTCCTTTCATTCTCTCTCTCTCTCTCTCTCTCTCTCTCTCTTCTCTCTCTCTCTCTCTCTGTCTCTCTCTCTCTTCTCTCTCTCTCTCTCTCTGTCTCTCTCTCTGTCTCTTCTCTCTCTCTCTCTCTCTCTCTCTCTCTCTCTCTCTCTCTCTCTCTCTCTCTCTCTCTCTCTCTCTCTCTCTCTCTCTCTCTCTCTCTCTCCCCCTCTCTTTCTCTCTCTCTCTCTCTCATCATGTGTGTTTGTGATTCTGTGTAGCATTTTAAAATTACAGAGACTCCATAAAAATAAAGCACATTGTGTTGAGCCCAGCAGGAGAGAAGACTAGGAGTCTGAAACCATGGCAGGTTATAGAAAATAGACATTCTGATTAGAGATGCTACATTAGGACACACAATGCACATAGAGTAATTTCCTGTCAAGAAAATCTTTCTCTGAGATTCTCCTTTTTCAGACTAACCAAATAGAAAGGACAGTAATTGTTCAGAGATGGGTTGACTTTCGTAATTAACTCAAAGATGGAAAATGATGGTCTCTTGCCTGGACTGATCGTATGGTCAAGAGTGCTCAGTTAGGGCTGGAGATCATAATGGAAAGAAATCAGCCTACTCTTGAATAGCCTGGTGACATATAGGAGTTACCACTAGACATTCTTTCTGAAAGAAGGATGATATTCCTCAAAAAAAGGTTTGATATCACTTCTGGGAATATGTCTGATGAGATGTGGTCTCGATAATCACTATAGAAAATAAATAGTAGCTATGTGGATCATTGGCAAGACAAGATTTGGGGAGTAGGGCAGAGAGCAGGTGACGTGCTGAGGGAGAGGACAGGTGAATGGTCTTTGAGTTCTGACTGCCACTTACTAGTCATGTAAGCTTAAGAAAGTTTTCTTTCTAGGTACTACTATTTTCCTCTTCTGTAAAAAGAGGGTGATGATGGCCAAATTGTTTCTCTCACATGGCTATCATCAGAAAAGTATTTTTTAATCCATAAGATACTATAGAAATGTGAGCTAGAATTATTCCCATGCATATCATCCTGACCAAAGATACACTTAAAACACTGGTAATATCTCCCATCCTCAAACCTCTCAGTAATTAGCAAATACCTTGAAGGAATGTACTGTTCTCTTCTTGTCAAAATGTATCTACTTCCATATATAATATTGGTTTTTTCCTCAAAATGTTCAAGTATTTTCACTTTTTTTTCTGTACATAAGTCATGGCTTCCTCTACCCCCACTCTTTCAGCTGAGAACCATGCCTCATATTTTAATGAAAAAAATGAGGTCATTCACTGAGACTCACTCTTCTCCCCTCTTCCTCCTCTCACATCAATCAGATGCTTTCTACCACCATCTCCTCCTTCAGCTTTGTCTCACATCATGATGTTCCTTCTCCTTGACAAGGGAAACTCCCTTACATGCACAAATAGTCCCATTCCATCCTATCATTTCCAGAACATTTCTTCCTTGATCATCTCTCCTTTACCACTTATCTTGAATCTCTCTTTATCTAGTGGCTACTTCCCTACAGCTTACAAATATGCACATTTTTCCCCCTATTCTCAAAAAGCCCTCATTTCATGCATCTATTTTCACCAGCTATGATCCCATAAGTATGCCTTTTTGTCTAAACTCCTTGAAAAAGGTATCTACAATAGGTGTCTTCACTTCTTTATTCTCAGTCTTCTTAACTCTCTACAAATCTGGTTTCTGACCTCATCACTCAACTTAAATCATTCTCTTTGAAATTACTAATGGCTTTTTCTCAACTCTCATTATTCTTGACCTCGTTGCAGCCTCTGACTCTGATGATCACCTTCTTCTCCCTGATACTCTCTTTTCTCTAGGTTTCATGACACTAAACTTTCCTGGTTCTCCTATTTTCCTGACCATTCTTTCTCTGTCTCATGATGAGTGTCTCACAGGGCCCTTTCGGCCCTCTTCTCTTCTCCCTCTATAAGTTTTTTCTTGGTGATCTCATCACCTCCAGTGGTTTCAATTATCATTTCTATGCTAATGATTCTAAAATCTTCTTATCCAGCTCTAACCTCTCTGCTGACCAGACTTTCATCTCCAATTGCCTATTGGATATCTTACGCTAAATATCCTGTAAACATTTTAAATTCAACATGTCCAAAAACACATTCATTTGTCTCCCCCAAAACTCCATTCTTCCTAACTCCCCTGTTACTGTTTGGGGCACTATCATCCTCCCAGTCATCCAGGCTGTCCAATAGGTGTCATCCTCACCTTTTCATTCTCTTTCACCCCTATATCTAATCTGTTGCCAAGGCCTGTCATTTTAACCTACATAATACCCCTTACACATACTGACATTTCCATCACTCTGGTGCACACGTCTATCACCTCACTTTTGGACTATTGCAATAGAGAACTGGTTGGTCCTCTAGCCACAAGTCTCTCTCCCCACTCCAGTCCATCTTTCACTCAGTTGTCAAAGTCACTTAACCAGAAGCTCAGATCTGACCATATTACTCTAGTATTCAATAAATTCCAGGGCCTCCTTATCATATCCAGTATCAAATATAAAATCATTTGACCTTGAAAACCCTTCTGAACCTGTACTCTGCCATTCCTCTTCTTACACCTCATACCACACTATATATGTACTTGCCATCCAGTGACACTTGCCTCCTTGCTGTTCCTTGAGCTAGACATTCTGTCTCCCAATTCTGCATTTTTACTGGCTGTTCCATAGTTGGAATGCTCACCCTTTTCTGCCTCTTGGCTTTCCTGGTATCCTTCAAATACAGCTAAAAGCCCACCTTCTATAAGAAGCCTTTCCCAGTCCTTAATTCTGGTGACTTCCTTCTTGATTTTGTCCAATTTTCCTGTATAGTTTATTTGTACATCGCCATTTGCATGTTTTCTCCCTCATTAGACTGTGAGCTCCTTTAAAGACTGTCTTTTACCTTTTCTTGTATCTCTACTGCTTAGCACAGTGTTTGGCACATAGTAGTTGCTTAAGAAATATTCATTGACTGGTGACTGATTCATTCATGTCAGAAGTCCCCTTGGGGCTTACCTTAGGTTTGGGTGAGCAGCTCATCAAATCAAGATTTCCTTGTAGCCACCCTTACTCTCTGGGAGTTCTACCAAGTTCCACAGCTGTTGCTCAGCTCTCTTTCACTGTCTTGAGATTTATAATCTATTGATGAGTTCTGGCATTGCTGCTGTGTTCCGTCACTGTCCCTGAGTTCTATAATCCATTGCTCAGTTTGCCATTGTTGCTGAGTTCCATAATCCATTGCTGAGCATTCATTCCCTGTTGCTGCATTTTCTAAATCCCTTACTAAGTTCTACCATTGTTGTTGTCACATTCCTCCACTGTCTTTGAGTTCTGTAATTTATTGCTGAGATCTACCATTGTTGCTGAGTTCTGTGACTATGCAGCCCCCCCCCACCATGCCTAGCCATAGGGATGCTGGGGAAAATTTGGAAATATACTAGCACAGCACTAATGTAAAAATAGGTGATCTTAATGACAGACCTAACACTTTTTTGAGAACTTGCTGCTTCTTTTAGACCTCATTTGAGCCATTGACTGTCTATAGTGTTATTCAAAGACATGTGGTTACTTTTGATATTCCATACTGTTTAGCCTGAGTGCTTTTTAGCATAAAACATCCCTTGACATACCTGTGATTCAATAAGCAAGCATGAAAAGGCTCTATCTTATTTGGCAAACCTATCTTCTGAGGGATTTTATCCCCTTTACTAAGGTGTGTGTGTGTGTGTATGCATGTATGTGTGTATGTGTGTGTAAAAACATTATTGCACAGATATAAATTAGACTAGGAAGCCATTGAAATGTTACTTAGTTTGTGTACATCTTATATGCCTTCACATATTTATCTCCAAGCTGAGCCAGGAGCACAATGTGCTGTGTTAACTAAATGCTAAAATCACCCCCAAGTCACCCCCACAAGAACATTGTTTACTAGGGAACTTGGACTTAGAATAAGTTTAATATGCAAAAGGAGAAAATCAATGCTGAGAAGACAGATCCATGCTCCTTGCCTGAGGAGTGATGTGTTTATCAGAGCAACTCAACCTGCTGCCCAGGCTGCGTCTTGCCTCTTTTCTGGTAGTGATTTTTAGAGTCAAATCACCTAGTAATTCTAATGGCTTGAACTTGTGTAGTGCTTTGGGGTTACAAAGTACTTTGCATCTGTTATCTTATTTGAACAACTCTACAAGGTAAGCATAGCAGAAATAACTATTCCCATTTTACAGACCAGAAAACTGAGTCTCAGAGAAGTGACATGACTCACCCAAAGTCACACAACCAATACATGTTAGGTTCAAGACTAGAACCCAGACCTTTTGACTCTGAATCCAGTACTCCTTCCACTATACCATATGACTTCATAGGATCGTGCCTCGAAGGACCCTTAGAAATCCTGTCATTTTACAGATGAAGAAAAATGAAAAGAAGTGAGGCCAGAGAAGCTACGCAAAGTGTCCAAGGTTACATATGAAGTACTAGAGCTAACAGTCAAACCTAGTTCTAGGGTTCTTTCTGAGTGAATTTGACCTTCTGTATCCATATGTTTATTAAGAAAAATCCCAATGAGAAGAAAGGACTGAAAGAGGGTGGGAGTGGGAGGGTGCAATATATGAGCTTAGTTTTCCAATTAGATCATAGGAAAGTCTGGCTCAGTGCCCACTTCTCACATAGGAACAAAAGCCAATTAGATTACCTAAGCAAGCTGTGTTGATGGCAGATGAGCACCAAATGCTACTACTTTTGAATCAGAGCTCAGAAAACATCTTCTTAGAAAAAGATGCTAATAAATGTTGATGGCTCAGGAGAAACTTGGCAGCTGTGGGATGAGAATCTCCAATAGAGACTTCTGAAGAAAGGATTAAGGTTGGAAAGAAGTTATGCTAACACTTCTGGTATATCTACATTCATCTAGCCTGGCCAATAGAAGAAAAGACACTGTAAATATCAGGGAAGAAGGTGGGTGGACCCCTTTTAATCTTCCCAGGACTACACAGCGCAATGGAAAGAGTCTTTATTCAAGTTAGAAGACTTGAATTTATTAAAGTCCGAGGTCTGTCACTTTCTAAGTGTATATGATCTTGGGAAAATAGCTCCAATTATCTGCTTCTGTTTCCTTATGTATAAAATGAGGACAAAATAAGAATAAAATGAGTATACAAAGCAGTATAATTTTGAAATTAGAGAATCTGCTACAAATTCTAATTTTGTAGTTTCTCTTTGGCAGTTCTCTTCTCTGGGCCTCAGTGTCTTCATCTGTGAGAAAGGAGGTTAAATTATAATTTCTAAAATTAATTCCTTCTAGTTTTAAATATTATCACCTCTGACTAGTATTTACACAGTCTCTTTCATGAAGCTATTGTGAGATAATACATGTACAATGCTTTGTAATTGGATATGGCCAAGTAAATGTCAGCTCTTACCTACATACACCAGGCCAGCCCTCAGCCCCATTTATTATTCTTGTGGTGAATAAGGAAACTGTTGTTGGCTTAATAAAAGCCCACCAGAGAAAGGCACCCTCATTTATGAAGGGAGCAGATTGAAAAAGGGTAGATTAAGCCACTTGATAGAGAAACTCCTCATTCCAAGAGTGTTTGTTTTGAAAATGTTGCAGCACCAGGTCATAGAATTCATGAATAAAACCCTTTCCTTATTTCCACTCAAAAAGAATCAAGATTTATTACCATCCTAACCAGGAAAACAGTATTGACCCACTGGCTATTGGAGGTTTTCAGCATTGTGGGAAAGAATATTTATTGCTTTTAATTACCATAAACTATCAAGGATCTTGTTTTAATAGTTTTTTATCCCTTCCTTTACTCTGAGTTTGCAAACGTAAGTACAAAAAGACGAAAAGCAGCTTCAGTATTAAGTAAATCTTCTGAGGCAAAATGATAAATTAAAAATGACCAAGGATGGTCTCCTAGTCTTCTCATTTCTCTGTCCCCTACTGAAGAAAAGTAAAAACCCAGAAGAAATCTCCAGATTTGTAATTGCCTTGCTGTATGACCTTTAGTAATAATTTAGCCTGACTCCACCCCAAGTCTCTACTAGCAAAATGGGAGCAATAGAACCTGCTCCTTCTCTTCGATTCAATAAACATATATTAAGTATATCCTATGTGCAAAACACTGAAGATCTTACATTCTACTGGATTTACAACTCTTACACAGATAAATAAATGCAAGACAATTTGAAGAGAAAGAAAACCATAAAAACTTAGAGAGACCAAGAAAGGCTTCTTATAAGAAGTGGTAACTCAGTTAAGCAGTGAATGAAATTTAAGAACTATTAGATACCAAGGAGAAGAGGCACAACATAGAATATCTGTGAACTGAAAGTAGAACACTTCGGTTGGAATGTAGAACAAATGAAGGAGAGTAGTATAAAGATCTGAAAAGGCAACTGGAGTCTGTCAAATACTTAAAGTTTCGCAAGGATAAGAAGAAGATTTGGGATTTTACCCCCCAGGGAACTGGAAGTCATTGAAGATTTTTGAGCACAGGTTTAACATAGACCTGGTAATGGAGAAAGTTTATTTTGGCAGTTTTGTGGAGAGGATTAGAGAAAGAAGAGACTGAAAGCAGGAAGACCAGTTAAGACACTGTTACAATAGTCCATATGATAGGTGATAAAGACCAAAACTAAAGTGGCCAAATGAGGAGCGAGAAAGGGATGAATGTGAGATACTATGAATATAGAAACAACAAGATTTGCAGATGATTAGATATGCCAGATAGGGAAGAGTGAAGAGATGAGGGTTACAAACTTGGGAAAGTGGTAGGATAGTGGTATCCTCATAAAAATGCCAGGTAAAGGCAGGTTTAGGGAGATGAAACTGAAATCTGTTGCTCATAAGGATGAAATCAGAATACATGACATATTAAAACAGCAGCATTTTAAGCAGCTTAAAACATTCAATAACTCCCTATTTTCTGCCAAATAAAGGTGAATCTTCTTAATCTGAAATTTAACTCCCTCCACAACCAGTAACCTCTGAACTTTCTAGGACTAAATCCTACTTCTCTTTATGTGCTCTATGCACCATCCCTGTATTAGCTTCTTCGTATCTTTTTTCCTATCTGCAAAATTTTGCTCAAACTGTCCTCTATGCTGTAAATATCCATTACTTGTATGGAACCAAGGTGGAGGAATGAAAGCAAGCTTTCCCTCAGACCCCTTCAAATATCTGTTAAAAGTGAGTCTGAACAAATTCTAGAGTGGCAGAACCCACAAAAAGACAGAATGAGGCAGATTTCCAGCCCAAGACAACCTGGAAGGTAGACAGGAAAGGTCTGTTGCACCTGGCTGCAAGAGGAGAGGAGCATAGTCTAGCACAGATAGTGTAAGTGCAGACCTGGCGCCAATGAACCTAGATCAGGCCTAGGAGGAGCTGAATCATTGGCAGCACTGGTGGTTTCCAGACTTCTCAGCCCACAGATGCCAGAGACTACTTAGAAAGTCAGTGAGAGGGGTCTGTCAGAACTGGGTGAGATAGAAGCCAAAACAGACCTTACCCCAGCAAATCAGGAGTAGGCCTTGGGAGTTACTGAATGGGCAGCAGCAGCTGCTAGTCCTGGAGCTATCAGCCCACAGACAGAATGTTTGAAGGTCAATTATTTCAACTTCCTGGATCCAAGATGGCAGAGTAAGCAGTAAGTTGCTCTCACCCTCCCTTATTGGCCTTGAAAAACCCATAGAGTATTGCCTCAGGAAAAATCCTGGAATAGTGGAGCCAGCAGAAAGATGAGGTACAGCAGTCTTTTAGCTCAGGAGGCTAGGTGGATTAACAGGATGTTCATGGCTATGGCTGAATGTGACCAGCACAGGATGAGAGCTGTCCTGACAACTCAGCAGCAAACCCCACCTCAGCAAACCAGTAGAAGTTCCTGAACTCCAGTGGTGCAGCAGGCAAGTGCCAACACCAGGCACACACCACCACCACAGCTCCAGTTCAGCACCAGGTAACCTATCAGCTGCCTACAGCCTACAGCTGCCATACCTGAGGCCCCAGCACACAGACAAAACCAGTAATCACCACTAGCCCCAGCACCAGAAGACTGGGACAGTGTCCCCTGTGCCCCAGAAGCAGAGATCAATTTCAAAAACCAGAAAAAAGGCAAACAACATAAACAAGAAGCAACAAGAAAAAACAATGACCATACAGAAATATCTTGGTGACAGGAAAGATCAAAATGCAAATTCAGGAGAGGACAACACTGTCAATAAACAGACATCTAAAACCTCAAAAGGGAGTATGAACTGGTCTCAACCCCAAAAAGCCTTCTTGGAAGAGCTCAAGAAGGATTTTAAAAGTCAAATAAGAGAGGTAGAAGAAAAATTGAACAATTCCTTTAAAAATACAATTGACAAAATGGAAAAAAGTACACTGAAGAAAACAACTCCTTAAAAAGTAGAATTGGCAAATAGAAAAGAAGGTGCAAAAGCTTACTGAAGAAAACAATTCACTAAAATTTAGAATTGGGCAAATGGAAGTTAATATCCATTACCACTCCATCCTTAACAAATTCCATATTTCAAGACTCAATTCAAACACAGTTTCTAAACTTTAGAAAAATCTTCCAGATCCACACCATGCCCCTAAGTGAGAAAATTAACATTTCCTTCCCTAACCTTAAATGGTCCTTTGTACAGTATGTTTTGCATAATACAGTATGTTTTGCATAACAGTAACAACAACAACAACAACAATAAATGATATATTTAAGGCATTGTAAAGTTTGTCTAACGTTTTTCTCCCAAAACCTTTTATAGCAGGTACTATAGGTTTTATTACTTCCATTTGACAATCAAAAATGTTCAGTACTTTTCCCACCATCATAAAACCAGTAAGCTAGGATTTGAACCAAAGTTTTATGGTTCTTGCAAGCCCAGTCCATTGTTTTCCTTAAACATTTTTGTGTAATATCCAGAGATCATTTCTTATTTATATTGGTATCTCCTTCAGTTTTATGCACTGTTTCCCAAACAAAATGGAAAATTAATGAACAAATTAATAAGCAGATTTTGAGAGGAAAACTGTTGTCATCTGGAAAATTCTGTGTTTTTTTCCTAGTATTTTTGTCTAAGAGACTGCTTTAGGTCATCCTCCCTCACAGGAATTTCCCAACCCCATATTTAGAAGCTTCTATCTTTGGAACATTCCAGGATAAAAACATCACATTTTTAGGGATGATTGTTGGCAATTTACTTCTGATGGTAGGGTCAACAAACCAGTCAGAACTAACTAAACAGGACTCTTCCATTCCTTCCGTGAGTAGAGAGAGGTAGGGTCTGATCCAGAATTGTTCATAGTACTTCTATGATCCTACCATGAGTTGTCCTGAAGCATAAACATGAGATTCCTAATTTATCCTGACAGCTTTTTCTTGCTGTGACTTGAAGATCTTCATACTGGGAACATCTCTGATTGTATCCCTTCTCTCATACTTCTAAGTTCTATTTTAGAGGTGATTGTCTTTGCCCCAGGGTGAAGGATATTGCTGGGCTTCCCTAGTTTGGAGGTATCAGGCTGGCCTAGTGTAAAGAATGGATCACTAAACTGCCCTAGTATCTTTCTTCCATTGTCCTTGTCCCTGTCCCTTAGGTGTCCCTAGTCAAGCCCATGATCTTCCCTTAAAGATAGCAAATAAAAGGTTCCGTTGCATTCAGTATTAAATGGGTAATCTTTCTATGAAGACCTTTAAGCAGAAGACTCTAATTGGCTACAAAGAACAGCTACTCCATGCCATAGAGGTGTAACTCAATACCCAACCTGTTAGAAGAGGTATATTTAAACCTGATGGGTATATTTTCCTCTGCTCCTTAGAGAATGACAGAACCAAGATTCAAACCCAGGCTTTCTCACCACTAGTGTGGTGCTCTGTCTAGTACACCCTATTGCCAGTC
This sequence comes from Phascolarctos cinereus, assembly GCF_003287225.1. Taxonomy (NCBI): domain Eukaryota; kingdom Metazoa; phylum Chordata; class Mammalia; order Diprotodontia; family Phascolarctidae; genus Phascolarctos; species Phascolarctos cinereus. Next base: position 306,127,961 of record NW_027555625.1, on the reverse strand, counting down.
AAGACTACCTAACTCATGAGTGCCAGAGCTGGCAATAGAATAAAGGACTGCTGAATACACACATGCACACATGTGCACACACACACACATACACACACACACATACACACACACACACACACACACACATACACACACACACACACACACACACACGCACATCCTCCAGCCTCTGATTAAAAGTACTTCTGGTCTCATCACCACAAGTTGCCTTGAATTTCAAAAATTCATGACAAATCCATCTCACTATGAAAATGGCATAATTCCATAAATGATGTACTTGACTGAGAATCAGGAGATGAGAACTATTTTCTGAGTGTTCCTACCCAACTATGTGAATGAGGCCTCAGTTGTTTCATTTGTAAGGAGGAGATGATGATAATGCTTTGCTGTAAGCCAATTGCTTTCCCCATCTATTTTGCCAATGGAACATTACAATCATCCTGTGAGACAGGGAGATGCAACTATTATAGTACCATCCTCATTAATGAATGAGAGAAAAGAGGTTCTTCAGCAAAGTATCATGATTTGTTCCAGTTCACACAGCTAATCAGCTTTCAAGTCCTCCTAGAACAATGTCCTTTCCTTTAACAGGATGGCCCCCTGAGATTCAAATATTCATACAATGTTAAAACCCAAAGGGACCTTAGAAGGTAGAGTATTAGAATGTAAAAATCAAATAAATGAAATGGACCTTAGAACATAGAATGTTAGATCTGGAAGGTCCTTAGAGAACATTTAGTCCAATGTCATCATTTTCCAGAGAATTAGAACAAGGAGTACAGAGAGAATGAGACTTGCCCAAGGTCACTCAGGTAGTATGTGGCAGAGTAAGAACTAATACCAACCTCACGAAATGGGAATTAGGATGGATTATCTTTGCTGGCAAGATGGAAAGAGGCAAACTTGAGCTAGAAGAAACAGACTGGCTGTACAGAATGAAGAGTGAGTAGCAGGGGAATCAGGATTATGAAGTCCATTTCCCCACTGTGATATATTTTTTAATATGTATCTCTTGCTGAAGCATAAGGCTTGGGCTAGTGCGGTGTCCTAGGTAATGAGTGCTCTCTTTCTCTCCCTCAGATGCAAAAGTGTGGGTAGCCATGTGTAGCTGTGTTAACACTACACGACTAAAGCCAATCCCCAGAGCCCCTTCCGGCTGCACACCTCAACGACTCCGCTACTTCCTCATATTGATTTGCATCCTTGCAGGTTGTGTAAACAAGACTGTGAGAGGAATATAAATAACTGCAGCCAGTATTGCAATTCAGCTGCTCAGGCCTCTGGAAATCAACATTTCCACTTATCTCCCAGGGCAAGGTGGAACCTCTTCACTCCTCAAAGGCCTCGCTCCCTGCTCCCTCCCCTTGAAGTTAATGCAAATCCAAAAAACTGAGTAGTTTCTTCCTTTTCTCTGTCCTCTCTCCTAGTCTCAGGCCTTTAAAGGAGCTTATGGTTATGCCTCAGAGATGCAGAGAATCATCTTTTCCTCAGGTCCCCAGGAGCCACAGGATAAGGAGCTGAGGAAAAACTCACAGTACTTGGAGTTGGCAAAGACTTTAGAGATTATCTAGTCTGACACTCTCATTTTACATAGAAGAGAACTGAATCTCAGAGAGGAGAAATGACTAGGCCAGGATTACTGGGAAAGAAAGTAAAAGGAGCCAAGATTCAAATCTATGTCTCCTCAAGCAAACCAAAAGCTCTTTCTATAAATGACCAGAAGAGAGCTCAGGAACTGGCCAATGTCCCCACTTCACAATCTCTACTGGGAACAAGGACCATGGAGAAGATTTTTTCTTCATTAATTTTTTTTTTGTTTCTGGGAGTAGTAGGGAGTAGAGCTACACTGGCTAAAGTGTTAGACCTGGAGTCTGTAAGACTGGGTTTGAATCCTATCTCAGACACTTAGCTATGCAACCCTGGGCAAGTCACTTAATCTTTCTCAGCCTCATTTTCCTCATTTGTCACATGAGAATAATAGCACCTGCTTCATAGAGTTGTTCTAAGTAGCAACATAAGTACATGAGATAACATCTGTAAAGAGCTTTGCAAACCTTAAAGACTATACTATATGGAGTTTCTCCTAAGAAAAATCCTACCAATGCAGATCAGAAACTGTATTGTGTGCTTAGAGGCAGCTAAAGGAGTTCAGTCACTTGCCATAGATTACAAAGCCAGTATGTGCCAAAGGAACTCAGATCTTCTTGATTCCCAGACTGACTCTTTATTCATTATACAATATGTCTCTCAGATATTACTTATGCACCTGTGATATGCATATATAAATACAGATTATCTATATTATATATATATATATACAATACATATATATAATATATATATATATATGTGTGTAATATCTGATATATCATATATGTGGTATCTTCCAAAAAATCCTACTTCTGTGCCTTATGATAGCAGAGAGGTGACCCTGGGATTTCAAAGACCATAGCAAATGAGCATTATTTCTTACAGCTTTTACCAAGTTAGAAAAGCTAGGGCTATTGCCATAGTACCAGACTGAATCTGCTTTCTGAGGACCAGCCAAGCTAAGTATGGAGAGATTCTTCTTTAGTAGACTGGCCACTTGGTAATGATTTTTTTTCCCTTTTTTGCCATGGCAAAACATAAAATAAAGGAAAAATACTAAATGGTCTTAAGTGCTGGGCAGTCCTCTTCTACTTCTACAGTGACAGGAGCAGAGTAGCACAAAAAGAAGCAGAGGATGTTAAGAATCATAATTTTTAGACCATAGGTAAACTTTAATTTGGCTTTCAGTACTCTGATTGTGAGATCTTCTCCAATCACCAGTGAGAGGGGGGAAATATATATATATATATATATATATATATATGTGTGTGTGTGTGTGTGTGTGTGTGTGTGTGTGTGTCTGTGTATTGCTTGAGTTGCTGAATCATAATTATCTTGACATTCTTGCTTAAACAAAACTAAAGAAGTATGTTTGTGTATGTGTGTCTGTGTGTGTGTGTCTGTGTGTCTGTATATGTTCAAAGGCAACAAGCATATTATTTCATGGGATATCTGGTCATCCCAAAATATAGTACTGATGAGAAATATTTACAAAAATATTACCATGAGGGGGCAGAGCCAAGATGGCGGAGTGAAAGCAGTGGCTTCCTTGAGCTCTCCCCAAACCCCTCCAAATATTCATAAAAAATGGCTCTAAACAAATTCTGAAGCAGCAGAACCCACAAAAAGACAGAGGGAAACAAATTTCCAGCCCAAGACAACCTGGATGATTGATCAGAAAGGTGTATCGCACCGGGCTGGGAGTGCAGCGCAGCACAGCGTGGGCACGCAGGCCCCAGCGAACCTGGAGCAGGCCTCAGAGGACTGAATCACAGGCAGCTGTGGAGGTTTCCAGACTCCTCAATCCACAAATGCCAAAGACAACTTAGAAGGTCAGTGGGAAAAGTCTGTTTCTGTCGGTGGTCAGAGAGAAAGGCAGGGTTTCAACTCCATTCCTGAAGAGCACGGCCTTGGCGGGGGGGGGCAGCTGCTTCCCAAGCTTCCGGCCCACAGACTGAGGGGGAATCCAGTGGCTGATCAAAGAGGGAATGCAGGGATCTCTTTGCCAGTGCTGAGGCAGGAATCTCTTACTTAGCCCATGTGTGGATCTGGGTCACAGTTCTGGGTGGCAGTACTGGGGTGAGGAGGAACACTGGCCTAGTGGAGCTTGTAGTGGCTGTACAGAGGCACCCCTCCTCACAGTTACGGGACAGAAAGGAATACTTGTGGTCACAGGCCAGGAAAGGAGTAAACACCTAGCCCCTTATCATACCATCTTGGAAGAAGTGAAAATTTACAGGTCCCTACAAGTATCTCTGAAAACAGCTACACAAACCCCTGAAGCTTGGGACAGTACACTCTCCACATTGGAAGCAGACTCTTACCTTAACAAAGAGTTTAAAACTCAGGTAATTGGCCGGAATCATGAGCAAGCAGCACAATAAGAGTCAGACTATATTATCTTACTTTGGTGAAAAAGAAGATCAAAATATACAACCAGAAGAAGACAACAAAAAAGCTCCTACATCCAAAGCCTCCAAGAAAAATATGAATCAGTCCCAGGCCTTGGAAGAGCTCAAAAGGGATTTGGAGAAGCAAGTAAGGGAAGTAGAGGGAAAACTGGGAAGAGAAATGAGAGTGATGCAAGAAAATCATGAAAAACATGTCAACAGCTTGCTAAAGGAGACCCAAAAAATACTGAAGAAAATAACACCTTAAAAAATAGCCTAACCCAAATGGCAAAAGAGGTCCAAAAAGCCAATGAGGAGAAAAATGCCCTAAAAAGAAAAATTGGCCAAATGGAAAAGGAAGTCCAAAAGATTACTGAAGAAAATACTTCCTTAAAAATTAGGATAGAGCAATTGGAAGCTAGTGACTTTATGAGAAATCATGACACTGTCAAACAAATCCAAAAGAATGAAAAATTAGAAAACAATGTGAAATATCTTTGGAAAAACAACTGACCTGGAAAATAGATCCAGGAGAGAGAATTTAAAAATTATTGGACTATCTGAAAGCCATGATCAAAAAAGCCTAGACATCATCTTTCAAGAAATTATCAAGGAAAACTGCCTGATATTTAGAACCAGAGGGCAAAATAGAAATTGAAAGAATCCACAGATCTCCTCCTGAAAGAGATCTCCAAAGGAAAACTCCTAGGAATATTGTAGCCAAATTCCAGAGTTCCCAGGTCAAGGAGAAAATATTACAAGCTGCCAGAAGGAAACAATTCAAGTACTGTGGAAACACAATCAGGATAACACAAGATTTAGCAGCTTCTACATTAAAGGACCACAGGGCATGGAATATAATATTCCAGAGGGCAAAGGACATAGGATTACAACCAAGAATCACCTACCCAGCAAAACTGAGTATAATCCTTCAGGGGAAAAAAAATGTTTATTCGGTGAAATAGAGGACTTTCAAGCATTCCTGATGAAAAGACCAGAGCTAAACAGAAAATTTGACTTTCAAATACAGAACTCCAGTGGACCATAAAGAAGTAAACAGGAAAGAGAAATCATAAGAGACTTATTAAGATTGAACTGTTTACTTCTGCATGGAAAGGATATTAACTCATGAGAACTTTGTCAGTTTTAGGGTAGTTAAAGGAAAAAAACTGTATGTATGTATGTATATAGATAGATAGATAGATAGATAGATAGATAGATAGATAGAGATATAGATATAGATATAGATATAGATATAGATATAGATATAGATATAGATATAGATATAGATATAGATATAGATATAGATATAGATATAGATATAGATATAGATATAGATATAGATATAGATATAGATATAGATATAGATATGGATATGGATATGGATATGGATATGGATATGGATATGGATATGGATATGGATATGGATATGGATATAGATATAGATATATATAGATATAGATATAGATATAGATATAGATATAGATATAGATATAGATATAGATATAGATATAGATATAGATATAGATATAGATGATATAGATATAGGGCACAGGGTGAGTCGAAGATTAAGGGGTCATATCTGGAGAATAAAATTAAGGGATGAGAGAGGATGATACTCAGAGAAGAAAGGGAGAGGTAGAATGGGGTAAATTATATTACAAAAAAAAAAACAGAAAAGTCTCTCACAGTGGAGGGGAAACAGGGGAAGGTAAGAGGGAATGAGGGAATCTTATTCTCATAGGATTTGGCTTAAGGAGAGAATAACATACACATCCAATTGGGTATGGAAATCTGTCTTACCCTACAGGAAAATAAGGGGAGAAGGGGACAAGAGAGCAGGGGGGTGATAGAGAGGAGGGCAGATTGGGAAAGAGGGTAATCAGAAGCAAATACTTCTGAAGAGGGACAGGGTCAAAAGAAAGAATAGAATAAATGGGAGGGCAGGATAGGATTAAGGGAAATAGAGTTAATTTTTCACAAGTCTACTAAGGAAGTGTTTTGTATAACTGCACATGTATGACCTATATTGAGTTGCTTGCCTTTTCAGTGAGGGTGGGTGGGGAGGGAGGAAGGGAGAAAATTTGGAACTCAAATTTTAAAAACACATGTTTTAAAAAAAAATGTTTTCACATGCAAGTGGGAAATAAGAACTACAGGAAATGGGGTACAGAAGTCTATCCTGCTCTACAGGAAAATAGAAGCGGAAGGGGATAAGAGAAGGGAGGGGGGAGAGATAGAAGAGAAGGCAGACCAGGTGAAGGGGTATTCAGAATGCATGCCATCTTGAGGTGGGGGAGGGGTGAGAAATTTGGAACCCAAAAACTTGTGGAAGTGAATATTGAAAACTAAAAATAAATAAATTTATATTAAAAAAAATACTACCATGAAAATAATTACAACTTGTGCACCAATATTAGTTGTTGAAGATGAGGAAGTAGAGAATAAAGGCCTTCCAAATTAAATCAATATGCACTCTTGGTACTAGGCAACTTCAAAACAAATATGACAAAACCTGAAAATGCTGAATTAGATATAGGAAAGTGTCTCAGGAAAAGGTCAAACATATACAGACTACATATAATCATCACATTTTTATATCACAACCATTTTCTTTGAAAGAAAGAATTAGAAATATGTGTCAGTCAAGATGAATATCAAATAATAGTACAACAATTAAGTAGCTGATAGTTTAACAGGTAAGAAAAGACTATTTTTTGATGTACAAGTTTTCCCTGAATATGGGTACCGACCACTGGCTTGTCAAGGCAAAGATGAAAATTAATAAAGGATACAAAGAAAGAGGAATAATGAGAAAAAAGACATGACATTTATTTGAAACAACTGATCTTATAGTACTAGAAAGTAGTAAATGAAGATGATGGAGTAAAGGCAAGGACTTACCTGAACTCTTCCAAATTCCCTTCTAAACAACGTTTAAAATAACACCACAAAATAATATCTGGAGCAGCAGAACAAACACAAGGTTAGGGAGAAATAATTTTCCAGCTTAAGACAACTTAGAAGGTCAGCAGAAAAAATCTTTTTCACTGGGGAGAGAGTGGCCACTGCACACCAGCAGCAGGCCTTGGGGATGATTTAACAGCAGCTGCAACTTCTAGAGCTCTCAGCCCATAGATAGTAAGGGGGTCAGACAACTGACCAATACAAGGTTACAGACGATCCTTTGCTGTAACTGGGTGTAGGACTCCTGCATTGCCCGTATGTGGTTCCAGGTCAAAGTCCCAGGATGAGGAGGAGCACTAACACTACAGTGTGTGCCCAAAGCAGAGCAGGGGCTCTAGTCCCAGTTCCAGGATGGAAAAGAGTACTTATGGTGACTCACAGACCAGAGCACAGGCCAGGAGACCAGTGACCATGCCTCTCCTTAAATCATAACATCTTGGAAGAACTGAAAACTTATAGATACCCAGCATCAGTTCTGAAAACATCAGTACAAAAAAACCCTTAAGTTTGGGACATGTCCCCTCCACCCTAGGAGCAGAGCACCATTTTAATATAAAGTAAAAAGTGAAGAAATAAGTTGAAAAATGAACAAACAACAACAACAACAAAACAAACCATAGAAAATTACTATGGTGACAGGAAGGTCAAAACACAAACTCAGAAGAAACCAGTTAAAACAGATATATCTAAATTTTCAAAGAAAAAATTGAATTGGTCTCAGGCCCCAAAAAGTAATTCCTAGACAAACTCAAAAAAAAAAAAAGGATTTTAAAATCAAATAAGAGAGGTAGAGGGAAAATGGGAAAATAAATGATAGTGATGAAAGGAAATTATGGGAAAAAGAGAGTCAATAGTTTGGTAAAGCAGGCATAGAAAAAGTCATGAAGAAAATAACACCTAAAAAAACAGAATAGGCTAAATGGTAAAATAGCTGTAAAAAGTCTACTAAATAGAAGAACTGCTTAAAAAGAAGACTTGGCAAAATGGAAAAAAAAAAGATGTACAAAAATTCACTGAAGAGAATAACTCCTTAAAAAGCAGAATTGGCCAAAAGGAAAAGGTGCAAAAGCTCACTGAAGAAAATAAATCTTTGGGGTTAGGCATTGGGGTTAAGTGACTTGCCCAGGGTCACACAGCTAATAAGTGTCAAGTGTTTGGTCTGAGGCCAGATTTGAACTTAGGTCCTCCTGACTTCAGGGCCAGTGCTCTATCCACTGTGCCACCTAGCTGCCCCAAAAATAATTCTTTAAAAATTAGATTTGTGCAAGTAGTAGCTAATAACTTCATGAAACATCAAGAAACAATAAAACAAAAGCAAAGGAATGAAAAAAATACAAGAAAATGTAAAATATGTCGTTGGTAAAACAACTGGCCTGGAAAATAAATCAAGGAGAGATAATTTAAGAATTATTGAACTACCTGAAATCCATGAACAAAAAAAGAACCCAGATGTCATACTTCAAGAAATTATCAAGGAAACCTGACATGATATGTTAGAACCAGAAAGTAAAATAGAAATAGAAAGAATTCACTAAGCACCTCCTAAAAGAAATCCCAAAATAAAAATCCCAAGAATATTGTAGACAAATTTCAGAACTCCCAGGGTCAAGGAGAAAATATTGCAAACAACCAGAAAGAAAAAATTTAACTCTCTGAAACCATAATTGGGATAACACAAGATTTAGCAGCTTCTACATTAAAAGACAGAAGGGCTTTGAATATAAAATCTGGAAGGCAAAGGGGCTACCCAGCAAAACCAAGTATCATCCTTCAGAGGAAAAAGGATATTTAATGAAATAGAAGATTTTCAAACATTCCTGATGAAAAGAGCAAAGCTGAATAAAAAAAAATTGTCTTTGAAATACAAGACTGAAAAGAAAAAAAACAGGAAAGAAAAATCACAATGGATTCAATACGTTTAAACATTCCTTCATGGGAAGATGCCACTTGTAACTCCTAAGAATATTATCATTATTAGGGCAGTTAGAAGGAGTATACATAGACAAGGGCATGGGTGTGAGTTGACTATGGTGGGATGACAGCTAAAAGAATAAAATTAAGGCGTGAGAAAGTGAAATGTACTGGGAAAAGGGGGAAAGGAGAAGCAGAATATGGTAAACTAACTTACTTAAAAGAGGCACAAAAAGCTTATACAGTGGAGGGGAAGATGGAGGGTGATGGACAATGCTTGAACCTTATTGTCATCAGAATTGGCTCAAAGAAGGAATAACTAGCATGCTAAGTTGGTTATAGAAATCTCTTACCCTGTAGGGAAGTAGGGGGTTAAATGTATAAGAAAAGTAGGGAATGATAGAAGGGAGGGAGGATTAGAGGAGGCAGTGGTCAGAAGCAAAACATTTTGACAGGTGACAGTGGGGAGAGACACACAGACAGACAGACACAGAGGCAGAGAGACAGAGACAGAGATACAGAGAAAGAGCATAACAAAGTAAAGTAGGATGGAGGGAAATACACAGTAATCATAACTGTGAAAAAATTTTACAGAAATTTTTTCTAATAAAGGCCTCATTTCTCAAATATATGGAGAACTACATCAAAGTTACAGGAGTGTAAGTCATTTCCCAATTGATAAATGGTCAAAAGTTATGAACAAGAAGTTTTCAAATGTAGAAATAAAAGCTATTTGTAGTCATATAAAAAATTGCTCTAAATCACTATTAATTAGAGAAATGCAAATTGAAATAACTCTGAGGTATTACCACACACCTGTCAGATTGACTAATAAGACAGAAAAGAAAAAATGGCAAATGTTGGAAGGAATATGGGGAAACTAGGGCAATAAAATACTGTTGGTGCAGTTGTGAACAAATACAACCATTCTGTAGAACAATTAGGAATTATGTCCAAAGGGCTATAAAACTGTGTATACTCTTTGACCTAGCAATACCATTACTGGAGCTGTATTCCAAAGAAAGAAAAAAAGAAAGAAAAAGACCTATATGCACAAAAATAATTTATAGCTGTTCTTTTTGTGGTGGCAAAGAATTGGACATTGAAGGGATGTCCATCAGATGGGAAATGGCTGAACAAGTTGTGGTATATGACTGTGGTGGAATATTATTGTGCTATAAGAAATAATGGGATGCTTTCAGAAAAAAGCCTGGAAAGACTTACATGAGCTGATGCAAAGTGAAGTGAGCAGAACCAGAAAGGTCTATGTAGTAATAGCAATACTATAAGATGATTAATTGTGAATGACTTAGCTATTCTCAGCAATATAGTGATACAAGACAATTCTGATGAAAAAAATGCTGTCCATCTCCAAAGGAAGAAATAATAGAGTCCGGATGCAAATTGAATGTACTTTTTCTTTACTTTCTTTTTTTCTTCTTCTGTTTTCTTTTTCAATATGACTAATATAGAACCATATTTTCTATGACTGCACATGTATAACACTTATTAAATTGCTTGCTTTCTCAATGAGGAGGAGGGGAAGGAAGGAGAGAATTTGGAACTCAATTTTTTAAAAAATCATTTTTACAAGTAGTTGGAAAAATAATTTTAAAAAAACAAGAAACATAATAAGCATTGAGAAATGAGAAATGGATGTTAGAGATAGCATTAATACCAATCACATTTTTTTATAAAGAAGATAACTGCTATAAACCTGTTGCTACAACAAGACCAAGAAAAGCCCAGAAAATACCTCATTCAGGAAAGATTTGACTTGCTTGCCAAGCAGAGATGGCAGCCAAAGACAAAACTGATTTAAATTATAAACTTGTTTAAATTTGTTAACATATAAACTTGTAACTAATGGAGAAGGATGTTGAAAAATTTGAGCACTATCATGCCATAAAACAAACACAAGAAATGACAGTCATACCAGTTTAAGGAAAAGTTAACAGAGATCCTCCCAAGCAAAGTCACACCAAGAATATTTGAGGATAGAAGTGTAAGGAGGACAATGAATACAAAATTGCAAAAAATCTGTAAATATTGTTACATATAATTGTTGCATATAATAAACTGTTTTTACCACCAAACACAGTGGAATCCCCACACCTGGACTCAATATCACAATTCTAAACATATTTATACAGGTAGAAATGGTACTAAAGGGAACAAAGGGACCAAATACATATATAGGTGATCCATTCTGGAGGAGACACAATCATAAGAGCACTGAAGGGCTAATATGCAAGGTTTCTGAAGGAAGTACCAAAAGATAAAGATACCAAAGACGTAGAAAAACCTCAATCCCTATTAATATCTCCAAATAGGCAACAGATACATCAATAATTACATATCTATATGTATCCTCTCCTATCTACACAAAAATTTTATGTGAAATAATCTATACACAACTAAAGTTCATAATAGATAAAAATATTAGTAGGGAACCACCAAACTTTTGCAAATGATATTCTGGAGTTGATCACAGTGTTACCCTTTCACAATTGACTGAAAGATGTAGAGAATATGGGATCCTATTGTGATTGTCATTTAGTTAGGATTTATTAAATGTCTATCATGTGCTAGCACAGCATTAAGCCTGTGGTTGTGAGTTATGAAAAAGCATTTGATTCAAAGGAGCAAAGTACCACCTTGAAGCTTCGTTTTGAAGAAAGAGGGTCTCAACCATGCATCAAAGTCATTCAAGATTCCTTGAAAGACAAAATAATGGAGTTCTATTCATTGAAATCCCAAATATAAAAATCAGGTGAGGTATCAAATAGAGAAATGCATGCTTGACAAAAGTATTCACCCTATGATGAAGTAAATCAGTTCAGAATCCAAGTGGAATAAAATTTGTTTGAGGATGGTGAGGTTCCCCAGGTGCTACTATTTGTAGATGGCATCTTTTTAGTTGCATTAAACCCTAGAATGTGGAGGAGCTTCCTTGAAGCAATTTAAAACCATCAAAAAAGGTTTACCCAACCATCCACAAAGAAAAAACCAAGTGGACGAATAACATCTGTTGTCCAGATAATAATATGCATTTAAGAGGAAACCTATAAAGCTGAGTCAGGAAGTACAGATGGACTATGAGTTGGACCCAGAGATGAACAAGATGAGGCAATTGTGCTGCATTGCCTTCAAGATACTGCAAAGCTCCTTTAATGATCCTGAGAATCTTATGGGAACAAGAGCCTCTCTGTTAGTATCAATATTCTACTGATATTGCCATAGTGCAATGAAACATAGACTATAACAATATCATAAGAATTAAAATTGATTATTACAAGCGGAAAATGAAGAGGATTATGAGAAAGCTGCAATATACAGCTAATAAAAAACCTCAAAAAAGGATAGGAGTAAAAGACATCATCAAGGAATTATGTGATAGAAAGAGAATTGTTTGGTCATGTGATGAGGGTGAGGTATGACAACCAGCCAGCCAGAGTGTTCCATTGTTACCCTCATAAAGTCAGTGTACATTAAGGAAGGCCTCCAGCAATTTGGGTAGATAACCTATAGGAAATAGGTGGCAGGATATGTCCAAGATTTGGATAAGTTGGGTAGACATGACTGGGTTGCAATCCAAATCACTAGAACTCCAAAATCAATAATGTCACCAAGCCATTTATGTTTTAAATACATCATATATTTTATATTATATATATTTATATTTATATCTACATATAGATATAATAATGAGTTGTTTATCCTTCATTCTTAAAGAATATTTATATATGTATATGCACATATATGTATGTATGTATACACATATATTTACATGATCATGACATGTCAGAAAAGTTGAAAGGTTGCCCAGAGTTACACAGCTAGTAATTATCAGGTCTGGAACTTGGAACACATGTCTTCTGATCCCAAGCCTTTTATACTTTCTATTCTACTACATTGCACAGAAAATTGACTGTCCCTGGGTAAAACGTTCCACTGAACCTATTGGGAAAGTAAGAATATTACATTTCAAAAAAAAATTTAACTAAACTTGGTAGCAGAGCTTTGTTTGGGTATGGAATAAAATCTTAATTATAGTAACAATACATTAGAAGTACTATATTTTGGAATAGAGTTCTGTAGTTTTCTTTATACCCTCAACACCCAGGAAAGTGCCTAAAACATAGTAGATGCTCATTACATATTGAATCAAATTAATTCTAGGGATAAACCTAAATTGCTTTACCTGCAAAATGAGGATGATCCCTGTGAGAATACAGGGAGATACAATGATATGTATAGGGAAGTTGACAAATGGAGCTGATCTGGGGCAAAGAGCGAACTCATCATAATATATCTTACTACCTCTCCACTTTTTTCAATCTTTCCCTTGTTACAATACCCTTCTCATAAGGCAACAAATGCACATCTGCTATAGATGAGATTCATTCTCAGTGAGAGGGTGAAATGGATGAGTTTTAATATCCTTTCTATCCCTAACATTCTGTGATGTATTATCAATCTAATGTTCTGTGTTCTAAGCTCCTTTCTAGAAGTTTTACTCTGTCTTAAATTCTGCCCTGTGTTCTAGAAGCTGCTATTGTTTATTCTGAATGTGTCGTAGTAGGTAAGGAATGGGTCACAAATCAGGAAAACCTGGTTTCAAGCCCCGCCCCTGGCACATGTTAGAAACTTAAACTTTCATTAATGCCGTGCAACTCTTTAATACTATTAGTTGAAGAATAGGCCTTATCTGAATTGGTAGAGAGAGTTTTTTTTTTCTTTTTATAGGGAGTTTCCTGTACTAACGAAATCACAGGGCTCCCACCCAATAAAAGATATAGCATTCTATGCACTTATAGTAAATGTACTAAGAATCTTTTAAGTCTTTCATTCCATAGTCTATGATTTAACTTTTTATGTTGTGAAGTCCTGTCCAGCTCTACAATTTTATGGTTCTATGAGTTCAGTGAGGGACCATGTGGCTATAATTGAACCTTAGTTATAGATGGAGGAGGTCCTGTTGTTCTAAGACTTTGCTCTTACCTGCTCATCACTTTTCAAAAATATTGTTCAACAGATTGAAAAATATGCCTTTTCTTAGCAAGAAAGGCCTGATGTTTTCTTCCCCTGCATGCATGGGAATTTTGGCCTTTGGGGAGTTATCAGAGCATGAAAAAAAAGAAAGGGGGGCAGTGTTCAAGTCTGGAGAGAAATGTTTAGACCAGTTTTTTGCACTTGGCTAACTCCTTTCCATGTAAGTATTGCCTGACTGGTTTCTTTCTTCCCTGAACATTTTTAAATTCTCACTTCAGAGCACAACCCCTCCTTATCAGTGGTGAATGGCCCTGAGGCAAGATTCAGTGGAAGTTTGGACAGGTTTTATCCTGGTTTCCTGGGGGATATGGGTAAGCCACCTTGTGTTTGCTGGTGGTTAGGAATGTGTGTCTTCATTCACCAGGGAATGTTGTTCAAAGACATATACTTAGATGGAATTCTACTTTGTACAACTAGATCTTCATTCCAGTTCAATTATACCCTATATGATATGACCATGACATGACATGAAATGATTAACATCATTTCACATTAATATCATTAATACAGCATAGCAATAATATACTTCTAAATGTATCTCATTGGACTATAGGATTTAGAGCTGAAGGAGATCTCAGGAAAAATTAGTTCAACTCTCTCATTTTACAGATAAGGAAACTAAGGCACATAGAGGTAAAGACCTCATATGTAGAAAGTAGAATAGCTGAGATTTTAACTGAGGGACCCTGATTCCAGAGGAAGTGCCAAAAGTTCAACTGTTCAGCCAGTCATTTCAGATCAGAACCTGAACAAGGTGTTTGTGTGCTTTTGATAAAGCTAGAAAATTCATCTGTATTGCCTAGTGTGCTGTGGGGATCACCAGCAAGTTATTTCTTTCTTTCTCTGAGAGTCAGTTTTTTGATATATAAAATGGGGATGGCCATATTTATGCTAGCTCACAAGACTACTGTAAGGAAAGTGCTTTGTAAATCTCAAAGCTCTATAGAAATGGGAACCATTTTTAATACTACCCACTAGAAGCTTTGAGATACCATTGTAATACATGAAACTTGATTTATCATAAAAGTAAATCACTACAAGCCACAGAGAAAAGAATTTTGTAATTTTGAAAAGTCAGAGTAAAAAATATTCCTTGTGTTTTCCCAGGCCATTGTATACTTTCCTAATGTTTAGTTCTGGCTTCCCTAAAAACACAAGTCAGACAGTAATGATTCAAGTCCCCACTAGACTCCCAAAGGGATCATATCCCCTGAAGTTCAGACTGATTCCTGTCACCATATTGCTTACACCACAACTATAGACATTATTGCTATGGACCTCGTTGTCTTGTGTAATGCTGTTTCTTTTTATATATATATAAATCTAACTAGTATCAACAAACACAAACATTCCAATATGCACAGAAGACCCTAAAAGAAGATGCTATATGAAACTGTGAAATTATATTACATATAGTTTTCAAAATATATTTTAAAGTTAACAATATATTAATACAATTAGCCTGTTTGTGTCTCCTTCTGAAATTCTAATTTATTTTGTGTTTTTAAAAAAATATTTATTGGTGCCTCTTTCATTCTTAAAAAAAAAAACTTGTATTTACATAACTATTCAATAAGTTCCTCTCCCAAAGAGAACCCAAACATTAGTAGTAGTAGTAGTAGTAGTAGTAGTAGTAGTAGTAGTAGTAGTAGTGGGGGTTGTGGGGGTGGTGGTAGTGGTGGTGGTAGTGGTAGTAGTGGTAATTGCAATCATTCAAAATTAATCTCTCTGAAACTGTGTGTCTCCTTCAATACTTCTGACCCATCACTTTGCTGACAAAAGTTGAAAGAAATACTTCATCAGCAATCTTAAAAATTACAATTTTAAAGATTTGCTTTAATCAGAGTTCTGAAATCTTTTGAAATTATCTTTTACATTATTGTGGTGATCACAGACAATGTTCTGATTTTGGTTCTTTCATTCTATATCTCTGATGTTGTTCTGTAAAGGCTAGAAGCACTAAGAAGAGTTAAGATAACTGGATTTGAGCTCTAGTTCTGGCTCTTATGAACCATATGACTATTAACTCTTAGGACATCAGTTTCTTGTTTATTAAAAAAAATTAACCAGGGGTGGAGCCAAGATGGCAGAGTAAAAGCAGTGACTTGCTTGAGCTCCCTCCAAAGCCCCTCCAAATAACTATAAAAAATAGCTCTAAACAAATTTGAAAGCAGCAGAACCCACAAAAAGACAGAGTGAAACAAATTTCCAGGCCAAGACAACCTGGATGGTTGATCAGAAAGGTATATTGCACCAAACAGGTAGAGGAGTGCAGTTTGGCTTGGGCAAGTAGGTAAAACAGGCCTCAGCTAACCTGGAGCAGGGCTCAGAGAACTGAATCACATGCAGCTGTGGCAGTTTTGAGACTTCTCAACCCAGGAATGTCAAATACAACTTAGAAGGTCAGTGGGAAAAGTTTGTGACTGTGGTGAGAGAGAGAAGAGTAGCCCCAGCCCTAGTCCTGAAGCTTGGCCTCAGGGCAGCAGCTGATTCTGGAGCTTCTGGCCCACATATTGAGGGGGAATAAAGTGGCTGATCAAAGTGGGGTTGCAGGGATCTCTCTGCTGGTGCAGTATTCTCTTGCTTTGGCCATGCTTGGGTCTGGGTCGCAGCTCTGGGTGGTGGTCCTTGGGCAAGAAGGAGTGCTGGTGTGGTGGAGCTTGTGCTGGTGAAGAGAAAATCCTCCTCACAGTTCCAAAGCAGAAAAGAGTGCTAGTGGTCACTCATAGACCAGAGTGGAAGCCAGGAAAGGAGTAAATACTTCACCCCTTATCATACCACCTTGAAAGAACTGAAAATTTACAGGTTCCTAGAAGTATCTCTGAAAACAGCTGCACAAAACCCCTGAAGCTTGGGATAGTACATTCTCCACATTGGAAGGAGACCCCTACCTTAACGAAGAGTTTAAAACTCAATTAATTGGCTGGGAACATGAGCAAACTGTGCAAAGTCTGACCATAGAATCTTTCTTTGGTAACAAAGAAGATCAAAACATACAACCAGAAGAAGACAACAAAGTCAGAGCTCCTACATCCAAAGCCTCCAAGAAAAATATGAATCAATCCGAGGCCATGGAAGAGCTCAAAAAGGAGTTTGAGAAACAAGTAAGAGAAGTAGAGGAAAAACTGGGAAGAGAAATGAGAGTGATGTAAGCAAATCATGAAAAACAAGTCAACAGCATGCTAAAGGAGACCCAAAAAAATATTGAAGAAAATAACACCTTAAAAAATAGCCTAACCCAAATGGCAAAAGAGGTCCAAAAAGCCCATGAGGAGAATGCCCTAAAAGGCAAAACTGGCCAAATGGAAAAGGAAGTCCAAAAGCTTACTGAAGAAAATATTTCTTTAAAAATTAGAATGGAGTTTTTTTCTTTGACTTCTATGAAAATGTAGAGAAATGTTTCAGAACTCCAAAAGACAAACTGTAGAAAGAAGTGAAATTGTGGCAATGGGAGAGAAGGAAGAAGAATTACAGAAAGAAAAGGAGTCAAATTAACTTGAAGAAAATGAAGCCTCACCCTCAGACTCCATGTTGACCATAAGGGCCACCATGACAGTTTCAAGTGACCCAGAGAAAAGTAGAAGTGAACAGAGTTCTGATGAAGAATTCATCATACTTCCTTCACCATCCCATTGTGTCCCAGGACATTTTGAATACATGGAAGATGCCCTTGTGTGTCCTGACCTCCCTCCTGCCAACCAGACTGATGACAAAGACAAGAGCAGTGATGACAGTGGTGGTGATAATTCTGATGACAGCAATGAGAAACATGACAGCAGCAGTGATCACAGTGACCATCACAGCCATGATGGTCATGCCAATGATGTCTGCAGCAATGGCTATGTCAAACTTCAAGAACAAGGAATGCACACTGGTGGCTCCCACCTTCACAATGTGCAAACTGAGTTAGAACAGAGCTACACAAATGCTGTAGAGAGAAGTGGAAGAGCTATAGAACTGGAAGAGGAAGAGGAAGAAGTGCACAAAGAAAGTGAAGCAAGTCAGCAGACAGATCAGGAAGTCCTACCTTCAGGCTATACTTTGGGTGATGGTGGCACCATGTCTGCTACTAGTGACCCATAGAGTAGCAAAAGTGAAGGGAGTCCTGATGAAGAACTATTTGTGCTTTCTTTGCCCCCCCGTCATTTGTCTGAGGACAAGTAGGAGATTTTTGTTTTTGACAAGTGGGAGATTTTGAAGGTGACCTTTTGTATCCCAGACTCCCACCTGGTTCCCAGATACCAAGAAATAGGAAATAAGAAATTGTTGGATGGGAGAAGCCAGGGCAGCATCCCAGCTGCAGTTTCTCTTGTTATCTTTGCCTTTGTAGGTTGATCTGAGGGAGATTTGGTGCCACTTCCCAATGCCAGCAGGAAACCCAAGGAAGCTAATGTGTCCTCAGACTCTAGAGCCTGCTAGTGACCAGAAGAAGTGCTACAAGGGGGTTGACAGTGAAACCATCACTTACCTCTGGGGCTTTCCTCAGATTCTTTCCCACTTTCTCTCCTCTTTTTCTTTTTCTCAAGTGGCTAGCTGGATACAAGGGAAGTCTATACACTATGAAAGCCAGTTGATCTGCACCTTCCTAATCTCTCCCTTCTTGAGGCAGCTTTTAAAACTAGCAAAAAATTGAAGAATAACCTCTAGGGACAGTTAGGTGCAAAGTGGATAGAGCTCCAGCCTTGGAGTCAGGAGGAACTGAGTTCAAATTCAACCTCAGGCACTTGACACTTACTAGCTGTATGACCCTAGGCAAGTCAATTAACCCAACTGCTTCACCAAAAAATAAATAAGTAAATAAATAAATAATAAAAACCTCAAGGCAATAGTGAATGTGGCAGAATTAAACAGAAAAACACAAAAAACAGAAGAAGACTCTTATCTCACCACTTTAGAGATGGGAGTTTTTGTGTGTGTTCATCATTTTTGCTGACTTTTTGTCTTCCACTTTCACCCTCTTAAAATGATCATTTGTTTTCTGAGATGGCTCTCTGGGAGAAGATAGGAGGAATGCAGGTTAAGATTCTGGTGATAGAAAAAAAGTTTCAATAATTTTTTTAAAAACACAAAAAAAATTAGAATGGAGCAGTTGGAAGCTAGTGACTTTATAAGAAATCAAGACACTGTAAAACAAATCCAAAACAATGGAAAAAAATAAAAAACAATGAGAAATATCTCTTTGGAAAAGCAACTGACTGGGAAAATAGATCAAGGAGAGAGAATTTAAAAATTATTAGACTACCTGAAAGACATGATCAAAAAAGAGCCTAGACATCATCTTTTAAGAAATCATCAAGGAAAATTGTCCTGATGTTTTAGAACCAGAGGGCAAAATAGAAATTGAAAGAATCCACTGATCACCTCTTGAAAAAGATCCCCAAAGAAAAACTCCTTGGAATATTATAGCCAAATTCCAGAGTTCCCAGGTCAAGAAGAAAATATTGCAAGTGGCCAGAAAGAAACAATTTAAGTGTTGTGGAAGCACAATCAGGATAACACAAGATTTAGCAGCTTCTACATTAAAGGACTGGAGGGCTTGGAAAATAACATTCTGGAGGGCAAAGGAGATAGGATTACAACCAAGAATCACCTACCCAGCAAAACTGAGTATAATCCTTCATGGGAAAAAATGGTCACTCAGTGAAATAGGGGACTTTCAAGCATTCTTTATGAAAAGACCAGAGCAGAATATAAAATTTGACTTTCAAATACAAGACTCAAGTGGAACATGAAGAGGTAAAAAGAGAAAGAGAAATCATAAGAGACTTATTAAGGTTAAACTGTTTACATTCTTGCATGGAAAGATGATATTTGTAACTCTGGAAACCTTTGTCGGTATTAGGGTAGTGGGAGGGAAAAATTATGTATAGATAGATAGATAGATAGATAGATAGATAGATAGATAGATAGATACATAGATAGATACATAGATACATAGATTTATAGATACATAGATACATAGATAGATAAAGGGTACAGGGTGAGCTGAAGATGAAGGGATGATATCTGGAGAATAAAGTTAAGGGGTGAGAGAGGATTATACTAGGAGAAGGAGAAAGGGAGAGGTAGAATGGAGTAAATTATCTCACATGAAACAAAGAAAAGGCTTTTACAGTGGAAGGGAAATGGGGGAAAGTGAGAGGGAATGAGTGAATCTTATTCTCATAGGATTTGGCTTAAGCAGGGAATAACATACACACTAAATTGGGTATGGAAATCTATCTTACCTTACAGGAAAATAGGGGGAAGGGAGCAAGAGAGCCAGGGGATGATAGAGGGGAGGGCAGATTGGTGGAGGAGTAATCAGAAGCAAACACTTCTGAGGAAGGACAGGGTCAAAAGAGAAAATAGAATAAATGGGGGGTGGGATAAGATCAAGGGAAATATACTTAATTTTTCACAACATGACTACTATGGAAACATTTTGCATAACTATACATCTATAACCTCTATCAAGTTGCTTGCTTTGTCAATGAAGGTGGGTGGGGAGGGAGGAAGCAAGAAAATTTGGAACCAAATGTTTTAAAAACACATGTTAAAAAAAATGGTTTTCACATGCAATTGGGAAATAAGAAATACAGGAAATGGAATATAGAAATCTATCCTGCCCTACAGGAAAATAGAAGGGGAAGGAGATAAGAGAAGGTCAGGGTTGGGAGGGAGATAGAAGGGAGGGCAGATTAGGGGAAGGGGTATATAGAATTCATGCCATCTTGAGATGGGGGGAGGGATGAGATGGGGAGAAAATTTGGAACTCAAAATCTTGTGGAAGTGAATGTTGAAAACTAAAAATTAATTAATTTAATTTAATTTATTTTATTTTAATTTTATTAATTTATTTTGATTTATCTACATCAACAATCACTTCCATATGCTTTTGAGTTAAAAATTTTTCTCCCCTTTCCTCCCCCCACCCTCCCCAAGATGGTGCACAATCTGATATAGGCTTTACATTTACATACCCATTAAACATATTTTCACATTAGTGAAGTTGTAAGTAAAAATTAAAACCAATAGGAGGAACCATCAGAAAGATGAAACAAAACTCAACACAAGGTAAAAATTAGTGATAGCGATTCAACTTCCAGAGTTCTTTCTTTGAATGTGGACAGCATTTTCTATCCTGAGGCCTCTGGAGATGTCTTAGATCCTCGAAATGCTGAGAAGGATTCAGTTTAACAATATTAGTCATTGCATAACATGGCTGTTATTGTGTACAAAGTCCTCTTGGTTCTGCTCACTTCACTCAGCATCAGATCATACAAATCTTTCTAGGTTTTTCTGAAGTCAGCCTGTTCATCATTTCTTATAGCACAATAGTATTCCATTACGTTCATATACCACAACTTGCTCAGCCATTCCCCAATTGATGGGCATCCTCTCAATTTCCAATTCTTTGCCACCACAAAAAGAACTGCTATGAATATTTTTGTACATGTGGGTCCTTTTCCCATTTGTATGATCTCTTTGGGATATAGCCCTAGAAGGGCTATTGCTGCGTCAAAGGGTATGCACATTTCTGTAGCCCTTTGGGCATAGTTCCAAATTGTTCTCCAAAATGGTTGTATCATTTCACAACTCCACCAACAATGTATCAGTGTTCCAATTTTCCCACATCTTCTCCAACATTTATCATTTTCCTGTTTTGTCATGTTGGCCAATCTGATAGGTGTGATGTGGTACCTCAGAGTTGTTTTGATTTGCAAAATAAGTTAATTTAAAAAAAGAATGACTATAAAAGAAAGACATGGGGGAAAAGCATTTGAGAAGAACTAATCAACATACTACTCAAATCTCATATGTGTGTGTATGTATGTATATATACATATATATATATATATAAATATGTATGTATGTATATGCATGTATGTTTGTATGTGTGTACATATGTATATGTATGCATGTGTTTGTGTATTTTCTCCATATTCTCCTACTATAGCAAAAAAAAGGTACAAAGCCAAGTATTAAAAAAAAAAATAACCATATACTTTTTAATGCTCTTTAAAATTCTAATATAGTGTTGCATTTTTCCAAAGAATTAATTAAAAATGATAAACGGGGCATTTCTATGTTTAATTCCATTATAGAAAGAAGTGTCATCTATTCTTATCCCCACAACCCAGTAATCTTATGATATTCAGCAATCAGATTGTGGCCAAGTGCTGCTGGTGTTTCATGGTCTCATTGACCACTTTCCACTTTGGGTTATGGTTTGTCTATGAATATGGGATTGGAGTTACACATAACTGGTAATATTCAGATAAGCAGCTCTGTACTGGCTTATGCCATAGTTTCATCATTATGCCTTAAAATGTGGTACATTCCGCAATCATGGAATTTCTTCTTAGAAAGAACCTCAGTGGTCATCTAGTCCAACTCACATATAACAGAATCCCCACTATAATTTACCTGACAAGAATTGTCCAGCCTCTGCTTGAAGACTTCCAAGGAGGGAGAACCATCACCTCTTGAGTAATATGCTTTTGGGAAGCTTTAATTATTAGGAAATTTTTCCAGACATCAAACCTAAATTTGCTGCTTAGGAGGGTTAGTCAGTCAACTAGCCTCCTATGTTCCAGGCACTGTGCTAAATGCTAAGGATACAAAGAAAGACAAAGATAGTCAAAAACATAATAGACAAGGAAGCAAGGAAGACATCACCTGTCAAATCTACAAATAAAGGATATCCCAAGAAAAGTATAGAGATGATCACAAAAGGTAAAATGCATAATTTGAATATGTGAAATTCAAAGGTTTCATGTGAACAAAAGCAATGCAACTAAAGTTAGAAGAGAAGCAGGTAATTGGAAAAATCCTGGACACCAGTTTCCAATAAAGTTTTCATTTCTTAACTGACTCATAAGATAAGAGCCACTCACCAATTGATAATTGATCAAAGGATATAAATGAAAGAAATGAAGGAAAGACTGACACTACATGGCTTCTTCCGACCTCAATCAATCTCTCTTCCAAATTGTACAATATTACAGTGCTTCCCTTATCAAACTATATTTGCAAAATTTTGCTCAGTTCTGGGTACTTTATTTTAGGGAGGATGTTGACATGCTACAACATGTCCAGATAAGGATAACCAGAAGGGTGAAGGAAATAAAGTTTATGTAATATGACAATGAACTGAAAGAAATAGAGATGTTTAGATTTAAGAAGATACATAAAAAGATTGTTGTGTGAGAGAAGGATTATTCTTGTTTTTCTTGGTAACAAATAGAAGAACTAGGAACAATGAATGAATGTTTCTGAGTTATAACTAGATTTGAAGCAGGAAAACTCTTTCCAACAAATAGAGCTGTCTCAATGAAGAATAGATTGCATCTATAGACTATGCATTCCCCATCACTGGAGGTCTTAAAATAGCAGCTAGATGACTACTTGTTGGGGCGCATAGAATCTTATATCTAGGGCTGAAAGAGACCTTTGAAGTCATGTAATCTAATCTCCTCAGTTTACATACATAATGACACTGAGGCCCTGATAGGTTAAGTAACTTGTCCAGGGTTACCAAGAGAGTATCTGAAGGATTTAAACCCAGTAATTCCTGACTTCAAGTCTACCTTTCTGTCCATTCCACCATGCTGCTGCTCATGAGTCAAAGTCTGCTGCTTTTCCCTTGTTGCTGTTATTATTGTGTGTCAAAGGACCATGACATCAGGGAGGTGATGCCATGACATGCTAGTGAATTGGATTTAAGTGAGGGAGGACTGTGCAAAATCACCAGCCTCACTTTCTCCTCCAGAACCATCTGGGCCTAGTGGAGAGAAGATCAGGATGACTGGAGCTGTCTCTGGATGCAGTGGGAGACCTTGGCCTTTTGAAGCTAAGGTCTTTAACAGGTCTCAGTTTGACTGAGGCAGCACCCATTTAGTGACTAAAGACAGGTAAAAAATGAGGCAGAAAATGGCCCCTTTTACATAGTAAAAAAAAAAATCAACCTGAGAGGGGAAGATCCTCAGGGTTTCTGGCCAAAACAGAAACAATTACTATTTACATGCACTCTGAGACAATCTGGGCCCAAACAATGACCAAGTAGGGCTTGGTCTGGGATCAATTTGATTTGCATTTAAGGCACTGTCCTTAAAAAAAAATCTAATCAGTAAACCCCAAGATATCTTGCCAGGTTTCAGAGATCAGAATTCACATTCCTTTGGGCAGAAAGCCTGCAGGTAAAGTTAAGGTACCCTATGTGGACAGAGGAAGAGGAAGGAGGGAGGGAAGGAGGGAGGGGAAGGAAGAAAGGAAGGAGGGAGGGAAGGAAGAAAGGAAGGAGGGAGGGAAGGAAGAAAGGAAGGAAGGGAGAAAGGAAGGAAGGAAGGAAGGAAGGAAGGAAGGAAGGAAGGAAGGAAGGAAGGAAGGAAGGAAGGAAGGAAGGAAGGGAGAAAGGAAGGAAGGAAGGAAGGAGGAGGAAGGAAGGAAGGAAGGAAGGAAGGAAGGAAGGAAGGAAGGAAGGGAGAAAGGAAGGAAGGAAGGAAGGAAGGAAGGAAGGAAGGAAGGAAGGAAGGAAGGAAGGGAGGAAGGAAGGAAGGGAGAAAGGAAGGAAGGAAGGAAGGAAGGAAGGGAAGGAAGGAAGGAAGGAAGGAAGGAAAGGAGGGAGAAAGGGAGGGAGGGAGGGAAGGAGGTTGGTCCACAAGAACAATGTTGATAATGTGAGGTAAGTTATTTGGTGGTGTTAAATGCTCATGAGAGTACATTTACCTGGGTCTCAAGGATTTACTTGAATCTTCAATAATTATCTGATTTGTATTTGGATTAGAGCCAGGATTAAGACTAAACAAGGTAGCCAATAACTTAGACACGACTAGTGAATCAGACTCTTAGATTCTGTTGTATTTGCATTTTTTAATCTAAAGTCTCTTATGGAGGGACATAACTTAGTAACTAAAATGGACTTAATTTAGTCTCTATAGGTCACTGGTTTTATAATGACATTTAGCAAAGAGATAGGAGAGACTAAGTATAGCAGTAATGTGTCCCTTCCTAAATCTGCAGAGTTGATTTTTGCATTACTAATATGGGATAGCCCACAGCTTCATGGTGAAGTAGAAAAATTCTATTTCCTCATACCTATCTCCTCATCTTTTTTTTCCCTTTCCTTCATTTCGATACTTGACTTTTAACCAGCCACCAAGTATAACCCCAGTAGATGAAGGCAAAGAATGTCAGAAGAACTGCAGATTGTGTGATAACTGGAAGTATCTTCAAATATTTGAAGGCTTGTCATGTAAAAGAAGAATTTTGATAGCTTACATTTAGAAAGTACTCCAAGGTTTTCAAATCTCTTTACATACATCACCTCATTTGTTCTCAACACTAGCTCTTTATTATATGCTATTATTATCACATACATTTCACAGATGAGAAAACTGAGGCTGAATGTGTTAAGTGACTTGCTCAGAGTGCCATAGGTAGTTTCTGAGGCAGGATTTGAATTCAGATCTTCCTACTGCCAAGTCCAGCTCTCTAGTTATTCTAACACACCACCTCTCAAGCAAGGAAATATGTCCAATCAACTCATTCATGATAAGGTGTTTTGACCTAACCCCTTACTCGTAGCATCAAGAGGTGTGCATGCTTAAAAATCTTCTTGTCCAGCGCTGCTCACTTTACAAGGGAGGAAATTGAGGCCTATGGAAGTAAACTGATTCATTCAGTCATATAGGAAGTAACAGAGCTAGGATTTGAACCCTTGCACTAATTCCAGATGCAGTGTGTTTTTTACTACACCATGCCACCTTTCCTTTCTAGGAGTATTTGCATTTTTTTAAAAGAAGTTCAGTGAGAAGACAATGGATAGCCAAAAAGGACTAATTATGAAAAATCATGCATATACATATATATATATATATATGTGTATATATGTATATATGTTGTATGTATGTATGTATGTATATACACACACACACACACACACACACACATATAGTGTTTGAGATGACTTTCTTACCTCATATGCCTAGATGACCCTGAGTGATAGGAGCTTCTAAAGTCTTTGTATGTTGCAAGATTCCACTGGGTCGATTTTGAAAAAGGTATTGCTTATTCATTCAAACTAGGTAACAATTTCGCCCATTCATATAAAGGGAAGTTCTGCTTTTATTTATTTTGTTTTGAACATTGATTCCCAGTGGGGAAGGCAAACTACATCAAGGCTATCATAGGGGTAATTAACAAAGAAATGAAAAGAGTACTAGATTTGGTATAATAAATATAAGTATTTCCTATGTCTCTTCTCAGTTCTGTTACTTCCTTTATGATCTTCGGCAAGTCATTTCTTTTCTCTGAGATTCAGTTTCTTCTCCTGTAAAGTGGACAAAATAATATATACATTACCTCTGAGTTGCTTTGGGGGAAAATATTGTGCAATATTAAAGTTCTATAGAAGAATAAAGCAATTATAAAACACAGAGAGAGACAATAAAAATATATGCCTGTTTAAGAGAATACATGTTAAGCTAAGTGCTCCTTTAAGGACTCATTTTGGCATGAAAGTATGCTTTTCTTCTTGAAGTGATTGCCAGCTCTTATAAAACTGGAATGGCTTTGACTATGGGCCTGGATAGAACATACAATTATCTGGGATCCAGACTCCTTAAATTTGGATGTTCTGATCATTAAATATATATATATATATATATATATTATTATATATAATATATATAATATATATATATATATACATATATACAGATATATATATATATATATCTGTATATATGTATATATATATATATATTATATATATATATATATATTAGATATATATATATCACCCTGGTGTGAAAACATTTTGTTGTTGTTGTTGTGGGGGGCAATGTGATGATCTTTCTAACTTGTAAGCTCAATCTGAGTCAACTATGTTAAATGACAGTTCCAAAGGAGATCTTGACCTTCAGGTGAAATTGATATAGTTATGAGAACAAAGAGGGGGATAGTACCACTGTATTCTCCTCTGGTTAGATCATTCTGGGATATTATGTTCAACTTTGATCACTGCATTTTAGGAAAGACATTGACATTGACGAAGTAGAATATGTCTAGAACAGGAGGACCAGAAAGTAACTGGAGACCTTCGTCTAGAACACTAGTGGGGAATCTGTGGCCTGGAAATCATATGCAGCCCTCTAGGTCCTCAAGTTCTGCCCTTTGACTGAAAGGAGAATACAGTGGTACTATCCCTTTGGCTGAAAGGGCCAAAGGACCAAAGTTGAACATAATATCCCGGAAATGATCTGACCAGAGGAGAATACAGTGGTACTATCCCTTTGACTGAACAGGCCACACTTAAGGACCAGAGAGCCACATGTGGCCTCCAGGCTGCAGATTCCCCACCCCTGATCTAGAAGATTTGGAACAATGGATGGATATTCATAAAGGGGAATGCATTCTCTCAGGAAGAACTGGGTTCTCTATTACTGAAAGTCTTCAAGCAAAAACTGATTATTTGTCATGACATTATAGAGGACAATGCCTTATTTAGGCATAGGTTGGATGACCTCTGAGGTCTCTTCCAGCTCTGAGATACTGTGATTCATTTTATTGTTATTATTATTTAAAAAGAAAACAATTCATACCTTGACCTTGTTTAGAATTTAAATAATTGGAGCTACACAGTGGAGAGATTTGGTGATTCATGATTAATGACTCTCCAGCAAGATTTCTGTTTAGAATAAGTAAACAGCATACATTTGGGGCTGGAGAGCTCTTGTCTGTTTAATTTACTAGGCTCACCATTACTCTATGCAGACAGCCTCAAACAAGATCAAAGAGTTCCAATTGAGGGGATTCTGTCTACTAAACTCCTCCTTGTTTGGCTTTGGATGTGGCCTCCAGCTGGTATCAGGGCAGAAAGGTGAGTTGTTAGCATAGATCCTCCTACTTCACTTAATGAGCTTTATCCTCATTAACAGTTTTTTATGATTCAAATCAATCATCACCAGGTATCCAACATCTCACTGGGCTCTGGAGAAGCCAGAACAATTGACAAGAATTAAACCCCACGGTTGGAAGGTGAGGAGTGGGAAAGAGGGGATATGGAACAGTCACAGATGATGGACTGAATAAAATTTATATTTATGCTATATTTAAAAAAAAGGTTGGCTTAGCAAATTGAAGGTAAAAATTGGAAGGGGAGTGTTTCAATTCAAAGTGATCATTAGCACTTCAAGTACTTTTAAAGCACCTATTTTATAAGTAAACTATCAATATGTTAATTATAAGGCATGCATCTCTATTCATTAAAGCATTTTTCCCTAACTGTATTTGCTAAGGCTTTGGAAGTCCAAGTCATCACTATATACGGTAATCAAACCACATTACTTCAAAAATATGCTGTAATTTCAGAGATTTTCTCAGACTCATTTAGAATCATTTTTCTCTGCCCCCAATGAAACTAAAGTTATCAAGATATGGTATTCATCTACTAAGCAAATATGTAAAGCATATACAAATTACTAGAGCAGGTTACCCAAAATACCATGGAAAAACTAGGAAAAGTTCAGTTTTGAACATCATTTTGTCTTTGCCTCAGTTTCTTTATCTGTGAAATGAAATGAATTGTCCTAGATCACTCTAAAGTATTTTCCAGTTCTAATATTCCATATTTCACATTGTAAAATTCTACATTCTACTTCCTAACATTTTATTTTTAAGGTATCTTTTGAACTTTTATAATCAATGATAAGTCTTTAAGTTTAACCAGGAAAGAATTTGTAAAAGAAATCATGAATGCTTCATGAATTTTAAGAAAGATTGGATTTGAGAAGACTTAAATGAATGAGTCATGCCTATCCAGGAACAGATGGCTAGTGGTTTGGATTATTACAATGACTAAGTTATAAAAGCATTGTAGATGGATCCAAACTTTCTCAGAACTTGTCACCTTTGGTCATTGGCTCCTTTTATAACTGCTTGGAGACCATTCATCTTTGCCCAATTCAAAACCAGATGGCTATTAAATCAATACTTTTTTTTTACCAGATGGACGTTATGCAAAGGATTTCTACAATCCTTGCTGTCTTTTGTATTCATTCACACTTATTAGTTCAGTTATAACTTATATAAGACTACATACAAAATTAGTCCTTTTGCAGATAGACATATCTTCTATGACTGGACCAATAAGTACTACTCAAGTGTAGGAAAACATTTCATTGGGGTTCTAAATTCCAAGAAAAAATTATTCTTCATTTACCAGATAATGACACAAATTTGTGGAATGTAATGACACAAAAGCAGCCAAAGAGCTTTGTAAAGAATAAAGTGCTATACAAAGCATATGTTCAGCCTAGAGATCATAAGATCTAAAGTTCATACATACTTTGGAGACTACTCCAATCCTTCTTTTGACAGGTGAGGAAACTGAGGCAGAGAGATTAAATGACATTCCCTGGATCATACAGGTGGTGTGTGAAAGAAACTAGATCTGGACCCATATTTTCTGACAGCAAGCCCAATACTTCTTGTTAGTAGAGAATCCACACCACTAGGATTATACTACCTTAACCTCTAAAGGCTTTTTCTGGGAACCTTTGACTAACACAGAGTCAGTTACACGCCAGAAGAAAGACAAGAACTTACAGTGGCAATCCCTACCAAAGCCTAAGTATGAATCCACGGCCCTGACAAACTTGTTTAATCTTTCCCTGCCTCCATTTGCTTGCTGGTCAAATGGACGTGACGCCTCCTGCTCTGCTTTGTCATGGGGATTGACTAATAACTAAGAAACACTTGCAAGTGGGAGAAAGGAATTGTTGTTACTGACTAGCTAACGTAAAATTGAAAGTGAGGTGAGGAGGCCTGCTTCAACCCAGGGAACTTGCTGTGAACGCGCACATCTAATAAAGCAGGGAGGGGGAAAGAGAGATCTCCACAAATTAAAAAAAGCAGCATTTGAAATCTAATCAGACATTCTCTCAATTTACTCTCCACCCCTGTGGTGCCATCTAGCTTTATTGGGTTTTTAATTCTGTATCCCTTTTTAAAGTGACATGTACATGAATTTACAGTACCAACACAAAATTCTATTAAAAAGGAACAAATTTTTATAACTTCATTATTTTTTTCAGCCCCTATCTCTGTGCTTCAAACCCACTAATAAGGAATCTTTTGTTTTATTTCATGTCTGGTGGAAGGAGTCTGAAGTCTCTCCAAGGTGATTTCCTGCTGTGTTGTTAAACACAGTAGGGAGACCCAACTTGGTGGATATACTCCATAACTGGCTGTGAGGCTGAGGAGTGGATTTCTCTGACTCTCACTTTCTCCCCCTCTGTCTTCTCTTTGCCCAAATACCTTGCAAGTCTATAATCATCCTCTGGTTTGGCCATGGCTTCAAAATGAGAGTTGCCTTAGATTTCGGGTGGAAAGTACTGCTGTCAAAAGTAGAAATGTGAGTTTATCTATACCTTATGCTTTGGCTAATCTTTTTCCCACACTGAGAGTCTGTGGAGATGACCATAAAAGTGAGTGAAGAAGCCATTTGGAACTTTGATTTCAAATACTTCCTGTTTAAACAGTGTATAGAATCGGCCATGTACGAAACGACAGCTTTGTTGTCTACAAGAGTCAAACCTAGTCATCTCACAGGGTCCCTGATAAAATAATTAGACTGGATGATATGACATGTATATAATGTTAAAGCAGAAAGGAACCTAAGACTTGTTAGTCATTTCTCCTCTCTGACCAAAAATAATATAGTATTAGAATATAGACTGTGAAATATTAGAGCTAGAAGGGACTTTAAAAGATAGGCTGGGGCTAGATGGAACCCTGAAAAGTCATTTTAGATCCAAAAAAAGACATTAGAACACGGGATCATAGATTTAAAGCTGGAAGGGACCTTGGGCAACATGTAGTCCAACTCGTTCATTTTGCACCTAAGATAATGGAGACGTAACTTGCCAAAAGTCACAGGGGTAGAAAGTGAATGAATCAGAATGGAACTTGGTCCTTTGACTCAAAGGCTAGTGATCTATAGAGAACACAAAGATTTAGCATAGTTTATTGGAAAGAGGCCAAAAAACTAGTTATAGAGTCTGAGTCTGACATTTCTAGCTGTATGTCTGTGGGCAAGTGATTTAACCTTCCTCATTCTCAATTTCTTAAACTATTTGATGATGATGATGATGATGATGATATTTGTCCTACTCCTATTTTTCAAAGATGAAATTGGGTTTAAAAGAGGGAATATAGTTTGTCAAAGCTATATTATGTAGCTAATTATTTGTAAAGATGAATCTCAAAATTTCCTGACTCCCAGTTTGCTACTCTTCCTAAGCAGGGCAGATTCTGATCCTATTTCTTAAACTCCATTGACTATTTGCTCTCTAGATCACTTTGTCAGATTCTTTTTTCTTGATCTCTAATTATCATGGATAATGAATTATGTAGTTCCTCTGTGTTTGGTTTAGTGTGGAATCTATAGTAGCTGTATTTTCTGTGAGGTCAATAAATTAAGTACAGATGTCACTTCTATGGATGTCAGTCATTCCTATTAGACATCCCCCGGCTCTTTCCATTGTTGTTGTTGTTTTTCAGTTATGTCCAACTCTTTCATGACCCTGTTTGGGGTTTTCTTGACAAAGATACTAGAGTAGTTTGCCGTTTCCTTCTGCAGCTCATTTTACACATGAGGAAAGTGAAGCAAACAGGGTTAAGCAACTTGCCCAGGATCATACAGCTAATATGTATCTGAGGCTAGATTTTAACTCAGAATCTATCTTCCTAACTCCAGGCCAGGCACTCTATTCACTGCACCACCTAGCTGCTGCTTTGCATTACAAAGCTTCTAACATAGTTACTCATGCTTTTGACAGCTGAATCTTCTTTGGGTTAGAAGGCAGAGCTAAACAGTTTATAATGAGATCCCCCCACACACAAAACAAATGCTCACTCACAGCTTATTTCTCATTCCTTTGGTTTCCTCATCTGCCTCACACACAGGGAACTCATAATGAAATAGTCCTTTTCAAATGTATGGAACAATAAAGAAGATAATGATGGTGACGGGGGTGATGACAGTGATCATGGTTCCTGTTTCTATATAGCTTTCTGCAGTTTACAAAGCACTTTTTATGCAACAACCCTATGATATGGGTAAAAATGAGTCTTGTCATCCCCAGCTCATATATATAGAAAAACACTGACATTTAAAAAGCAGTGAATTGATTTGCTCATAGCTCCTCTCAAGGCACTGAAGCTGCTCTGGCTGCTGACCGAAGAGCTAAGGAGGGAGTGGGTCCAAACAGAACTCCAAGAGCGGTGAGGGAGATCTGTGGAACTATCACCCACTTACGTTAAGTAAGAATTGACTGCAGTGTGGGATAGGTAGCATGGTATAGTAGATAGAGGACCTGAATTCAAGTCTGGCTTTTGACACTTACTAGTTGTGTGATCTGGACCAAGTCATCTAACTTTTTAGTGCTCTAAGGTAACTAAGACTAAGTTACAGAGCATATGACAACCTGCATCACTAGACAGAATTTACTTACCTGGGAATTCCCTATACTAATGAAATCACAAACCCAGTGCCTTTTGCTATCCTACATCAGTAGGAAATTATGGATCCAAGGACTAAAACCCCCATTTTCTTGCACTCAGTTTCATAATCTCTTCTGTATGTGCATCATGCTTCTTCTCACACATATGAGAATTGGAAGTAAACTTAAGAAGACAGATGTCTCCTTAAGACATCTGTCTTCAGGAGAATATATATTATTATCCCCATTTTACAGATGAGGCAGCTGAAGGCCAGACCAGTGATGTTACTTACTTCTTCAAGGTTACCCAACTAGCCAGAGATGTAAATTTGTCTGAAATTCATAGGCTTTCCCCAACCTCAGGGTAAACTTTGTCATGATTTCAGAATCTGCCAGTATAAGGGAGACATAGCCAAAAGGCTCCTGAATGCAGGATTTAGTGAGATCATAAGTGAACTTTGCTTGGGTGAAGAATCTACTTCCCTGCTCAGCTGCCTTCCCATCAGGAAGTGAAAATTGTTGCAATCTAATTCTCTTAGATGTTTGGGTATTTCTTAATTTATTTTGGGCACCTCATTTTCCTGGAACAAGTGCTATTATTTATGGCACAGCAACAAACACTTTACATTTATAGGGGTTATGAATTTCAGTAATGGTTTGTGTGACAATTTAATCTGTCCTGACTATGAGGCATTTTACAATGACAATTAAATTATTATTAAAAAATAAACCCCAAATGACATCCTTATCACTTATCAACATATCAAAAGTTTCCCTGTGTTGCATTTTGGGTGGGTTGTAAATATACCACTGTAGTCTTAGTGAATCCCTGCAATAAACTTCTGAATGAACTTAATTAACTTCTACCATATAGTTAAAAGAATACTCCTCCACATTTTGATGTCAGAAAATGAAACACTATTTGAAAAGTGGGTTTATTACATTCTGTGGTGCACACTGATATTTAATATTTAAAGACTCTTAAATTTGATGTACTGTGCTGATGGCTGAAGGGTACAGTCCTTCGTGTGGGAGGATAAGGTGGTGAGTCTCCTTCCCACTGCATTCTTCAGGGAGCTTTTCTTTGGCTGGCCAGTTCATGCGTATGTGGGGCTAATAAAATCCCTGCTCAGAAAAGTGTCAAGTATGTTAATGTATACTTTGTCAAATTAATTTTAATGCAGGCCTGCTGAATAGCTAATTTCTAAGCTATGTATCTAAACTGTTATGAAATATTTCTGTTCCAGATTAGCCAGGCTACTGTGTCAATTTTAGCAGATAACATGTCAGCAAAATATTATTTCACACGAATTAAACATCATTTTTCTCCAGTGATGTTCTATCCCTCCCCCACAAAAAAATAAGGTTTTAATCTAGCTTTCCTTCTGGCTTTGAATGGTGCTAATTTTTACATTCACTGGTTGTAGATCAAAGGGCCCTTAGAACACAGAACATTACTCTTAAAGGAACTTTAAAATATAGACTATTAGAATATGAAATACTAGAGCTAGAATGACAAATAGAGGTGAATCTAGACGGGACTTTAGATCATTGGCAGATAGAATATAGACTGTTAGAATCAGAAGTGACCTTAGAAATCATCCCATCCATCACCCTGATTTAATAGATGAAGAAATTTATGTGTTTTTTTTAAGTGATTTTCCCACAAGGTAGTGGCAGAACTAGAATTAAATGTGAGTTATTTGGGCCTGGCAAAGTATGCTTATTTTTCATATCACAGAGTCTCCAATTTAATTTAAATCCATGTTTGGATGACTGTCTCTCATTGAATATTGGGATTTTCCACTCCAACAATAAGATGTCACATTGAGCTTAAATCTATACCTGTCTTTTGACCCTAAGTCTCCAACAATGCATCTGCCAATGACCATATTTGAATTGCAGCTAGTGTAAGAGTCAATGTCATTAAAATCATGAGCAAAGAGTGATGTAACGGATAGAGTGCTGGGCTTGAAATCAGGAAGTCCCGGGTTTGAAACCCAAAACTCTTGCTTCGTGTGTGAACCTTAATGATTCACTTCTCCCTAGGTTTCAGTTTCCTCATCTCTAAAATGAGGAGGATAGACTCAGTGATGTTTAAGGTCCTTTACAACTCTAAGTCTTTCATCTTATAATTTATCTCATATGACTTTTGGAAGGTTGGGCAGTGCTACACTTCAATCAATAAGACAGATATATGTATTCCTAGACATAGATAGTGTATTAGGCCCAGGTTTCTATTTCTACTACCAATACTGAAGGAAGGATAGGTTATTGGAGGATGTAATTGTTTTCCGTGACACTGACTTCAAAGGCCTCCTCAATGTCATGTATATTTTGGTCTAAACATTTTTTAATCTCTTTTAAATATACACCAGTTTCAGGACCAACACATTCCTTAAGTTTACTACTTATTCTGTCAAACAAGATTGCCTTTCATTGGTCCTCAATGAATGCTACTACATTCTCAAGATGGAGGGAAAACCTTCAATTCCAATTCTAGCAGGTGATGAACAAGTTCACTTTTCTCTCCTTATTTCCTTCATAATTTTGATTTCATTTGCATCTGGAGATTCCTGGTCCTTTTAGTGTGTCCTCATCCACCGATGACTCCCAGAATTATAGTCTATAAGGGTACAGCTATAAGAGCTGAACCTTAGATCACAGGCAGTTTGAACATAGTAATTGAATCTCTGTTTTAGGGGACCTTAAAACATAGTGTTAGAACATAAGGCGTATAATGTTAGGGCTAGAAGAAATTTTTGATTGTAGAATGTTAACAACATAAGATATTACAGCCATGATGGATTATAATGATCATTTAGTCCAACTTCATTGTTTTACATATTTATAAATTAATAAATTTAAAATTCTGTGGTACACATTGCTTTAAGCACTGGGGATAGAAATACAAAACCAAAGACAAGTCCTGCCTTACAAAGAACTTATATTCTAGTGGGAGAGACAATAACAGTACATGGGAGTGGTGGCATGGAGTAATATTTGGCTTTTGCAAGTTACAGTGCTGGTGAAGAGGAAACTGAGGGGTGGGTTGGAAAGTGACTTGCCAAATTACAAGACTAATTGCAGATGTGGAACTAGAACTCAGGTCTCTTCATTTCCAATTCCATACACAATTATCCTTCAGAGACTCTTTGCCCCCACCACAAGAATATCTTTAGCTTATCAATAGTCTTCTTACAGTTTGCACCCAGAACAGCACCATCAAATTTAGTCAGATCTTATAAAATCAGATAACAGCTGGACTAGATCCTCCATAGTCTTGCACACTATAGCTCCCAGTAGAGGTGAAATCACATTAGCTTTTTGAATTTCCCTGCATCATTCAACTCATATTGAGTTTTCAGTCCAGTAAAATCTCCAAACTATTTGCAGGTAAACTGCAATGTAACCACAATCTCCACCATCTAATAGTTATAAAATTTAACAGAAGCATAAAGCTACAATTAAACAAACATTTTTTAGTGTCCATTATGATAGTGCTTCACATGTGGTGATACAGAGACAAGAAAAACAAAGTCTCTGTCCTTCATGAGCTTATAGCCTACTGGTAGTTTTTGTCTCTTTTAAAGTTCATTTTATTCGATTTTGATCAATATTCCAGCCTAGACAGATTCTTTTAGGTTGTGACTCCATCATTCAACACATTAGTTCCCACTTCCAGCTTTATAACACCTAAAAATCTGAGAAATGTTCCTTCTCTGCCTTCATCCAATTCATTAGTAAAAATAACACTGGGCCAAAGAGATCCCTGGGGCACTCCACTGGAGACCACCTTTAAACCTGATTTTGTAATTTCTCTTTCCACTACATTCTATTCTTGATCAGTTTGGTTATTTTTTTTTCTTTGAAACATTTTTAAAGATATTTATGTTACATTTTCTTACAGGTCTACTGACAAGTTACATTTTCTCAGGTAAATTCATCCCTAAAATTTCAATTTGATATCCCATCTCCCTATCTCTGTACATCATTTCACATATGCTGTAGAATTGAAACAATTCCTTATAACTAAAGAAAAAGAAGAAAGTCTAAAGATGTTAACTGAATGTTGAATTTGCATTATTTGTTCTTATTAGTGAAAGTTCATTGACTCCCTGAACTCTTGTTCAACTTTCAGAAAATATGGAGGAGGGGGGCGTGGAATACCTAATAATTAGACCTGTCCAAAAGCGGAAGTGATTGCCTTGGGAGGTCATGACTTTCTCTTCAATGGAGATCTTCATGTATGCACTAGCTAAGTACCTATGTAGAGATAACATAAAAGGCATATCTATTCATTTTTCCCCTAAGCAGGCTTTGCTTTCCTATTCTATAGAATTTAGCCACTACCACCAAGTTAATTTAAGTGAACCCATGATCTTTCATTGCTCTTTGCTAATTGTACATGTCAGCCCTCTTGTAAGGGGTGGTCTCAATACATGCAACTATAGGGTGGGAAAGGGCAGCTACAGGTACTTTGATCTCCTTTCTAGAAATCAGCATCTACCTGGGTTGTAAACTTGTCTCTGAAATAACACTAACCCATTCCATTTTAGAAATGTGCACTTATCGGATTGTCTTCTCTCATTATGAAAAACAGCTCAGGGTTTGAACTGGGTGTCTGGTCACATTCAATGCACTTTTTTGGATGCTACAATAAACTACTTTAAATTTTGT
Source organism: Phascolarctos cinereus (assembly GCF_003287225.1). Classification (NCBI taxonomy): domain Eukaryota; kingdom Metazoa; phylum Chordata; class Mammalia; order Diprotodontia; family Phascolarctidae; genus Phascolarctos; species Phascolarctos cinereus. The sequence goes on along the minus strand of NW_027555625.1, from coordinate 306,090,877 downwards.
GTTCCTGAGTTTGCCTTATTACTGATGGCAAAGGCATGAACTAAGATTTTCTTTTAATAATATGATATTTCAGGAAACACTTTTTTCCCTATAAGAATGTATCTAACATCTTGGGGTAAAGTTTGAGTCAGTGAACTTCAATGAATCCCCTGAGAATTTCTTTATTTGGGTAGTCTAGCAGTTGGATGTAGAGGGAGCAATTTCCTCACTGCCCCTTAATTCTAATCAAGGTCAAATCCTGTGTGAATCACCCTTGAGGATGATAATTAACTACACTGCCACTCAAAGGGAATACCAAGCCAGTGCTTTGCTTGTTCTGATATTCTTTGACCAAGTGATTAGTTTGGACAAATAAAGTGTTGAGAGTTCACCATAAAGAGAAGGAAGTGGATGAGACAGATACAAGACACACACTCTTGGGGACATTCTATAGTACACAAAGACCAATAGGCCACAAGCAAAGATTTGTCACTTAGAGAGACTCTTCAGAGATTCATATAGTCAGAGCTTGATAAATAGCAGTGATCTGTACTGCACTTACTTTGTCCCAAATCCATCTTTGTCAGAGAGACCCAGGCTGAAGCCAATGCATCATTTTGGGATCTGAATGGAGTTCAGAAGATGAAGGTCACGAAGGAGTGAGTAAGAGATGACTGTATAGTATAGTGGGAAAAAGCTGTGGACTTGGGAACAGATATCCTGTTAGATTTCTGAGTCTGACATATGTTGCAGAATCAAAGTTGGAAGTGATCACAGCCTATATCTAGCCTTTCCCATACCTGGACAGGAATACCCAATAAAGTATTTTCTAGCTTCTGCTTGAAGACATTCAGGGAGGAGGAATTCATGATTCCCTGTCCTGTTCCCCAAAGGCAGGCCATTCAATTACTTTCACACCCATTCCTTTCTTTCATTTTCCAAATCAATTCCAAAAGCCGTCATTAAAATGAGGTTATGTGTAAGACACTGGTAGGTGTTAAAAATACAAAGACAGAAATGAAAGGCTCTGTCATTGAGGAGCTTATATTCTATTAAAATAAAGAACATTTAATACAAAGTATATCCATATTAATTGCAAAAAGCAATTTCAAGGATAAAGGGAGCACCAAAAAATAGAGTGATTAGTAAAAGTATCATGTAGGAGGTGGCCTCTAAGCTGATCTGTGAAAGGAACTAGAGATTCCCAAGAGGTAGATATGAGAAAGAACATTCTATGCATAAGGCAATGTCTTGTGCAAAGGCAAGGATGTGGGAAATAGAATATCATGTTCAGGGACTATCATGTGCTTATATTGTGTAATGTTGGTAGCTTTCATATTTTCATGTTTTTTTTTCAACTATATAAATAAATTGAACTTAGACATCATTTAGATTTAAAAAATGGGCAAAATCAGGTAAGAGATTATTAACCATTTTTGAATAACTTAAGTAGGCTATAGAAAAGTACTTGCAATTTAGCTTCATTTCCTACCTTCCTGCTTCTCTGGGTTTATAATGCATGGGAATCAGCCAGATATATTCTGCCACCCACAATCCCAATGTTTTTTTCAGAATCTTTTTGTGTATTGTCTATTACCAGTAGACTATAAGCTCCTTGAACACAGAAATAATTGCTATTTACATTAACTCTGAGCCAATCAGAGCCCAAACAATGACCAAGTGGGGTTGGCCTGGGACCTACTGTTGGCCAATCTATGAGAGCCAGAGTAATTTGGGTTTAAGGCAGGGTCCTCAAGGGAAAAAAAGAAAGAAAGGCTTCAGAAATCACAATTTACATTCCTTCAGGCAGAGCACCAGTAGGTATGTGGACAGGAAAAGAGACAAAAAGAATTGTGTTACGCAACTAGCCAGCTCCAGTTGGGTCCCCAGTGGGACAGCTCCTCTTTCTACTCATAGGCGTTGCTTGTCTTTCATTCTTCAAGATGACTATGACATCTGTTTTGGCCAGAAACCTTGAGGGTTTTCCCCTCCCAGGTTGTTTATTTTTTTGACTAGGGAAAGAGGCCATTCTCTGCCTCATATCTTACCTAACCTCACTGAATGGGTGCTGCCTCAGTCAAACTGAGACCTGTTAAAGACCTTAGCTTAAAGAGGCCAAGGTTTTCCACTGTATAAAGGGGCAACTCCAGTCATCCTGATCTTCCCTCCACTGAGCCCAGATGGTTCTAGAGGAGAAAGTGAGGCTGGTGAGGCTGCACACCCCTCTTTCACTTAAATCCAATTCACTTGCATGTCATGGAATCAGCATCACCTCCCTGATGTAACGGTCCTCTTGCAGAATGAAGGAAAAACAACCTTGAACACAGGCACTGTGTTATGCATTTCTTTGTATCTCCAGTGCTTAACACAGTGTCTGCCACATAGTACGCATTTAATAAAAGTTCATTGACAATTGATTATTGCCTTGTCAATCAAATAATAAGTTCAAAGGGTTTAACTGGATGATTAATGGTAAGGTTAATTTTTGAAATTGATCATGTTTCCTGCAAATGTCATGTATAGAAACTTAGATGTAAAAAAAATTAATGAACTAAAATATTTTTAGGCAAAAGTCAGAGTTTTATAAATGGAAAGGAAAAAACAAACAAATAAAAAACAACCTTCCAATGTCCAATTTTCTTGTGGTATTATCCTGAGTCAAGGACTTCAGTTGGATAGTGAGTCAATAATATATTAAGAAGACATGTTTTTTTTTCTCTCCTGAAGTTCTTATTTTCCTGTTTGTAAAATAGGTTTTTATTGATATCTTTTGTTTATTCATACCGCCATAATTTTCATCAGTATTTCGCTCCCCATCCATCCTAGACAACCTTCTCATATAACAAGTGATAATTTTATAAACAAAAAAATGAGAGAAAAAATCAAGAAAACTTACTAATACATCAAAAAAGTCTGAAACTATAGCAAAGTACCACACTTGTTGATTTCCAACCTCCAGATATATTCTCACATTTCTTCCTTTGAGCCATACTTGTTCCTTCTAATTCTGTAACATTCACTTTTTAATTTTTTTTTGTTTTTAGTTCTTTACATTTGCATTGTTGTAGTCATTGTGTGTATCATTTTCTTGGCTCTGCTTACTTCCTTCTGTGTCAGTCCCTGTAGATCTTTTCATGCTTTTCTGTATTCATCATATCTATAACATTTAGGTACCACAACTGTTAAGCAATTTCCCAACAATGAAGCCCATTCATCGAATTGTTTGGGCAACTTTATGTTATACCATATCAAGATTTACCTTGCTCTTCATTGCTTACAGTTTGGACCAAACAGGAAAATCTAATAAATCTTCTTCATGACCACACTCCAGATACCATTTTTCTTATTTTTTACCCTTCAAGTACTCTTGCAGTTTAACTTGCCTGCCAACTCTTCTTAGAGCATGGCAACCCACCTCCTACTTCCAAGTCTTTGTACAAGTGATCCCTTATAACTGAAATGCACTCCATACTTACTATACCTTCTTAGAGAGAACCTTAAGCTTCTTTGAAATGATAGTTTAGTTGCCAGTTACTATGAAAGACCTTAATTGATCCATATCCTCCCTTCCAGTTGTAAGTCCTTTCTCCTTGAAATTACTTCGTGTGCTTTTGCATGTACTTTGCAATTATATATCCATGTCCTTGATGAATACATCCAGGAAACGTGAACTTCCTTTTGTCTAAGTAAATGTATTTCTTTTTAATAGATTTTCATGGACTTTTAGTTTTGATTTCTCCTTGTATATTTCTTACTCCCTGACAGCCACCCATCCTTTATAGCAAAATCAGTTTAATGAAAAAGGGGAAAACAGTAAAATGGATGAATACATTGAAAGAATGATTATTATTTCAATATTACTGGTACAGTGTAGCTTGTTCTCCAGATTCTACTCATTTCACTTTGCATCAGTTCATATGCCATTCATAATTTCTTTTAGCACAGTAGTATTCCATCACACTCAAATATTTTAGCTTGTTTAGCCATTCCCCAATAGAGAATCATCCCCTCAAGTTCTAATATCAGTTTGCTAAATGTGTTCATTGTTTTAACTAATTTTTTTTCAGTTAACTCTTTATGTATAGCATCATATATGTATATATGTCTGCATGTATGTATATATGCATTGTATATGTATGTATGTATGTATGTAATGTTTCCTCATTGCCCACATTGGTTCTTTTAGTTTATTTTTCTTCTTATTGTTATAGCTACCATATCTAGTATAATATTGAATAATATTGGTTTTAATGGGCATCTTCATTTCTCCCCTGATCTTGTGGAAAGGTTCCTACTTTATCCCCACTTTGCTATTTATAATTTTAAAAAGCTCCATTTATTTCTGTACTTTCTGGTGTTTTAAATAGGACTAGGTTTTGTGTGGCTTATTATTGCTAAGGTCAATTATGTTTAGTTTTCCTAATACTGAACCATCCCTACATTCTGGTATAAATACAGCATGGTCATAGTCTATGATCTTTGTGATATACTGCTTTAATCTTTTTGCTACTACTTTATTTTAAAATCTGCATCAGTATTCAGTGGAGAAATTGGTCTATAGTTTTCTTTCTCTGTTTTTGCTCTCACTGGATTATGTATCAAAACCATATTTGTGTCATAGGAAGAATTTGGCAGAACTGTTTTCCTACTTGTTTTATTCAAACTATTTTTGTGATAATGAAATTAATCATTCTTTCAATGTTCAGGGGAAATACCATTTAAATCTATCTGGTCCAGGGTTGCTGCTATTGTTGTTGTTGTTTTCATAGGGAGTTGATTTATGGCTTACTCAATTTTTTTTTTCCTACAACAGGGTTACTTAAGTATTCTGTTTCCTCTTCTGTTAAACTGAGCAACTTTTTTTGGGGTAAATATTCATCCATTTCATTTAGATTGTCAGTTTTATTGACAAATAGTTGTGTAAAATACATCCTACCAAATGCTTTAATTTCATCTTCACTGGTGGTACTTTTAGCATTTTCATTTTTGTTACTGGCAATTTTGATTTCTTCTTTCTTTTTTAAAATCAAATAAGCACTGGTTTATCTTATTATTCATAAAGCCCACTTTGAATTTACGTATTAGTTCATTTTTTTTTAAATTCAATTTTGTTAATCTCTTTTAATTTTAAGGATTTCTTTTTTGGCGTATAATTGGAAATTTTGAATTTGTTTTAGTTGCATGCCCAATTCATTGATCTGTTCCTTTTTCTTTTTTTTTTATTGCTCTAAGTATTTAGAGATAAAAAAATTTCCCCTATATATTGCTTTGGCTGCATTCCACAAATTTGGTATGTTGTGTCATTGTTGTCCTTTTTAATGAAATTATTGATTGTTTCCATGATTTTTTCTTTGAGCTACTTAATCTGTAAGAATAAATTATTTAGTTTCCAATTAATTTTTAATCCATGTTTTAAAGGCCTTTTATGAAATTTAATTTTTATTGCATCATAGGCTTTAAAATATCACCTAACATTTCTGCTTTTCTGAATTTTCTGAGCTTTTTATGCCCTAATTCATGGTCAATTTTTGTGAATATACAACTAAAAAAAAAAGACTTTTTCTTAATGCTATTCAATATTCTCCAGAGGTCTATATGTCTGACTTTTTTCTAAAATCCTATGCCTCCCTTTAACTTCTTGTTTATTTTATGGTTAGATTCATCTAGTTCTGAGAAAGATAAATTGAGGTTACTCACTAGTATAATTTTATTTTCTATTTCATCCTATAATTCGTTTAACTTTTCCTTCAGTAATTTGGATAATATGCCATCTGGTTCATATATGTTCAGTATTTTACATTAGTTCATTATGGCATTTTTTAGAAAAATGTAATTTCCCTGATTATCTCTTTTAAGTAGGTCTATTTTTATTTTTGCTTGATCTAAGGTCATGATTTCTCTCTCTGCCTCTTTTACTTCATATGAAGTATAGCAGTTCTGTATCAGTCCCTTATTTTAACTGTGAATGATCTTCAATTTCAAGTGTATCTTTTATAAACAAGTTATTGTTCTATTCTGATTTCTAATTGGTTCCGCTATGCTCCTCCATTTTATGAGTGAATGCATCCCATTCACATTCACATTTATGACTGCTAACTGTGTATTGCCTTCTATCCTACTCTCTTCTAAGAGTCCTATTTTTTAACTGTATTCTTCTCAAATGTCTGTTTTGCTTCTGACCTTGATCTTTCCTTTGACCTCCCGTGATCTATCTTCTCTGTTATCACTCTTCCTTTCTCTTGGCCCATTCTTCTCCTACTTCCATCTTGAATAAAATGATTTTCCAGATCCAACTGTGTTTATATATATACTCTTCCCTCTTTGAACCAATTCAGATGATAATGGGGTTCAAGTATTGCCCATTCACCATCGCCTGCCATTTTCTATTCTATTGTAAAAACTTCCTTATGTGCCTTTTTACATGAGATAATTTTCAATAGTCTTTCTTTTCTTCCCCCCTTTTCCTATTGCATCCTTCTTTCTCATCTTTACATTTCTTCTTTTGAGATCATCACATCTCTTTCTGAGTTTGTGTCTTGAACTTCACTATCTGCATTGTAGTTTTTTGTTTTGCTTTGTTTTGTTTTTATATAGTCAGTTTCTTTTTTTTATGTTTGCTCACCTTTCCAGATTATTTCTCGACTTTGAACTTTACATTAGAATTGGGCTCTACTCATATCTGTGGACAAGTGGAATGTCAGGCCCAATCTTTCACTACTATGTCCTACTACTTTTACAGATAGTTCTGGGGGCCTAAAAGTTTTCAGTACTTCCAAGTTATTGCCATCTGACAAGAGTTCTAGTGACTGCTTCCTAGTTTTTGCTCTAGTCTTTACCCAGGAAGGGCCCCTGCCTCATAAAGACCACAACTGCTTTTCTCTGCTCTGGAATTGACCTAGAACTGGAAAAATGAGTAATGGTGCTTCCAAATGTGCCTGACCCTGTACTTGGTGCTAATATAGGAGTTTCTTGAAATCTCTTTCTGATCAGGCATTCAGTCCCTTTACAATCTCTGCAAACTGGGAACTCCTGTAGTCACCTCCAAGACCCACAGCTGATATCACTTCTACTTGGGCCATGCTTGCAGCCAGCATCCACCTCAGTGTCTACATTACTCTTTTTCTGTTCTTCTAAGCTGCCCTAGACTGCTTATCTCCATTGCATGAAATACCACCTTGTACATAGCAGGCACTTAAGCAAATATTTACTTAATTTAATTTAAATATTTGACAATTCCTTCATCAATCATGTATACTTAGCTATCACTTCATATCTCAGTGTTTTTCAAACCTCTACAAAGTTGTGGAAATATGGTATTATTGAGTGTTGTAATGAGACATGTTGTAACAATTTCCAGAAGGGATTATTCTTATAGCAAAATTTGTGGATTTTACAAATTTCTGTCTATACCCAGTCCAAAGAGGAGGAATCTCATGATGATTCAGTGACTGCAAAAAAAAAAAAACAACTGACCTCATTCTCCTATCTTCATCACAGTCCCATCAGATGCAGAGAAAACTGTGAAGAGCACGTCAACCTGCAATCAGACCAGTCTGAATCAAACATGTTTAAACAAAAAGAAGCATTTGGAATATTTAACAGGATCAAAGATGGAAGATTACAGAGATTTGAGGCCCTTTAATAAATATTAAAGATACATCATCCTCTCTCCCCCTTCCATACTTGGCTGTGCATCAAGCATGGAAGAAAAACAGGCAGATACAGAATTCAAAAGTCAGAGGGCCTTTATCTTTTCAGCAACAACTTGTGACAGGTAGGGAAGAAATATGCTTTATCTTTAGCTGAGAAGAAAAAAAATAGTGTGAAAGAAGACCCACCCAAATCAGAGCTAGGATTAGGCATTTGTGGACCAAATGCAAGGCTGAGAAAGTACAGGACCACCCAACTTTCTTCTCCTGTCCTATCATCTGCATTTGAAAATCTAACTGCCCATTAGGGTCCCCAAGGTTTTGTGTTTAACACGTATAACTTGACATTTGATAAACATGCTGTGCATTGTAAGCTTTCTAGACATTAAAATATTTGACTTACAAAAAAGCCATAATAGAAATACCATCCTTCCCCACCTTGTTCCCTGCTACGTTCTGTGCCCTAAACTGTTGCCTACCTTATTTTCCCTTAGGCATAGTTCTGACCCAAATCTAGGAGGTAGTTATTTCCTCCAGTCTCCCTGAAATAGCTCCTTATGTTTATTCTTCTGATCTACTGAATTCTTTGTCTTGGTTTGATGGCAGAAAATGCTTTCCTACCTAAACCAAATGTGTGGTAAAATAAATACCTATCAAGCTATAAGTTCCTTGAGGTAAGGGATATATCTCTTTTATTCTTATATGCCCTTTAATATCTAGCACAGGATCTACACCTGATAGATACTCAGTAAGTATTTTCCAAGTTTTTAATAAAGAGAAGCAAGTACTTGCTAAGCACATACTATGGAAAAATCCTTCTAGTCACTGTGGTGTATACAAAAGAGAGAAGACATTTCCTATTTTAAGAGAACTTTACATTCTATATGGAGAGACAAGATTAGGGGAAGCCTAATAATAGTGAACATAACATTTCATTATTAGTCAGAAGACCTGAGTTCAAGTAATGGTCTGTCCTTTTTTAGCTATGTGATCTTGAACAAGTCACTTTTAAAAATAAAGGGGCCAAGACGTGGAGCCAAGATGACAGGTTATCAGGAAGTATAGTGAGTTCTCATCTCATCCCTCCCTAAAAATTCCTCCAAACAAATCTAAAAAATTCACCCAATTAAATCTTTTTTTGGAAAATCTAAGGGGAAAAAAATCACAGTGAATAATTTCTATAGCCTAGGTAAGCATAGGGAGTTAGACAGAGAAGTTTGAGCACCTTTAGACAGGGTTTGGTCAGGAATGGCCATATAGAACATTTCACCTCTAGAGACATTACATCAGGGCAAGAAGAAATCCCATATCCAGAACTGAGTGTTTTAAACCTGTGAAAGGTACAGAAACAGGTGTCAATTGGTAACTCTATCACTCATTACATAGTTTCAGGTCATAGTTCTAGGGAAGACTGAAGAGGAGACCTGTTCCTAGAGATGGAATTCAAGGGTGAGGAGCCATCATGGACCCTAGGCTGTGTTACAAAGAAGGAGTAAATTGAGAAGCAAATAACAGCTATATGACCCAGTTCCAAGAAGTGAGTAGGTTTTTAGCTCTAGGTTCCTGCTTGGTCTGAAGACTGAAAAAAGAATAATCAGGGCAGAAATCCCAAAGGAAAGCCCAAACGAAAACTTTATTACTCTGAGAAAGCAAAGCCTTCCAACTATCTAACAGTGGCTAAGTCCAGAAAAGTTTACTGAAATTCCAAAGGGTGCAAGCCCACAGACCTCTTCAGACCCAAATGCAGGTCAGGGACATGTAGAGCTCAGACTTGGCTGGGGCAAGAGATAAGCAATCAGACTTTGCCTTGGATCAGACCACTTTGGGAGCACTGAAAGCTTATAGGCCCCCAAAGACTCAAAGAAAAACACAGCTCGTATCCTCATCCAGAGAAAGAACTATGAAGTCTAAATTCAGATTGAAGCACACTATTTTCACTTTTTGTTTGTTTGTTTGTTTTTCTTGTGTTTTTTTTCCTTTTGTTCTGATTCTTCTTTCACAACATGAGTAATGTGGAAATATATTTAATACGAGTGTACATGTATAACTTTTTATCAGATTGCTTGCTATCTTGAGAAGGGGCATGGGGATGGATGGAGGGAGAAAAAAAATGGAAATCAAAATTTTATAAAAGTGAATGTTGAAAATTATCTTTACAAGTAATTGGAAAAAATACTATTAAGTGGGAAAAAAGAAAAAAATAATAAAAACACAGGTTGGTTACAAATTCCACAGATTTTTTTTGGAGAAATGAAGTAAGAGTTTAAAAAATATTTTTAAATAAATAAAATGAGAACAATAGAAGGGGTAAATGTAAAAGAAATAAGAGCTATTGAAGAGAAAACTGGAAAAAGAAATCCAAACTTGGCACAAGAGATAAAAAATGTTGCCCAAGCAACAAACTCCCCGAAAATTAGAATGAAACATGTGGAAGTTAATGACTAAGTAAAACAAAAAGAAATAGTAAAATGAAATTAAAAGATTGAAAAATAGAAAAAAAAATAAGATGTCTTATAGGAAAAAATGATCTGGAAAACAAATCAAAGAAAGATAAATTAAAAATCACTGCAATACCTGAAAGTCACGAGCATGAAATAGATACTAAGTATCATATTTCAAGAAATTATAAAACTGCTCAGATCTCTTGGAATCAGAGGGGAAAGTGGAAATTAAAAAACAAATCCAATCATCACTTCCTGAAAGAAATCTTCAAATGAAAACTCCCAGAATCATTATATTTAAAATCCACAGCTTCAGGCTCAAAGAATAAAAATATTATAAGTAATCAGAAAGAAATAGTTCAAGTTCTAAGGAGCCACAGTCAGGATCACATACTTTTTGGCATCTACCGTGTTGAAGAGCAGATATCTTGTAATATGATATCCCAGAAGGCAAAGGATATATAGACTTTCAAGAAATAATACCTTTTCCAGAAAAAAAGAGTATAATCATATAGGAGAAAATGGATCTTAATGAAATACAAGACTTCTAAGTGCTCCTAATAAAAAGTCCAGAGATTTATAGTAACTTAGAAGTGCAGACATAGTAGTAAGAGAAGTATCAAAAGATAAACGTAAGTATTCATATGGAACTTACAATGATACATTGTTTATATTATAATATGGGGAGATAATACATGTGTCCCTTCTGAATGCCATCATCAGCAGGTGTCATGGAGGAAGCCTAATTAGACCTAATAGAAAGGGTTTGGAGGCTAACACTTGAATATCACTCTTACATGAATTGTTATGGCCAATGCTGAATTTTTTCACTTGACTGTATATGTTTGTTCGTTTTTTCTTTATTTCTCTGTGGAGGAGAAAACATGAGAGAGAGAATCTACATTTTTGTTGCATAAAAACAACTTTGAAAGACTTTAGAACTTTAATCAATGGGTTATAAAAGCCAAAGCTGATTTATGCTCCCCATTGCTGACTGTAAGTGAGTACCATGAACTCAAGATGAAGAATGATACACATTTACAAACATGGACAAAGACAGAATTGGCTTTGCTCAGTGATAGATATTTGTTATTTTTGTTTGTATGTTTAATTAGGAGGAGTGGGAAGGAGAGAGAATACGTAATTGTTAGTTATTGGTAAATGTTAAAAAAATTACAGAGATGAGCTCTGTGATTCTATGATACACACATGGAATAATAGCAAGAAATGCAAGACAGAGTGAGATAATGGAGAAAACACTGAACTGGTAGTCAGAAAGGCCCTGAGTTCAAATCCAAGCTATACTACTATAGCTAACCGTGTAACACCAAGGCAATTTATTTGACCTAATTTTCCCCTCTGTAAAATAAAAATGTTGGAACAATGATCTCTAATACCCCATCTAGTTCTAAATTCTGTGATTTAAGGTAGAAATTAATTCATTACTAAACATAGTGTAGACCATGTGAGAGATATCATTGTCAGGTCAGGATGGAAGTATGGATAAGTATGGAAGTATGGTTAAGATGAGCATTGAAGAATAGATGTACTTGCTCTAAACTGAAGAGAAGAGCCTTAACTGCAAATCATTTTAGCCACTAGATTGGGATCTCATAGGACATTGTAGTCTTTTCTGCCTTCTGATGTCCAGCTCTTTCTTACCTCCACAGTTTATCTTTTCTATTCATCAAGCCTCCAAATGGTATTTCAAGAACTCAGCTGAAAACTTTCCCTTACAGTTCTTCCTTTCTCTTCTTCTTCTCCCCACCCCACCTTCCCCAACCCTATTTACTTAAAATAAGTTATCTCTTTTTGGAATTCTAGACAGAACATGAAACATTCTCCTTTTTTCACCACCACTGAATTCTAAGTACACAATTATGAAGAGATCCACCAGCTTGAGAACTTTTTTAACATTAAACTGAAAATCAGATAACAGCTTTCATCTTAAAAACATCATTACCCTGTACCTAAGTAAAAGCTTAATTAAAAAAAGAAAAGATACCTGGGTATAAAGATATCAAGGCAGTACAAACAAGTGAATGAAATACTCCAAAAGAAAATTTGTGTTTTTAAGGCAAAATTAGTGAAATAATGACTTACCTTCACAAAGCACTTTACGTATCTTTCACTTTAATTTTCAAAATAACATCTGTGAGGCAGGTGGTATAGTGAGCATACCCAATTTATAGATGAGGAAACCAAGATTCAGAGACATAAAGAGACTTATCCGCAATCACACAACTTGCAAGCTATGGGCTTAGGATATAAATTGAGGTTTTTTGATTCCAAGTCTATTGCTCTTTTTACTCATAACGTATCAAGAACTGGCTTGCTAGTTTCTCCCAGAAGGATCTGATTGTCAAGATGATCATATATTACTTCAAAAGAAAAAAAAAACTTACAACTATCCCAGGTATGCTTAAGATCACCTCTCCTCAAATTTACCTATTAATGTCTTGCCACTTAAAACAAGTGAGGCAATTATTCTACTCTAGTTGGCAGCAGTTAAGTCTTAATTGCATGACTGTATTCAATTTTGAGCATCATTTCCAAAAAAGAAACAGAAAAAAGTGATAAATTGGATGTAGTTCAGAGAGAAAAATAAAAGCAAGATGATGAATGAAAACAGGTTGAAAAATAAGATCTAGTTGGGAACTATAAGATAATTCTGTGCATATTCTGCCTAGCCAAGAGATAGGAGGAAACTATGAATTTCTGACAAAGTCACCCAAATCTGAAGAGTGACAAATAACAATTAGTCCCTTTAGAGGATGAGGGTATCACATTGGGAAAAAAGGAGGAGCAGAAGGTAAGTTTGAGTTGAGACTAAAGGAACTTTGGTGTCATCAGACCACACCTTATGGATCTATGTATGTTTCTCTTTCTGGGAAAGGATATAGGTATTAGATTTGAAAACTAGCAGAAATTATTTCTTCATTAAATCATAGAGGATAGAGTGTTAAATTTGGAGTCAGTAATTTAAATCCAGCCTCAGAAACTTGCTGGTTATGCACCACTTGGTAAGTCACTTAGCTTCTGCTTCTGTTTCCTCCTTTGTAAAATGAAATGATAACAATAGTACTTACCTAATAAGGTCATTGTGAGTTTGAAATGACATAACATTTGTAAAGTACATCACAAACCTTAAATTATCATCTTCATCATCATCATCATCAATAACAACAACAATAACAACAAATAGAGTGACCGTCAATCCAAATAGTTCCTTGACTCTGTGTGTGTTTTAATCATCTAGGTGGTATAGTGGATAGATTGTTGGGCCCAGAGTCAGGAAGCCTTGAGTTCGAATATGGCCTCAGACACCTACTAGCTGTGGGACCCTGGAAAAGTCCACCTCTGTGAGCCCCAGTTTCTTCAGCTATAAACTTGCATTTTCTGCTTCACAGTGTTTCTGGGAAGAAAGTGTTTTGTAAATGTTAAACTATTATAGCAATAAAGCAAATCACAGTATTGTTATGAAGAAATTTGTTTGTAAACTGTGAAGCATTATATCATATTTCCAAACTCTTCAATTCTTTCCCTACTGCCCTTAAAATAAAATCCCAACCCTTTTACTAACCACTAGGTGGTTCTTCCAACCCAATGAAGTTTGGCTGTTGTTCAGGGTCATGAAGGCAATGTGAAATCAATATTCATAGAAAGGAAATTCATAATACAAGTCTCAGTAATTATAATCTTATTTGGATTAAGTCATCTGGACAGTGATGCTAGACTAGACATAGACTATGTTCTGTATTAGTAGGATCAGACTAAAGGAGGAAACAGAAGCTACTAAGCCATAAATAAGGATCCCTGTGGACCATATATAATCTCACACATTTATATATTTCTTTTTTAACAATACATTAACAAATTAAAATAAGATAGGTACTACATTTTAATCTACTTCAAGCTACACTTGAAAATGTGAGCCAATGTGGTCTATGGGTCCCATGTTTAACATTTCTCTTCTAGATGCCTTGTCCTTCACATTCTTATTGAAATTTTCATTTCCAAACTTATTACCTACTATTGTCCTACCAAACCTTCCTGTTCAACCACATTGATCTCTCTGCATCCAAAATGTTTTACCTGCCTTCTTAATGTTAATCAATCAGTTCCCTTCCCAGAATGTCCATTTCAACTTTGTTTTTCAACTGTGCAAATCCAAACCATCATTCTATGATTGCAATAATTCTCATGTCTTCAAAGATGCTTTCCTTCTCCAGCTAATTGTGAGTTTTGCATCCTCTAAACACATAGCATTTATTGTTGATACCATGCATTTGATATTTAATCATACACTTACTGTACTGAGATATTTATTTCACTGCTGCTTAATTATCTGTGTTGTGTTCTATGGAGCATATAAGATATGATTCCTACTCTCAAGGAGCTTACAATCTACTTGCTTATGTATTTCACATTGCATTCCCTTCCAATTATTCTATCATACAGCAACACTGACCTTTTGCTCTTCCTCAAATTACAACACTTCATTTCCTAACTCTGTGTTTTCACTGCCTATTCCTTATACTTAAAATCCTCTTCTTCCTTATTACTACCTCCTGACTTTCCAGACTTTTTTCAAGACTCAACTCAAAGCCTACCTTTTTCAGGAAGTTTTTTCTCTCTGACCCACCCATACATTCACTACTAGTACCTTTCCTCTGAAATTACCTTCCATTTTGTATGGTATATATGTTTGCATGTGGTCTTCATTAGAATGTGAACTCTTGAGGGCAGAGACAGTGTTATTGTCTTTATATCCTAGGTACCTGGCACACAATAAGAATTTAACAAAACTTTTGACTCACTGATTTTCTAGGTATATGGAAATCTATACACTAATGTAGTGGGTAAAAGATGAAATGACTGATGAAACAAAGGTTTGAACTCCATTTATTAAGCATATCCATTTATTAAGAAATACATGCCAATAGCCTAACAAATTGAGAACAGACCTCAGCTTAGGGCTGAACCCATAATACAGGGGAAGAAGACAGATTTGTATAAAATAAAAATGGTTAATCAAATTAGATCAATTAATTAAAAGAAAATAATTAACCAGGATACAAGATTAGGTAATCTGATTTCCAACTGGAAGAAAGATTAAGGACTTTCCAGGTTGGGAGGGGAATGAACAGGTGCAATTCCCTGAAATTAGAAAAAAAAACAAAAAGTGCCCCACCCTCCACCATTCCCATGCTCACTCCCACCCAAAGTGTCTGTAAACAATCAAAGAAACATGGGAACAGTAATTGATTGATCAGTCTGGGGCCAGTTTTCAGATAAGACATCTGGGCTGCTTGCGATGTATAATTATGAGAAAACTCCTTGCATCAATCTTCAGATCTAACTGGATTTCTGGTTGGCATAACCTAGGTCACTGGTTAAGGGTCTCTAAGCAACAGGTAGAGGTGGTCCAGCTTCCCAGTCCCACAGGGCTAGGTTCAGACAATGCAATAAGTTTTCTCATAATTCCCACAATTGAATAAAGTTTTCTCACAAGACATAAATTGGACTAGACCTATAATTGAATAGAAAAGGTAGTGAGCTACCTCCAGAATCGAGTCACAAGATGGAGTCAGTGTGGTTCATTCAATTCCCAATACCATTTATTGTTCTAAACCCTTCAATTTCCCTTTTGGATTCATGGGGGAGAAAGATGGTCCACCACCCACACACACACACACACACAGATTGCTTATCTATAAGTCAAAACTATAAGGTTTTTCATACATTCATAATCAGAATTACATAAGTCAGGTTGCAGATCAGACTACTTAGAGGGCTCACAATGGACTAATTTTGAGAGGGGAGATTTACATGTCACCAAGGCAACCAAGAAAACTTAAACATAAACATCATGAAACAAAAGGCCAAAGCAATACAATAATGATCATCAATATTAACTAAAATCAAGTATCCTTAAATCCTAGTTACCAACTTCCAATGTCCATTTAATCAGCATATTTTGAATCTCAGATATCTCATTACCTGTCTCTTGGGCATTCTAGAATAGGCCTCATTCTCAAGGCAGCTTTGATGGGGGCTCTGCTTCTCTGATTCCAAAGGATTCATTCTCCCCTGGAAGAATAGCCCCTCTCACACCACCCAGTATTACTTGCTGGGACAACTAAAGTATTTATTACCTACTATAGGGAAATTTAGGTATGGTGGCATATCAGATAACTTGCATTTTGAAGAGGGTAGAAGAGAAATATGCCCAATACTCCATTGCACATTATTTATGGCATTAAAGGAACAGTTGACTAGATGATACTCAGTTATCCTGAAGTGGTTCATTCAGATTCCCAAAACAATGTGTTTAACAGGCAGACTACTGTTCTTGAGCAAGGGATCATGAGACTTGGATTATAATCCCAGATGTGGGGATAATTACATGTGTCATTTCTGACAAAATGTTTAACATTTCTTGTTCCATTTTCTCAATGGTAACATGAAAAGACCAGTCTATATGATCTGTAAAGTCTCTTTCAGGACTAATATTGTAGGACTCTGGGGAATTTTAGTGGTTCCACTTGGATGTGGCCTATTGAACCTAAATAGCAGTTTGCACCAGCTATAGCTATTAAGCACACTCACTTCTAATTTCTGGATCACTTCTAATTCTTCTTTGGCCATGTGACCCAGACCATAGTCATTCAGAAGGTAAATTTAGCTATATTAGTTCTTCAGTTAATACTCAATAGCAAAAGTGGATACAACTCTAATCCTGCAGGAAAGGATTATTCCTCTGGGATCCCCAATCCAGCTGGAAAATAAGAGATGCCATCTGCAGAGTCACAAGAAAATGTGTGTTCTTGCCAGACATACTTTTTTAAAGATGTGAGATAGAAGCCGTTTGTTTCCTTACCAATTGTGCATGTTACGAAAATTACAGACTTATAATCCAGTCGTATTCAAAAACTAACTTCTATGTTTGCTGTTTGGAATTCATAGTGTATTTTCCCATGGGGATAAATTTCAATCAGGTTCCCAGGTTAGAATACAAAGACCTTTTAAACTTATGGTGTAGTTGAAATGCCATACAGCGATAAAGAAGAAAGAAAGAAAGAAAGAAAGAAAGAAAGAAAGAAAGAAAGAAGAAAGAAAGAAAGAAGAAGAAAGAAAGAAAGAAAAGAAAGACAGAAAGAAAGAGAGAGAGAAAGAAAGAGAGAGAAAGAAAGGAGAGAAAGAGAGAAAGAGAGAAAGAAAGAAAGAGAGAGAGAGAAAGAGAGAGAGAGAAAGAGAGAGAGAGAAAGAGAGAGAGAAAGAGAAAGAAAGAAAGAAAGAAAGAAAGAAAGAAAGAAAGAAAGAAAGAGAGAGAGAAAGAAAGAGAGAGAGAAAGAAAGAGAGAGAAAGAGAGAAGAGAGAAAAGAAAGAAAGAGAGAGAGAGAAGAGAGAGAGAGAAAGAGAGAGAGGAAAGAGGAGAGAAAAGAGAGAAAGAAAGAAAGAAAGAAAGAAAGAAAGAAAGAAAGAAAGAAAGAAAGAAGAAAGAAAGAAAGAAAGAAAGAAAGAAAGAAAGAAAGAAAGAAAGGAGGGAGGGAGGGAGGGAGGGAGGGAGGGAGGGAGGGAGGGAAGGAAGGAAGGAAGGAAGGAAGGAAGGAAGGAAGGAAGGAAGGAAGGAAGGAAGGAAGGAAGGAAGGAAAGGAGGGAAGGAGGGAAGGAGGGAAGGAAGGAGGGAAGGAGGGAAGGAGGGAAGGAGGGAGGGAAGGAAGGAAGGAAGGAAGGAAGGAAGGAAGGAAGGAAGGAAGCAAGGAAGGAAGGAAGGAAGGAAGGAAGGAAAAGAAAAGAAAGTAATATTGTCACAAAATAGAAATTACACAAAGCAGAAAAATAACAAAATAGAAAAGAGATTTGTTATTCAATATGGAAAACTAGTACATAAGTACAAGTGGGTTTAATTAAAGGAAGATGAGGAGTTAGATGAAGCCTCATAGAAATTCTGAAGGGGGAAGTCTGGGCAGTTTTAAGAGCTTTACAGATTGATGGCCCCAGCGTTTAATTTAATTTAAAAACTTAAGGAATTCTTTTTCCTTGGCTCTTGGAATGTCACTAGTACTGCTTGTGCTGATCAGCCATAATTAGGGTCATTTAGGACACATAAGTAGAAAAAGAGAAGGAGGGAGAGAAAAAGACATTTGTCTGTAAAGACTAGATAAGTGTCAGAAAATAGAACAGAAGGAAGTTACAGAGGGTGTATGTGTGTGTATGTACTGTGTGAATGTGTGTACATGTGTATGAGTTTGTGTATATGTGTGTTTGTGTGTGTATGTATATGTATGATTGTTTCTGTGTATATGTATATAAAAGACATTGGCCAAGGTAAATCTTGTAACATAAGAAGGATGACCTATATTGTCTCTAAGATTGCTTCCAAATCAAACATCTTATATTCAAATGTCTTCTGACAATAACATATTCTATTATAATGTCTTCTGACATTGTAGATTGAAGAGAATAGTACAGTGCAGTAGAAAAAGCACTGAATTTGGAGTCTGAGGACCTAGGTTCAATTCACAGTTCTGTCATGTGTGTAACCTTGGACAAGTCATTTAACTTCTCATGTCCCAAGTTTCCCCATTTGTAAAATGAGAGGACTGTACTAGATCACCTTTAATGTCCCTTCTAGCTCCAAAGCTATGAGCCTATGAGCCCAAGGTCCCTTACACTTCTAACATTCTCTGATTTGAACATTTTGTGTTCTAAGGTCCCTTATAGACAAAGGAATCTAGGAATGAGTTTCAGACTCAGAGTAGACAATTTGTCCAGTTGACTTCAACACCTCTCAAAAGGTGGTTATTTCAATGAAACTGATCTTCACCCATCATCCAATGGCAAAGCCTCAAGTGCTGGAACCTCCTGAGGGATCTGTGGACATGCTGTGAGTGAAGATTAGCAGAGGAAGAGATGGTTGATTGCCACAATAATAAAGTTTCATGTAAAGTCTGAAGTTTCACACAATCTTTACAACACAAGATGATCTCTCCGGGGAAGGTGAAAAGAATTATAATTACATCTGTGAAAGAGGCTTGGGAAGAAAAAAAAACACCATATGGTGTGTGGAAAATGTTTTGGAACAGAATAAATAACACACTGGTTTTTTCCCCTTTTTTTGTTTATATATCTACTTTATGCAGGCTGACTTGTGATCACAGATCTGTTTTTCTTTTCGAATAGAAATGCACTGGGTAATTTAACTTTATGACCATTAATAATATAGGTTTCTCTTTGCAAGCAAAGACACTTACAAACTTCTAATCAATTGGGTGATTTTGGTGGAAACTGATCACCCACTAGAGGCGGAGAGATATTTACCTCTCTCCTGCTCCTGAAACTGAGACTGGATAAAATGTGAAGAGAACCCATATCAAGGACCTCAGCTTAGGGTGGAAGGTGACAGTGAAAGAACTGAGTATAGAAGTCTAATTTCAGTGGACAGCTTCCTTCATCTGCTGAAGCAAAAATTTTGGGTAATATGGAAAGATTAAAGGTTGAGCTAAATTGCAAGAAATCATTTTGAATGATATGTAGCAGCTCTTTGGAAGTCAGTTAGACCTACAGTGAGTGATCTGATCAGAACATCTTGTAAAAATAAATGACAGCATTACTATTGATAATTATCACACTAAAAATTTATATTTATATATTGTTTTGAAGTCTACAAAAAACTTTCTTCACAGCAATACTACGAGAAAGGTCATATAGATGTAATATTCCTCATCTTACAGATAAGGAAACTTATAGGTCACACAGCCAGCAAGCATTGGAACTGAAGTTCAAATCCAATTGTTTCTGGACTCCAAATTAAGTGCTAATTCTACTGTAGTTTTGAATGCTTCTTTTCAGGAGTTATGTATAACATTTTAAGAGAAATATTTGTAACTGGAATGAGTTCAAAAGATAGCAAGGATTGTGAGGGAACTGGAGGACATGACATACTATTATTGGTTAATGGAACTAGGAATGGTTAGTGTGGAGAATAGAATCTTAAGCAGGGGAGGGATGAGGAAGGTGTTGTGTTCTAGAAGCCTCCCATGTAAAAGAGGGATTAACTGAGGCTAGGGATAGATAAAGGAGGCAGCTTGGTAGGGTACAACATGTGGTTGGGGGAAGGAACAATTAGGAACATTTTCCATACAGATGTCCAAGATGTTTATTCTCCAGGACATTTTTGGTGATAAATCAAGTTGTATGTTTGATAATAAAGACTTAAAGCGTCTAAGTAGTACATGGGCTGGAGGAAGGGGAGAAGCGAAGGAACAGCACAATTTTTCAAACTTGCCTGGGACATGCACATTCCTTCTCTCAACTCTGGGGTTTAGATTTGTTTTGCTAGACCCAGAGAAAAGAGTGAGGACCAGTGGATGGAGGTTATGGAGAAGCATAATCTAGTACAATGCCTCCCTAACAGTCAGGGTTGCCCAACAATGGAATGGATTGCTACATAGAATTCAAGAACCTCTTGTCACTGGAAATCTTTGAGCTGTTGTTGGACAAACATGCTAAAGATCTCAAATGAGGTAAAAAGGTTGGATTAGATAAGCTCTTAGATCTCTTCCAGTTCTAAGAGGAAAAGGTGCTAGATTTGGAGTCTGAGGAACTCAATTTAGTTCTCAGTTCTCTCACTTACATATGTAACCTTGAACAAGTAAATTTGCTTATTCTGGCCTTAGTTTCTTTATTTGTAAAGTGAATGGGTTGGCCAAAATCAGAGGTGTCCACACATGTGGCTTGCTGGAATTCCTAAGTGCCACACAAATCAAATTAAAATGTAATTGGGAAATATTTAGCAAAATAAAGAAAAATATAATATAAAATAGATAATGTTGATATATGGTTTTCTAAGTCAAATACGGCCCACGGAGATCCTCATGTATAGTTTAGTGACTCCTGTTTCTATTTGAGTTTGACACCACTGGACTAGATGACCCCAACAGCCCTTTCAGCTCTAAAGTAAATATTCCATAATTGATTAACATGAGCTGATTTTTTTCCAAACATTTAGGTTAGAAAACATTTGAATTATCTGTCCCTTTTCCACTTTGTACATATCAGAGAAGGTCTCTATGTAGGATCATGGAGTGCTGGGACTTTATGAGGAAAATGTAAGTATTGGCTCTTCTATGGGAAGACATCCTCTTCATTTCCTCTCATTGCAGAGGTACCCGTGAGGGGGAGCAAGTAATTACAATTCTGGGAGAGATATTTAAGATGTCAGGAATCAGTCAGAAGCCTGGTATTTGAGACAATGAGGGGTTAGAGACCAGCCTGGGTGTCAGAAGTGTAGCAGAATACAAAGAGGGCAAGTGATTGCAGTGTGAATGCTTTCCAGGTATGTATATTCATGTGAAAATAGGGAATGAGTGGGAGAAGCAGTGATTGCAATGTGCCTGCATGTGCGATATGATGTGATAGGAGAAAATTAGAAAGGAGGCTGGGGCTTTCAGCACTATGGGATTGTCAAGACGTGACCTCACTTGTATGGGAATTCTGGTATATAACCAAAGGTAGGGCTGTAGCCTAGTTACTACTCCCTCACCCCTATATGCATACATACCCACACACAGCATATATTAGTATAGTGACAAAAATTAAAATATCAGATTCATTTAGTATGTATCTGGATCATCGGCAACAGAATTTCTCCACTCTTCTTTTTTCATATTATTCAGGGAATTCTGAGCAATCTAATTAATGATCATCACACCAGCAATACTATGGACGTGGTTCTCCCTCCGCCATCATAATGAGTGGGTTGGAAGAAGGGGGAAGCCTTGGGTTACAGTTCCAGGGGTTCCAATAACTCATGATTACACTCTTCACTTCACAAAATCATCCCATGAAAGCAATCATTTAAAACACACAAAACTAATCAACATATCAAAAAAATCTGACAATATGTGTGATATTCCATACTAATGGATTGCCAAACTCTATAAAAGAGAAAGGGGGGGGGTATTTACTCATATCTCTTTTTGGGGGGGTCATGGAAAATAGTTTTACTGTTTCCCCATCCAGTTGTACGATGGAAAATAATAAGTATATCACCATTTTTTTCTTCTAAAGATAGGAGGGGAGCAGATGTGTGATTTCATTGATATAGGAAACTCCTTAATAAGAAAACTACCTCTATCAATGCATATCTTTGCCATGGCTGCAACTTAGAGGCTTAAGGAATTGTACAAAACACTGAGATATTAAGTGATTTACCCAGGTTGACACTGGTAGTAAGTGTCACATACGGGACTTATGTTTCAAGTCCCACATCTTGTCTGTAGGACCAGCTCTCTACCCATTGAACTACTCTGTCACCCATGGAAATGGAAATAAACACTATCTTTGTAAAAATCAGTGTCCCTTATACTTTAGCATATTTTCAACTAGTCACAAACAGGAAGTCAAAACTATCTCCTTCACCCTTTGGGGCAGAAGAGGGGAAATTTGAACCTTTAAAGGGATATAGCATAAGATAGCATCAAGAGTTTGAGACACTATGGAATTGAGAGGGGAAGATTGGTACAAATGTGGTAAGTTTATGGGATGATTTCTCCTATATCTACTGTTATGACAGAGGCAAGCTGAAAAAAGAACCAACCAATTACAATTGAGGTTGGGTTAAAAGTGGACTATGTATTAGGAAGGAGCCAGAGTACCAATGTATATTGTGTTGAAGGATGGGAAAACAGACAGAAATGTGCTGTCTGAGAATGGCCTGACAAAAATATGAAAATGATTTAATAAGGAGTTTGGTCTAGGATGGAATATTTTACAAGTCTCCTAACAGGTGAAAATGAGAGCCAGTGTTCATGATAGGATTTAGCATAAAGATTTTTCTCCTGCATAGGTCTTATAGGGATTATGGGAGCACAGGGTGAGACAGGAGCGGGTTGCATTGTAATCTGATTTCCAGTATCTCCAATGCACATATGAACCTATCTGGCATGGTGAGACTGAAGGGAAGAACAACCACCAGTCAGGATACCATATCCCCCATTCAGAACCCATCAAGGACAACAGGATGTTGAAAAGAGCCACCACCACTGATGGAGATAGGGTTACCCTCTTACTTATACTCTTTACTTTACCTGGAATTGCCCAAAATCTACCCAAGGTGGCCAGGAAAGAAGAAAATACTGTATCCTTACCTGGGCTGCTCAACTATTCACAGGGTTACATGACATGGAAGGACACTAGGCTTTATATTCAGTCTTGCTAATGTGTTGCTATCCTACAGGTGTTACCATCTTCCCTACCACTCCACTGTTCAAACCCCACACATAGTCATCTTAATTAGTTAATTAATAACCCAGGGAATTAGTTAATTAGTAACCCAGGGAATATTTGTGGGCTTTTCCATCCACCCTATTGCAGCATCTGTAGAACTTTTAGGCCTTTCCATCTACTCTATTGCTCAACTTTCTTTTATTTGTTGTTCCCCCAATTGAAGCATGAGCTCCTCAATAACAGGGACTGTCTACCTTTTTTTCTATTTGTATCTCTACTGCTTAGCACAATGCTTGGCACATAGTTAATAAATATTTTATTCATTATTTTATTCATTGATTATTGACAAAAAATGCAACAATGAAAGCTAAAATATCAGATTTTTTTCTAGCATAATTAGTGCTAGTTTCTAGCACACTGATAATTTCTAGAACAAAATTAGTGCATTGACTGGCACATAGTAGATGCCTGATAAATTCTTATTGACTGACAGATTGTTCTATTACAGATGGCTTGATTTTGAACTATCATCTCTAGGTTCTGTACATTTGTATAAACCATTTCACCCACCTGATGCTTTCATTCTCTCCTCATGTTAGTCTATTAATATATTTTTTCTTCCTTTAAATCTTAAGTTTTATGCCACTTCCTCCATCACTTTCCTTAATTTTCCCTAGTTAAAACTATTCATTCCTTCCTCAAATTTTCTAAATCATCTAAATTAGCGGTATTGGTGTTTATCTCTGTATTTACGTTTTCAACAATTCCATTCAACAAAAAATTCACTAAATATCTACTCTATGTCAGGCACTATCCAACGTCCAGATAGAAGTGGAAAAATGTGACAGTCCCTGTTATAAAGCATCTAAAGATCTAGTAAGCTATGCTTCCCATCAATGTATCATATATTTAGAACTGGAAAGGATCTGAAGTCATCTAGTTCAACCGCTTTCTTTTAAGGAGACATGTACGTAAGTAAGTATAAAATTAGATAAAATATGATAGAGGTCAAGGAGAGGACCTGACAAAGTGTCCAAGAAAATTTGAGGAAGGAAGGAATAGTTTTAACTAGGGAAAATTAAGGAAAGTGATGGAGGAAATGACATAAGATCTAAGATTTAAAAGAAGAAAAAAAATTAATAGACTAACATAAGGAGAGAATGAAGTATCAGATGGGGTAAATGGTTTATACAAATGTACAGTAGCTAGAGATGGTAACTCAAAGTCAAGCCATCTATAGTAGAACAGTCTGTCAGTCAATCAATAAGAATCTATCAACTATCTACTATGTGCTAGTCAATGCACTAAACATTAGAGATTAAAAAGGCAAAAACAATCCTTGCCCTCAACAAGTTCACAGTCTAATGGGAGAGATAACGTGCAAACAATTATATACAAATAAACCATATAAAAGATAAACTGGAGATCATCTCAGAGAGAAGATATTAGCATTAAGAGGAATCAGGAAAGGCTTATTTTAGACTATATGATTTTAACTAGATGGAAGCTGGGGAAGCTAGAATATGGAGGTGAGGACACGAGGGGAGAGAGAGAGAGAGAGAGAGAGAGAGAGAGAGAGAGAGAGAGAGAGAGAGAGAGAGAGAGAGAGAGAGAGAGAATTCCAGGTATGGAGAATAGTCAGTGAAATTCCCAGAGTTGGGTGATGGAATTTCTTGTGAAAGAAACAGCAAGGAGGCCAGTGCCAAGGGATGATAGAATAAGTGGGAGCTGAAAAAAAGACTGGAAAGGTAAGCACGGTTGAAACATAGGATGTATAAAGGGGATTGATGTAAAATCAATCTATAAAGGTAGGGTTGAAGACAGGCTGTGGAAAAACTTGAACATCGGTCTAAAGATTTTTTTTTACCTTGTAAGGAATTTGAAGACACTAAAAATGTTAAACAGGAGAATTTCAGGAGCAGACTTTTGAATTGGAAGATGTAGCTTAGCAGCAGTATGCAGGACAACCTGGAGAAGAAAGATAATAAGGGCAAGGAGAACAATTAGAAGGCTATTACAATAAACTTAGACCTCGAACTAAGGTGATGGCCATCTGAATTAAGAGGAAGGAATAGATTTGAATAAATATAGCAAGCTTTGTCAACTGATTAAATGTGAAGAGAAAAAAGAGAAAAGAGTAAAGGATGACTTCAATTTGGGGGACTTTATGATTGGGAAGATGTTCATTTCATCAAAAGAAATAGAACAGTTAGAGAAAGGAATCCACTTAGTAAAATAATATACACAGATAAAGACAGCACAAAGGAGACTAGGTAGGATTGGAACTCTTGTCAACCTTACATCCTGGTCCCTAATCCAGATAGATATATATCTTGAGTCTTTGTCTTGACCAGATGTCAATAACATCTATATACTGGCTCTTCTTGTACTATCATCTCTACTACCCTGCCTTAGTCCTCACTCAAGTTATGGTATTGGCCTTTGGGATATTAAAGCAAATCAAGAGGGGCCACATGGCCATCCCATCCAAACCTGTCTGATGTCCACTTCTCAGCCTAGAGCTTCACTTTAGTTCTGGCATCTTCTTACCTAACTCCTTCTCCTCAGATTCTTACAGAACTTACTGTGTATATCAGCACAGTGTTAATTATCTTTTTGTATACCTGTCACCTATACCTTAAGCTCTGTTGTAAAATGAATTTAGAGGCAGAAGACCTAGGTTTCAATTCTAACTTTGTTACTTACCACCTGTCTGACTTTTGGCAATTGACTTAATTTTTCTGGATTTCAGTTTCATCACCTGTAAAATAAAGGGACTTGAGTAAATGATCTGTAAGATCTCTTTCACTCTAAATTTTATGACCCTATGAATAGCAGAGATAGAAAGAACCTGAGACCATCTATGTTTGCTCACAGTGAAAAAGTGACTTGTCCAAGATCCCAAAGTGAGTTAATAATACAAGAACTGGAGTCAGGTCTGCTAGCTTTCAATCTAATCTTTCCACCAACCCATGCCTTTCACATTTCTTTTTCAGGTTATCCACTTGCTTCCCTTAGGTTATACATTGAACTCACTAGAGACTGGATGTTAGTCTTAACCCCTCTGAAGATGGAACTAATTTTTATTTGTTTGTTTGTTTGTTTTGTTTTACATCCTCTGCTATTTAAAATTCCCCAGGGACCATGAGATTTTCTCTAATCCCTGGATTTCATACAATCACAGAACATTAGAACTAGAAGAGCCTATGTTTCTATAGTGTTTTACCATTTCTTCACAGTAACCATATGACATAGTATAAATTACTGATAAGGAAATTTAGGCTTAGAGAGAGAAAAGAAATTGCTCAAGGTCACATGACCATAACATAGCAAGGTCATGACTCAAACTTGGGGCTTCCAGTCCCAAGATTCCACTCTAATGTAAATTGAAATGGATTGAGATTAATCATTGGAGTCAGGAAAATTTGGGTTCAAATCCTTCTTCTAACACATACACACATTTCTGTGACCCTGGGCTAGCGATTTAATTTCTCAATGCGCTATGTGAACCTTCTGAGATTATAAATCCCAGAGCAGGTATTGATATGCATTGGAAGATGAAGTTTCTAACAAGGAGCTTCCTGCACTGATGAAATCATAGGGGTGTGTATGTGTGTGTGTGTGTTTGTGTGTATAAATACAACATACATATATGTATATGTGTGCACATATATGCATATATGCACATGTGTATGTACATGTATATACACATATACATGCATGTGCATATATGAATATATTGGAAACATATAAAGATGCATGTGCGAATAGATAGATAGAAAGATAGATATTATCCAAAAGTAGCTATTCTGGACACAGCAGTTTAAGAAAAATATTGCAAATAGGAGAAAATCATTCCAGAGGAAAGCAAACAGGATGGTGAAGGACCTTGAACTCATGTCACTTGAGGGTAAATTGAAGAAACAAAGTAATATTTGGTCTAGAAAAAAAAGAAGATTGGGAGTAGAGGAAAGGTGGAGCCATGATGACCATTTTCAAGTATTCAAAGTATTCATTTGGAAGATGGATCATACATGTTTTGTTTGATCACAAAGAGTAGAACCAGGAACACTGGGCAGAAGATGCGGAAAGGTGGGTTTCAGCTTGGAATTGCCTTGGGAGTCTCCTCAGCTGTTATTGCTCTTTCTATTATTTTGTTCTTATTTTGTATATGTTTATGAATGTTTTTTCTCCTTTCACCCCATATGAAAGCTAACTGAAGGCATACCCCAAGCTTGCAAGGGACTATTTAATTTCTGTCTTTAAGTCTCCAGTGAACAGCACTGTGACTGAAATATAGGAGGCATTTCATAAATACTTGGTGATTGGTTGACTGTTTGACTGAGAAGTGGCAGGCTCCCTTTCATTGAAGGTCTTCAGGTTGTGGCTGAATGACTACTTGTCAGGTATGTTGTAATATGGATTCCTTTCTGGTATGGGTTGGACCATATATGGCTCCTGAGGCCTCTTCCTATTCTAAAATTCTGTGAGAGGAAAAAGAGATTTTCAAATGGAGGTCTAGCCTGAACTTATTTAAAGAACTAAAGACCAGTTTGAAATTATAAACATCTTTTGGCCAAAGAAAATTAATATACTTTAGTTAAAGAAAATATATATACTTGGTTCCTTTTTAAAAAGTGCTTGGTCTCTCAGTAGGTGAACTATGCCTTCTACAACTTTTTTCACAATATCAATTTCTTCAACCACTCCCATTATAAAATAGTGCAAGAGCTAGCCCAATCTAGTTCCACTGAGCTTAATTTTTTTAATTAGTTAGGGGCAGCATAATTTCAGAAATTCTAGCATGTGTCCTATTTCAGAATCTTGTGAGCTAAGGCAAATCAAATGTGTCAGTGTCAGAAGAGAATGTTCATTTCCTTTCTGAAATGTGTTTTTGGGGAAGGGAGAAAGCGGGGAAGAGAAAAAGCATGCAGATTTTTAAAAATCATGTTAGGTTCCTTAAATCATTAATCCTCTTTCATTTTATGGAAGAAGTTTTCATTTTGGAACATAAACTTATTGAGAGTATGGATCTCTTTAAAGGTGATATACATCCTGATAGTCGGGGAATAGTGAAAACTGAATGTTCTAGCCACAGGAAGGTAAAAGTCATGGTCAGGTTGGAAGAATCAATTAGAATGGGAATGAGGGTGTGTAAATTTCAGGCCTCAAATGGCCAAATATGAAGACAAGGCTGAATTTAAAACTAGTGCCTGGTTTGTGTGTATTTCACTTCTTGATTGGCAAGACAGCAACAAATGAGGTGTTAAATTGGCTTGAGAAAGTGGTTTTCTTTCTTTTTAAAACAATAAGACGATTATTAAAAATAGAGTCAGAGAAGGATGACTACCAATTTAAGGATTTATATGGGCATTTGAGAAAAGGCAGAAAGGAAAGCTGACGAAATGTATGTGAAGGCAGAATTCTGCAAGGATAGATGCTACTTCTTTGTCTGCATCAGCTGAAACATTTATATTTATAGATATCGCGTGACGATTTCCTGGGCCGGGTGTTCTGGGCCTGATGCAGCCTCCTCTGTGATCCTCTGTGAATCTTCCCCTTGTGTTACATCAGCTGCAGATCTGCTGTTTATAAGGAAACAGCATCTTTGGATTCTTAAAATAAACTTTAAGTGGATGCCTATGGTACCTAGTGAAACTAACACGGGGCCTAATTCAGTTCCTTTCAATTCAACAAGAATTTCTTGAATACCTACTATGTGAAAGACCTTGGGCCTGTTAGAATTTTATATTCAGAAGAAAGTGAAGCTTAAGGGGGAAGAAAAATAATATATTGAAATGGTTTCTCCATCTTTGATTATGCCTATAAAATTTAATCCTGACCATACCAACCAGGTAACATCCTCACCCCGACCATGCTCCAGATATCTCTAATCCTGACTACAGTCACAACTCTTACTATTTGATCTAGGCTATTGAACATTTCCTCAGTGACATGGGAAGCAATTTCAGAATAAGTGTTCTTTTCAAAAAGACAACTAAAGATGTATATGAAAAACCTTCTCATAAGAGGCTCAGCCCTTTGTGGAATATCTACCCTTTCCACAGGAGACAGTGCCAGTTGCCATCAATGGATAATTAGAGAATGGATGAACAGACACACACATACTTATACACAAACATTCTCTCAGCTATTTCCCTATGGTTAGCTAATTGGGAAGAGATGGAAACACACCTACATCAAAGCAACATGACCTTTTCCAAATCCCAGAAACTCACCTGGGCTAACTCTTGATCTGTAAATCATCTAACCTGCCTAAAAGCATAAAAGTTGAGTAGCCTAGTTAAAGTTATAAAATAATAGAAGCTCTTTCTCCATAATTATTTTGGTTATCCCTGTTGACAAGTGCTGCCAGACGGGTGGAAGAACATAGACCACAATCTCCCAGTTGTACCATTTTGTTTTTCCTCCCTGTTGACAAGCATTGCTGTCCATAGTCCTGACCACTTCTCCCACAAATTCTAACAGTAACTGTCTTGCCAACCCTGAATTCTTCATTACGACCCATTCTAACTATGTTCTCAAGAAGGATCATATTCTCTACTATAACCACAACAAAATTCTGACCATAAGTCTCCATAGTGGCTGTATTCCCAATTTTACTTACATTTGTATGGTACTTTAGGGTTTGAAAAGCACTTTAAATATTATCTCATTTAATCCTCACAACAACACCAAGAGGTAAGCACTATTAAAACATTTTATACATGAGAAAACTGAGAGGTTAAATGACTTGTCCAGGATAATAAAGCTAGTGAATATTTGAGGCAGAATATGAAGTCAAGTCTTCTTGAATAATTTAGTACTCTACCCACTATGATGCATACCAGTCACTATAATACCCAATTCTAATCCCATCTTCCACATATCTACTTTTGTCCTCAACCACGACCACACTTCTCCTCAATAAAAGTCTGTCCATACCCTACCATATCCCTATAACCTACTTTGGTTTGGATTTTGGAGAAGGGATAGTAGATAATTAAAGTGAAAAATAAGGTAGTATTGCTCAAGTTTTGCACCTTGCTTAGAAGTAGAGAGCTTAGAAAAGTAAAGCCATCAAAAGAGGATTAAAATATGTCCCCCTGCTCCATCATCAACCACCACAAAAACAAACAAAACAAAAACAATAGTCTCTTTATTAAGCTTATGGGTTTTGAATTAAAAGTAACCTTGGAGGTCATCTAGTCCAACAACTTCATGTTACAGGTGATGGAAGAGAGGCTATGGGATGAAGCGACTTCCTCAAGATCAGACAGGTAGGTAACAAATGGCAGAGCCAGCCCAGCATTCAAATCCAGGTTCCCTGATCCCAAGTAACTTTTTTTTCACGAGCTGCTCAGTTTTATGGGTTAAAATTTCCCCTTCTCCCTTAAATAATTCCCCCTTCTCTGTTGTCTTTACTCTCTATCAAGGAAAGGTAGCAAGAATTTCTGGAAGTCAAACAATAACTTTGTTGAATATTCCATGAAACATCACACCCCTAAATTCAGATGCCCCCAGAAGTAAGAGATTGTAATAGGATCTCAGCATAATAGAATCACAAATCTTCTGAAAACATTTCATAGAGGAAACATTTTCCTGTGAAGGTTAAAAAGAATCCAGTGTCTAAGGTAGATTAAGGTTTTTTTTTTCTTCCTTGTGCCAGATTTGTTTCCACGGGATTTCATCTGCATAATGTAATTTGCCAATTCTGACTATATGATGTGAAGCGGACAGGAACATTCCTGAGATGATGAGTGGCTGAAGGTCAGTTCGGTGTCGTCATTATTTCTCTAGATTTGCAACAATGTCTTACTTTCCCCTCTGTTTCTCAGTTTCAAGGCTTCTGAACCAGTTGTCTCCACCCTGGTCGCACTTCCCTCTGCCCTCTGACTAGTCAGAACCTCTTCAAGGTTCAACTGAACTTTCATTTCCTTTTTGCAACACACCTTAATATTCTAGCCCACCCTGACTGGTCCCTCTCCTGAACAATACCTACTGAATGAACTTTACAATCTTGCACTCGATCAAATTCTGCCTTGACTTATGCTGGAATTTACTTAAGGGTAGCTATTGTCTAGTCACTTAAATTGTCACATTTTCAAAGGGAGGATCATTTTCCTTCCTGATTAACTTGGAGTCAGGAAGAACTATGTTCAAAACTTGCCTCAAATATTTAATGGCTGTGGGACCCTTAGCAAGTTATTTAACTTTTCTGAGACTCAATTTCCTCAGCTGCAAAGTGGGCCTAATAAAATCTTTTACCTCATTAAGTTGTTATGAGGATAAAATAAGATAATGAATGTAATGTATTTTGCAAACCTTTGAAGTGCTACATAAATCTGACTAGCCATCACCATCACAACCATCACCAATAACCACCAGTGCTTTCCCAAGCTAGACATAAAACAAATATTTGTTAATTGAAAGCATATTCTTCAATGACACAAAATGTGTCCTAATGGGTATTAGGGACATCAGGGCCTATCCTAAGGATGAACATTGGGAAAATTCCATAACTTTATGAAAGAATTGAGAGGTAGGATGGTGTCATATTAAGAGCAAAATAAAATAGAGTGCTAGATTTGGAGTCAGGAAAGAAGGAAATATGTATTTATTAAGCACCTATTATGTATCAGGAGCTTTCAAAAATATTATTTCATTTGATCCTTACAACAACCCTGGGAGGTAAGGGCTATTATTATCCTTATGTTACAGTTGAGGAAACTAAAGCAAACAGAAATTAAGTGATTTGTTTAGCATCACATAGTTAGTAATGTTCTGAGGCTAAATTTGATCTTAGGTTTTCCTGACTCCAAGCTCAGCACCCTATCCACTGTGCTACCTAAATCCCCAAATAGCAGCTCTAATAGTTATCTGTGTGTCCATGGGCGAGCCATTTAACTCCTCTGAACTTCCATTTCCTCATTTGCAACATGGAGAAATTAATACTTACATTACTTATATCACCATCTTGCTATGAGGAAAGGAATTTGTAAGCTTGAAATAACTAGAGAAACATGAACTATTGTAAGTCTAATCCTGAGATTATGCCAAGAAATAGGGACAAAGGTAGGAAGCAGGGTCAGGGAGCCAAATAATAACATATCTCTCAGTGTATGGACAGGCAGCAAGGAATAGGGGATAGTGAGCCAGTCTTGGAATCATTAGAAGACTAAGCCCCTTCTCTGGCACATACTAATTATGTATCTGTGGATATGTCCCTCAACTTCTCAATGTCTAAAGAAATAGTTGTCTAAATTGCTGAGCAGGTGCTGATCTGTGGTGGTATGAGGAATATTCTTCACTGGGGATCTATCTCTATTGATGCTATCACAAGTCCAGCATAAAATTGCACACTCACAAGAATGTGCACACACACATCTATGATGGATGGTATAGGAGGAATTATTCCACCATTGCTTCTTTCTGCATCCCTCACCAGCCAGTCCAGATTTCTGTTCAATGGTGTACTCTTTCAGGTTTAAAGCTGAAACAATCTTACTTTGATTTTGTGGCTTTCATGTTCCCAAGTTGTCATGGGGAAGGATATATTATTTTTCATCCCCAAACTGGATGGTAGAATCATCGATTTGAGCTGGAATGGATTTGAGAGAGCATACAGTGCAACCTTCTAATTTTATAGAGTAGGAAAGTAGGCTTCAGTGAGGTTAAAGGGACTTGCCCGTGGTCACACAGCTGGTAAGAACTAGAAGTGGGACTCAATTCCTGGTCCTCCTGAATTCAATTCCAACATTCTATTCACTACACTCTGCTGCCACTCAGTCCACAGCTCTTCTCAAACTCTTATTAACAAAGGATTTATGATTGTGTCTTCTGGGGAATAAATTCATGGGAATAAGATGGAAAACAAAAGATTATAAAATGGAATCCCAATAGTGTAGCAATTTATCTTAGACATACATACATACATACATATATACCCACACCATTCATACATGCATAAATATATGTTTCTGTTATGTGTTTGCTTTCATTTCTTCCTGCATATTCCTGAGTAAGAAATAAAATCATGGTATCTTGGGCTTTCCCCTATCCTTCATTCTCACTGGTAGCAACATGGATTTTGAAGTGAGACAGTAGATATAAATGGGAACCATTAAGGCTCAAGTAAAAGTAATTGATATTTTGCAAAGTCTTTGAAATTAGCAGTCTTCATGCCAAAGGTTCTCTTCTTAACACAAAAGGCCAATTCAGGGACCTCTCACTTATCTAGTTCCTTGTTTCCACCAGGCAGAACCTAGAAACCTCTGTATCTGGCATTTCCCCAAGGAAAGCCCATTCATCCCCTTACAAGCACTCAGACTTGCAAAACTTCAAAACATGGAAGAGTTGTATCTGCACTTTTTAAGGCTAAGACATGACTGAAATCCGAGTGCATCGAAAGAAAGATGAAAACTATTCCTTGCTCCTAATGGATCACCCTCCTGGGTACAGTCCCCATGACTTATGGATGGAGGCCTAGAAAGGGGAAATCTGGATTTTGCTCCTGCACATCAGTATTTAATGTCTTGTTGCTTTGTTGTGAACAATTCCCCTGACTATACTCTTGCACTCCTTTCCAGGCTAATATCATGGGATTTTCTCAATTATTTCACTCTCCTCAGCTATCCTCTTTGCTTCTTGTTATTTGGCTTTGCTATAGCATATAGTAAGAGTTGTTGCTTCTCCAGGTACCAGCCATAGTGTATCGGGACTACTATCTGTTATATAGGGATAACACTAGGGTCAGTCAGAGCTGATATTTTCTACCTTGAGACCTTTAGGAGTATTTAACTTGTTAGTATTTTTGTGTCCTATAGCCTCACGCTCCACACAAAGGGTCTCCAGATAGCTTCAGAAAGATTTCTTTATTGGATCATTCAGTGGGTTTTTGTTTTCTTCCTCTCCATGTTGGCTCTTTCTCCTTTCTACCTCCCACCCTCATCCATAGGTGATATTTTTTTATTTTACTTACACCAGCACCTCCCACTGAGTCTTTTGAGATTCCCCAGGATATGCTGGTAAATATTTCACAATTGGCTTTCCAAAACTTCCTAAATATTACATTTAAACAGCTTTTTTTTTACATTTTTCTCCATCACTTTTTAAAAGTCTAAACAATTAAAAGCATTTTAGTTAGACAAGAAAACAAAAAACCAAGCCCTGAGTTCGCCTTTTTCTGAGGTGTAAATGCTCAGAATAAAAGTTTAACACTTTACTCTTGGAGCTGGCTTCAGCAAAGTGCTTTCTCTAGAGCAAATGTCACTATTATTTTCTTCTTCCATCTTCTTCAGGGATAACTACTTCTTAAGGATACCCAAAAGGTAGTGGGAAGGTAAAGATCTCATTATAGATGCCTGTAACTCAGAGAGAGAAGAGTCATGCTTACATATGTAAAAATTAAGCATCTTCCTACTTTGGGGAAGGGGATCATCTTAGAGTCTGTGACACCAAAGTTAAACTGATTGGGTTTGCCTTGCTGGAAATCCTGGGCTGTGGACCTTGGGAAACTCACTTTCCTTATTGTATCAAGGATAATTTAGAGGAATTTAGACTGCTAAAGGAATTTAGGAAAAAAAAATTAACCCATTAGTATAGGCTTTTGGTTCTTCATAAGTGTTCATTTCTCATTAGGTAGTGGAATTAATGAAATCAAAGTTGGCTCCTTTGGCAACTTGATTCAACCAGTTAGGAAATGCAGACTGTCATCAAAGCATAGCCAAAACATGAACAAAAGTTGGTCCATCCAGACCTTGGGCTTCCTCCCCAATGCCTAGTTCAGTGGTGGCCACACAATAGAGACATTTGGTGAGACATATTCCAAGAAGAAGAAACCCTTTGTTTAGAGTCAGAAACATGGATTCAAGTCCTCATTCTAATGGTCATATGTCCTTAGACTCAAGATTACTTTTGGCTTATTATGAAGAAATTAAGATCCAGAAAAGAGAAGTGATTTGCCCAAAGA
The DNA here is from genome assembly GCF_003287225.1 of Phascolarctos cinereus. Classification (NCBI taxonomy): domain Eukaryota; kingdom Metazoa; phylum Chordata; class Mammalia; order Diprotodontia; family Phascolarctidae; genus Phascolarctos; species Phascolarctos cinereus. The sequence continues at coordinate 306,055,601 of NW_027555625.1, read as the reverse complement.
CACATAGTAAGTTAACAGTAAGACTGGAAGTAGAAACTGAGTCTCCTGATTCCAAGGATAATACATAAAGCTGCCAAATAGTACTGGGATTCTCAATGGTTTTTTTTTTTCTCCTGTATGTGCTTCCCAAATTAATAACATGGCAGGAGCTTGAAGATTTGACAGAGTAAGAAGGGTATAACAGAAAGAACTGTGAAATGAGAGTCAGAAGACAAGTTCAAATCCCAGCACTGTCACTCACCAGCTGTGTAACTCTAGACAAGTCACTTCACCTTTGATCAGAAAAGTGAAAAAAAAAAAAACTAAACTAGATTACCTCTAAGGTGTTTTCTAAATTTAAAAGCATGTAAGTCCCTAAAACTGTCATGGATGTGTCTTTCTTGAGCTCATTCTTCAGCACAGCTTATAACAATCTTTGAAATTGGCCCTTCTACCCTTATTTGGACCATCAGGTGTAAAGAAACATATTAGTTATTGGTATAATGAATTCAGTAATTTGCTGCCCATGAAATGCATTGGACAATATTATGGTGCCATCTGTTCCCAAATAGGACCTTAATGGCTAAGAGATATGTCTAAACATCTACTGTGAGCTTTAAAAAGCTACTACCATCTCCCCACACACCCACTAATCTACCAGCTATGGAGACTTCCTTTGCAGGATTGTGGAGACCTTTGAGGTGTGGTAGAGAGAGGAGACAGCCTGAAATAGTGGGATCACTTGATCTACGTTCAAGACCTCCCCTTGCCACCAACTTGCAGTTTTACTTCCCTTCTCTAAGTCTCAGTTTCACAGAATTTGACTTTACAAGCTAGAAGAGACCCTAGAGGCCAACCACTTCGTTTTTATAGACAAGAAAGCTGAGAGCTGGAGAGGTTAAATCACTTGCCTAAGGTCACACAAGTAGTAAAAGTGACAGAGGTGGGATTTGAATCCAAATCTAGTGTTCTTTGAAAAGACTGGCATACATCATGTTTAATGGCCTTTCTACTTCTAATATGTCCTAGTATTCTAAGATCCCTTCCAGAACTAATATTATATATTCTGAAGTCTCCTACAATTCAAAGATTCTGTATTCTAATGAGAAGCATGGTGTAGTGGAAAGGGCATTGGTCATGGAGTCAGAAGAGACTAGATTTAAATCCTACCTCTGGCATTTTACATCTTCCCTCTGTAACTACCTTCTATTTAACTTCTTTGTATTTACTTACGTTAATGACTTTGCATTTATTCTGTATGCATTTTTCTGTCATTTTTTGTCTTCACAATTAGAATATAAACTCCTTGTGATTAGAGATTGTTTCATTATTTCATTCTTTATACTTGTATTCCCTGTGCTTAATATAGTGCCTGGCACAAAGTAGGTGTTTAATAAATACTTAGTGATTACATGATCAATTATGCTTGAATCATCTCATCTCTTTGAGTCTCACTTCCCTCCTCTGTGAAGTGGGGATAATAATGTTTTGTGAGTTATTACAGGGATAAAAGGTATATAAAGTGTTTTGTAATCCTTAAAACACTTATTATACATATTAGCTCTTGCTATAAAGCCAGAATTGTAACATTCTATGCTCTACCTTCTAACATTCTATGGTCCAAGGTCCCTTCCCTTCTAACTCTAGCATTCTGTGAGCCTAATTCTATGCTTTGAGCTATAAAGATCTATCCTTGTTTCTCAATGTGCTACACACATCAACTGACCCTGGATAACTTGGTTCTTCATCACAAAATGCCAGATAAATGTCATCATATGCCTGATAATATGCCCCTTATCTGCAACACTCTTAAATGGGGACACTTGCATACAATTCAGGGAATCAAGACACAAGAGTTATGGGAAGGTTGAATGGGTGCCTTGTTCTCTGTTCATTCATTCATTCATTCATTTATATATCATCTATCTACTTATTTACCTATCTATCCTGAAGAATTCTTAGCCACTGCTACAAACTACTGTATGTTCTGCTATTGGAACTGTTAACTGGTGGCCAATGATTGAAATGTTGTAATTTCCATTTTGCTGGAATGTCTCACTTATTGCCCCCTCACCCATGACTAAAATTTCTTCATGTAGCCAAGCTCTGAAATACACATCACTGTTGCCAGAACTCTAGGTCCCATTTCCTTTCCAGGATACATTAAGACAATGACAGGGAAGCAGATATACGTCAGCCCATTAGTAGATTCCATCCCTTTCAGTGGCCTTGCTGTCTTCTTTAAGAGCTGCTCCCATATTGTACATGGCTTTAGTTAGTCAACAGTTAATACAGACGTAATGTAGTGAAGTAGAAAGAGTAAAATTTTGAGATCTATTCCTAAATTATGTTGTTGCTTGCCTTCTCTGAAACCTCAGGCTCTTCTTCTCTGAAATAAGGGACTTGGGCAAGGTAACCACTAAGTTCCCTTTCAGCTCTGACCTTCTTACTAATGATACCTCTAGGGGCAGGTAGGTGGTACAGTGAATAGAGCTCTGGCCTTGGAGTCAGGAGGTCCCGAGTTCAAATCCATCCTCAGACATTTACTAGCTGTGTGACCTTGGACAAGTCACTTAACCCTGATTGCCTCACCAAAGAGAGAGAGTAATGTTATCTCTAGGCTTTTATGTTTTAGGTCTAGAACTGACCATGAAGATCATCTATTTTAGAAATGAGGAAACTGAGGAACAAAGAAGTTAAATGCTAAATGTAAATTTGCCCAAGGCTACACAACTAGACAACAGTAGAAGGAAGATTCAAACCCAGTTCTTGTGATTCTAAAACCAATGCAACTTCCATTAAACTCTTTTCATGTGATTGATACTGTGCTAAGAAGTGAAAGACATACAATGTCATTTAAGATGAGTAGAGTACCAACAAGAAAGTCATTTCTCTTCTCTGGGGCTCAATTTCTCCAGATTGAAATAAGGACTTGACAACTATGTAAGTTCTTTTCATCACTAAAATGTTATTATGCCCCTAAGCTGAGGTAGTTCAGTGACTCAGTGGATAGAGCCTGGAGTCAGAAAGACCTGATTTCAAATCTGGCCTCATACACTTACTAGTTGAATGATCCTGAGCAACTCACTCTACCCTCTTTGCCTCAGTTGTCTCATCTATAAAATGAGCTGGAGAAGGAAATGACAAACTATTCTCGTATCTTTGCCAAGAAAACCTTACGGACAATATGATCCAAAGGGTCATGAAGAGTCAGACATGACTGAACAACAACATTCCCCTAAGCTATATACTTTCCTCAAGGAGGTACCAGTCTAGTTGGGGAGATTAAGGCTCCCACATGGAAATGTAACTACCATATGCTATCATTAAGGGCACATTGAGTATTGCAGTGTTAGAGAATTTCTGAGGAAAGAGAGACTAATGTTGGGTCAGGTGTTTAAGAAAGACTTTATAGAGAAGGAAAAAGGATGTACTACTTCACTCAATGTAAAGACTGGGATTCAGAGAGGCAAAGGAAAAGGAATGGGGAATGGCAAGAGGAAGGGAGACTTTCCAAGTAGAGAGATTAACATGAGAAAAGGCAAAGAATGGTAAAGGCAAGAAGTATTATGTTGGGAAGCAAGAAGAGCTCAGTTTGATTAGAGGAAAGGTGATCTCTACCTGCCAGGGTGCCATGACTTAAAGGCGAGAGGCCATAGACAAGGACACAGCTATCACTGACTTTGTGACACATGGTCATCACCATACAGTCCTTTGATGCATTCTGTGCCTAAGTCTGACAAATAGAAGTAGAGCGCAGTGAATGATATTTTCTTCAAAAAACGTACATCACATACTGGAACACAAACAGAGATATACAAGGAAAATTACTCAGCTAATCAGACTTTCCAGAGCTCCACTGCTCTGCCAAACAAAGACTCTCTCTCTCTCTCTCTCTCTCTCTCTCTCTCTCTCTCTCTCTCTCTCTCTCTCTCTCTCCATATATGTATATATATATAATATATATATGTGTGTGTGTATATAGATATATATACATATATACATATGTACTCATATATATATATATATACATATATACACATATATACACATATATACATATATACACATATATACATATATACATATATATATATATATATATATGTATGTATGTATTTGTCTGCTGCCCTTTGTTGTTGTTTAATCATTTTTCAGTCATGCCAACTTTTGTTACCCCTTTTGGAGTTTTCTTGGCAAAGATACTGGAGCAGTTTGCCATTCCCTGCTCCAGGTCATTTTACAGATGAGGAAACTAAGGCACAAAGGGTTAAGTGACTTGCCCAGAGTCACATAGCTAGTAAGTGTCTGAGGACAGATTTGAACACAGGTCTTCCTGTTTCCAGGCCTGGTGCTCTATCCACTGTCCCATCTAGCTGTCTACTGCTTTTTAAGTGGGAAAAATGCTGCTGTTAGGCTTTTTGTCAACAGCTTCTATCTTCCTAATGCACAGATCAACTGCCCTTTCTTCCTGATCACAGCAACAAAACAGTGAGTGACACCTAAGGAGTGCCAGTTGTTAAACTTGACTCATGACCCAAACTGAGGCTGCAAAAGCCTTTAGAAGTGACTTTGGGGTTCCTCATATAAAAGCAGGCTCCTACATGTCTTGGACAAACAGTGAGAGATTGGGGGTGAAGAGTGAGCCGAAGGTGTTTAAGAAAAAAAATCAAGCTGAGGGAAGTGTTTTGGGATGATCTGTGTAAATCTATTCAACATATAGTTAAAGGAAAGACACTGTGATAGGCAAGGGAGGAGATATAAAGGTTAGATGAAGATGAACCCTGTGTTTACAGTCTAGTAGGGAAATAATATATACACAGAGATAACTACAACACAAATGTATTAACATGATAAACATATTAAAGAGGTACAGAAATGTGCTATGTGTGGTCCATTGGTCCATTATTGACAGAATAGATCAGAGAAAGTGCCTATGTGTATGGGGAGGGTGGGGGAGGGAAGGTACATATAAAGTATGGACTGAGAGCTTGGAGGCAGAATTACCACTTGGGAGACTTTTATGGTCACCTGAGCAATACTGTGATGAAATTCTGGACTAGGGTGGTGACAGTGGGAATTAAAAGCCATAATTTAACCTGAGAAATAACAGGAAGGAATAATTCATCCTATTAGTTGACTGGGTGGCTGGGGGCAGAGTGGGGAGGGGGTAAGAAGCAGGGATTATGGGAAAAGCAGTGGACAGTATCCATTACTACATCACTTCCTAAGCATGTTGGCTTAGGCTAGTCACTTTCCTCTCCCTGAGCCTCAGTTTCTTTATCTATTAAATAAGAATAATAATAGGTGCCCTATCTACCCTACAAGGCTATATTGAGGAAAGTATATAATGTGAATTGTTATTATGAAGGAGAAACTGGACTCTAGACTTATAGGCTCCTAGATCTAAAGTTGGAAGTTTCCTTAGAGGTCATCTTGTCTGACCCCTCATTTTACAGATGAGGAAACTGAGGCCAAAGAGGGCTGACTTCTTTAAGGTCACACAAGTAGTAAGCATTAGAGATAAGCTTTGAACCCAAGTTCTGTGACATTTAGGGGGCTTCTAAAATGGATGCCAAGAATGACTGGCCCCAGTTCCTGGCTGCGGTCCAATCTAAGAGAGTTAAAATCCTTGCAAGGAGGGAGCAAACATCATTGCTCTCTGCACACTGTGAGGGCCTGGTGCCAATTCAATTTTGAGGCAGCCCACCTCCATCAGAATGAAAAATCTTTTCTTAACACTCTTATTAAACCCTAATCTTAATCTTATTCATCATTATTAAGTTTAAAAATTGTCCAGAATATTTAAATAAGGCCAAATGAAAAAGACTGGAGAAAAGATTTAAAGGAACAGTTTGAATTCTCTTTAAGGAACCTACCAAAGAATCTCTTGAGATGCAGCTGCTGACAATGACCAAACCTTCTAGAACAAAAGCTTTTCAGAAGTTCTTGGGGTGGAGATGATTGTCCCCAGACTGGTTACCACCAGTCCGAGGAATATTGGTCTTCCTTTCAAAGGTTTCTTGGAAATGTGTGACAAAGAAAAAGAGATATTAAGAGGTGTTGGGGACTCAAATGCAGCCGACTATTGGAAAGAATATTGAAATGAGAACTGTTGACCCTTAGTGATCTGGATCTATGTGTGCAAACTCTTCTCAGCCCCTTTTCTTCCTTTCTCATCACTCTTAAGAGTGGCTAGAACTCAGACCTGTGACTTTTGGGATAGTACCACATTGTCTTTTTGATCTGTTGTCTGATTTTTATTTGTATTTATTTGTTTGTTTTGTAGAGGGCAATCACTTGCTCTCATAACCCACCAGGAATATTATTAACACTCTCATAAGACTCCTTTTCTTCCTCCCCTTTTAGTCAGTTTCTTTACCTGTTTCTAGGAGAAAGGTGGGAGATGATGAACAGTCTCCAAGTAACTTAGTCCATCCCTCCCCCACACCTTTCCTGGTTGTTTGCCCCCAGGCAGTATGGGCAAGTGAAAAGAGGTGTCCTCTTTTGAGACAGGAGATCTGAGGTCTGGTCCTATCTCTAGAACTCAGCAGCAATGTGACCTTAAATAAGTTACTTCCCCTCTCTGAGCCTCAGTTTCTCCCTTGACAAAGAGGGCTGTAGTAATACTTAAATTGATTATCTTACAAAGTGGTCATGAGAAAGACACTTTATGATATCAAAGTCTTGTGGAACTGCAAGCTATTATTATTGGGGATTTCAGTGCTGAGGGTGCTGAGGGGGAGGAGGAAATAGAACAGGAAGAGAAAACCAACAATTCCGGGGGATAATCTCTTAATTTGAGAAACCATTCTCTTGCATACTTTTGCCACCTCCTTTTAACTCACTCATGAGGAACTTTTACCCAGACATGTTCTGGATCCTGAAATGTTAAAACAATCCATTTAACCTTTACACTGGCTAATGCATACATTAGATGGTGAACCTATATGCCATCATAAAAATGTGGGGAATTGAAAACCGCTGACATAAAATCAAACAGCTCAACCATAAAAGGTGGTGCTTTTATGTGATTATCTTGCCAATATCTTCATGTTGCTAAGCTAAATCAAACTACAATTTCCCCCACATGCATTGCATTTAATGTAACCCATTAATGGTCGTGATTCCTTATAGATCTTCTTGTAATGGAAACATGGCCTCCTGTGCCCTGGCAGAGTGGAAAGAGGCCACTGAATAGCCATTTATCACATGGCCTTGACCTTTTAAAGCCCAATTTTGCTTTGAACATGAAAACATGGCATTCAAGGCTTTCTACCACGTGGTCCGAACCTACCTCTTCAGCCTTATTATTTCTCCCTTTCCCCTCATGGGAACTTCTCATATTATTATGGTATTTTAGAAGTGGAAAGGATCTCAGGCCATATAATTTAGAAAACAGAGCATTTATTGTTGTGACATAGAAGATAAAATGTTAAATCAGAGAGATGTTAAAAGATAGAAAATTATCAGATCTGGAAAGGATCTCCGAGACCATCTAGTCCATACCTTTCATTATAGAAAAAAAAGCTGAGAACCCAAAAAAAAGAAAGAACCTTTACAATAGCCACACATTTGGTTAATATCAGAGACAATTCAGCATCTTGAATCATGAAGTTTTCACTTTAGAGTGTCTAAGTTGAGAATGAAATGTTTCTGGGGAAAAAATAATTGTCTCATAATTGACTAATCCCATATCGGTTATGGTTATGCTGACTTTCACCAATACTACAGTATTCTCCTCCTAATCAATTTGTAGTTCATTGTAGGGTGAAGGCTGAGGGTAGAAAATAATCCACTTCAAAATCTTTTGATTGCAAAGTGTTTCAAGAGGGGAAACATGGGTGACAGAATCTAATAAACCCCAGTGGAACAGTCTGTATGCTCAAGGTAGCTTCTATCTCAAATTCACTAATGATTGTTGCCAAACTGGTACAGATATTTCTTAGAGGCTTTCATGCATCTTCAACTCTCAAGATGTCAAATAGTTGGTCCTGAAGTCTATCTTAAGATCCTCTACCTACCAAAATTCCTTACTTTTTGGGAGAAGGACACAGGACTGGGAGGAAAAAAAAAGTGGGTTTCCCTGTGAATTAGAGATGGGACCATCTGTATGTAGCAAATCTGCCTCCTAATTCCATTCACTTATAACTTCTCAGTGTTTGTATAGGACTTTGTGATTACCAAGCATTTTGTAAATATCTCTCATCCGACTCTCACAAAAGGCCTATGGCATAAGCAGTACTCTATTAATATAGCCTTTTCCTAGATGAGAAAGAAAAGAAAAACTCAGGGAGTACAAGTAATTTTCCTAAAGTCACACAGCAGAAAATTCAGGATTCAAATCCAGGTCTCCTAATGCCAACACAGTACTTTTTCCATTACACAATTCTGCTTGGCTACAGCTATTGCACCCTGATCATTCCTTTCTCTTTATCAGGGATATACTGTCTTCCCTTCTCCTCTCCTCTGTTTTCCTCCCCCCTTCTCCTTCCCTCCCCTCTTTTTTCCTGCCCATCTTCTCTTGCTCTTCTCTTTTTCACTTTTCTCACCCGCCCCAAACCTTTCTGGGCCTCATTTCCTCTCCTTGCAAAATAAAGAGGGAGACAGTGTGGGTGGGATATTGTGCTGGGCTAGTTTGAGTCTTTGGGCAAACCACTTAACTTTTCAAGTCCTCAGCTTTCTCCCCTGTAAAATGAAGTAATTTGACTTGATGTCCATTAAAACATTGTCCAACTATAGATCTATGATTCCATAATGATGTTTAAGATTCCTTTTAGCTCTTTATCTCATGCTCTTATAGAAGTTTACTCCTGGGCAAGGCTTTGATATCAATTAGCCTTGAGAGCTCTGTTTCCGTTATAAGGAAGCCTATAACAGTCAGTCCCTATGCTATTCCTACCTAAAGGCACTTTTACTTTATGTCTCTTCTGTCACTTTGAAATAGAAAAATGGGAAAGATGTTTGATGCCTCAATGGGTATTGTGGGAATTCAAAAATGCCTTCCCTGAGTCAAACATAGGAGGCAACAATCCACTTATGTATAGGGCCTCCACCAATAGTAGAGAAATAGAGGCAATGTTAGCAAGAGACTTTTAAAAAATTAAAACTCAAGGAGAAAGAAAGCAACATTGAAGAGACAAAAGTAAATATTAGCTAGGATTTCAGCCCTAAAATTTAAATTAAGAAATTAGACAGGGGAAAAATTAAATGTCCTCATTGTTCCTCCCATTAAACTTAGAAAAAGGAAAACTGCATCCCTCACACTGCAAACAATTCAAAGTAAATGTATTTTTGGCACAAATGGCTCTGTCCTAAGATTCTTGATTATAATTATAATAATGGGTTTCTGAAAGCCTGCAAGTGGTTCTGGGAATGATAATAAGGATGAGACAAGACATGTTGTTTATGTGGTGAGTGTTTGTTGAATATTAAGTGAAGTTGGGAAGAAAAGCTCTGGTAATACTTGGGATAAACTCCAAAATATACAATTACATGCAACTGGCCTAGAATATCCTTCCCCACCACCACCATCTTCCTCCCCTCAATCAGCTCCATTCCTACAATCAGAAGCAGGGGTATAACCAGGGGAAAAAATGCCAGCATTAGAATCCTTTTGTGGGTTTTTTGGAGGTAGTTTATGCACCATCATGACATAAATGAAAGAAGACTGAACTAGAGGAGCATGCTATAGAGCAAAGCCCTAAGATCTGAAGACAAAAGTCCTGTGTTCAAGTTATTGCTCTATCCTGTGATAATGGACAAGTCAGAGGCAGTGTTGCATAGTGAAAAGAGCACTAGAGTCAGAAGAGGTTAACCTTGTGATCCTAGGACCTATGTTTGAGTCCCAGCCACTTGCTAATCATGTAATGATGAGAAATCCATTTTCCCCCTTCTAAGCTTCAGTTTTTTCTTCTTTAAAATGAGAGTGTTGAACTAGGTCATCTCTATGTTTCTTTCCAACTCGTGTACCCTTAGAAAAGTAATTTCTCTTCTCTGAACCTCAGTCTCTGTGTCTGTAAAATAAAGGCTTTAGATAAAATAGTCTAATCCAAAAGTAATTTCCAAATCTGGATATGATGTGCTATAGTCTGATATTTTGTTTCCTAAGGTCCCATCTAACATCCCATGTTTCGTCTCTCAATTCAATTTAATCCAACAGCATTTATTTAACCCCGTCTATATCCAAAACACTGTGTATAAAAAGACACATTCCATGCCTTAAAGAGTCTTTTAGCTCCAATATTCTAGGTTACATTCAGTAGAAAGGAAGTTTGATGAAAGCAGATACTCTTCATCTTTATTTTTGTATCCTCAATAACTAGAACATATATTGTCACTTAATGTTTGTTGAATTGAATTGACTATCCCATGTTCCAACCTTCTATATTCCAAGTCCCCACTTTGTTGTGAAGGAAATTTTTTGTTGATTTTTTCAGATATTTCTTTTTATTTTTCCTTCTCATAATTCTGTTATAATAACTTAGATCCAATGTATTTCTCTCAATACCACATTGTCTTTGGACACAAATTGACATCTTTCTATGATGTTGTCCTTTCCCAGAGAAAATTGACCCAAAATAATGTGGCCTCTACCAGTCGTCTCAGGAAGATTTTCTACCCATGACTTCCCATCCTTTCCAGTAATGAATTTCTCTTGAATAACTCTACCTTCTAATGCATGACTTCCCATTCTTTCCAGTAATCAATTTTTCTTGAATAACTCTACCTTTCTACCCATGTTAGGCCCTCCTACTTATAATCACACACGGCTACCACTGGACTCTCCAAACAAAACTTGTGTGACCTTGGGGATAGTCCTTATTCTCTGATCTGCAGCATATTCAATGTGGGTATCAATAAAAGAAGACAGGCTAAGGGCAACTGTGAATTTCCTACCACATTGGGATACTGTGGGGATTAATAAAATAAAGTCTTTTCAATCCTTCAAGTCACTGGAGAAAAATGAAGTATAGATATAAGATAAAACCTATTTACCATAAGCTCATGATCTTTTAGTTACATACCCTACTGAGTCACTCTGAAAATAGCTATCAATTGCTGGCATTTATACCTTTTCTATTTAATTCCATTTCACAAGCATTTATTGAGTAATATCTTCTATGTTGTCAAAGAATCACAGAATACTAAGCCTGGAAGAAACCTTAGAACATTTAATACTAGAATTGCAATGGGCCTGAAGACCAAGGAGAGGGAAAATGACTTGTCTAAAGACACAGGAAGAGTTAGAGACAGGATGCCTATATGGCTAGCATTATGTAGGGTGATACAGGACAGAAACATAACTGGGGCTGTGCAATTTGGGATTTTAGCATGGCAAAATTTGGAGGATATAGAAAGGACTCACAGTCCATCAACAGGTGGAAACAACTGAGATTCACAACAGTTGGTAAGAATAATTAACCCCAATGGTCACATTCCTAGGAGAGCTATTTTCTAGCCTCAGAGTCAGGATAACCTGGTACAAGATACTGATATCAGTGAAGGGTAGGATTTTGCTGGGTGAGCAAAAAAAAAAAAAGACATTTAATATGGAGAGAACAGCATGAACAGGGGTGCAGAGAATGTGCTGTATCTTCTGAACACTGAGAAGACCAGTCTATTTTAGGACAGGTGTGACAAGTTAGGAAAGAGTTTAAGATCAGGTTGTGCAGATAAGGTATGGTCAATAAGCAGAGGGTCTGAAAGATGTGGGAGCATTTGTAATTAGTATGATAAACAAATGATTCATTCACAATTCATAGGCTTTGAAGTTAGAAGCAACCTTAAAGGCCATCTAGTCCAACCTCTAATTTTACAAATGATGGAACTGAGGTCCAGAGAGAAGTGTTTTGCCTAAGTAAGAGAACCAGAATTTTTTTCCAAGGTCTCTTACTCTAAATCTACTCTTTCTTCTACAATAGACTTCCTCTGTGAGGTCTAATCCTACTCTAAACATCTATGATTCTTTATTGCTTCTCTTCCTTCTTCTACTCCACAGTTACCAGAGGAATAAAATGGTACAGTGGAGGAAAGAGAGCTCTAAATTCAACAATGATCTCCTACTTGTTAAATTCAATATCCTTGTAAAAGTCTTCAACCTCCTTGACCTCTCTGCAGCTTTTGATATGATTGACCACACCCTATGATGACATACTTTCTCCTCTTGTTTTGAATAAACAACACACCTTCATTATCATCCTCATTTCTTACTAAACCCTTCTTCATTGTCTCTTTTGATGTCTCACTGTGCTTTTCCTAACATTTTAAAGTTTCTTTTTGGATCTGGGCCTCTTCTCTCCCCTCTTTCTACAATCTATCCCTCATGAATCCTACTAAATTCTACAATTTCTAATGTCACTCTTATGGTGGATAATTTATAAATCTGCATGTAGCCTCATACTATATGTCTTTCTCATATACCCTCCTAACCTAATCTCACTTAGTTCCCTATTCATACTCTATATCCCAGCCTAATGTGACATGCTAGCTATTCCCTATACCTGTAATGCTTTCCTTCTGTCTCTTTATCCAATTCAAGTACCACTTCCTTAGTGAGCCTTTTCTAAGGCCCTACTACTTAATTCTTCCCCTTTCATTTAATTTATTATTTTGTTTTATACCTCTCCAATGGTTTGGCCATATGTTACTGTGTGCTATAGCCTAATCTATCTGTGTTGCTGTTTTATTCACTTACTAGGCAAGTGAATGCTCCACGAGGGTAGACAACCAAATCTATTCCCAACTTTGTAACTGCTCTGTGATCTAGTGCCCTGCACAGAATGGGTTGAATAAATGTGTCATATTGAATCTGTAGCTCCATTCCTCAAATATCTACTGAACTCCACATGCACATCTCTAGACACCTTCATGATGTCTACACTTTGGTGACTCACTAGCACTTCAAAAATCGCCTCATCTGAAGCTGAGCTTCTTGTCTTTTCTCCTAACATTGCCCCTTCTCCTGACTTCTCTGTTTCTCTCAGGAACACCAGCATTCACCTTGTCACATATTTAAAACCTTGCAGTTATGTTTGACTTGTCTCTTTCTCTGCCCTCTCAGATTATTAAGTTCTGCAGATCCTCCTTTCATAAAGAGATATCTCTGATATCCTCCATTCCGACATCACAGACACCACTCTTGTATAAGCCTTCATTTCAAATGGCTGGAATTATTGCAGCATCTTCCTTAACAAGTCTTCTTGCTTCTACTCTCTGGCTTCTCCAGCTCACTCTTCATTCTGTTTCCAGAAATTAGACATAGGGAACAGCTAATATGTTGTCGGATTAGGTTGGGGTATATACAGGTAACTATTAGGAGGTAAGGCTGGCAGGGTATATGGGACAGCTAGGTGGTGCAGTAGATAGAATGCCAACCTTGGAGTCAGGAAGACCTGTGTTCAAAACTGGACTTAGACACTTACTAGCTGTGTGACCGTGGGCGCGTCACTTAATCCTGTTTGTCTCAGTTTCCTCATCTGTAAAATGAGCTGGAGAAGAAAATGGCAAACGACTCTAGTATCTTTGCCAAGAAAACCCCAAGTAGGGTCACAAAGAGTCCCATACTAACTGAAAAAAAAATAAAGGGAGTGTATATGAGAAAGAAATATAGTATAAGTCTACATCTTTCTGATACAAAAATCTGGTCAGGCCACTCCTGCTAAAGTTATCTCCAGGAGCCCTTATTGAATAATGATTAAATATCCTCATTCTCATTTTACATAGGAGGAAAGAGATTCAGAAAAGTTAAGGGACTTGATCAGGTCTCAGAGACAGTAATTTTCAGACTAAGAGCTGGAACCCTATCTTGGCATTTTTTCCCCTGTACCAAGCTCACCTATGAACCTGATACATCATTCTCTCTCTAATGCATTTATCATGTAACAGTGTGTAGTGCAGTTATCTCTGTCTGTGGCTTATCCCCCTACTAGGCTCTGAGCTCCTGAGGGCAGTCAGGCTTATGTTCTATCTACATTTTGTATCTCACCAGCACACCCTAGGCCTTAGTAAATATCTGCTGAATGAGCAAAAGAATGAATAATAGAAAATAGAATCTAAGGACATAGGAAAGGTAGAGAGAGCTACTTACACACCAAAGAGAAAGAGATCATTTCTGGGTAGGGGAAGGTGTGGGTTTAGGAAGGTTTCAAGGAGGGAATGACCTTGGGACTTGTCTCTTAAGGCTTAAGGAGCATCAACAGTGCAGAAGAGAGAAAAGAAGATGACTCATTTAGACTTGGAAGGGACCACAGAGGACGTCTAATTCAACCCCTTCATTTTAGAGGTGAGGAAATTGAAGCCCAGAGAGGATAATTGATTTGCAGTTTCACTGAACTTGCATGTGTCTGAGGTGGGAATATGAACCCAGGTCTTTCTTGACTCCAGGTCCAGGACTCTACCCACCACACCAAGATGCCTCTCTGAGGGCCTATGGCCCTGTGAGGTGAAGTGATTTGCTCAAGGGAACAGAGGTAATAAGTGAAAGAGCCAGGATTTGGACCCAGGTTCTCTGAATCAAAATCTAGTGATCTTTTCACTCTTTCCACTACACCTCTCCAGGGATAAGAACAGTGTGAACAGAGGCTATAAGGAAGAAGATGGAGAAATATGGGAGAGATCCTAGTGTCACTGAGGGCAGGCACACTGTGATAAGCTCAAGTCCAGAGCTGAGTGACCAAAGGCTGTTCAAATCCAGAGAGACTGTTCAAATCCAGGAGCTGTTCAAATTTGTCTCCTTAGCAAGTGAGGAGGCTGCCTCGGGCCTAGCTGCCACTGCCTGGTTTCCCAGCTGCTGCAGACTGAATGTTGATCAGTGTTCCCCTCCTTTGTTAACACAATTGCCTTCACCTTTACATAAATCAGATTTACAGAACACAGTTTGTCTCTGAAGCCTTGGGACACCTCGAGGCCTCTCAGTTCAATGAAGCTCGTTATGGAAATCAACTAAATGCTGAGCTGAGAGATAAGTGAGAACTGTTTACCAACCCCTTCCACCAGAGAGATCCAGGAAGAGCTAATGGGCGTTCATTTTCCCTGCCTCAGTCATTCAACCCTCTTTATCTGCTCCTGTGACTAATCTATAGGGAGGGATGTTCAGGTTTACATAAAAGATCTCTCCAAGGAACTTGGGTCTCTGGGAGGGAGAGAAGGAGGCTAGATAGGAGAAAGGGAGAAAGATAGAAAGCTGGAAAGGAACTTAGAGATTATCTAGTCCAATGACCTCATTTTACATAAAAGGAAACTGAGGCCCAGAGAAGATAAGGAAGTGCTTCCCTATTGCCTACTGCCATCCTAAAAGTCTATGGATTTGGATGGGGGGGAAATGTAATCTTTATTTTCATTAACCTTAAATTGAAAGTTAACATTTTTTTTCAGCTATTTAAAATCATTATTCTCAGTAGTGGTCTGTGGGCTTCTCCAAAGTGTCAAAGGGGCTGATAACCTTAAAAAGGTTAAGAATTCCTATTCCAGATTCTAACATTCTGCCTTCTAAGGTTCCTTTCTTACTCTAACTTATAGTCAACAATCAATTAACAAGTATTTACTAAAGATTTGCTGTGTGTCAGGTCATGGTTTAAGATCCCTCCTAGCTCTAACCATCTGAATTCTATATTCTAATATTATATGTTCTGATTCTATATTATAATATTATATATAAGGTGCCTTCTACCTCTGCTTTTCAGTATTCTGTGTTCTTGGATTATTAGAGCCTTAGCATTCTAAGTGTTATGTCCAAAATCATCAGCTCCAAGAATTCCAATCTCTGCAACAACCTTGGAATTTTCTGAGATTTCTCATCTCCTCTTCTGACTAGCCCAAACTTGACCAAGGAGGTAGTACAACACTGATGTTGGACAGCAGTCTATCCATCTCTGGAGTTGGTGCAGATTCAAGAAACTCGGTTGTGTCAATATATAGATAATCAGAACCTAGAACTCATGCATTAATGATAGTAATATTTCACTTTTCTAGAGTGCTTTGAGGTTTACAAAGCACTTTTCACAAAACAAATTTCCACGGTCAAGAAAGCTGAGGTTTAGTCAGGTTAAGTGACTTGTCTATTCAGTAGTTTTTATGACTCCATTTGTGATTTTCTTGGCCAAGATACTGGAGTGGTTTGGCATTTCCTTCTCCAGCTCATTTTATATATGAAGAAACTGAGGCAAACAAGGTTAAGTGACTTGCCCATAGTCACCCAGCTAGTAAGTGTCCAAGGCTAGATTTGAACTCAGGAAGATGAATCTGCCTGACTCCAGGCCAAGTACTCTGTCCACTGCTCCACCTAGCTGCCCCAAGCTATCTGTATAGCTGTCAAACCTCAGAGCTGGAATTTGAACCCACATTTCCTCAGAAAATCCTGAACTATACCACAATGACAGCTGCCTCTGGATTCTAACATTCTGTGGCCACCAAGCCACAGATGGTAGAGGGAGACCCTTCTAGCCTGGATCCCTTCCATCTAATGCCCAGGATCTGACAACATGATCCTGTGGGACTCCAAGACAGAGATGCTTAAGGACCCAGTTTCTTTCCCCACTCTCATAATTGGATGAGCCAACCAGCTGTACACAGCTGTGCTTAGCAACACAGGGTAATAGATATGACCGAAGTCAGTGCAGTGCAAAGCAGAGGAGAGAAGCTCTGTGTATGTGAGTGTGCGTGAGTGTGTGTATACGTACATGTGCTTGTGTGCCTGTGTGTAATCGCGTGTCTGACCCGAGGCTGGTTATAAACTGCCTCTAGTATGGGCCTTTGCAGCAGACGCCTGCATTTCCCAGAATAATCTCCCTCATTATGATGCCGGCAGACTTTCCAAGTGAGCTCATTTTTCTTTCCTTTGTCTCAAATTCCAATATGCTGCCCTTTTCAAGAGATTTTCAAGAGAGCAGTTCACAGCACCCATTTGGTGGGGAGAGAAGAGGAAAAAAAAGTCCCCAGTGGGTGAACCGTATCTCAACCTCAGTTTAAAAAAAAGATAGAAACAGTAAGATGAAGGAAAAAGCTTTGTCTGCTAAATCTCACATTTTGGAATCAAATGTTGTTTAAAATTCAGGACAAATTCCTTACTCCCTCTCTGGCTAATTTCATGCAGACATAGGGAGGAGGAGAGAAGTGAGACTGCTTCACAGGGCCCATGTGGAAGATGTTGTATGAGTTGGTGGCCAGATATTAATAATGTACTGACAGTACAGTACCCAGGACTCTTTAGCTAACTGCCCTATCAGATGCTATGATGCATACACCTCTAGGGTGGGGAAGAATGACCACTATTTATAAGGGACAGGGCTAAGCTTATGAAAAATCATGAGTTGGCCAATCTTTTCCTTAGCACCCTTTTCTGCAGCCCATTTTCTCCCTCCTAGAGAAGTTATTTTTCTCCTCCCCCCCGCACTGACTATCTTGTGTCTTATTAGTATAGACCAATGAGTCCAGTTGGATCTCAACTATTCTCTGTAGTGAGCTGTAATAGCAAAGAAAAAAAAATCAATTGGGAGTCATGAACTCTGAGTTCAAGCTCATGCTCTGTCTTAACTTTCAGTGTGACCATAGGCAAAAGACCTCTCCCTTCTGTGGGCCTCAGTTTCCTCATTTGTAAAAAAGGAGGGATGACCTGGCTGATATCCAAGGAACCTTCCTTCCAGGTCTAAGATTCATAGCAGAGCTCCATCACTTTTACAGAATGGCCTCTGCAAAACATACAGAAGAAAGAACACGGGTTATAAGGTTTCTCACAGGAAAGAAGTAAAGCCAAATTTCTAAGCGTCCAGTTGTACAACATTTCTGTCTTGGTTTTATAAGGAAAAGCTCTTTAGCCTTCTAAGATTTTAACGTTTTGACGAATGACACAGGTAACAAACAGGCTTATCCACAGAGAGAGATTTGAACCTGATAAGTGGAAGCAGAGTCATGCAAGTTAGATAGCATTCTGAGGCTTTGATTCTTCTGTTAAAATGTCTAGAGTAGTGGTGTGAAACTCACATAGAACTGGGGTCACTAAACCATATATAAGGTTCCCTGCAGACCCACATATTTATTTTCAAAATCACATATTAACATTATCTAAATTCTGTTCTATTTTTATTTAATTATAAGTATTTTTATATATATTATATAATATTATTTTATAATCATTATATGTTATAATGTAAATATGTATATATTTATAATATTTAATAAATGTTAAATTAGAGTTCCCAATTACATTTTAATCTGACCTTGACACACTCAGGAATATCGGCAGCAATGCCCTGGAATTTGATACCTCTGGTCTAGAACATAGAGTGTCAGAGTTCAGGAAAACATAATAATGGAGGTAAACAGACAATAGTCCATAGAACAGAAAGCACTAAACAGACAAGGGATTTTGAAACTATCTAAAAAATAGTGCATAAAGAGAAATATTCAAGGATTGATACCTCCATCTACTCTAATAGCAATATAATTCTTTCAGGAAGCCACCGATAGTGTGCAAATAAATGCATTTGACCAAAGAGTAAACATTGGACTGGGTCTATTTATTGGTCTAGTGCCAAGAGAGCAACTGCAATAATGTAAAGGGAAATGATTTGCTAGAACAATCATAGATGAGGTCCAGTCTTGGGAGCCAAAATGGGAAGAAGAGTGTTACCTTAGGCCACAGCAAAATAAGGGTCAAGCCACTGATCCAACCACAATGGATTGTGTAACAGCCTAACAATCTCCAGCCTCCAAACTCTGTTCCTTAATTCCAATTGATAGGTCACCCAACCCTGAGAGGAAGCTAGCTAGTGGTACTATATATAGAACATTGTTCCTGGAGTCCTGAAGACCTGAATTCAAATTCAGCCCCAAATACTTACTGTGTGACCCTGGACAAGTCACTTAACCTCTGTATGCCTCCCTTTCTTCAATCAATAATAATAGCACCAACTTCATAGGGTTGTTGTGAGGATCAGATGAGATAACATTCATAAAAACACTTAGCACAGTGCCAGGCACGTAGTAGGCACTATACAAATATTTATTCCCTCTCTCCCCCTAAGTCACTACATAGAGGGTTTGAGGAGAACTCCACTGAGTTCAAGCTGGGTAGATGTACAAATCAAGTCATGCAAGATCAGAAACCCTTCTGTGCTATAATCTTCATATGGCTATCTCTTTCATCATCAGAGGGAGGTTCCATCTACAGATCTCTGACCACCTTTAACTATGATTAATACTTGTATACTTCAGACCACCCACACCCAAGAATACAACATAAAACAGGGCAGAGAGAGTGGTCTCTGATTTGGGATTAGAGCTCACCAACCCTGTTGTACTTCCTAGTGCTGGTCCTGATAACCCTATGACCTTTTGGATTCTTTGTCACTGTTGTTGAGTCCTGTCCAACTCTTCATGAGCCCATTTGGGATTTTCTCAGCAAAGACACTGGAGTGCTGTTCCATTAATTTTTGCAACTCATTTTACAGATGAGGAAACTGAGGCCAATAGGGGTGAGTGACTTGTCCAGAGTCACACCGGTCTGAAGCTGGATTTGAACTCAGGAAAAGAAGTCTTCCTGACTTCAGGCCAGAATATCTACTACATCAGGACCTTAACTATACCAAGGGCAGCTCGCTGGCACAGTCAGGAAGATTCTTCTTCCTGAGTTTAAATCAGGCTTCAGATATTGACTAGCTGTGTGACCCTGGGCAAGTCACTTAACCCTGTTTGCCTCAATTCCTCATCTATAAAATGAGCTAAGGAAGGAAATGACAAACCACTCCAGTATTTTTTGCTGAGAAAACCCCAAATGGGGTCATGAAGAGTCAGACACAACTACAAAATGACTCAACATCAAAAAAACTATACCATCGGTAGGATCTTATTTCTCCCCACCTTAGCTCACTTCCCTCTTCTCATCTGTCTGGACTCAAACTGTGGGCCAAACCTCTCCGGCATACAGTCTCAACTCCTTGTGGTCAGCCCAATTCAGTTGCCATACATGCCTGGATATGCCACTCACTTTGTGTATTGAGCCCTGAACACCCCATATTGGCAGTCTACACACTGGCCAAATTGACCAGATAATGACTCAGCTGTCCATTTGGCTCTCTGGATCTGATCACAGGGGCAATTTGGAGGCAATCTCCTATTTTTCTCATAGTGAGTTGCTTGTAGAGGAAGAAAATGACTCCACCTGACATAGCTTAGTAAAAGTAGACTAGGTGTTATCTATAAGAACACTTGGAGCCCCTGGCCTCATTGCTGCAGGGCACTGCTTCCCTTGGCTTTAGGATTGGGTCAGAACAGCAGAGTAACTATCATTAGAAATATTCCATTTCAGCTCATAGAATATGAAAGGGACTTTTAGGTTAGAAGAATGTTGGATCATAGCACATAGAAGATTAGAATATTCAACATGAAATATTAGATCTAGAGAGAATCTCAAATATGATCTTGCACACAGGTGTAAAAAACTAGCCTGAAGAGTCTTGACTGTACCTGAAGAAGACTGAAATGTAATTGGGAAATATTCGATGGAAGAAATAAAAATATGATTGAATGTGGATGATATTAGCATGTGTTTTCTAAGTTATGCTGCTCACCAGGATCTTTATGGATTGTTTTGTGTCCATGTTTCTATCTGAACTTGACACCATTGATCTAGTCCAATACCTTCATCTTACAAAAGAGAAAATTGAGGCCCCCCAGAAGAGACATTATTCATCCAAGATCACACAGTTAGATTAAAAATTGAGGCTCATCCTTATATATTAGATTGGAATATAATATAACATTCTCTAATAAGATCCCAATTTGTTCACACTTCGATTCAAAGATAAATAGAGGGAAGAGAAATAGATCCACAGGAATTGTTATTCAGGCTAGAGAACATAAGACTGGGGGACTTGATTACTGCATTTAAGGAATTAAAGGTGTTTTATGAATCTTATGCTAATCAGTTATTCTACACATCTATGCAGGAAGGAATAGGGAGGAAAGGTCTGAAATTAAAACTTGAGGGATCACAGTTAGATATAAGTAAGAACTTCCTTTCAGGCTACAGTCATTCAAGCGTTTAAGTGCTTGTTAACTACCAGGCACTTAGCTGAGTGCTGGGAATTCAAATTCAAGTAGAAAGAAAGACAGTACCTGCCCTAGAGAAGCTTACATTCCATTGGAGAAGGACAAGAGAAAAGGGGATAGTGGGGGCAATAGAGATTAAAGTGCCTGCCACGAGGGAAAGGCAGAGGAAGTCCTGAGAGCAGGTTTTTTTTTAATAGTAGCTAACAATTATATAGTATCCACTATGTGCCAGGCCCTCTGCTAAGCACTTCACAATTATTTTCTCACTTCATCCTCCCAACAACTTGAGTGCAGTAATAAAACCTACTTGGCCTGAGCACTCTCCTTAACTGGAGGGTCTGTCAGGAGCTGTCCAATCAGAGGAAGAGGAAACAGGAATGGAGAGTATTTCTAATGTGTGAATTCCAGGCCATGAGGCTTCAAGGCATAAAGGTTTCTGGGGTAGGGTGGAATTAATTTAGGGTACAGCCTGGTGAGGAATGAGGAGCGATAGAAAGATAATAGGTAAAATTTATATAGTTATCAGGCACCTATTAATTGCTTTACAACTGCTCATTTGACCCTCTCAACAACCCTGAAGGTAGGTACTATTTTTATTCTCATTTTATATATGAAGTAACTGAGTCAAACAGAAGTTAAGTTGACTTCCCCAGGTCACACAGCCTATAAGTGCCTGAGATAGGACTTGAACTCAGGTCTTCCTGACTCCAAGCCCAGCATTGTTATCTATTCATTGTGCCACCTAGGGGTCCCTAAGAGACCAGAGTAGTAGCAGCAGCAAGAAGTAACAGCAACTCCATTTTTTTATTTGGGCAATGGGGGTTAAGTGACTTGCCCAAGGTCGCACAGCTAGTAAGTGTTATGTATCTGAGGCTGGATTTGAACTCAGGTCCTCCTGAATCCAGGGCTGGTGATCTATCCACTGCACCACCTAGCTGCCCCCAGCAACTCCACTTTCTATGGAGGTTTACGAAGGACTTTTTTCATGAGCCTGTGAGCTAATAAAACAATCATTCAATTTATAAATGAAGAACCTAAGGCTTGGAGAGTCTAAGTGATTTTCCTGTGGTCATACAAAGGTCATACAATCCTCTGAAGCAGAATTCAGATCTCCTGAATCCAAGCTTCAGATTGTCTCCAAAATTTTCTCTAACCCTGTAGATTTATCCGTCTTAAGGTAGTGGATAGGATTTGGTGAATTTTCCAGATGCCTTGGTGCTTTGGGGGTCCAAGACATCATCCTCCACCCCCAATTTCAGAATTTCTTTTATTGCAATTTCACTTCATTAATTGTATTATAGTTATTTTGGATAATAGAATTTAGAGCTGAAAGAACTGGGTTGATAATGTATTCTCTTATTTTACAGATGAGGAAACTAGAGCCCAGAGGGGCTAAATAATTATCCAAATTTCCTCAGCTGATAAGTGGCAGAACCAGAATTTAAACCCAGCTCTTCTGAGTCCAAATCTGGTGTTGTTTTAATGCCTTATTCCCAGACCAAGAAAAAGAAATTGTGTTTTACTATCTTGTAGCCTCCTCTGTGCCCACCTAGTAGAGGACCTTTCACATAATAGGTACTGCTTGAATGTGTGATGAATAAATGAATGAATTCCACCAGATACAACTATCTAAGACAAGCCCTTTGGGTTTTAGGAGTCATGAAGTACTTCACATTTTTTTGGAGTACGATGTGCATTTGAGAGGAGAGAGACAGAGACAGAGACAGAGACTGAGATAAAGAGGGAGAGAGAGAGAGAGACAGAGAGAGACCAAGACAGAAAGAGACAGAGAGAGAGAGACAGAGACAGACAGACAGACAGAGGAATAGTTTTAGATTTGCCCCAATAGATGCCCTGACAGTACTTTCTACTCCCATGGCATGGAATTAACAATTCCCTCACCAGTTTAACATTCCTCTTAAAGGCAACTGTGTCTGGGGATGCATTTGTTTTCTAAATCAAAACCTGATTTGCAACCATCACTCTCCTTCCTCTGCTCCTGATCCCAGATGTGTACCACAGATGTCTATACCATCCGCAATGAACAGAGAGACAAGCAGTAAATTGTTCATATTTGACTGTTGCCTCTGGGAGGAGATGTTCTATGCAGTCATTCTAATCGACCTTCTTCAATGGATGGGGTAAAAAATTTCTCTCTGTAAAGTGGGGGCTGCCCTCTGTTTCTCCCCACTCACTTATGAGTTAGAGATTGATGAACTATTTCACCAAAAGTACCCTCTCTTAGCTTCACCTTTTTTTTCAGCAAGCAAGAGGCACCATGGTGTAGAAGAAAGAATATTGAAGCAAGGGATAGGATATGAGAGCAGGGAAGAAATAGGCTTGTGGTGGCTCTGAACCTCTATTTATGGCTTCATAACCATACCTCATAAATTCATTTTTTTTCCATTATGAGACAATATGGAAGTAACTCCAGTTATTTTATTCCCCACCTCTTCTACTTAGATTATTAAAATTAAATGATCATAGATTCAGATCTGAAAGAAAAATTAAACACCATCTAATTCCTCCCATTTTAGAGATGAGAAAATTCAGGCTTAGAGAAGGGAAGTGACTTGCCCCAGGTAATGTAGGAAAGACACTTCATAGTTCACCTCGTCCATATCCTTGATTTTGCAAATGGAGAAACTAATTTCCAAGGAGTCAAAGTGGTTTATTCCATATTGCATAATGAGTTAGTGGTTAAACTAAGCAAGAACTCCTATCTCCCAGTCCAGTTCAATGATCTTTGCATGGTCTCAACTCATTTATAACACTACTGAAAGGAAACCTGTCTTTCCCTAGGCCCTCCCTGGCCCCACTGTGGATGTTTTTGGGCTGGGGGAAGGGGGTATCTCTGCTCCCCAGTAAGATTAAAGATACTAGAAAAGAGCTTCAGGACCAGCTGCAGCAAGCATTAGCTGGGGGACTGTAACAGGGTGTGATTATCACAAACATTAATATCAAAAGAGGTGAGGGTTCACAGCAGGAAACATTAGCTTCCTCTTTTTTTTTTATCTCCTAGTTTCAAGCTAATGTTTTTCCAATTGTGTTGACGTTTTTATCTTTTTTTTTTCCCAGAGAGGAAAAAAAAAGATTAAGCTACAGATAATAAAGGGTGAGTACATGTATAGTTAGTGTATGTGTGTGCCTATATATTTGGTTTATGCTACTCCCCAGAAAAACTCATTAGTTCTATGTGAAGAGCATTTAATCCTTCATGTAAGCTGTCTCTCCCTCTCCATCTATGTCTCTACCCCTTCCCATATAATTTACCTCCATCTTCTCTATATCTCAATCCTGTACCATTGTTTTCTATATTGCCCTCTATTTCTCTCCTTCTATTCCCAAATCTCCATTCTCTCTCTTTCCATTTTTTCTTTCATTCTTCCACCACCTCTTTATCCTTCTAGCTCTATACATCTCTATCTTTCTCTTTTCTGTCGCCCTTGCCTCTCCACTTCTCTCTCTCTGTCTCTCTCTGTGTCTCTGTCTCTGTCTCTGTCTCTCTGTCTCTCTGTCTCTGTCTCTCTCTCTCTCTCTCTCTCTCTCTCTCTCTCTCTCTCTCTCTCTCTCTCTCTCTCCTGTGCTTATCTTCTCTTTCCTCTATTTGCTCTTCTTTTTCCTCCCTTCTTTCACTTTCATTTTCTAGTAGCTATTAGCTACTTGGATGTTTTAAGCTTTTGAAAAGATACTATGACTCATAAAACCAGGAATGGACTGCTAAGATGCCCTTTGGGCCACCCCTGCCCCAGTATCCCTCCCTCAATTCCACCCCCAGAATATTAGAAGAAACAATCATCTATCATATATTAGAGAGAGAGAGAAAGAGAGGGTGTCAGTAAAAAGTGTTTGTTCTTTGTTTAACCCTTACTGATTTAATTTGATTTTTTTTTCCTCTTAAACTACTGAGAGAGAAAGCTTGGCTGTTTTTAGCCTAGCCTTTAAGAGCATATGTGAACATTGATCATACCATTGGGTAGAGTCAACATTTAGGACACATTTATTTAGCCCCTATTATGTGTAGGACCTTGTTCTAGATACAAGAGTGGAACACATGGTGATAGCTGTTCACAATTACATACTGGCTTACTTTTCACAAAGGATTTTCCTCATAATAACCCTGTCTTATAGGTAGTGCTGTGTGGCTACGTGGCACAGTGGATAGAGACTGCCAGGCTTGGAGTCAGGAAGACTCCTCTTCCTGAGTTTAAATCTGGCCTCAGACACTTTTTAGCTGTGATGCTGGACAAGTCACTTAACCCTGTTTGCCTCAATATCCTCATCTGTAAAATGACCTGGAGACAGAAATAGCAAATCACTCCAGTATCTTTGCCAAGAAAACCCCAAATGGGGTCACAGAGTCAGGTACAACTGAAAACAGAACAACAACATAGGTAGTGCTGATAGATAATGCCTGTTTCCAGTAGACAGATAAATAAACAAAGGCTTAGAAGTGACTTGCTCAAGGTCACATAGTCAGTTGGTGGCAGAATTAAGATTAAAAGCTTCGAGACTTCTGACTCCAAGTTCAGCGCTCTCTATAAACTTCTAAGTGTGAATATATGTGTGTCAATTGCTACTATTATTATTACTATTTACTGTACCATTTCTTCTCATACATACACATCTATACACATATGTATATGTGTGTATATATGTACATATATCATGGGAAAATATGTGCATCTGTATATACATTATATATCTATTACATATAATATATATGCACTAAACATTCACTCATTGAAAGTATGATAGATGTATGAATGCATGTGTATAAATATGTATTTACATGTATACGCACATTTGTGAATATGTATACGCATATATGTGTGTATGTATCATGTGTATGTACACGTGTATATGTCCTTTGTTCTATTAGACAAATACCCAGGTAAAATTAACCTTTGTGGTCCAGGCATGTATCTTTTGAATATCCCTACCCACCCACCCCCAGGAGAGGAGTCTAGACCTATAGCTTCATCAGTGAAAGGGTCTCCTTGTATGGAACTCTGTCCATCAAGGCAAGTCAGCAACTCATCTGCAATTTACATCCAGAGAACACAAGTTCTAGGGGCATCGAGATGTTAAATGTTTTGTCCATGGTTGCACAAACTAATTTGTCTTAGAAGAAGCCTAAATCCCCTAAGACCCTAACCAGTCCTCCCTATCTTCTGTCATCCTGCCTTTCAAAAATTTAAAATGTACACATCACCCTTAAGATTTAGGCCAAGGGTCTAAAATTACAGCCTGGGGACCAGATTCTGCAGCCATAGGCTAACTTCTGCTTCAGACAAGTGCATTGTACCCATCTATCTAAAAGCATTTAGCCTACTCAAAGCTTACCCATCCCTCAGGGCCTGCTTCAAGCCCCAACTCTTTAGGAAGCTTTTCTTGATGCTCCAACCTTATTGATCTCTCTCTTCTCTGGACATTGTTTGTTCATCTGTACATATATCCTACACCGACAAGAAAGATGGACAATAATCCAAGTGCAGAACTGAATAAGAAGAGAAGATTGGGCTGGTTCAAATTAAAGCAACCATGTAGCACTGCCCATGGTCCCGAGATATACGACTGACTAGACCATCTTTTTAACATCAGGGTTCTCCTTGTGCATTCTAATGGTTGTAAGGCATGAAACACAAGACATGGTCACAGAAGAATCACAACTAGAAATGGTGGAAATGGTAGATCATAGGATGATAGATCAAGAGTAGGAATAGATCTCACAGGTCATCTCATCCAACTCCTTCATTTTACAGTAGAAGAAATTGAGACCCAGAGAGCTTAAGTGACTCACCTACAGTAATACAACGATTAAGTGTCAGAAGTAGGATTTTAACCCGGGTCCTTCGACTCTAGAACCAGTAACCTTCTCATGGTACCATGCAGCCCAGCAAAACTCTTATGAATAAAGTACTATCCAAAGTGTCACCCCTGTCCTACATGGACTAGCAAAGAAGGTCATTCATTTGTTATGAATGAGAGATAACAGAGACTGCACTTGGCATCTATAAAATAGTAAAAGGACTAGAAAAAGGCTTCAAGTTCATTCAGTAGATCTTTTATGAAAGGTTTCTGAAAAGATAGAAGTAAAAAATGCACAGGGAGTGGAGAAGGTATAAAGGATTTGTGACCTGCTTGATTAGAAAGAGTTACCCCAACTGATCCCACATACACATTAAAATAATGAAGAAATAACCAATGTAGAATTGTGGCATTGTGGAGTGAAGGTACCACCAAAGACATTCTAATTCTATCCTCCTTTCCATTTTACAGATGAGGAAACTGAGACCTAGAGAGGAGAAGTGACTTTTTCAAGGTCTCATAATGAGTAGCACAATCAAAGCAAGAATCCTTGCCTCCCCATTCAGTGTTCTTTCCCTTAACTCATGTATCCCCATCATCCCAGTCACAAGAAGGTGAGAGCTTCCTGAAGCTTAATTGAACCTTCTTCTTCAATCCTCTTATTTTTGTTTGTTTGTTTGTTTTTTTAGGCAATTGGGGTTAAGTGACTTGCCCAGGGTCACATAGCTAGTAAGTGTCAAATGTTCGGTCTAAGGTCGGATTTGAACTCAGGTCTTCCTGACTTCAGGGCCGATACTCTACCCACTGCACCACCTAGCTGCCCCTTCAATCCTCTTATACCCCACTCCACACATACACGAAGGGTAGCAGTCCTTTACAAATCACTCTTCTGTCTGTGGAACCCCACACTGAAAATGCCTGTATCGTTCAGGAAGGGAAGAAATGAAACACACACATCCACACAGAACAACTTTTTTTTTTAATTTCATTAGCATGAGGGAGCTCATGGATTGTAAATATTTACTCCCAGTTCTTTATCTGCAAGGCATAAATACCATGTCAACTCAGCATGGGGTAGCCCCTCTAATGGTTCTGGGGCATCTCTGCCTTTTCATTAGGAGCCATGATGAAGGGTTATGAGTTTCCCTTCAGTAACTCTGTGGCTCACCTGCTTCATTTCCCTACCACCCAGCTACTCTGTTGCAACTGTGGGGAAAGCAGGGCCAATAAAGCTGATGAATGCTCCAGCCTCGTAAAAGCAGCTCTTCTCCAGGCTGAGTCTTTGGAGAGGTCAAGCCAGCCTATCACAGGACCCTGTGCTCATGAGAAAAGCTAATCAGCTTCCTATGTCCATGGAGACCAAACCAAGGGCTTAACTTCAAATAAACCAGGAGATAACTTCAGTTAAACATAAGGAAGAACTCCTTTACTGTCAGGCACATGGGACTCAGGAATGGGCTGTGGAGGCTATACAATCCTTTCCTGGGGAAGTGTTAAACTAAACAATGAGTGTATGGAAACATCCTGAGTAAAACTCATCTTCCAGAAGACAGCTCCGGGGGGGGGGGGTGCCAAGATGGCATAGCGCCTGCCGTAGAATCACAGGTGAGGATGCACGCACACACACACACACACAGATAAAAAAAAAAAAACAGAACTGAAAAATTCCTTACAGCTCTCTTAGCCAACCCCTTTATTTACCAGCCCCCTTCTTTTACAAATAAGGAATCTGGAGCCTGAAGATGCCAAGTGAATTAGCTGTAGTCACACAGGTAGAAAGTACCACAGCTGGGATTTGAACTTCAGTCACCTGACTCCAAATCCAGGGCTTTTCCCACCACATGACTCTCAATGCCAGGTTTTCTGACAACAAGTAGAGCAATCTTTTTCCTATGTGACACTGACATTCACAATTAATATTTCTATGGCAACTTCAGATGCCCAGTGGTTGTTAGCAAGGTGAGGAGACTAAGAAGCAGAGAAAGGAAGCTTTCTCCCTTATTTCTCAGGAATATAAACATACCACTCCTGGGCAGGAGAACTAGTCTGTTCGCTCTGGACTTCAGCTGGGCTAGAGCTGGAAGGAGACTAGTGCAATCTGCTACTCATTTCCCAAGGGTGTTATTTCACCCCTGCTTCCCAGATAATGTAACTGAGTCACTCAATAGAGCATAAAATAGAAATTTGGCTCCTTATCTATCCCAGGCCCAGCTTTACTATTTTCTTTCTGCAAAATACATTTTTCACTATCTTATCTTCTAATAAACAATCCTGCCTTGGAAGCCTTGTAGGAACAGTGCAGAATGCATTTAAGAGACATATTTTTTCCTTCCTCGCTCCCTGCTTAAAGGTCTCTGTTTAAAGGCATGCTTTTCATAAAAAGATTCCATTTTTAGTCCATCTTCCTTTAGAGAATGGAGGCATTTTTCTTGGGTTGTCCTGGGGCTTTCAACACATCTCTCCTGGATTTTTTTTTTCTGCTTGCTTGATCCGCATTAAAAGAGAAGATGCCTTCCTACCTCAATAGTAGTGCGTGAGGTTTCGTAGGAGTCTGTAGGGATGTTTCCACCTTTCTGAAAAGGGGGATTTTATAGCTATTGGTTAGAATCCTATTGCCAAGTCTTCTAGATTCTACCTCTGCTACATCTCTTGCACCCATCACCTTCTCTCCTCTCTGACATCAATCACTCCGCTTCAAGCTCTACTCACCTCACGCATAGACTGTTGCAATAGCCTCTGGGTGATCTTCCTGTTTCTAATAGATCTATGCTCCACACAGCTAGCAAGATAATGCACAGGTCTGACCATATCATTCTCCTGCTCAAGTTAAATAGCTTCCTATTACTTCTTAAATGAACTACAAATTCCAAAGTTTGGCTAGTAAACCTTACACGGTCTGACGCCAGCCTACCTTTCCAAACTTATTTTACATTAGTACTGCCCTGTATGCAATCCATGTTCCAGCCACACTGTGCCTGCTTTTTCCTGACTATGGCATTCTCTCTGCTGCCTTTGGGCCTAGCATACCTATATAGAACCTCTATCTTTTAAAATCATTACCTTCCTTCAAGGTACTTCCTTCGGTTGAAACTTTCTATAGGGAAATTGTTTTGAACCTCTGCTTTGAGCGCTCTCCCCTTCCTCAAATTATAATTGGATATACTCACCCGTGTAAGTGTTGTATACACCCAACCTGCCATACCAAGAAGGTGAGTCATTCAAGACAGAGAATTTTTCTCTTCTTTTGTGCCCAGAAGACCTGGAATAGTGCCTTGCACATAAGAGGTGCTTAATAAATGCTTATTGAATTTAATTGAGTCATGTTGGTGCTTATCCATTATAAGTCAGCACAAGAATAGCTGTGAATATTGATTGATATTTGGTACAGACTTGCCTAAGAAATATTAGCAACAACACTAAGACAAAGAGAAATAGAGAATTCATGTGTTTCCCTCAGCTATGCCTGAGGTACTTTGGAATAAGTACTAGTCTGTCTGTTGAATAGGTTTTTAGTTAGTTTGTTTGTTTTTTAATGAGAAACCAAACTTAGGCATTTGTGTGGAAGACTGGGTTCAGTCCTGGGTGCCGCATTGCACAATGATCAATCAATCAATAAGCATTTATTAAATACCTACTATATTCTAGAAACTATGCTAGTTCCTAGGGATATAAAAATAAATGTGAGACAGGTCCTACCATCAAGGAATTTTCATGATACTTGACAAGTTGGAATTTATTCACGAAAAGTATGAGGAGGCTAAAAGCCATGTCATTGACGAATTGCTGGAAGCAACTATGAGTACTTAGCCTAAAGAAGAGAATACTAAGGAGAAGGGGAAGAGGCAACAGCAGAAAGATAATATAGTCATTGTCTTCAATATCTGTTGGCCAATCATGTGGAAGAATATTTAGATTTGTTGTCTCTGTCTTCAGAGGTCAGAACTACGACCAATTGATGGAAGTTACAGAGAGGCAAATATTGAGTAAATTTACCTTCCCCTCCCCCCAAGCTCTGCTTTCTTTCAAATTTCTCTGTTATTGAGGTCGTCACCATCTTCCCAGTCACCCAGATTTGATACCTCAGTTGGATTGATTTGAAACCTCTTTGATTCTTCGTTTCATTGTTGGGGGGAGAGAGTAAAGGGAAGGGAAAGAGCATTTACAATTTATATGGTGCCAACAATGTGCCAGGAACTGTGCTAAGTACTTTACAAATATCCTACAACATATCCTCACAAACACCCTGCAAAGTAGGTGCTATCATTATCCCCACTTTACAATGGAGGAAACTGAGGCAGACAAAAGGTAAATGACTTTCCCAGGGTCACACAGCTAGTAAGTGGTGAAATATGGATTTGAACTTAGGTCTTCCTGACTTCTGATGCAATATTCTATTCAATATATATAATGCACCAGGCATGGGGCTAAGTGCTTTACAAACATCATCCCATTTGTTCCCCTCCACAGCCCTGTAAAGTAGGTCCTGGTATTATCCCCATTTTACAGCTGAGGAAAATAAAAATTAAGTCATTTGCTTAGAGTCACACAGGCTAGATTTGAAGTCTAGTTCTTGACTCCAGGACCAGTGTTCTAGCCACTGCACCATCTACTCACCTCAAATGTGTTGCCAGATCTTGTCCTTTCTATCACTACTTCTTTCCTATACATACCACACCCCATCTACTCGTAAAGCTACCACCCTGCTTCATGCCCTTGCCTTTTATCATCTGAACCAAGGTGACAGCTTTCTAATTGGCCCCTCTGTCTCAAGTATCTCCTCATTCAAATTAATCCCACAGCTGTCAAACTGAGTTTTTTAAGTTCTGACCATGTCTTAACACTCAATAAATTCTGAAGAATCCCTGTTACCTCCAGAATCAAATTGAAATTCCCTTATTTAGCATTTAAAGCTCTTGACAACCTTGCCCCCTCTGTTCTTCCCAGAATTCTCATACTGTACTCCTTTCCATGTATTCTATAACTAAGACATACTGACCTACTTCCCATCCAACACTCCATTTTCCATCCTTTAGGCTTTGTACTAGAGACATCTAGGTGGCACAGTGGGTAGATTGTCAGGAAGCCTCATCTTCCTCTGAGTTCAAATCTGGATTCAAATACTAGCTGTGCAAACCTAGGCAAGTCACTTAACCCTATTTGCCTCAGTTTCTTCATCTGTAAAACACGCTGGAGAAGGAAATGCCAAACTACTACAGTATCTTTGCTGAGAAAAGCCCAAATGGGGTCATGAAGAGTCAGTCATAACTGAAAAATGACTGCTCAACAACAGAAAGACTTTGTACTATCTGTTTCTCAAGCCTGGAATGTTATCCCCACATACTTCCACTCCTTAGAATTTCTGGCTTCCTTCAAGAAGAAGCTCCAGTTCTACCTTTTGTAGGATGCCTTTCCTCAGCTGCTAAAGCCTTCTTTTTACCCATCAGTAGATGAGTATGTTTGTATATTACATATACTGTTTGTATATTACATACACTTACTTATTTCTATACTGACTTTCCATTAGAATGTAAGTTCTTGAGAACAAGAGCTATTTTTTTCTCTTCTTTGTATCCCCGATATTTAATACAATGCATGACACATAGTAAGGACTTAAATGCTTACTTACTAACTAAGGAAAAATAGAACAGGCAATCTTTCAGGTAATAAGTCCTCTGTCATGGAGCTATTCAAGTAGAGGCTAGATAACCATATTTCAGGGATATTGTTGTGGTGATTCCTGCATTGGGTTGGAAGTTGGGCTAAATGTACCTCAAAGATCTATTATGATTCTAAGACTATGTTTCTATGATAATAAAGAATAAGCAGATGATAATGTATGCAGAAAGCAGGGACGTTTTTATGGATCATGCACAAACTATGCTGGACTAAAACCATGCTAACTGCAGATATTTAATGAGAGAAAGACCTAAAAATCATGTTCCCTTTCACTTCTTCTATGCTATGTGCGATATTGTAACGTTCTGGGTCCCAAGGTCCCTATTATTTTTAGCATTATATTTTGTGTTCTATCATCTTACCTAGTAAGATCCCTTCCAGTACTAACATTCCATATTCTATATTCTGGGATTCTATGTTCTAAGTTACTTTCCTCTCTAATCTATAGATGGATGCTATAAATCCAAGTCAGGTGTAAGTGATGTCTAATGTTGACTTGGCATCCTTCAAATTGTGTTCACTTAGGAGGTTTCTGAAGATTTTTCTCCTCCCCACCCTTTCTTACTTGCCTCCCAATAAATGGCCCTGGTCTCTATCATTCCCTTTTGGATTACTCACTGTGGGGAGAAGAACAAAGAAGAGAATGATACAGAAAGTTCCCTTTCTCAGGGTAACCAAAGAGAAAATGCTGAGAAAAAAATGGTAGTTTAAGTTTCTATCAAGAGACATCTACAAATGTAATTAGACCCAGTAGGGGACTTTGGCAAATTCCTAGTAGAGATCCATGAAGGAAACAGCCTATCACCTCCCTTTGCCTTCCCCTAGGAGTCTGCATGTCTCTGGGATTGGACTCCTGCCTGCCCAGGCTGAAGCCTTTGGAGTTCTGAGAATTCAATTTCTCACGTATAGCCAGGGATAGACGAGAGGGTCAATAGGTCTTTCTGCTCCTGGAGGAAGCACGAGAAGATTAATCAGAAGACAGAAAGATGACATCTGGGCAGCAGGAGGAGATTTATGAGTATGAAATTCAGGCCAAGGTCCTCTGCTCTTATTCCTATCTATCCGTCTTGACTGTAACAGAGAATCCCATCACTGAAAGAAACTTCCAGAGTTCATCTTGTCCAGTACCCTACCTTCACAAAGAACTGCCTCTGAGCCACCTGTGACCCCATTCTGTTATTACAATATGTAGGCCCTTGTGCCAGACTTTAGTAGCGAAGTAGAGGCTGAAACTAGGCCCATCATATTGAAGCTCCTTAACCATTCATGGAGAATGAGAAAAACCCAGGTACCAAGAAAGGAACTTGGCAGTAGAGAAACATACAGTTATCAAAACAGTAATAATAATAGCTAACATTTCTATAATTTCTTGTTTACAAAGTGCTTTGTGTACAACTCTCCTACATAGGTAATGTTAGTATTAATTGTCCACATTTTAAAAAAGAAAAAACTCTTGCTCAAAATCTTACCTAAGACCATAATACTAACAAATATTTGTGCCCAGACTCAAATCCAGGTCCCTTGTTTCTAAGTCCAGCATTCTTTGCATTATGCCATTCTGTGGGACTGGTCAAAGGACAGCTAAGCAACAACTTAGTGGAAAAGAAGAGATTTGGAGTTTACAGAAGCTGGGTTCAAATCTCAGCTCTGTTTCCTGCTACTAAAATGAAACTGGGGAAGTCAGTTAACTTCTCTAGGCCTTAGTTTCCAATGCTGACCTCAAAAATCCCTTTCAACTCTAAATTTATGGTCTTTGACCAAATGACTTGATGTTGAAAAGCTGAAATACTGGTTTTGATCCTCATACCTACTTAGGGTAGAGCTGATCCTACAGGTGAGAGTTCCCAGATGAGAAGTTTGGGTGGCTTCACAGACAAGGAGTCAAGGGATGACATACAGGTAATTCATGTCTTAGAAGAAAATCTGTAGGACCACAGTTTATGACTATGGAAAGGAACTTTCAAGATTGCATCCTTCAATTTATTGTGGAAGAAATTAAAGCCCAAAGAGAAATGAGTTACTTGAGATCACACATATTTAATGATCAGTCAGTCTGATGAAGCTCTACACATAGCTGAGAAAAGAATGAAATTGAAAGGGAAAGGAGAAAGGGGAAGGCATATTCAACTGAATGCAGAATTCCAGAGGATAGCAAGGAAAGAAAAGCAGGTTGTTTTGTTTTGGGTTTTGTTTGTTTGTTTGCTTGTTTGTTTGTTTATGAGCAATACAAAGAAATAGAAGAAAACAATAAAATGGAAAAGGCAAGAGATCTTTTCAAGGAAATTAGAGACATCAAGGAGAAGTTTTATGAAAAAATGGGCATGATAAAAGACAAAAATGGTAGAGATTTAACAGAAGCAGAAAAAGTTAAGAACTATACAAGATCTAACATCGCTGATAATCACCATGATGTGGTTACAGAAATAGAGCCAGACAGCATGGAGAATGAAGTCAAGAGGATCTTAGGAAGCATTGCTGATAATCAGGTTAGTGGAGGTGATGAAGTTCTAGCTGAGTTATTTAAAACTTTAAAAGATGATGCTGTTAAAATTCTGCACTCAATATGGCAACAAATTTAGAAACTTCAACAGTTCATTGGATTAGAAAAGATCAGTTTCTGTCCCAATCCTAAAGAAGGGCAATGACAAGGAATGATCAAATTACTGAACAATTGCACTCATTTCATACTCCTGCAAGGTTATCTTAAGATTCTACAAGATAGGCTTGAGCAATATATGAACCAAGAATTACCGGAAGGGCAAGCTGGTTTTCAGAGAGGCAGAGGAACTAGAGACCAAATTGCCAAGATTTGCTGGATTGCAGAGAAGTCAAGTGAGATCCAGCAAAAAAAAAAATCTACTTTTGCTTCATTGACTACACTAGAGGCTTTGTGTGGATCACAACAAGAATGTGGCAAGCCCTAAAAGAAATAGGAGTACTAACTCATCTTACTTGTCTCCTGAGGAATCTGTATTAGGACCAAGAAACAATAGTTAGAGCTGAACATGGAATAACTGATTGGATTAAGATTGGAAAAGAAACATGACAAGGCTATGTATTGTCACCTTATTTATTTAACTTGTATGTAGAATACATCATGTAAATTGCCAGGCTGGATGAATCAAAACCTGGAAATAAGGAAATATCAACAATATCAGATATGCAGATGATATCCTGTTGATGGTAGAAAGGGAAGAGGAATTAAGAAACCCCTTGATAAGGGTGAAAGAAGAGAGTGTGAAAGCTGGCTTAAAGCATAACATTAAAAAAAAAAAAACAGGATCTTCTTGGGA
Source organism: Phascolarctos cinereus (assembly GCF_003287225.1). NCBI lineage: Eukaryota > Metazoa > Chordata > Mammalia > Diprotodontia > Phascolarctidae > Phascolarctos > Phascolarctos cinereus. The sequence continues at coordinate 306,019,794 of NW_027555625.1, read as the reverse complement.
TCAAAGATCACTGCAGATGGTGACTGTAAGCCACGAAATTAAAGATGTTTGCTCCTTGGGAAAATCTGGACAGCATAATAAAAAGCAGAGACATCACCTTGCTATATGTATATACACTTACATGTTGATATAGTGAAGGCTATGGTTTTTCCAGTAGCAATGTATGGCTGTGAGAGTTGGACTATTGGGAAAGCTGAGCAACACAGAATCAACACTTTTGAATTGTGGTGCTGGAGAAGACTTTTGAGAGTTCTTTGGACAGCAAAAATATCAAATCAGTCAATACTTAAAGAAATTAATTCAAGCTCTTCACAGGAAGGTTAAATACTGAAGGTTAAGCTGAAATACTTTGGCCGCATATTGAGAAGATGGGACTCATTGGAAAAGACCCTGATGTGGCGAAAGATTGAAGGCAAAAGGAAGCAAGTATGGGAGAGGATGAAATGGACAGATAGTCTCATGGAAGGAATAAACATGAACTTTGACAGACTTTGGGAGGTAGTGGAGGAAAGAAGGCCTGGCACTCTATGATCCATGGGATCACAAAGAGTCAGACATGACTGAACAACTGAACAGCAAAAACAAAAGTTTCATACTCAAACTCTATGTTTGATTTATGAGTGGGAGTTTTTTTGTGTGTTTTTGGTTTTTTTTGTTTTTACCCAGGCCTATGAATTCACTAATTGTAGTAAGGAAACTCCCTTGTCCTTGCCTAACACATAGTAGACACTTAATAAATACTTATTGAATTGAATTGAATATGTTTTGCAACTTAATTGAATTGAATGAGGGAATTGTCCAGGGTCACACAGTCAGTGTATTCCAGAGGTGAGACTTGAACCTAGGTCATCCTAACTTCGGGTCTTCATTGACTATGCAACACTGTCTCTTATGGCTTATGTTTATTTCAGGGAACTATGTGCCCTACCCCTCTCAATATCATTGTTTTTCTTTGTTTGTCTTTAACCATAAACTGGGAGAATGACCACATGTCCCTTTGGACAATGGGCTACACAGTATAACTTATATGTGTATTAGATAGGTCAAGGGGCCTGACAGGAAGGGAAAGTGAGACAAGCAGCCCCATGTAAATAGTTTGACATTCTTAGGATAAGTGACCTTTTAACTCTAAGATTCTATAATTCTGTGAAACTAGGTTTTTCCCAGGCCCTTCACAAGACCAATTAACCAGTACCATACAGGTGGCCCCTGACCAGTACCATGGAAATGATTCTGGATTTGGAAGCTCTGAGATTTACTAGTCACGTGACCCTAGGTAGGTTATTTCTGAGCCTCAGGATCCTCACCTGTAATTACACTGAAGTGAGGAAAGCACTTTGCAAACATCTATCAAAAATAGAGCTGTAACATACATCAATGACACAAATTCCCATACAGTTTCCATCTTTGGCTTAACTAGGTATGCAGTGTTTGCAAAGGGGAAAGGACCAGACTCAGAAGTGAGAGACTTGTTTCTAATCACAACTCTGCCGCTAATCAGCAGTACAATCTCGGGAAGCCACTTAAAATTCTCTGGGCTTCAGTTTCCTCATCTGTAAAAAGATAGAGCTAAATGAACTAGAAGACCTCTGTTTCCTTTCAGTTCTGAAATTCTGTGATTCTGGGCCCTGGATTATATATGACCTTAGCCAAGATCACGTCAGCTATCAGAGGACAATAACCTCTGTCTACCTCACACGGATTGAATGAGAAAGAAAGTGCTTTGTAAATGGTCAATGTGAGCAGCTGTTGTATTCATTACTGGTAGGAGTATGATTTTGGCCCAAGTATGGAAAATGGGATGACTGTCAGAAGCTTGTTCTCAAATATCAGAAGTTGCCAATCTAGGACATAGGAATGAAAGGAAGATTCTAAGGAGGGATGTTGAGGATTTATGCCCTTCTTGGCCTTAACAACTCTAAGAGAGTCCTGCTGTCCTTAATATTGGTCAGTTCACTTCATTCTGGAGTGTTTGTTCAAATTTGGGTGCCATATTGGGGAAAAGACATTGACATGTTGGCAAGTGTCCTGAGGAAGACGGCCATGGGATTTTTAACCTGAGGAAAAAAGAACTTAGGGAAGAAATGATAACTGTCCTTAGATATAATGTAGTAAAAGACCTATCTTCAGGATTAGTTGTTCTGCTAGGCACCAGAGGAAAGAGCTGGGAGAAATAAATGGAAGCTGCAGAGAGGGCAGATTTAGGCTCCATGGAAGGAAAATGAGACTTGACCTATCTTGCGAGGTAGTGAGTTTCCTATCATGAAAAATATTCAATTAAGGCTGGATGACCGCTTGTCAGGGCATTTATAAGGGGATTTCTGTTCAGGTCTGGATAGGACTCAATCGCCTCCTTGATTCATTCTAGATCTGAGAATCTGTGAATCTACAAAATCAATGCCTAGAACCCAGTTCATCCCCTACTTGGTGCCTGGGGTCTACCTGTCACCAGAGCACAGCTTGAGTTAAAACTTAAAAGGTAGTCACAGAAACATTTTTTTAGTTGAAAAACATGGAAAGCTGGAAAGCAAGAATGCTAATGTAAAGAAAGCCCACCATATTGTTGAGATCTCTCTAAAAGAGAAACTTTCATTAACTAATCTATTTTGAATACAAAAGCCTTATATAAATATATTTAGGTATATGTTGAATATAAATATATGTTGAATTCATGTGTCTTTAAGGACTTAATTATTTTCCCATTTCCCTTAAGTATCAAAGCAAGTCAGCAAATATCTATTAAATGCCAACTATGTGCCCTGTACTATGCTAGTTGCTGTGCAGGATATAAAAAGATTAACACCAGCTGATGTTTATTTATATTTTCAGCTCACAATGGTACTTTACCTGCCTATTATTTCATTGCACCCACATTTGAGATAGATAAGGCAGAACTTAATGTCCCCATTTGACAGATGAAGAAAATGAGGCTCCACAAAAGTAAAGCAGCTTACCTAAAATTACTCAGCTGGCAAGTGGCAGAGCTAGTGCACAAACTGAGGTCTTCTGACACCAAAGTCCATGGTATTTCCATTAGAATCACAGATTCAGAGCTTATAGGAACCTTAGAGATAATCTAGCTAAGATGCTTCATTTTATATGTCAGAAAACTGAACACCAGAGGGGCCAATTGACTTATCCAAGGTCAAACCAGTAGTAAATGAAGCAATTAGATGGCAGAGTGGATAGAGTGCTGAACCTGGAATCAGGAATTCTTGAATGCAAATGTGATGAGACACTTAAGTGTGTACCTGAGCAAGTCAGTAGCCTATGCCTGCCTTAGTTTCCTAATATGTAAAAGAGTTAATAGGGGCAGCTAGGTTGCACAGTGGATAGAGCACCGGCCCTGGATTCAGGAGGACCTGATTTCAGGGTGACCTGAGTCCAAATCTGGCCTCAGACACATAACACTTACTAGCTGTGTGACCCTGGGCAAGTCACTTAACCCCATTGCCTAGCCAGAGAGAGAGAGAGAGAAGAGAGAGAGAGAGAGAGAGAGAGAGAGAGAGAGAGAGAGAGATAATAATAGCACCTACCTCCCAGGATTGTTGTGAGGACAGAATGAGATAATATTTGTATTTCATCTGTTTAACCTTGGACAAGTTACTTTTCTCTGAGCTGCAGTTTCCTCCCCAGTAAAAGGAAGGGTTTGGTCTAAATGACCCCTAAGTGCCCCTCTGGATCTCAATCTATGATCCCATAAAGTCTAAGTCCTAAATAGGAAGAACCCTGGACCTAGGGGCAGCAATCAGTTCTGAGTCTCTGTTTTAACCTTTATTCCCTGAGTTACTTTGACAAAGTCACTGAACCTGTCTGGGCTTCATTTCTTCATGTCTAATGACGGGGTTGTGCTCAGGGATTCTTAACCTGGAGTGTATAAGTATCTTTTTATTTTTGGTATTTTGTTCATTGTGTTCTAATATGACTGCCTTTTTTTGTAATTCTATGTATTTTAGTTTTTGCACTTAAAAACATTATTCTGAGGTGTCCATAGGTTTCACCAAACTGCAAAAGGGATCCATAACACTAAAAAAAATGAAGATTAAGAACCTAGATGATCTTTTAGGTCTCTTCTGTTTCTATACACCAGCTATGTGACTTTGAGAAAATCATATAATCTCTCTCTGAGTCTATTTCCCATGTGTAAAATAGGGAAAATAATCCCTAGTCTGCTTACCTCACAGGATTGTTGTGAGAACCAATTGAGATAACTTATAGAAAGCATCTTATGGAATACTAAAGTATTATACAAATATATGTTGTCATTATAATTTCCTGCCTTTTTCAAGGTGAGTCTCGAAGCCCCTTATTTAGCATGGCTCTGTAAAAAGTTAACGTCTTCAATTGGACTGTGAGAACAGTCACTACACAAGTCCACCCCACCAAGCCCTGCTTTAATCAGATGTGTGGTTCTTCATTCATTCAATGAAGTACAGGAGACCTCCAGTAATATCGCCTGTATAATTGACATGGTTCTCTGGGAAACATTACGCTTTATAATGAAAATACTGTATATAATTAGACTCTAATAGGAAGAAAATAGTAATTAGCCAGAATTAACCGAAATGAGGCAATCAAGCAAACAAAGGTTATCCCCAGGAGAGGACCCTTCCACGTTCAAACCCACGTCCTGTAATTGTAAAGGAACCTAAGTAATTAAGGGTAATTTTTCCCCCTGCATCAAATAGGAACAGTTTATTGCTGAATAGCAGAATGAGCTAGGCAAAGACCTGAAAGGGTTATGGAAAGTCACAAGCACATAGTGAGTGAGAACAAGTTAGAAGATCATAGAATCCCAGAACTCAAAAGAATCTTAGAAGAATATAGAATGTTAGAGTAAGAAAGGGCCTTATAAATACAATATTGACACATAATACCTAGGATATTGACACAGAATGTTAGAATATAGAAAATTAGAGCTTAAAACATCTTGCATAGGAGTTGAAAAGGACCTTAAATATCCTCTCTTGCAAAGCCATCATTTTACAGCTAATGAAGCTCATCATTGAAATGACTTGCCAAAGGTCGTATAGATAGCAATAGAGGTGGAATTAGAGGCCACGTCTCTTTGCACAACACCACACTGCCTCCCCCAGGCTCTAGGGAAGGATGAACCCTACAAAGGAGGCCAATGATGGCTTACTGATTTGTAATCTCCTCCCTGAGAATTTCATCTGAGTGCAGACAGTTCCAAGCAATCCAAAGTAGAAATGAAGTGTTTTACACTTCAGGGGCTGTCTGGGCATTGCCGACTTCCCTGGAGCCACAGAGCACTGTGTTTTGATTTGAAATTTTAAACGCCAGCAAGAAAAACTTTTTTATCAGCAGGACAGAAGCGTATTCTGCCTGGGACAGGAAATTCAGGGTCCTTTGGTCTGTGTCACTTTGAGGACAAGTTTTCAGATGTGCATTTTGGAAATAAAAGTCAGAGGTGAGCATTGGGTTCTCAATCAAGCCTGGACCAACTGGGCCCAGGATCAGTTGGATAGCCACATCTGCATTTCCCAGTCCTTTTGCAGAGGGTCTGTTAGGCTAAAGGAAGGTTCTGCTGATTGTTAACAACTATCACTTTCTCCCAAGAATACTCTGGGAAACTTGAATAATACCAACTTTAATTAGGATCATTTCCACACCTCTTTTGGGATTCAGAACTGGAAGTGATCTTTGAGATCATTCTTCCAATGTCCTCATTTTACAAATGATGAAATGGAAGTCCATAAAGTTTACTTGACTTGCTTAATGTCCCACAACTAGTGCATAAGAATTAGAACCCAGGTCCTCTGACAGGGTTTTTCCCAGTATACCATATTGCTTCTATCCTGGGCCTCCATTTGTATTACTAAACCCACTTAATACCAAATTATTCAACAAGCTAGTTCATCACTAAGTGATTCTATTTGAGTGCAGTAAGATTTGTAAGATGTTTCCAAGAACCATACACATTCCTGGGGGTCTCTCAATAGCTTTGACAGTGGCCCTAATGGAAAATTATTTCGTGTAAAGAGAAACTAATTTAATATTTTCAGGTATTATGTAAGCAAATATCTGAGACAGAGGTAAGACAATTCTAACAAGCGGCAATCAGGGTTCAGTACCCCAGCAGAATCATAAAGCATTTTTTTCCAACTGTAACAAAGGAGAGCTTTGTTTCAGGCATAAGTAGGGAATAAGACTGACTGTTTAACAAACAGACCTTCATTGACACAGGTAAAGGAATACAGATTCCCTTCAAATGAGTTTGTCCCCTCCAGAGGCATTACTAGCTTTTCTGAAGATCCTGTCCCTGCTCAGACTATACCCTCAACCTTTCTTTGGGCATAATTTTCAAAGCCAGGTCACCATCCACAGCAGATATTCTTGTTACTTTATAGTTGGATATATATATATATAATATATGTATATATATATATATACACACACACACACACACACACACACACACGTGTGTGTGTGTGTGTGTGTGTGTGTGTCTGTGTGTGTATGTATCACCTTCATTTCCAAATATATCTCTCCTCTTCTCTCCGGGGTGGGGGGAGGAAAAGAAGGAGGAAAGAGAGTAAGAGCATAGCAATAGAGGGAAAGAGAAAGAGGGAGACAGAGAAAAAGAGAGACAGAGACAGAGACAGAGACAGAGAAATTCCAATAAAATTAACATAGCAATGGAATTTGACAGTATATTTGATGGTCTAAAACCATAACTCCTCCCCCCCCCCTTTTATAGAAGGGAAGAAGAATATATGTTTTCTTTTTCAGGTCTAAGTTTGCAGCTCATGTTTTTGTTTGTCTGTTTAGTTTCATTGCTTTAAGGCTAACAAAGCACATTCTTCACAATAGCCATGTGTGTTAGGACCTTGAAGCCCATTGAGTGTGAGAAAGGAAAGGAGAGACAGTGTGTCAGCAAGTATGATTCTCTCTCAATATTCTACCTTGGAGAGAGTGGGAAGAAGCTACAAAGATCAACAAGGTTCTGCCATTCCACATGCCAACATTAAGGAGTATTAGGAAGCAACCTTTAAGCTAGTGAGTATTACTTTATGGTTTGGGGAAGCAGCCTGAGAGCTATGAGTGAAGGTCACCCACTGGGAGAAGAGAAAGTAGTTACAGTGTCCAGTGCCTAGCATATTGTTGCATACACAGTAAGTACTTAACAAATACTTATTGACTGGTTGATTATGGTGACAGTATATTATGGTTGTGTTCTTGAAAGCGTAGAGTTAAGAATACATGGCAATGCATTTGAAATGTGAGCTGAAATAACAGGAGCTTGGAAATGAGTGTAAAATAGAGATTATGAAGCTGTTCAATGCTCCACCCATCTCTGTTGTTGTTCCATCATTTTCAGTCATGTCCAATTCTTTGTAACCCTGTTTTGGATTTTCTTGGCAGAAATATTTCAGTGGTTCATCATTTCTTTCTCCAACTCATTTTACAGATGACGAAACTGAGGCAGAGTTAAGTGACTTGGCCAGGGTCACACAGCAAGTAAGTGTCTGAGGCCAGAACTCATGAAGATGAGTCTTTCTGACTCCGTGCTGGGCACTCTGTCCCTGCACCACCAAGCTCCCCATCCATGTATAGCATAAACATGAAAAGAGGCAAGTGTGGTGAAAAGTTGGAACATTAAATTCTGGCCCATACAGCTTAAATGAATTGTGTTTGTGGGGGGTCTGATGCCACAGCTGCTCAGTGCTCAGGTTCAAATCACAAGGTGCTGGGAGTGACTTTACATGAGAGACTTAACAAAACTGCAGATATTTAGTGAAGGATACCTAGGACTGAGTAGTAGTCAGAGTATCCTCAGTCTATTTCCTTAGCCTTGAAATGGCAACTCCAGTTAATAGTCAGCCCTGATATTTGGCTTCACCGATGTTTTAGATATGCTGGGGACTCTCCTTACCAAAGGGGTCATAAAAAGCATTTATATAACACTTCAACATTTGAAAACTGCTTTTTTTTTTTAATATTATCTCCTTTGATCCTCAGAACCCTGTGAGGGAGGTACTATTATCCCTATTTTGTAGTTGAGGAAACTGAGGCTGAAAGAAGTTAAGCGTTTTCCCAGGGACACAGCTGAGAAGTGCCTGAGACAGCATTAGAGCTTAGATTGACCCCAAGTCTACTACTATGCCATTTTATGGTGGCACTCACTATGCTACTATATGCTTCCTGATTGCCAGCAGGACATTGACTCAAAACTACACTGTTCTATAGAGTCCCTCAGTGGAGGATACATGGAAAAACATTGGCATTTCCCTTGGGATTCCACCAGGGACACTTTTACTGGAAAGTGGAGGGGGAGGTGATGAAAGAAGTAGGGACTGGAAAGGGGGAGGAGACATAACATGACCAGCATGTCTAGTGGGGTGGAGGGAGATAAATGGGGCTTTTTTTGTCAGGTACATGACACCTCAGGGAGAGGGCTTCAGGAGCCATGAAAATATAATTCTGCAAAACTTTATACATAAGTGAAATGACCTCTGCATCCTTCAAGATCTAAGAATGAATGGTGTGTGCCACTCATAATGGTGTTTATGGAGTTTATCCTAGTGGTTTTCCTTCCCAGGGGTCTTCTGTCATCCTCCTTGTTTCTTTTTTGGATGGAGATTGCTTCCAAAGGTACAACATGACTAAAGAACTGAAGTATCAAGTACTGTGCAATATATGCCACTCACTCAGATAGAAAAGGCAAGTATTATTCTTCCCATTTTACAGATAAGGAAACTGTGCCTCACAAAGATAAAGCAACTGGTCCACAGATACACAATTAACGAGTGTCCTAAGTATGACATCGACCCAGATCTTTTGAGAGCAAGTCAATGTTCTCACTAAGCCATAATATCTCTCCCCATATAACCAAATACTATCTTTCTACTTCACTGGCTTTGTCAATTAACCAACAGTGTGACTGTAAGCAAATAACACAACTTTCTCTAGGGCTCAGTTTCCTCATCTATAAAAGGAGAAGATGGGACTAGATCATCAGTGTCAAACTCAAATAGAAATGGGAGCCACTAATCCCACCATATATAAGGATTTCTTTGGGCCATATATTGACTTAGAAAACCACATATTAATGTTATCTCTCTTCTATTGTATTCTTATTTATTTTGTTAAATATCTCCCAATTACCTTTTAATTGCAATTATAGGCAAGTATTTGATACTTCTGGACCAGATGACCTTTAAGGTTTTTTCTCCTCTTGAAATTTGTAACCCTGTAATGTACCTTACTCACCAAGCTTGACTTTGAATTATTTCAGATTATTTCTAAAATTCAAAGCCACTCTCAAAAGTTAAAAAAAAAATGCCATCACTAAAGATAGTCAAAAGAATGTGCTACAAGCTCTGAAGACAGGAGTTTAGATATGTTCTCAACAATGTTGGCATCACTGAAAAGAGTATATAGGTTTCCTGGGAGACTTCGTTGGAGGAGATAGAACTCCTTGGAACACACATGTTTTGATCCATTTGCTAATTGGTCGCATTACTTTATAGTTACTCTCCTACTGCCTACCTAGCAACTGAAATAGGAACAGGTCTTTCCAAGACAACTTCAAAACAAAACAAAACAAAAAACATGACATGATTGTCAGAACCCAGTCTGGTTGAGTTTAGATGAAAGTGAGTTGAAGGAAAGGGAAGGATTCAGCCAGGCTTGTGCTGGAGCCAGCTCAAAAATCAAGTCTGGTTAAATTTTCATTGTAAGCATTTACATTTTGACAATCAGCAAACACTACAAATCAAGGCTTGACTTATTGCATTGTTAATGACCTAAACTTAAAAAAAAATGTAGAAAATGTTAATGAAGATTAAACTTTAAAGTGTATTGGTCATCCTTTTTTTTTTTTTAGAGAAAGAGCCTGTTGTTAAACATTTATCAGCACACCACTGGATGCAATAGGAACAAAAACTGTATCACACAAAGACTGAAGAACTGGAAATGTTGAACTTAAAGTAAAGACTTACGGGGAAGAGGCACATTAGCTGTCTTCAGATATGGACAGCACAATAAAAGTAGGATCAGATTTTTTTTCTTCCAGATGGTACATACAATACGGTGTTATAGTTACAGAGGAATACAGTTGTTTTCAGTGTAAAGGAGAGCTTCTTTGCTATCATAGCTTCCAAAAAAGGCAAACTGATGTTTAGAGCAGTGGTATCAAACTCAGATAGAAATGGGTGCTACTAAATTGTATATAAGGATCCCTGTGGGTGGCATATTGACTTAGAAAACCACATATTTGTATATTTCTTTTTTTATTAATACATAAGCACATTAAAATATAATAAGAACTACATTTTAATCTGGTTCCAGAAGCACTTGAGAGTGTTGTGGGCTGTGTATCTGATACCTCTGATCTAGAGGATAATTTCCCCCTTCCTGGAATTATTTAAGCAGAGTCTAGATGGCCATTTGTCAGAGGTGGTGTAAAGGTGATGTATGTTTTAGGTGGGTTTAAGAAGAATCAGAAAGGTAATTTCATCTCTATTTGGCTTCAGAAGCTTCTCTGCCCCTGCTAGTCCATGGAGAATACCAACATAACAACTGAGTAAATGCTCTTGCATCCAGAGAAGAGTCTCCAATGGAAGCTGATCTCTGCCCAAGCCAGGAGAAATATTTCATCATCATTTAATCTTTCTCAATCCTCTAAGCCTTATCTGTTCAGATAGAGGCAAGTAGGGTAGCTTATTGTGCTCAAAACTTGTTACTGCTTTTCATAATTTTCTCTCAAGCATGTAAGAATAAATCAATCTTTCCCTTTTAACATGTTGGTAATCATTTCGGAACATTTAAGATCCACTGCATAGCTCCATCTCCAAGTTTTGATCTGAAAAATCATTCTTAGGCACTCTGTCTCTTTCTCTCTGTCTCTCTGTTTCTGGCTGCCTCTGTGTGTCTGTGTCTGTCTCTTTCTCTCTCTTCCTCCCTTCTTCCTCTCTGCCCCTCTAATTTAATATTTTCCTTTTTCCAACTCTTTTTCTCACTAATTTGTCACATCTTAATGTAGTTCTCTCAGCTCTTCCATCTTTTCTTGAGCATGCAATTTTTTTTGTTGCCCATTCCACCCTCCCCCGCTTTCTACACTTTCCCACCTCACTGTTCCTTAGCCAGAGATCTTTATAATTATTTTTTTTATCAGTTCTGAGAGCTCAGCAATACTTCAGAGGTCATATAGTCCATTTCCATAATTCCAGTCAGGACTTTAACCAAGCCATTTTCAAGTTGCTCAGAACTCTTTGGGGAAAGGGATTCTTGAGTAACCTTTCATAACTAAGCCTAGGAAGTATGAGTCACTATAATAATGTACTTTAGCTTTCACTATCATCAGTCATCACTGCCATCACAACTGCAATTACCACTATGACCATTCTCATGACCATCAATACAATCATCATTCTCACATCCAACATCATCCTCATCATCCCTTGTATTCAGGTATAAATCTTTACAAGCATTCTATTGTCATTATCTCACTTGATTTTCACTCCATTTTACAGATGGGAAAACTGAATCCCAAAGAGGATAAATGATTTTCTCAAGGTCTCATAGCAAGTAAGTGACAGGTTTGGGATTAGAACAAAAATCTTTTGGGATACTGTCTACCTTGATACCTTCCCAGGAAGAGGGGCAAAAAGGAGAAGAGTGATATTTATAACTAGTCTTTTATTTGTTCTTTGAAATACTATATTCAGGGGTGTATTGAAGGCTAGGAAACAGAGCTAAATCTGTGTCCACAGCTATAGATTGCCTATCTAGAACAATGCTGGCAGAATGTAATTGGTCATTTGAGAGGAGGAAGGTCTGTGCATCTTACTGCATGCCAATAACTCACTAGAAAAAAAGAAGTATTAGGAAGGAAAACATTTACTGGCAACACTATCTGGCTTCAATCTTTCACCTTCACTGGGTAATGAGATGAAATAGAACATTAAAACCAACAAACAGCCTTTGGTGTTTACAACAAATGTTTGAGAGCGCAAGTGAGCCAGAGGTGCTCCAGGGAACATCTGGATTTCTGGAAATTGTGTGATTACACAGATGTGTTAGTTTCATCAAGCTTTAAAAACATCCTGTGTTATGGAGGGGAAAATAACACCCCAAAAGTGTTTGCTACAAATTATAATTCAAAGAAAGGACACAAAAGGATAGTAAACTTAGTTATAGGCACATAGGAGATTCTTCAAAACTTGAAGGAAATGGTCATCCTGGAGACTGTCACTCCAGAGTGCACCAAGGCCATCAAAGAAAGCACAATACATTTAGAATTAAAGGTCTTAAATCTGAATCTTCAATCTTGCAGCTCTGCTATGTGACCTTGGGCAAATCAGATCTCTCTTCTATGCCTTAATTATCCTGTTTGTAAAAGGGGTATGGACTAGATCTCAAATATTCCTTCTAGGTCTAACATTCTGTGTTCTAAAATTCTATGTTCCATATTTTAACATTCTACATGTTACATGGTTCCTTGCAATATGGTATTTTCTAACATTCATTCTATACTCTGAGCTCTCTTACAACACGTCCCTAACATCCTATGACTCTCTGATTCTTTTTAGGTACAGTCTTGTTCTCTGGGAATAAGAAAAGGGAAAAAAAAGAAAAAGGATTCTTTAGTACTTGTTCATCCTCATCCAGGAATCCTACTTGAGTCAGTGGAAGATAATAAGGTCATTTTACATTTATATAGCAGTGTATATTTTTTCAAATCCCTTCTCCATCCATTATTAAATTCGCTCTTCAAAGCACTAAGACATATACAAGGCATAGATTATTGTCTACAACTATATACTTCTAAGAATTTTGTTAAGTTAGGTTTAAGTGTGTTTTAAAACTTATGTCCTGACAAACTAAGTTTCATAGCTCTGGTCTCTGTAGTAGTAGCATGTTTATAGTTAAACAAGTTTGTGATGGTTGCTAAGGGATCATTTGATGTAAATGAGCAATAACAAAGCCTCTAGCTTCAAAGAACACAGAACTAAGGTTGAGAAAAGAGATAATTACTCCCATCTGATTGGGGGAAAAAAGGCAATCACAGTGTTTCACATAGCAACTATAGAAATACACTACTTACCTACAATCCTCTCTTCTAGTTTTTGGTTCTCCCCCCAAAAACCCAAATAGATAATTTGACTTTGGGGAGATCTTACTTGACAAGCAGACAGCTACTCATGGAAAGTAAAAGAGTGCTGCAGCTGTCCATAAATGTTACGTAGTTCCTGGGCTATAAAGAACTTAAGTGCATTTCCTGGACACACATGGCAATACAATGGTAAGAGACCTCTGTCCCTAATTATTCATGTAAGTGTGTTGAGAATGGGATGTTGAATATGGAGAAAATGGAGTATGACTGGAGAGTTAATCATAGTGATTAGAAGAATTGAGTCAATGTAGAATTTAGCTGGTGTAAGTCAAAGGAGAGAATATATAACCTAACTAAAGTGTGACAAGTGTGAAGTAGAGTGAATGGGCATGAAAGGAGAATGAGATTGTCTGCATCTAGGGTATTAGCCCCAGTGGCTTGTGAGTGAACCTTGATGGGGAGGAAACATGGGGAGAGCAGGTACCAGGATGGGTGGAGTTTGGCATGCTCCATCCATGCCTTGAGCCTTGAGACAGTGTGGGATTCCATGTCAACTGATCTCCTAGCAATATTTAGAGAGTGGTGAAAATCAGCCTTCTCATAAGGTGTATACCTGAGTGACACCGTTCTATGTTTTCCATTAATCTCCACAAGAAAAAAAAAAAGAGTTCTAAGGGTTAAGCACCTTAGAAAATGAGATGGGATGATTGGGAGCAGATCATTGGCAATAGAAAGGGAAACAGTAAAAGGACAGGGATAATATTAAGGGGGTGGGGGATTATCTGATACACACTCAAAATCTATTCTATTCTCGTACAATAAAACACTTGGAGTCTAAGTATAAGATCATACTGTGTTACTTTACTTTAAAGGAGTGGAGCAGCTATTACATCCCAGATGATAAAATAACAGTGACCTCCCTGAGGGTAAGAACCATATTTTTGCCTTTCTTTGTATCCCCAGCTCTTAACATAGCACCTGGCATGTGGTAAGTACTTAATAATGCTTGCAGACTTACTGACAGTAAGGAAAAGGCTAAAAGAGATACAACAGCCTTGCCACCATGCCTGAAATGGGACACTTGTAGATGCCTGTGCAGTCTACTGCCTGAAGACCTGGACATTCCTCACATCTTCTTTGCCTTTTAGGAACTGCTATACCCTTGTTGTTCTGTTTCACCGATTGGCTCTGGTGAAATTCAAAATCTGTTCTAATGCAATAAAGCACAAGTTGTCTTAAGTATATGATTAAGAGTGGTATTATTTAAGCAACAACATGAAAGTACATACATAATATTGTCTTACCATGGGACATAAATAATACTGTTTTACCAATTTTCTTAGCATGACAACCCTCTCCCATACGCACACTTTCACACCTTCCATTTTGTTCATTGATGTGTGCTCAACAAAAAAAAAGGTAGGATATAAAAGTTATTTCTATTGGGTTGGAGGAATTCCCGAGGGGCAGGTGGTTCAGCCTCCCTCTGCTCTTCAAATAGGCCCCTCTCTTCCAGTTGGCTGCCCATCCAGGAGGCTATGATTATAATTCATATTATCCATTTTGGAGGTATATGTCTGGGGAAGGAGGTATAGAAAAGGGGAGATTGCTAAACCCTTGGCAGCTGTGGCATTTAAATCAATTCCTATCCACCACAGAGCTCATCAGTAGTAGGCTATGCCACAAGGAAGTCACCAGAATGAGTCCCTGAGAGGAAGTATCCAAAAGCATAAGGAGAGGAGGCTAGCTAAAGGGTTGAACTTATCTCAACCCATGCCTTTGGCTATACAACAGTGGATTTTCACTCCAAGATAACACACAGATCAAAATAGAAAGAAATATTTTATTGAATTCTAAAGGTGAAAGGAACCAAAACTCAATTTAATAGAGACTGATGTTAGTTATGGATTAGTGAGAAAAGTACCAAATTCTATTAAAATAAATTTAGAACTTATTCTATATGAATGCTGTTTTATGTAGAAATCATTAATATTAGTTAATATTTTTCACTTTTAAAATAATTATTATATAACATAATCTCCATTTATATACGTGTGTGTGTATACATAAAACAATCCTGATATACATGTAAAATCTACATATACATGCAAAGTTGTATGGAAAACTTTACTAATCTTTTTTTTTGTATCAAATAAACATACCAAAAAGAAGCCTGGTACATAGGCTACAAAACCATATCTAAGACAGAGATATTTAAGTGGTAGCAATGTAGTCTAATAGTAGACAAATTATCAAGGAGGAATTTTAAAGGATTGAATATTGGCCTTGCACTCTGGAACTTACATCTCCAATTTACGTTTTAGACAACTGAGGCCCAAAGAGTTTAAGTGACTTGTTAGAGGTTATACAGGGGAGTTTATGTCAGTGTCAAGATTCAGGTAACCAAATGTTTCCTAAGGTTTCAGAGATGAGCAGGTGGACCATACTCTGCAACTTCTGTTTCAGATTCCAACAGATATAAGTGGGAGAAAGAGAAAGAGAGATAGTGAGAGAGAGAGAGAGAGAGAGAGAGAGAGAGAGAGAGAGAGAGAGAGAGAGAGAGATAAGAGATGGCTTGAAATTTTATACCAGTAGCAGGGAAAATTAGCAGTTTCCTGCCTAAAGGTACAATGAGATAGGGGACAGCCAGCCAGGAGGGTGAGAAAAATCCCACCCTACTAAGCCAAAAGCTTTAATCTATCAAAGTAATTCAGCTCCTTTCAGGGAGAGAGAACATGAAATTGAATAAAATGACTGGTGGAACAGCACCCAGGCTGATTAGGCTGGAGCCCAGAGCAGCAATGCTTTCAGTACAGTAGGTAAAGAGGCTATTTGAATATCTTAAAGAACACTAACATGAAAAGGGAATAAAAGGTGTCTTGTTTGTTTCTTTAAAGGATGTGCTTTGTACTCAGCAGCAGCTTGGAAAAGATTAGAAAGGGGTTGAGACCTTGATGTGGCGGCTTCAATGAAAGCAAGGATCTATTAGGATATTGAGTGGTTCCTTTTTTAGAGTATTAGGGGCAAAAGATGCTGCGAATAGAGAAGGGGCTAGTGCCCTGATTCATTAGGAATAAATTATTGGGGTCTTTGCCTTCAAGTGTGATTTCTCCCACCTCTGCATTATCATCTGACTTACCTGATGGAGTTCTTAATTCCTCCCTAATTATTTTATTGGTATGTGACTTGTCACCCTAACCTAACTCTTTAAAAGTAAAGACCCTACCTTCTCCAGTATTCTTAACAGACACTGAGCATAGGTGTGGGCATGTGCCACAAACGTTTGGGGATTCATTTTTTGTGTGTGTGTGTTTGTGCTGTCTGTGTCGTATGTGTATGTTTGGGTTTGTTTATCTAGCTCAGGCTTTACTTCTTATTCACTGTGTAACCCTGTGAAAGTCACTTCTCCCCTCACTGGATATTGGTTTTCTCATCTTCAAAATGAAGGTATAGACCTAGATAATCTATATAAATCCATTCTATATTATATATTCCAGGGATCCTTTTAGTTGCTAAATTCTATATCTATATGATAATACTAGCTTATATTTATATAAAGCCTTAATGTTTGTGAAGCGCTGTATATATGTCATATAATCTGCACCACTATGATGTGAGAAAGATGTTGTTATAATGCCCATTTTGCAGATGAGGAAACAGCCTCAGAGAGGTTAAGTAACTTGCCTAGGTCCACATAGTTAGCAAGATGGAGACAAAGTTTCAAACCCAGATCTCCCAGAGTCCTAGTCTAGCATTTGTATCTGCTACACCATACTGTGTTATGATGTATGTGTGTGATATGTATACATAGCATTATTTTTAATGACTGCATGAGCAAGGACCAGAGAGATATCTCTTCCTGACCTCCATATTTCAGTGGAATACATCTCTGGCTAAACATGGAGAAAGAATAAAGATGATATCATGGGAGGAGGGCTACATTTAGCTCTCACTAAGGCAAATAAAATTTCTGCCCTCTGTGTGGGGCAGGCTTGAGTGACAGAATTGAATTTGTACCGATCTGCAAATATTGTCCTTTTAAATGTTCATTTTCACTAGATATAAATTGGACAGAATTGCCTTTACCTGCCAGGAAAAGCCTGTCCTCTTAGATTGATCCCCTAACAACACTGTCATCTGAAAACAATTAGTTGTTCCGAGAGTGCTTTCTCATCTGGCCTCTGTCGAAGTGGACCACTACAAGCTTTGCTGAATGCCAATCAGTACCAACGGGTCTTTCGTGCCCTTCCCAATTACCAATTTCTTCATAGCCCTCACACCACCCCATAATGGGCCCTTAATTCTCCCCTCTCTCTGGAGATTCAGATGGAGTCAGCAGTTCCCTGGCCTATGTCAATGTCTCCATTCATAGCTTGAACTTAAAGGTTTCATTTTCCTGTTGAATAAAGATCCCACCTACTCTCTCCTGACAACAATACAGAATCACAGAATCTCAGATGGGAGAGGGACTTCAGAAGGCATCTAGCCTAGCCTAGGGCTGAGCAGGAATCCCAATTCTAACATTCCTGATGGGGAAGGCAGAGGTTGATGTGCTGGGGAAAGCATTACTTCTTCAGGTAGCCTATTTCATTTTTGGATAGTTCTAATTGTTTGGAATATTTTCGTTTGTATGGAGCTGCAATCTGCCACTGTGATTCTTGCTTGGTGGTCCTGGTTCTTCCCACTGTGACTAAGCAGAGTCAGTTGAATCCTTCTACATGACCTCCTTTCATATACTTGAAGATAACTATCACAGTGCACTGCCCTATCAACACCTTAGTCTTCTCTGGGCTAAATATTCTCAATTTCTCCTATCGATTCTCATGTGATATAGTCTGCAGTTCCCTTAGTGTCCTGGTTTCTTCTTAGAGATACACTTCAGCTTGCCACATGCTAAAATTTGTTGTCCAAAACTAACTATGAAACAGTGGATGTGGTCAGATCAGGGAAGAGAGACAGTAGGGGTACATCATCTCCCTCATTATGGACACTAAATTTGCTGGAGTTAAGATCTGGAGTTAAGAAGACCTGGGTTCAAATCTTGCCATAGATACTTGCTAGATATATTACCTTGGGCATGTCACAAAATTTCTACAGAATTCAGGTTCTTCTATGAAATGTGGAGGCAAGACTTGATGACTTCTCAGGTCCTTTCTAGCTCTGAATCTGTGGTCCTATGATCTCCTTCCTCTTAGACACTATGCCAGCATAATGTAATGCATAGGGCACTGGACCTGGAGCCAAGAAGACCTAGTTAAATTCTTACCACAGACAGTGTGACCATGAGCAAGCCACTTAAATTCTTGGTGCCTCGCTTTCCTCATCTGTAAAATGAGGAGTTTGGACTCAATGGTCCCTTAGGACCCTTCTAGTTCTAAATCTATGCCTATGCCATGTTAGGGTAGTCCAGTGCAAGGAGTCTGTCATCACAAGTCAAGAGCCTTGGTTTTTATGCCTAGGTCTATATTTTAATATGTGCATGACCTTGGACAAGTTGTCTCACCCTTCCAGGCCCCCAATTTACTCACCTGTAAAATTTAGATAACTGCACCTTTCATTCCCAATTAAAAAGGGTATTGCAAGGATATAAGGAAATGATAGATGCCAGAGTATTTCGAAAAGAACTGAAGGCTTCCACAAATACATGTGTTACAATAGATTGGGCATCAGAAGACCTGGTGCTGGCCTTATTCTTATGAGATGAGCTGGGATGTTTGCCAAAAATTTAATAATTAAGACAGCTTGATGGAAAGGAACTGTCCTACTCTTTAATCTGGACTCTGCCACTAACTGCATGGGGTTGATGAAGTGAGAAGATCACCAGTGCAACAGGGAGGGGACATAGGTTCAAGTCCTGGTTTTGCCAATATCTGTGTGACCTAGAGCAGATCATTTCTCACCTCCATTCTTCAGTCTTGTCCTATGTAAAGCATGGAAATTGAACTGACTAATTTTTAAAGCTTCTTCCAGTTTTAAATACTATAATCTACGACTACAGATACTTGCTGTGTTCTTTGCTTTGGTCTTCTGTTTCCTCAGCTGTCAAATGGGAGTAAGAATACCTACTTTCTCAGGATTGTTAAGGATGACATGGACTTTAAGATAATTATTCTTATCTACTTATAAGGCCTTTTGGTTTATTTCCTAGTGACCCAATGTGTTCTGGATAGCAGAGTTTATTGCATAGTTGAGTTTCAGATGTGTGTTTAACAATTCCCCAAGTCTTATCCCATAAAACTTAGTAGAATGGCAAAAGCATTGATTGAAAATCAAGAATCATAAGTTCTAGTCCCAGTAGCCCTGCCACTAATTTTTCTAGGTGATTATGAAACTTCTTTCTCTGACCCTCAGTTTTCTCCTCTTATAAGGCCGAGGGGAAGGTTGGACTAGATCAGGCATAGTATCCTTCAAGCTCCGGTTCATATCCTATAATCCTAGTCTGTGTTTGAGCTTTTGGGTTCCAGTGTACTTCTGAGAAATGGATAGAGTGCTGGGCCTGGAGTCATGAAGACAAATTAAATATGTCCTCAGGCACTTTCTAGTTGTATATCCCTGGACAAGTCAGTCAACCTTTGTTTGCTGCAATTTCTCCAATATAAAATGGTGATAATAATAGCACCTATCTCCCAAGGTTGTTTTGAAGATCGAATGAGATAATATTTGTAAATAATTTAACAAAGGGTCTAGCACGTAGCTTCTTTCCTCCCTTCCTATAAGATTCATTTCTAAAATTTCCTTCCGGCTCTGACATTCTAGAGCTTAATAGTACATACCTTTTAAGGTATCTTCCAACTCTAAAAGCCTGAGTGCTAATCATCAGCATAATTCAGCAGTCATTTAACATGGATTACCCAGAAGGCATCCTCATTACCACAGACGTTTGGGTCCCTATGCATATGGGAGTTTGGGGAACTGGAGGAGGAGAGAAGAGTTTCCTCATTAAATCCTGGTCTGGATCTTGGCAGGAGAAGGTCCTACTCTGAATAGCTGCCAGTAATATTGGTTAAATTGTTGAAGCTCTCTGATCTTCACTATTCCTACTTGGATCCCAGAGTTAGAACACTGATTCCCTCCTGCCTATATATAACCCTGACGAATAAAGGCATCCTTTTTCAAGGTTTTCAGACCTCTTAGGGGAGGTAGAGTTGAAGAAACTAGTTAAGAGCCAATCAGGCTATTTTTCAAATGGAAACCAAATGTGCTGTAAAACATTCAGCATTTCATGGTCACAGTCAGGGGAGAATTAGTACTGTGGGCCTAGCAGAAGTACCTGATAGATCCATGGAACATTGGAGGTGGGGGAGAAGCAAATGGTCCTGGATCTCCCTGCAAGGACTATTAATTGCCCCACAGAAAAGTCTGCCACAGGAAATGGAGCTCTCTGCAATGGAGGATTTATGATTTCTGTCTTCTCAGTACAATTGCAGCTGTCCTAACTTTATGGTCACCAAACCACCTACCACCAGTAACACCAAGGACTTGGGGCCACTAAGTCGGTCCAGTTCCCAGATCTGGCCACTAAGGTCTTTAGTTGCTGGCTCAGGGATAAAATAATTAAAATAAATAAATAAAGGGAGCTGACTCAGTAAAGAGAATTATAACAACTCCATGTCTCTATCAGGGTCCCTAGGCTATATATACTATACCTGTCTGAGATCATTAGGTCTTGATTGGACAGATTAAATTGATCTCTATGCCTCTTCAGTTTGGAAAGATGAGAACTAAAGAGGTAATTTGATGAAAGTCTATAATCTTATGAAGGCAATAAGAAAGAAAATCATCAACATGTTTGATGAATCCTAAACACTAGAACTAATAGATGTTATAATATTTAGCCAAATTAGTCAGCCACATGACCCTTAGTATTCCTTGCATATATTCAATTACTGTATTGCTATAGACAATTTTGTAGAAAGATAATCTGGGGCTAGTTAGGGAGAGCATTAAGTCAGGAAGATTTGGGTTCATGTCTTACCTCTGACTCCTCTTAACTTTGTGACCCTAGGCAAGTCTTCTCAGGGCCCGAGAAAACTCTCTAAGACTACAAGTTGTAGAGGAGTTTCTATTCTACATTAATAGAAGAAACTCCTTAATCAGTGAATCAATCAATCAATAAACATTAAGTGCCTACTTACTCTGTGCCAGGCATTGTGATAAGCTCCTTACAATCTCATTTTATCCTCACAACCACCTTGGAAGGTAGGTGCTATTATTATTTCCACTTTACTACCATCAAAGGGAGCTCCTCAAATTGGAACAGTCAAAAAAATAAATAAATCTCAAAGATTCTCACTACCAGCCAATGATGGGTGTTGAGTTCAGTCATGAAAGGTCATGTATGCACGTATCTGAGGCTGAACCTACTGGAAATGCCATCAAGAGTCCTGTATTTGGTGTCAAAGTCACTGAGTTCAAATTCTGGCTCTGACACTGACTACCTGTATGACTCTGAGTGAGTCAGTTCATCCATCTGGACCCATTTTCTCTACTGTGAAATAAGGAGATTGAACTAGATGACCTCATTGCTCCCTTCCAGATCTTAAAGTGCAATCCCATTTACCCTGTGTCTTGATTCCCAAGCAGTAGCAGCCAAGATATACAAAATTGCATAAGATGTATATGATCGTACAGGGATCATATAAGACAGCAAGAGAAACAAAGACATCACATAAGCTTCTAACTACTTGCCCTCCCCAGGGACACAGAAGACAGAACCACAGATATGGGAATACCAGGGAAGACAGGAGGGGAAAACCCCTGACTACCACAGCTGAGCTCTTATAGACCTTCAAGAAATTTATCTGCCATCCACTTCTTCACTTTCTCTCATGGACTGCCATACAACCAGCACAAGGTTTAGGCTCATCTGACCACGGTACATTAGTGCTGAAAGCAGGAGAAAACTGGCTTAAAATACCTGCTTCTGCTCTGCTGGATAGGGGTGGAGCCCTCCATACTCATCTCCACTGCATAGCTTGAGCTAAGCTCTGCCGCCCCCATGTTTCTTGCTAACATGTATAAAAGTACATGCCAAAAATAATAACACCTTACATACAGCACTGCAATTCACAGAGCATTTTCCCGTCCATTATCTCATTTGAACTGCACAATACCCCTGTGAGATAGGCAGGGCAAGAATCATTACCCACAATTTACCAAGAAGGAAACGGGCTGAGATGGGAAAAGTAACTTTGTTTCATAAAGTGTTAGACATGGGATAGACCAGAGAGGTCATCTATTCCAGCCGCCTTCATTGTACATATGAAGAAAGAGCAGCTGAGATAGGTAAAGTGACTTGCCCAAGATTCCCAAGACTATATGGGTAATAAGGAGCAAATAAATCTGTGTCTTGAATCCAGATCCACTGCTTTCAAGACCCACTCCCTTTTCACTACCCCACAGTGTGGGAAGGGGGAGAGGGAAAGGGAGAGGGAAAGGGACAGGGAGAGGGACAGGGAGAGGGACAGGGACAGCGACAGGGACAGGGACAGGGACAGGGACAGGGAGAGGGAGAGAGCACAACTGCTTCCCCCAACACCAATTCCCTTTCATACCCAACTGTCAGGTGCTAAGGTCACATTCAGAGAAGATCCAGTATAGGCAGTTCAGCCATGGATAGGAAAAGTAAAATAAAAAGCAGGCAGTAGGAAGAAATAGGAAGCTATGGGACAAGAGAGAGAGAGAGAGAGAGAGAGGAGAGAGAGAGAGAGAGAGAGAGAGAGAGAGAGAGAGAGAGAAAAGGAAGTTAACAACAACTAGTCCATAAAATCCTAACCAGCCTCTGCTGGTAAACTACTATCTGCCAAATGAAAGAATTTCCCTCAATCCCCTGCTCCCCCCAGAGAAGTGTCAATTAAATACATTTTGAAACACAGGGTTATAAAATATTAGAATAAGATAGTGGAGCTAGGAGGAACCTTAGAACACAGAGCCTTAAGCTGAGTATCAATTCAGGTGAAACAATTAGGGTTTTAACTCAGGTTGGCAACATTTAGGGGGGGCACTGACACAATCAGACAGGGCACTTTGTCCCCGGGAGCTGAGCTTCAGATGAGCTTCTCCCTAACCTAGTCCCACCCTGTTCTCTCCGCCAGTAACCACCTTTTCAGCAACAGCCTCATGGCTCCCATACTGTGTTGGTGTCCTGGACTTGGGCTCTCTCTATCTGTCTCTGTCTGTCTGTCATGTCACTCTCTGTCTCTCTTGTCTGTCTCTCCATCTCTGTCTCTGTCTCTGTCTCTTTCTCTCTCTCTCCCATATGATATTGTAGTATGCTGCGTTCTCTTCTTCCACAGGCTGAAGGTGGTATAATGGGCAGAACACTGGACTAAGAATCAAGAAGGCTTCAGTTTAAATCTTACAACTGATGCTCACTAGCTATATGACCATAGTCAAGTCATTTAATACCTCTCAGCCTCAATTTCTACTATAAAATGAGAGGGTTGTACTTAATGATTTTCAGGGTACCTTCTAGCTCTAAATTTATGACCTCTTATCTATAAAAATTGATTTAAGCTTGCCTTTTATAGCATTTGCCCCTGGTGTTAAAATTCTTATGCATATCTTTAGCATGAAGAAGCTCTAGAGCACAGAACATAGAATTCTAGAATGTGGAAGAGAGAATATTTGAGGCAGAAAGGACCTTAAAGATTACCTAGTCCAATTTATTCATTCTAGAGATAAGGAATTTGGGCTTCAGGGAAGTGAAGTGCCTCTCTCTAGGACACACACTTAATTGGTTCCTGAGCTAGAACTCAAGATCAAATCTTCTATATATTCATTCTGTGATCATCTTGTCACTACACCTTGCTGCCACAGAGTCACTGGAGAAAAAACTAAAACAAAAACAAACAAACAAACAACAAAAAAAGGGTCATATTTTATGTAGCATAAAGAGCCTCAGGAGACCTGAGGTCAAGCACTGGCTTCAATGCTTATTATGTGTGTGTGTGTGTGTGTATACATATATTTTATTTATATATATATATATATATATATATATATATATGTATATATATATATATATATATAATATATATATATATATATATATATATATATATATCTCACTAAGGGGAAATTACTTCATTTTTTTCCTTTGAGCCTCAGTTTCTTTTTCTAAAATGGAGAGGAATGACTTACATCTCCCAGCTTATGATGATGCTATAACCCTTAAAATGATGTAGAAATATGAAAACATTATTATTTGTATTATCTGCATTCCTTTAAAGGGAACACCACACAGGCCAGCCATGTTCTCTTAAAAACAGTATCTTGGCTCACCTGTCAGAGACAGAACTCTAGATGTAATATTGGTATGTCTTCATATTCTAGTTCTTATTTGATGTTACCTTCAAGCTATAGGGAAACCTTTCCCTGAAAGCTGGAGGACTACTGCTCTTCACCTGAACCCAGCTTCTACATTTCTAGTTTCAAGCTTTCCTTCCTTGTTCCCCTTACCAAATAAAAGTAATCATTCCTTCAACTGCCAACTATTTTAGAATTGACTTGGGACAATCCCTTGAGCAAAAGCCAGACTTTAGGAACTCAAACTTTCTATTCACCTACAGTGAATATATTGACCACATAGGTACTCATGTAATTGTTACTAAGAAGGCTGTTGGAAGAAAAAAGTCAGATTTGTATTTCTCAATCTTTTAGACACAGAGTCACAGGAGACTCAGGGGCCATACAGTATAACCTGTTTGGGAACAGGATCTTCTACAACACCTCTGGTCACCTAGTCTCTTCTTGAAGACCTCCACAAATAGAGTATCATTACCCTCCTTTATGGCATGCACAAATATGGCACATACTTGAGGGCAGACCTATTCCATATTTGTTTTGTATCCTCAGCACCTAGCACTATATCTGAAACTATTTTTCAGATACTTGTTGATTGACAATAAAAAACAATTAAGCAAATCACCTGATATGGTGACATGACAACTGCATCTGATCATTTGTTCAGTATTCTGGCCAAGTATAATTATTAGAAAATTTTCCCTCATGTCAGCTAAAATTTGTCTCCCTATAGATTCTACCCATTGCTACTAATTTTGCTCTACTTATGGCCAAGAGAAATAGATCTAATCTTCTTTCCACTAAAGAACATTCAAAGGTTTGAAGACTGAAGTCTTTTTTTGAAGTCTTTTCTTTTCTATGCTAAAGGCCTCTCCCTTCCTACACCTTTTACGTTCCTATGGCTGATCTCTACTTCCAGAAACATCCTAGTCACTGTCCTCTGAGCATGCTCAAATTTAATGGCTTTCCTGAAATCTGCCATTCAGAAATGAAAACATACTCTTGATGTGATCTACCTGGGGTAGAAGACAGCAATGCCATCACCTTCATTTTATACATTCAATTTAACCAATGAATCAAAACAAAACTTAATCTGAGTAAATATAAAATTTAACTTGGCTTTCAAAAAACATAATGTAGAAAATGTAGGGTAGTATGGATAAATAACAGTTGCCATGTAAAAGACTTGGGTGCTTTAGTAGTATGCCAACTCAATATAAGTCAAAAGCAGAACATAGCAGCCAAAAATAAATAAATAGATGAATGAATGAATAAATGAATAGCTAGATAAACACCCAAACAAATAATTGAATGAATTAATGAATAAATCTATTGCTTAAAGCTAGATGAGATGAAAAGAGACATCAATAATGTCTAGAATAAGGAAGAGTCCAATTTACTCTAATGTACTCAAGCCACATCTTAAATTCTATATTAAATACTGGGCACTACATTTTACAGAAGACACATACAATTGGGAGTGTGTCCAGAAAAAAGGTGATTCAGATGGTGTAAAGACTGGAGAATATAATATATGAGAATCTGTTGAAGAGAAGAATCCTGTGAAGCTGGCAGAAGATAAGGCAAGCTAGAATGTACCTTACTCTATACATGTTAAATAAGATAATTTCCTCAAAATTCAGCAACATTTAGGAATGGCAGGAAAAGGAAAATTAAAAGAACACACTACAAAGTAATTCTTAAAGAAATCAAACTGATGAGCTCACCAGCTCACCAACACTTTCTCAGAGAGAAATATAGTGTTGCTGATTCTCTTTTCACCTTAAACAGCCCTCTATATTATAATCCAGATGGCTCTACATTCCTACTAGTGGCTGTAGGTTTAAGCCTCAACATTTGGAGTTAACCCCTTTGTAGTTTTCCATGGAAAACCCCAAATGAGTTCAGCCAGGTGAATCAGACTAGCACCACAGCTTTAGAGGAAGGAGAGAGAGTGACTTTAGGCAACTGTGGAGTCCCAAAGAAGATTGTGAAGAAAAAAAGCAGCCCAGAATTGGGATTCTGGTTAAAATTATTTAATATAATACAAGAGGACACAAAATGATAGCAGGATAAGAGGAAGATGGAGAAGAGGCCCAATTGCAAATACTTCTCAGGATTTGTCCATACTACTGTTCTAGGGGCTCTCACCCAACCACTTTATAACCAGCCACCCTGGATCAGCCTAGGGACTGAAGAAAGTCACTAACAGAGAGAAGGATAGATTCTAGAAAAATAGGAATAGGCATAACCATAGTGGTCTCTTGGAGTCTCCCCAGAGGAGTGGCCCAATGGATCACTCTCACCCTTTCAGAACTTCTAATGACATTCAAGCTAGGTGGTGTACAAGAACAGAGCACAGGCAATAAAAACTATGAGAAGACCACTACATCATGGGAATGGAATTGGCAGTAAGAAGTATATTCAGAGCAAACACGCCGTAGAAAAATAAACAACGCTGATAAAGTCAAATAAAAGTTGACTGAGGAGGAAAAGTAAACAAATAACCAAAGAAAAGAGCCACAGCAAAAAGTGCTTCAGAACTAAGTGAGTCAAAATTCCCTAGGGAAGGTAAAAAGTGATATAATAATTCTGCAATTGAACGAACTCCCAGAACTAACAATGGAACTGTCCAAGACTATCCAGAATAATTCAGAAGAACAATCAAAGAACTGAGTGAAACTGTGTAAGAAAGGACAGAAAATGGAGCTCTCAAGGAAGAAATCAACAAATCTAATAAGAAAATTTATTCTAAAAAGGACAGCAACACATTCCAAAATATTAAACTCTCTGAAAAGGAGAATGAAAGAATTAGAATGGAAAAATGCAGAGAAGAAAAGAAAATTGAACAAGTTCCAAAAATATAAACAATTGAAAAACACATGAGAATTTTACAAAATGAGTATCAAACTTGGAAAAATCAAAATAGGTAATTGGCCTGTAGGAAAAAAAAAAAAGATTTGGAAGAGATAGAGTTTCTGCCTTTCTGAAGTTGGTCTCGTTGTGGTTATGGTTTGTTCTTCAAGAAGATGGCCTCAGAGGGTAAAACACGGAAGCTACAGAGAAGCAAATGTCAGCTCTATGTAATGGAAAACTGCCTGAGGAAGTAGTAGCTTTTCTCTCATTGCAGGCTTTGAAAAACAGGTTAGGTGACTACTTTTTTTTTTTTTGCTAAGCAATGGGGTTAAGTGACTTGCCCAGGGTCACGCAGCTAATAAGTGTTATGTTTCTGAGGCCAGATTTGAACTCAGGTCCTCCTGAATCCAGGGCCAGTGTTCTATCCGTTGTGCCACCTAGCTGCCCCTAGATGGCTACTTTTCCAAAATGTCATAAAAAGGAATTATTGGTCAGGGAAAGATTGGACCAGATGGTCTCTAAGGTCCCTTCCCAGCTGTTAGATCCTATAATTCAGTTACATCAGACCTGTCTTAATGAAACCTAAAATCAAATTAGAATTTTGACTGCCATGCCATTCTATTGATTCGTACTGAGCTTGTAGTTAGTAACTCAGTAAATCAATAAACAATAAAGGCCTACTATGTTCCAAACACTGTGCTAAGTTCTGGAAATGTAAAAAGAAGCAAAACACAGTAGCTGCCCTCAAGAAACTCATAATCTAACAAAGGAAACAATAAGCTAATATAGAGCTACAAACAAGATAAATGGAAAGTAAATGAGAGAAGGTACTAGAATTAAGAGGAGTCGGGAAAGGCTCCTTGTAGAAGATGGGGTTTTAGTCAGGATTAAAGGAGGCCAGTAGTTGGGGATGAGGAGGAAAAGCATTTTGGGCATTGGGGAGAGCCAGAGAATTGCCAAGAGCTGAGAGATGGAGTGTCTTGCTAGCAGAACATCAAGAAAGTCAGTGTCACTGGACTTCAAAGAGTATGCATTGGTGGCTGAGATATTAGAAAACTAGACAGGTGGGAGGGACTAAGTTATGAAGGGCTTTGAACGCCAAATAGAGGATTTTTTTTTCTGAATTCCAAAGTGTAAAAAAGTATTAATCATCTGATCATGCACAGTTTAGTGCTAGGCATTAACAGAAAGCTTTGATGTGGAAGTTATTATTAAGAGGAAACAGTTGTACTTTTTTGTTTGTTTTGTTTTTCCACTTAATATAATTTTTTTTTCCAATTACATGTAAAGATAGTTTCAACATTAACTTTTATAAGATGTTGACTTTGAAATTTTTTTTCTCCTTCCCCTCTCCTCAAAATGGCAAGCAATCTGATACAGGTTATATATGTGCAATTCTATTAAACATATGTCCACATTAGTCATGTTGTGAAAGAAGAATCAGAACAAAAGGGAAAAACCATGAGAGAGAAAAAACAAAAAATGAAAATAGTGTGCTTTGGTCTGCATTTAAACTCCATAGTTCTTTCTCTGGGTGCAGACAGCATTTTCCATCATGAGTCTTTTGGAGCTGTCTTAGATCTTTACATTACTGAGAAGAGCCAAGTCTATCAAAAATTATCATCCCACAAGGTTGTTGTTACTGTGTACAATGTTTTTTTGCTTCTGCTCATTTCATTCAGCATCAGTTCATGTAGTCTTTCCAAGTTCTTCTGAAATCTGCCTGCTCACCATTTCTTATAAGCACAATAGTATTCCATTACATTCATATACCACAACTTGTTCAGCCATTCCCCGATTAATAGGCATCTCCTTAATTTCCAATTCTTTTCCAGCACAAAAAAAAAATGCTCTAAATATTTTTGTACATATAGGTCCTTTTCCTTTGTTTGTGATCTCTTTGGGATACAGACCTAGTAATGGTATTGCTAGATCAAAGGGTATGCACAGTTTTATAGCCCTTTGGGCACAATTCCAAATTGCTCTCCAGAATGGTTGGATCAGTTCACGACTCCACCAACAATGCATTAGTGTTCTGATTTGAGGATTTTGTTTTTTATCCTAAAGGTGATTT
Organism: Phascolarctos cinereus; assembly: GCF_003287225.1. Classification (NCBI taxonomy): domain Eukaryota; kingdom Metazoa; phylum Chordata; class Mammalia; order Diprotodontia; family Phascolarctidae; genus Phascolarctos; species Phascolarctos cinereus. Next base: position 305,990,479 of record NW_027555625.1, on the reverse strand, counting down.
GGAGCCACTGGAGTTTATTGAGTAGAGGGAGAGGGGAATGAAAATGTAGGACCTGTGCTTTAGGAAAATCACTTTGGTCACTGGATCATCTGCATAAGGATGAAACCATAGGAGGTGATGATATCACCAAGTGAAGTAAGATAGAGGGAGAAGAGAAGAGGGCCCAGGACAGAGCCCTATAGGAAGAAGACATGATCTGGGAGAGGATCCAGCAAAGGAGACTGAGAAGGAGAGGTCAGATAAGTAGGATGAGAACCAGGAAAGAGTGATGCCCTGAAAACCTAGAGAGAAGAGAGGATCAAGAAGAAGGTAATCAATAGTGTTATAGGCTGTGGAAACTTCAGGGAGAATAAGGATTTAAAATAAAGGTATTTGGATTTGACAACTAAGATATCATTGGTAACTTTGAGGGGAGAAGCCATCTCAGTGAAATAATAAGGTCAGAAGTCATATTTTAAGAGGTAAAGAAAAGAGTGAGAGAGCAAAGAAAGTAAAGGCACCTATTGTAGAGTGCCTTTTCAAGGAATTTAGCCACAAAATGCAGAAGAGATTAAGGATGATAGAAGGGATAGTAGAATCAAGGAAGAGTTTTTTGAGTATGGGGGACACATACGCATGTTTGTAGGCATTGAGAAGGGAGCCAGTAGTCAAGAAGAGATTGAAAATATGTGCTAGAGTGTGGATGACAGAAGGAAAAACCTACTGGAGGAGATGGGATGGAATGGGATCACTTGAGCACATAGAGAGTTAGCTGTAGTAAGGAATAAGACTTCCTCCTCATGCAAGACAGGAGTGAAGGAGCAGATAGTGAAAAAAGGCATATGAGTCATATGAGATGAGGATAAGGAAAGAAAAGAGAGCTTCTAGCAAATGACTTCAATTTTTTCATTACTGTGTGAGGCAAGGGTCTCAGATACGAAAGTGATTGGAGGGGACAGGAAAGCATGACAGATTTACAGAGGGATGAAAAGGTTTGGAAGAGCCTGATGAGGGAGGTGTAGTAGGATTGATTGCCCAGCAGCAATGAGGACCCATTTGTACAACATAAAGTTGTAGGGAACTGGGTCAGAATGATCATGTGATTTTTTTCTACCTTCATTCAGCAGCATGTGTATAGGAGCAAAGACTTCCTATGGTGGCAGCAATCCAAAGCTGAGGTTTGCCGGGGTGCCATTAGTGAAATAAGGGCATTAGGAACTCAAGAGAAGAGAATAATGTAGAGTTGAATTGATTCATCAATGACTCAAGATGGGAACAAGAGGAGAGAATGACTAGGGCAGGGGATATAATGGCCTGGGGGGAAAGTGAAGGGGCAGGGGATTGAAAGTTATGGTTTAGATGAAGAGTAGGATTTGGTAAGGGAAAACAGAGGAAGAATTGGAAAAAAATCAATAGATTATAATTGGATAAGGGGATTTTAGAATTCTTCAGATGGTGCTTTTTTGAATGATGGCCACATTAAGGGTGTGAATGTCTTTGTGTGTGACTGAGATGGGATATAGGAATAAATCAAGGGAAATGATTAGATTGAGGAACTGAATGGTTAAGGTATTTGAGAGAGTCAATAAATCTCCAGAGTTTTCAGACAGGAACTATTGTCTAGCCATGCTGCACCTATCCTGTACCTATACAGCTGATTTTTTTTTTCTTAACACAAGTGTAAACTTTGCATTTAGGCCTTATTAGTTCCATTTTATTGAATTAGGTCTATTCTTTCTGACCTATTAAGATTATACATATAAATATGGATACACACACACACACACACACACACACACACATATATAGACACATATGTGTGTAATGCATGTATGTGCATGTGTGTGTGAATATACACACACATCCTCTCACTGAACATACTAGCTGTTCTTCTTTACTCTGTGTCTTGTGAAAATTTAATTAGCATGAGAAATGTTGGTAAAGTTATATGAAGAAGCAGAGACCCATATAAGTTACTTATCTTCCCCCAGCAGTCCCTCAGTAGAACTGTGGCAAAACTGACAAGACAAAAAAGGCAAGGCAAACCTTTCTCCTAGGTGGTTAGCGGCCCTGAATCAAATGGCTTTTCTTCTCCAAAAACAAAGTAGCATGAAAATGACAACAGAATCATCCCCAAATGTCATGGTAATACTGCTCACAATCAATGGCCCAACAATAGCCACAGACCTTTGGTGATATTAAAAACTGTTCTGACTGCCTATGGAAGTTATTCAGTTAGAGGCTGTGGCTGTTTTTTTGTTTTGTTTTGTTTTGTTTTTAAAGGGCGACATAATTCCATGTGACCAACAATAATATTTATAGTTATTTAAGCTGAGATAAGGGTAATTAAATCTCACGCTTCACGGACTAAGCCAATTGCCTACAGGGGTCAAGGAGGATTCTGCACCCCCTCCCCATGTACAATATTCAAAGCAAATTGAAAATGAAGTCCATGATTGCTTTGGTTCCTTAAAACATCTATAAATAAAGTGTTAAAATTATTATTAGTGTTGCTGCTATTATTATTTTATCATCATCATCATCATCATCATCATCATCATCATCATCATCATCATCATCATCATTATCATTCCCCTTACTGCATGTAAAGCATGAGGCCTTATTCTATGTGCCTCACATGAAGTATTTGTACTTGTCCCACACATACCCTATGTGAAGAATAACTACTTCACTGACACACATACCTTGCAGGGAAATTTAGGACTTATGCACCTGTTCCCAATGGAGAATGAGGACTTCTCCATGAGACCATGCATAGAATTAAAACTTCTCCTCCCATGTGAAAATGAGTACTTATCTCTCTAGTCTATGTGGAGAATATGAATTTATACAGACACACCCATGTGTGTGTGTGTGTGTGTGTGTGTATATATATATATATATATGTATGTATGTGTATATATACACATACATACATACCATACAAAAAATGGACATTCATCTGCCAAGGAAGATGGAAAAAGAAATCCATATCTAAAACATTAAATAATCTACTTGGGCAAATTATACAACCTTATGCCAGTGCACTAAACAAAGAAAAAATCATTTTGGCAATAGCATTCATGAGTGCACCACAGTTTACAAAACACTTTGTACATATTTTCTCATCTTATCCTCACAATAACCCTGCAGCGCGTGTATTCCAAATGTTATTATCCCCTTTTTATACATATGAGGAAATTGAGGCTCTGTTTTATCTATGTTTACACAGCTGGTGAGCCAGGTAGAGTCTGCACTCAAATCCATGACTTTTGATTGAAAATCCAGTGTTCTTTCCACTGAGAATGGTGTTCTCAGTTCTTTCCAAAGATAATACTAATGATAATGATACTGACCTTAATGGATCTGTGAGCTCATCGGTGTGGTTATGCTCCTCATTGGTGCAAAATGCTACACATCCTCCTCTTATTATGCTGTGCAATTCTTTGTTATTGCCCTTCTAATAATCTACCATGCCTACCCAAACTTCTGGGGGCCTTCTCCTAGGTTTTTGTATTTCAATTTTAATATTGCCACGGATACCAGTATGTCAGTCTTTGCTTACTACATGACTAGCTCATCTCTTTTCTATGCATATATATGTATATGTATACATACACACACATATATGTATATATACATATGATGTTTCTTATGCCATTTCTTGAGCACACACCATAAGTGGTAATATAGTACATCCTAGTTATATTTACTATACATTTCTCCATTATCTTTTGCTTCACTGAAAATCTGATTTCTTTGTAGTTCATGGTGTTCCATGTTTCAGGACACAGCACCACTGGGAGAGTACAGAAGCTTAAAAAAAGGAGGGGATGAGGGGGTGGAGGCTTTTGTGTCAGGATGCAACTTGGTATCTTTGAAAATATTGCTCATAATCTTAAATGCAATCCATCCTGGACCTCCTAATTAATTCTGGAAATAGCTGTTTCTCCACTGCCAATGCCTATCATATATGTACGTATAGGTATGTGTATGCATGTATGTATGTATGTATGTATGTATGTATGTATAGACTAATTCAATGGGTTCTACATGCAACTGCATATCATAATCTGGGAAATCTACATTCTTCATCCATTTGGTTTTTCCTGTGGGATTTGCAAGATGATTTCTCTTGAATAGTATGGATCTTATTGAAAAGGTTCTATAGTATTTCAGAGTTCAAAGTAATCAGTATGATTTCATCTAAAAATAAGAACCTTTGGAAGGCCTCACCATCAATCCTCTTGTACTCTGAAAACTTCCTTCATGGCATTGACAAACATACCTCTGGTATGCATGTGTCTCCTTACATTATGCTTTGCTTGGTATTAATAATCAAAAGAACCATAAACCAAACCATCTCTTTAGTGGCATCTGTCAAGGACTCCTATGTGATCTTTAACACATGTAGAAAAGGCATCTCAATGGAGAAGAGTCTTTAAGGTTATAATTTTGATGTGAAAAATCAAGTACTTTTTTACCATCCACAAACAAGAGATACAATCATGCATTCTCCATGAATCTCAATTAATTGTATGACTGTGGAAAATCATCTGTGAAATTCTGCCTTTTTCCTTCCTGTAGTTTTGTTAAGGAAATCCTAAATATGTTCACAGAATATTCTCGTGAATATTTTATAGAAGTGAAAAAGTAGGGATATACGCTTGTAACAGCTGACTTCCTAGTTGCTCTTTTCTTAGTCTTATTTATCTTTCACATTCTTTCGGGATCTTTTCCTCTTTGGGATGTCTTGGAAATCGATCTTCATGTGCCATTAAAAATATGTTGCCTGAAGCTCTAGTTTGTTTTGGGTACACTTGGTCTGCTCCAGATTCACTTCCTGATTCATTTTTCTTAAATATAATTCCTACTTCTTCATATAGCATGTTGGGTACTGAGGTATTAAAGCTAAAATATGAGTCCAAGAAGGGGATGTCAGGCTTTAATTTGACTGTTGGTGCTCTGAATGTGAGATCCTTGTCATGTGGCTCACTAGTTGACACATTGTTGGAGGAACTCAATCATATCAGTCTTGACACTGTTACTATAAATGAAAACAAAAGAAAGAAGGAATTTGCAGTTAAATTGAAGAATGGCTCATGGGTACTTTCCAGAGCAGCAAAGGAAAGGAGTTGGTGGGGTACATTTTATCATATGCCCAGAAGATGCAGGAAATATTATTTCATGGAACGTTTAGTCATCACATATCATAGTATTAATGATAAGCACTTTAAAAAAGACTATATGAAAATTATCACAGCTTACAGGCCAACATTAGTTGCTGAAGACGGAGTGGTAAAACAATTTTATGCAGGACTTGATAAGGACCTCCAAACAAATTCAGCATACATTCTGACACTGGTAACTTCAATGAAAATGTGAGAAAAGTGAAGATGGGAAGGAGTATATAAGAAATGAGGTTGTAGATTTACACAGAGACCTCATACCACTATTTCACGAATGCTTTAAAAAAAAACTGGTACATCACACAAAAAAACCCATGAACATTTTAACATATATGAAAATACTTATTATTGAGGTTGGAGACATCCTTGAGTTAGATGTACAGAGTCAGATGACCAACTGGCCAGAGCTAAGAACAGAATTTATAATTTGTTGTCCAGACATTTTTCAGTTGTGTCCAACTCTTCATGACTCCATTTGGGGTTTTTTTAGCAAAGATATTGGAGTGGTTTGCCATTTCCTTCTCAAGATCATTTTGCAGATGAGAAACAGAGGCAACTAGGATTAAGTGATTTGCCCAGGGTCACAAAGCTAATAAGTGTCTGAGGCCAGATTTGAACCCAGAAAGATGAATCTTCCTGACTCCAGGCAGCACACTCTTTATCCACTGAACCATCTAGCTGCCCAGCAAAAACAAATGTAAAGATGATTCGTTATTGAGTAATTCATTCAAATTGCCCCCATTCCATTTAATATTTTCAGCCCTGATAAATTTATCATGTGAAAACACACCTCATTTATTTACTAGGCATGAACAGGATCTGAGTTCCTCCTTATATCAAATACATTTCTATTAGATATGAGAGAAAAATCTGCTCTTATTGGGTTTGGTCACATTCTGAGCAGTGTGTATAAAAGGATGAGCTAATTCACAACTAGGGAGAGATTTAAAGGGTCTTGTAGTAGATAAGAAGGGGTGGCAATATCAAGAGCTGAGCCAGAAAGGGGCAAATGGCCAAAAGAAAAAAAGAAAGTAGAAGTCAGAGATCAAAAAGGGCATCAACCTTACAGGAACAGATACTTAAGACTTTTTTCACTAGTTCTATCTGCCTCTTCAAAGACTGAGGAAAATTCCAAGAAAAGGTTTGCTCTTTCCTAACTTTTCCTCCTGTCTATTAACAGATACTCTAAAATGCTCTGCAGCTCCTTTACCTGAACATTTCTGGTAACCCAGATTTACTCATCCACAAAGAGACCAAAAGTTAGCAAGAAATAGATATAAATGTAAATTAATACAGAGAGGCAAACTTCTGCCTAAACGTTAGGAATTTTCCTAAATGTCAACTTGGGGATATTGTGGTGGTATTCCTAACTTTTGACTTATTATAATTCCCCAAAGCAGTAAAGAAAGGAACCATGTAGTCATGAGGAAACCCTATACAGTTAGGTCCTGAGTGGTAGAAATAATAAATCCTGTGTGGTGGTCATATTATTTGAATTCTCACTGCTTACTACCATTGGACTTCCGTTAGCTACCATATTTTACATAACTATAACATCCTTTTTTGGGAGAGGGGGGCTAGGCAATGGAGTTAAGTGACTTGCCCTGGGTCACACAGCTTGTAAGTGTTATGTGTCTGAGGCTGCATTTGAACTCAGGTCCTCCTGAATGCAGGGCTGGGGCTCTATCCACTGTGCTACCTTTCTTCCCCTTAATTATAACTTCTAATAACATAAATCTGAATACATGAAACCAATTCATGAGATCAATTATTCACACTAAGTGGGACATACCTGTATTTTCCTAGGCTAAAAACAATCTAATATTGTAATAGGTATTATAAAATAATGGTAACATATATGATATACAATTTAAGATTTAACCCTGAATTATTTAAACAAGCTATTAAAAATCAAAAGTGGGAAGTAGACAATAGAAATGATATTGACATGGATTATAATAATTTCATCCAGAAGTCATATCAATGTAAATTAATAATTTCATGCAGAAGTTAATTCAATGCAAATTAATTGCTAAAACAAAAGGACCAAAAAACCCTAGAAAGTATTGAATCAGTGACATTTGACTTAGTTGTCAAAGAGATGGTCACCAGAGGGAACACTATTCAGAATGTAAACAAGTCTGTTTTATCTTATCAAGAAGGATGATGGACAATTGTAAGCCGTAGCATCTCATAGAGAGACTTGGTGTGTGGTAAAAATAGCTTAAAGAAAATGTGGCAAATTATCCCATGAAAAAGGGAAATAAAGCTAAAGAAGGAAGAATAATGGAAAAGATTTGCCAAATATAGGTGTGTATACAAAAAAACTTCTTTTTTTCTATCACAAGAGGAAGCTACTTGATAAAGTGTATAGAAGACTGGACTTGGAATCAGGAGGATCCAACTTTAAATCCAGACTCAGACTCTCCTAGCTGTGCGACCATGGGCAAATTACTTAACTGCTATCTGCTTCAGTTTCCTCATCTGTAAAATACAAATAATAATAGCACTTACCTCCCAAGGTAATTGTGAGATTCAATTGAGATCATATTTGTAAAGGGTTCTGCAAACTTTAATGACTATATAAATACTAGTTATCTGTTTAATCATTCTTCATTTATGTATTTATGTATTTGTTTATTTGTTTATTATTAATTGGGAAAGACAGCAATGTCCCTAAAAAAAAAAAGATGGGAAAAGAAGCCATTTTGTATAAAATACATAGAGAAAAAATCTGTTCTGGAGAAGATATAATTGTGAAGGAATTGAGGAATTGATATATAAGGTACATGGAGAAGGGGAGGGCACCAAAGGCATACAAAAAAATCTACATTATTCATACCTTTTAAAAGGTGACCTGGAAAAAAAACTAGTATGTAAATCTATATGTCTATTCTCCACACTATGCAAAGTCTTTATGAAAGTTATCTAAATGTGAGATGAGCACATACTTAATGAGTGTATTTATGGGGAACAAGTAGACTTTCACAAGTGATATTCAACGATGAAACACCTTTGCCATCTCACAATTGATTGAAAGATGCAGAGAATATGAAATCTCATTTTACTTGTTACCCGTTATGAAAAAGCATTCAATTAAATAGAACAAAAATACCACCTTACATTCTGTTTCAGCACAATGTGCCTCTCTTCCATATATCAAGATTATTCAGTATTCCTTTGAAGAAATTGTAACAGAAACAACCCTTCAATAATAAACAAGAAACATAGAACAGGGAGATGTATGCTCACCAAAAGTGTTCATCACTGTTCTAGAGTAGATCCAGTGCAGAGCCTAAGTTGAAAAGGAATTCACTGTGGATGGCGAGATACTTCAGATGTTCCTATTTGTTGATAATTTTATGGTGGTAGTGGTGATAGTGGTGATGTTTTCTTTTAGCTAGCCTCAAGACACTGCAGAGCCTTTCAGTAGAGAATTGTAATCACTCGAAGGAGTCTGACATGTCCAGCCATATAGGAGAGACAACATAGCTGAAGAACGTCTATTGCTCAGATTTCAACATCACAAACCCTATAAATCTTGTCCAACAGGATGTATATCTGGGACAAACAATACAGATGGACAGTGAGGTTAGCCCAGAGTTGGAAAGGGAAGGTGAGTATGCTGAATTGCTTTCAGGAAATATCAAAGAACTCTTACTGACCTTAACCTTTCCATAACAGCGAAGGCTCATCTTTACAATATTGACATTTTACCAATGTTGCTATATGGAATCAAGATCTGGGACATTACTGTCTCCGAAGAACTAAAGATAAACATCACACAGTGGGAAATGGAAAGGTATACAATGGATGTGAGTAGGCTGTAATATCTAAGGAATAAGAAACCACAGAGAAGAACAGGAGTAAAGGATGGCAACAAGGAAATGTATGACACAAAAAGAATATGGGCAAGAGTGAAGGACAACAGGTGGATGGCCAGAATCTTCCACTAGTACCTTATTAATGTTAAGAGAAAGCAAAGAAAGCCTTGATCATGTTGAGTAGACCCCCTTGGGTGAACTTTGAGAAAGGCATGGCCAAAACTCGCACAGAATGAGCAAGAAGTGATATATTACAATCTACATTGTTGGAGGGAATACCTGAATTGATGAACTCACAGAACTGAATATTTAAGAAAAGGGGCAAAGGGAAAACCCCTGGAATGCTACTATGGAGAAATTCTGAGAAGCCATTGCAATTGGGTCTCTGTTACATCTTTCTATCACTCCTTCCACTGGCTCCTTGCTTCCTTCTGTATAATATTAATTAGATATAACCAGCTTATGGATCTATTATCAATGACAGTGAGAACATACGGATATAGAAACACTAAGAAATCTCTTTTGTTTCATATCTATTTGTTTTCCTCTTATTTTCACATATAAAATTCTTGGGATATTATGAATTAGTCTGGTCTTATGCCAAGCTTTCTGCTAAATCATTTTACTCACTACAGATGTTTACTGTTTTATGAGGCAACAACAAAAACAATTTTTTTAATATAGCAACCACAGCCCTCTTTACACCAGAAAACCATCCCCAGTTTGAGGCACTCTGTTCAGAATCTACGCAAAACCATAGCATAAAATTTCACAAATGTATCTACTTTTTAACTAAACTATCCCGAGAACACAATAGTTCCAAGCAAAAGTCATTTATTTGAACACTGTAGCAAAATAAATGACAAGAATGTGTTCCCTATAAACACCAGAATACACTTTCTCACTGGTGGCCACAACATTAATAGGGGAAAAAGACACAAACACACACACACACACACACACACACACACACACACACACACACACAAATGGAACACATGTGATTAGGAAATATACATGAGGAGGGGCATGCATAGGAACTATGCACAGTGAGAGAAAATAAGTACTGGACAATTCAAACCTTCCACACTGCAGAGCCACTGATGTCCTCTGGTGATGTCATCTACACTTTGCTAGGCATTAATGCTGAACTAGTGCTACTTTCTGGCTTAGATTCTTAAAATCTAGCCACTGCTCAGATTCTTATAATCTAGCCAATAGCTCACTAATGTTCAGACTCCTTAAGAGTCTGCCCGATATGATAGATGTTCTAACAAACCTTGTCTTTGGATGAAAGAAAGCTTGGGTTGAATTCTTTCAGGCAAGATCCACATGTTGTGATTTTGGGGTTCCAGCACCTCTAAACCTCAACATTGGTGGCCCATACAGGGAAACTGCCTAACCTCAAATACTTCTCTAGCCAAGCACCAGTGCTTGGAGGTGCTTTTTTGGGCAGACAGTTACCAGTCTGTCCTGTACTCAGCCTGATGCTCTCAGACTGTGGGAGGGACCTAGGAATGGCCAGAAAACTGTGGTGAACAGAACTCCAGGGACCTGGACCTCTTGGCCAAGGGAGAATGGAGCCTAGCTAGGATTAAGGGTGGGAAATGGCCAGGAGCCATACATAGGTAAAACAAAGGAAGGCCAGGCTAGGTAACAAAATTGGGAGATTGGGTGTAGCCACAATGAAAGGCCAGTTGATGGGATTATAGCCTCAGGCAAATGCCAGAGATTTGGCCAAGTGGAAAAGTCCAGGGATTTTCCTTTCTGAGGTCTAGATCCCAACCCCATCATTCCCCCCTCAAACAAATGGGACCCAAATTCTTTTTGAGTAAGGGGTGAAGGTCTTGGCTTCTGAAACTGCTTCCTGCTGGCAGGGGCATAAAGTGTCCCTGCCTCGAGGGGGTCCCAAAGAGGAGGTTGACTGGAACTGAGCACAGGCTGCAGCCAAGGGACGATGTGGGGACATTGCTGGTACCTTCTGTGTGCTACCAACTGTAGGTGAATGGCCCATAGTCTAGAAGACATAAATCTGACAGAAAAACCTGCAGGGCTCAGATATAAAGCAGGGACTAGATTTAGGGACCAACTTTGAGAGGATAAAACACCCTTAGCTCTGTTCGGATTCAGATAATTCCGTTTTCCAACCATGCAGTAACAAATCCACCTCATAGCCAGACTCAGGAACAGCCAGGTGGGTAACATTCACTTTCAAAGGAACATTATTGGAAAAACTGATCCAGGAGGATCCCATCTTAGACTGAGGCTAAAATTGTCCTCTCAACTTTTCCCAATACTGACTTCCCACCATTATCACTTTCTCTGAGTAGCTTTTGGCATTTCTCTCAGATGGTGGATTTTTGATTATTGATGGATTGTTATGATCCATCAGACAACTCAAAATAAAATCCTATGAGCTTTTACCTCAAACAGCAAATTTTACTAATCACAGCTTAGGAAAAAACTTTTCCAGGATTTACATCTCAAACTTAAATTTGTTCTGGTGTAAAAACCCAATCATTAGAGATTTCTGTACACTTGTAAATTCTCAGCAAGCCATATATAACCCAAACAAGCTTTTTGGCCAGTTTACACATTAAAACAATAACCAACAATAGCTAAATTATTTTAGCGGTAACCAAATTATGGACAGTTTGTTGACTTAACTTATACCGAAAGCTCACCAATTTGAAACTTGAAACAAACCCATTATCAATCAGGTGACTTCAGTTTTGTTCAATGCATTTCCAAATTACCTTACACGGAGAATCAACATCTCATCATTAACAGCTAAAACTACAAATTTAAAAGAGCATGCTTACCCAAGTTTGGAGGCTAGCTTCATTACCTTGAGCAGGATGTGCTGAACCTGGGTAATGCTTCCAGGCAAAGGTTGCCCTAGAGCCCAAGGCCATTGCCAGGGGGGCCCACACCATAGCTGCTGCCCCTCCCCCCCTTCTTCTTTTCCCAGGTAGGGAAGTTTGAAATCAAAGGTGATGGGTAAAGGGTGAAACTCTCTTCTCCTATGAGAGGGGTTGACAGATACCCTCTTGACTCAAGAAAGGAGAAAGGAGTGACCAGGTTGTACAAGTGTTTCAAAACTCCTTAATGATCAATCACAAAACCTCCAGAATCTGCCAAGATATTTTTAGCTGTTTTAACTTTCCCCTGTAACCTCCATGAAAGAGGATTCAGAGGTGCAGAAGGAAGGGAGTAAGTAAGCCTCAGGAACCAAAAAAGCAACTGCAGTTTTCCCCAATTCCCTAGTGCTGAGGGAATTACCACAATTGAGCATACACTTCCAGATAGGACATCCAACCCTGTGCTCTATGCTAGGGAAGGTGTACCCAGGTCCATGGCCTTGAACCAACCCAGTGGACTGACAGCCTGAGAGCATCAGGCTGAGTGCAAGACAGCCTGGTAACTGTCTGCCAGAAAAGTACCCCCAAGCCTTGATGCTTGGAGAGTGACCCCAAATGCAGAGCAAGAAAGGAGGGGAGGGGGGGAGGCTTACATACCTTCCAGTTTGGGCTGGAGAAAACTTGGGGTAGGCAGTTTCCCCATATGGGCCACCAAAATGTCTCATTTTAGGGGGTTCAGGGGTCCTGGGACCCCAAAATCACAACATGCAGGTCTTGCCTGAAAGAATTCAATCTAAGCCTTCTTTCAGCCAAAGACAGGTTTATTAGAACATTGTCATATTGGGCAGACTTTTAAGGAGTCTGAACATGGGCAAGCAGTGGCTAGATTATAAGAATCTAAGCAGTGGCTTGATTATAAGAATCAGAGCAATGATTGAAAAGTTTTTGCACAAACAAAGCCAATGCAACTAAGATTAGAAGGAAGGTAGAAAATTGGGAAAGAATTTTTACAACCAGTCTCTCTGATAAGGGCCTCATTTCTAAAATATATAGAGAATTAAGTCAAATTTATAAGAATACAAGCCATTCCCCAATTGATAAATGGTCAAAGAATATGAATAGACATTCTCAGATGCAGAAATTAAAGCCATATATATAGTCATATGAAAAAATGTTCTAAATCATTATTGATTAGAGAAATGCAAATCAAAACAACTCTGAGGTACCACATCACACCTATCAGATTGGCCAACATGACAAAACAGGAAAATGATAAATGTTGGAGAAGATGTAGGAAAATTGGAACACTAATGCATTGTTGATGGAGTTGTGAAATGATCCAACTGTTTTGGAGAGGAATTTGGAACTATGCCCAAAGGGCTATAAAAATGTGCATACCCTTTGACGCAGCAATAGCACTTCTAGGGCTATATCCCAAAGAGATCATACAAATGGGAAAAGGACCCACATGTACAAAAATATTCATAGCAGCTCTTTTTGTGGTGGCAAAGAATTGGAAATTGAGATGATGTCCATCAATTGGGGAATGGCTGAGCAAGTTGTGGTATATGAATGTAATGGAATACTATTATGCCATAAGAAATGATGAACAGGCTGACTTCAGAAAAATCTGGAAAGACTCGTATGGTGTGATGCTGAGTGAAGTGAGTAGAACCAAGAGAATGTTGTACACAATAACAGCCACATTGTGCAATGACTAATACTGATAAACCTTACCCTTCTCAGTAATACAAGAATCTAAGACATCTCCAGAGGTCTCTTGATGGAAAATGCTATCCACATCCAAGGAAAGAACTATAGAAGTTGAATTGCTATTATTTTTTCTCTTCTGTTGAGTTTTGTTTTCTCTTTCTGATGGTTCCTCCTATTGGCTTTAATTCTTACTTACAGAATCACTGACGTGAAAATATGTTTAATGGGTATGTAAATGTAAAGTCTATATCAGATTATGCGCCGTCTTGGGGAGGGTGGGGGGGGAGGAAAAGGGAGAAAATTTTTCAACTCAAAAGCATATGGAAAAAATAAAAAAATTTTAAAAATTTAAAAAAATCACTAATATGAAAATATATTTAATAAGAATGTAAATGAATAGCCTATACCAGACTGTGTGCTGTCTTGGGGAGGGGAGGGGGAAGGGGGAGAAAAAATTTTAAACTCAAAACCATATGGAAGTGATTATCGATAAATCAATGTAAATGCATAAAAAAATTAAAAATTTAAAAACAAAGAATCAGAGCAGTGGCTTGATTATAAGAATCAGAGCCATGGCTAGATTATAAGAATCTAAGCATCTTAATGGTGACAAGATGGACCTTATATACAGAAAGCCTGTGGGAGGGAATCTAGGAGTGGCCAAGTAGCTTGGGGTGATGGGAAGAGGAGCCTAAGGAGGTCTGGACGGAAGGAGAAATGGTCAGGGGCCATAGGGAGGTAAGACAATGGAGGGGAGAATGGGCGTAGCCACAGTGAAAGGCCAGTTGTGGGATTATAGCCTCAGGCGAATGACAGAGATTTGGCCAAGAGGGAAAGTTCAGGGTTTTTCCTTTCTGGGGTGTAAATCCCAACCCCATCAGTTCCAGTGAACCTCCTCTTTGGGACCCCCTTGAGGCAGGGACAGCTCTATGCCTCTTGACAGCAGGAGGCAGTTTCAGAAGCCAAGACCTTTGCCCCTTACCCCAAAAGCATTTGGGTCCCATTTGTCCAAGGGGGGAATGATGAGGTTGGGACATAGACCCCAAAAAGGAAAAACCCTGGACTTTCCCACAGGGCCAAATCTATTATGTTTGACTGAGGCTATAATCCCATCAACTGGCCTTTCGTTATGGCTACACCCAGTCTCTCAATTCTGAACCTTTAATCTAACCTAGCCCTCCATTGTTTTACCTCCCTATGGCCCCAGGCCACTTCCTACCCTTATTCCTATCTAGGCTCCATTCTCCCTTGGCTACATGGTCCAGGTCCCTGGACTTCTATTACCTCATAGACTACTTGGCCACTCCTAGATCCCTCCCACAGTCTTTCTGTATATAAGGTCCATCTTGTCTCTATTAAGAGGCTTAGATTCTTATAATCTACCCAATAGCCCAGAGTTCAGACTGCTGCCCAGTATGACAGGTGTTCTAACAAACCTTGTTTTTGGCTGAAAAACAAAACAAACAAACAAACAAAAGCCTATTGCTACTTTCTGCTGTCATCCCCTGATCTTCAGCAGCAATGTGTCTCCTTAACCAAGCTGTTACAGCTTCATATTGCCTTCTTTTTGTCCTCATCTAAGATGCAGGTTCTTCCCTATTGGTTGAGGGGGAGTCTTCTTTAGCTTATAGTCCCAGAGGACATTTTTTAGCTCTTTTGTGATGCAGACTTCATTGGAATCCTGGCAATCAGCTAGAGAAGACTTTAGGCATTTAATTCTTTCTTCAGAGTCACTTTTTTTCCCCTGCATGGGGAAAAAAATCTATACTCAAATGAATCTGGGCTGACATCACTGTAGATGTTCCAATGATACAAATTGTAACCCATCCATGTCTTCCTGTCTTATACAACTCTTATCTATGCCCTCCCCTCAATAATTTCATCAGTACAGTTGGAGTTTGAGAAGTATAAAATATATTTAATATGTTGGCGGCCTTTGTCAGTTTGTCTTGATATGACAAATACATTAAAACGACACCATGACTAATCCACTGGTTATCTTATTATTCTCATATCACCAGCCTATGTTTTTTTTTAAACATGTATCTATTTGATGGTATCCTTTATTCCAAGATTCTCTTCCTAGTTCCTTATTTATTATATGGCATGGCCTCGTCAAGTTACAGTGAGAAAATTACTTTCCATTCCCATGATGATGATATTGGTCTATGAAAATAGGAAATAGGAAAATAGCAACGGGGTGGAGAAGTTTGAAAAAGGGTAGTGACCTTTGTCCTACCTCACTCCAGTTGTCAAATCAATCATTACACTCTCCACATGATAATAAATATAGAATATCAGGATTGGAAGGAAACTAAAAATCATCTACTTCAACCCCTCCAGGAGAAAATATTCCCAAAGAGGGAAAGTGACTTGCCTAAAGTTAAGCAGTTAAACAACAGCTATAAACTTGGTTCTCCTTTCTCAAAAGTCAGTGACTAGTTGAGTTTGATTCTTACCTGGATGACTTGCCACTATGGAAAAGTCATTTGATTTCCCCAGTTTCATTTCTAATCCCTGAGAAAATTAACATCTCATTCCCTCCCCCTCCCTTACAGGTGCTTCTGAGGCTTCTCTGAGCTAATTTCAAAATAAATAGAGTTATCTGGCCCCAAGAGGAGAGAAAAGAGGTGGGAAATGCTATGTGAGCATGAGAGTTGTTATGATCATGCTATTTTGCAATCACTTCCAGCTGGGGCAGGCCTGCTTCATGCTGACAGCACCACCTGGCTCCTGGCTTGCCTCTTCCTCAGGCTGTTTAGGAAGTGATTCCCAGAGTCCCTTAGGGTCTCTGTGGGCCAATTAGGCACTGTGTTCCTATCATGTCAGTCTGTGGATCCTAGTGGTCGTTCCTAAGTACTTTAGATAGCCTAAGGGATCTTAGTAGCCTTCTGGGGATGAACTCCACTTCTAATCCTCCCTTTTCTGACCAACATCACTGCTGATCATCCTTGATTTTCTATCCAGGTCAGGCAAGTCTTCCTAACTCCAAATATTTCCTTAAACAGTCTATGAATATCTGAAATCTTACCACCAGGTATCTATTTTCTTTGGGTTAAGCAACAGCTTCTCCATGGTACGTGGTTTTTAAAAGACTAAGAGGGGTGACACATTCAGTCACTAATACCTTTGTATTGCTGATTATATCAGCTTCACTCCTTTTTTGCTGGCATGAAGGCATTGGTGCCTAGGGAGATAGGTATAGAAGGCATGGGATGGCAAATGGAGAAAAGCCAAAGACACACTATTTGAAATTTTGCTGCCTGACAGATCAGTCTAGCATAAGCAATCATGAAATTATAGAATGTTAGAGTTATGAAATACTTTAAAACATTGAATATTAAGATATAGCATAGAATGTCAAGGCCAGAAAGGGCCTTCTGGGTATCAGAATCACAAAATTTCAGAGGAAGGAGGGGCATCAAGGGCCATCTAGTCTACACCATACATGGATAAGAATCTTTTTTAAACATAACCATATCTTTCTTTTGGAGGCCTTTGGCGAGGGGAAACCACTACCACCCAAAAAACCCCATTGAATTTTGGAATAATTTTAATGGTGGGAAAATGTTTCCTTATATCAAGCCTAAATTTGTCTCTCTTCAATTTCCACTTTTTTGTTCCTAGTTCTGCCCTCTGAAGAAAACTAGGGCAAGTGTAGCTTCTCTTCCAAATGGCAACACTTCAGCTACTTGTGGACAGTCTCCTATATTTTTCCTTTCTGGGTCAACCATCCATGCTTCTTTCAACTAAGCTCTTTATGGAATGGCTTTCAGGCCTCTTCCAGGTGAGATCCAATTTACTAATTCTCTTCCTAAAATGTGATGCCTAAATTAACTACTCTAATTCCCTCAAAGAAAACTGAAAGGACCTAGGTATAGCTAGGTGTAAACTGCTCTAGAGGCAGAAGGAAGAAGTTGCTTGAACATCATGTGTTCTACATAATGAGAATGAAAGAAGAGAATGTAGTTTGGTTTGGGAAAGATGCACCCATGTCTCTAAAATTTCATGCATATCTGCAAAGTTGCACCCATATTAGTAAAAATTCATTCTATCTGCTTTTATCTGTGATGTTTGTAATTCAGGGAGCAAATTGATTTGTGAAAGTAGTCTGGGACTTCTCTGTTCACATGGGATAAAATCCAAACATTAATTGTGCTCTGCTATTGATGCTTTTATTAGATAGTGTCCAATGCCTCTATATTCAAATCTAGCTGTTAGAAAACCCTTTGGAACATGGCCTTACAGGTCACATGAATTTCCTATAATACTAGAAATGCCCTGAAAGGGAAAATACTGGTTTAGAACTGAAAGTGATATATTCTTCTCATCTTTTTCCTCCCTCCCTGTTTCCCACTCCTTTCTTCCACGCTAGCTTGTGTGGAAAGGAGCCTGGAGAAACACAGAAAAGGTGGCAAATGTAAAACTGTGTCAAAGACATGACATTGTTTAAAGTGAGGAAATTGGATATGTTTTCTGATAAATTGGGCACAGGGCTAATTTACACCTTTTGAATAAATTTGGATGTGCAGGATATGTGAATATGTGGTGTGAATGTGGTAGATATCTAGGGCTTTCACACTGGTCCTCTCCCCTCTTCTGACAGCATGTTTACAGCTGGGTGACAGTGGGCAAGTCATTTGACTTATCTAAACCTCAATTCTGAGCAACGATGATCTTTCTACTCCTCACTAAATTAGATTGTTGCAAGGATCAAATAAGATAATAGATACATTAGAACAAAGACCTGTGGTTTTATCAGTGTGGAAACTCTCTTACTATAAGTTACAACCACCTGTAACTTAGCAGTTGTCTTAGAGTTGCCTGAGATCCAGAGAGGTCAAATAATTTGTTCATGGTTAGCCAATTAGTGTCAAAGGTCGGATTTCAAGTCAATATTTCCTGGTTCCAAGTCAGGTGCTCTATCTACTGTCATCACCTGCCTCTCTAACAGATTATAGGATCATTCACATAGAACTGAAAGGGACCCTATACCTCATTTATTCTAACCTTCCCTTATCCCCCTTTATAAATGAGAAACCAAAATCACAAACAGATTGAGTGACTTGCCTAAGAAGGTGGAGGTAAGGGGGAGTGAATGAACCTTCTTCTCACCAGAACTGGCTCAAAGAAGGAATAACATACACACTCAATTGGGTATAGAAATCTATCTTACCCTATAGGAAAGTAAGAAGGTTGAAAATACAGAAGGGGTCCAGGTTGTGAAGGACAGAAGGGGTCCAGGTTGTGAAGGACTTTGAATGCCAAACAGAATTTTACATTTTATCCCGTAAATTTTACTAGGAAACATTGGAGTTTATTGAATAGAACATGATCAGTATAGTGACATGGTCCTACTGAATTTTAGTGAGAATAATTTGACAGTTAAGTAGAGGATGAACTGGAAAAGTAATTTGTCAACCTTAAAGAATATATATAAATGAAAACTATTATAATTATGACCTTGGACAACTCATTTAACCTCACTGGGCCTCAGGTTCCTCAGCTTTCAAATAAATGTGCTGGACTAAATGATCTCAAAGATCCTATCCAGCTAAAAAATATCTGTAATGCTGTGATCAAATGATCAGCAATCATTTATTAAGAATCTACCATGTGCCAAGCACTGTTCAGGGCAATGATCCTATGATGGAGAATATCACAGTTATAAGGTACCTTAGAACACAGAATGTTGAGATCTTTGCATATAAAAAAGTTAACAAAACATAATATAAAATGATGGCCTAAGATTTCCTAGAACATAGAATGTCAGCTAGAAGTCCATTAGATATAATAAAATGTTGGAAGAGCCGGAAGAAAAAAAGAGGAGGAAGAGAAGGAGGAGGAAGTTGGAGCTTGTCTTTAAGATTTGCAAAGCACTTTACATACGCTATCTTATTTCATGCTTAGAGGTCCCCTAGCCCAACTCCTACATTAAGAATGGTAAAGTAATTTTTCTAAGGTCATACAGGACTCATGTCCTAACTTCCAACCTCGGGTTGTTGTTGTCGTTGCTGTGTTTTCCACTAGCTCGTCCACGTAACAAAATTTATCAGTGTAGGCTCAGATTACTATTTTTTTTTTGCTTTTATTATTTCCTTTTATTGACTTCCCAGTTGTTCCTTGGCATCCAGTTTCTTCCCAAACTCATCTGAAAAGCCTCCCCCTCTACAAGCTATTTCCTTGTTTTCCCAAATTCTAGTGCCTCCCATGTCTCTCCCACCCCCCCCAAAAAAAAACCCACTTGTATCTATTTTGTATCTATTTTTTTTATGTACAGCAATGTACTTTTAATGATTTAACAACAAGCTTTCCAAGAGCAAGGAGAAAAAGAACAGTGTTTGCAGGACACCCTTTTATGTTTAATCTGCATTATTAACATTTTCTCCATCACTTTCCTAAGTCTGGACAATTAACAAAACAATATATCAAGCCCTAAATTGCAGCATTTCCCAATTCCTGAGGTCCAAATTCTCACATGGAAAATTTAACAAACAGCTTTCTTGACATCAAATGCTTGCTTATTGCCCTAACTTGCCCTAGGAAAATGACTCACTTTTTCTTTGCTTTCCTGATCAGAATTTGGTCTGGTGTGTTTTCTATGTTATTATGGAGGAGCAAAGGTAAGTAACATATTTACATATTGTGTCTCCCAGACAGAATGCAACTTTCTTGAAAGCAGAGGCTAAAGTAATCAATCAGGGGTACAATTCAGGGTAAATAATAATATCAGTGATAGTAACCATTTTTATAGTGCTTCACAATTTACAAAGTGCTTTCCTCATGACATCTCTCTTAGTTAAGAATCATGATGACCAATAATCATCACTATTAACCATACAATACAACATTTATTAATCTGCACAGTTTGTATGGCACTAGACACTAAGGAGGTATGTAGATAAGCAGAAAGGTACATGTAAATATAATATATAATACTACAAAGTTCAGGTGTTGGAAGAATCTGGATCTTTCTTTAAGGTTCACCTCAGTCACTATCTTCTGCATGAAGCCTTACCAGAGCCTCCCAACTGCTAGTGCCTTCCCTCTCAAATTACCCTTTGTTTGTATTACCAAACAAATTACCAATTCGTTTGTATTTATTTATATTTATTCACTTTATGTTTATGCTGTATACATATACATTTTTAATATGGAGTCAATTCTCAACTTTCATGGAGATAACATTCCTAGAAAACAGCACAAAAGTGAAAAAAAAAAAGAATGTTGATACATTGAACCCTTGGAAAATAGGGAGTTAGGTTCCTGTGACCAGCAAAAACTGTAATCTTTTGGTAGAGAGTCCTGAAAATTTACTTTTCTGCATGCAATTCTTTATAGCAAAACATTAATTCTGATATATACAATTTTCCTAATACAGTAACCATGAAATAACCCATAAAATTCAATAAACAAAATAAAATTGGTAACATGTAAAACATTTTTTCG
Source organism: Phascolarctos cinereus (assembly GCF_003287225.1). Classification (NCBI taxonomy): domain Eukaryota; kingdom Metazoa; phylum Chordata; class Mammalia; order Diprotodontia; family Phascolarctidae; genus Phascolarctos; species Phascolarctos cinereus. The sequence goes on along the minus strand of NW_027555625.1, from coordinate 305,969,464 downwards.
ATAGTAATTCCCTAGAATTCTGTGACCTTTTATACTAACATCTCAAAAGAATTGATTTCAGACAATATTCACTTTTCATAACATAAGAAATCTACAGTACTATAAATATTATGCATCAAATAAAATTCTTAAAACTAAAACATTTTCTAACCTGAATCTTAACTTCCACTATGTCAGATGGTGGTGTAAGGGCATGGTACTGAATACTATACTGCTGTAAATCTCTGTACTTTGGCTGCCTTCTGAAAATCAAGGGAGAGGGTTCTGGGAATTTAGTTACTGCTATCAGATGACTCAGAGATTGGCAAGGTCTTGACATCACCTTTTATACTTTGTCCTTCACAGCTGGTGGATGGCTTGGATATCGTGAAGGACACACCAGCTTGACAGAGGCTGCAGACATTCTGGCAGGAAGTTTATCTAGCACCTTTATCTTCTCACTAAGCAGCATCACTGAAATTTGCATTCGTGGGCTTAGAGCCCAAAGGACTTGAGCTATACTTTGGGAGTATAATTATAACACAAAACTTGAGTTTTAAAGGAAAGCAATGAAAATATGCAGTGAATGCACAGGGGACTCTTCATGACTAGGATGAACAAGGCCAATGAAGTGCCTAGTAGGATACCAATGGCTCCACAAACTTGTGTCCATCACACCTCTTATTTTTTTTCCTAGTTCACATTGACAACAATGTATGTAGTTGCCAATGGGGAAGTGAATATTAGGTTACTAATAAAATCACACAAATGTTTGAAATCATGAAAGTTAGCAAATGTTGAGGATTAACTGTACTTCTTTTCTTAGCCATTAGAAGGTAAATTCACTGGGTGTAGAGATTGTTTTGTTCTTTGTGCTTATATCCCTAGTAACCAACGCAGCTCCTAGCATATAGAAGACACTTACTAAATGCTTGGTGATTTAATAATTGATAAAAAGTACAATAGATAATTACAAAATAAAGTACCCTGAAGGACACAGTAGGAGGCTCATTGTTAACTGAGGGAATCATGGAAGGCTTCTAGGAGGAGATGACATTTTAGTTTGCTATTACAGTGCTCTTATACCAATTTAACAAGTTAAAAAAGAGGCTCCAAAAGGTGAATCACTTGCTCACAATCACACAGTTTATACAAGTCAGAGCTTATATTGCTGACTATGAGTACAGGACTTCTTGCATTACCAAACCAACATGCAAAGGAGACTAGAGTCAGAAACACAAAGAAAGACAGTATGTCACTGGATGTAGAGGGAGAGGTCTTGAGTATGAATTTCAGCTTTACTCTTGCAATCATGGGCATATCAACCCCCTCTCTCTTGACCTGAGTTTCTTAATCTATGAAAGGAGAGGATAAGAAACAGATGATATAAACATCACTTCCAGCTCCAGACTCAATGGTGAGGATACTGAAGGAAATCACATAGAACAAACAGAAAATGAGGTTAGGAACATCAATAAATCGAGTCACTTTGGCTAACCCAAGAATATAATAAGCCATTATCTGGAATGCACTGGAAGAAGCTCCATGGGTCAGGCCCTTAGATTTTCATTTGGCAGAGACCTTAGAGACTTGCCCAGCAAGAAAAGGAGGGTCTAGGGAAATGAAAACGTGTCTGCAGCAGGCCTGGTCTTCCATTCCATGTGGTAATTGTTATAAAGGCAAACCCCACCTATAAATCTATGTTTCAGCATAAAGGTGGGGCTCAGTCTCCCTCCTTTTGCAAGATACCAAACCTCACAGGAATTCCAGAGATGACTGAGTCTAACCCCTTATCCTGAAAACAAAAATCTTTCAGAAGCATTTTGAGAGTATTCGTTTACTTGTTTTGATTTTGTGTCATTTCTAGAAATAACGCTGATTCAGAAGATTTGAGTTCTAACCTTGACTTTCACTACCTAACAGCCTCTGGAAAATCACTTTTCCTCTCTGGCTTCAGTTTCATCATCTTTAAAATGTTGATAGCAATCCCAAAATTGGTGTGAGAAAAACACTTTACAAGACAGAATGACAAAATCTATGTTGAGAAGATGATGATGCCTTCAGAGTGAGAGAATAGCAATGTGATCTCAGCTTAATAGTCACAAACTTGAACCATGGACATATTTGCCAAAGGCCTTCAGAAGAATCTATGAAATCTAGATTATTTGCAAGCGTCATGCATTTCCCAAGAGCTTCTACTGTCATCTTAGATACGGTTTATCAGTACCAATAGGCCCTATGGTTGTCCCTTTCCTTTGCTAAAATATCATTAGCATCATTTTCAGAAGTGAAGTAGGTTGGAATCTGGGAGCATCTGGCCTAGGCAAGAGTATCATGGACCTCTACCTGGCGAATATGGCTGAAATGAACGGTGAATGACATTGGCACGGGCTCCTTGACATGACAAAAAGGCCTAAACCTCCTAGGGACCTTGATTCATGATACCTTCTATATACATGTGGGGATGTTATGGAGGATTGTATAGAGAAGCTCTTATGACTATTCAGAGGTGGACCTTGGAGGACTATGGGAACACTACTGCCCATATATTTTCCTTCTAAAAGCTGCCATGTCCTTAGTCTTTAGTATACAAAATGCTGCATCCAGAAGGGACTTTAAAGTACAGAATATTAGAACAGGAAGGGAATTTAAAACAGAGAATCTTAGAGCTATCAGTGAGGAACCTTAAATATTAAATACTAGAATATGCAACAGTAGTATAATTTTTACAATATTATGACATAATGACCTTTCAGACAACATAGTTCAACCACTTCATTTTACAGGGGGAGAATGGGAAGTTATTCAGCCAAGATCTAGTAAATGGCAGAAATGGGACAAGAATCCAGGGCTCCTGATTCCATTGAAGTGCTCTATTAAATCTATCATAGCATCAATGCATGGAATTGTACACAAGGTGGTCCTATCTTCTCTTTGCCTTCTTCTGTTGGCTGCTGCATTCTTTCTGTTTGACATCCATGTTCAAAGCCAGAAACCCTCTTGACAATAGCTTATGAATTCTAAAGATCCTACTTTGAAGATTACCTCCAGATGTAGAGCCAGGATTGATGTAGGGTAAATTACGGAACTTGATTAGCATTGGACAGGGTATCAAGCCAACTTTTCTCAAACCTGCCCAGATATTTTAACATGACATAGTATAAGGAAAGATATGTGTGCTGGTCCTAGCTCTGCCACTTACTAAATCCTAGTCAAGTCTCTTCCATTTTCAAGGCTTCCATTTCCTTCTCTATAAAATGAGAGTAATGGACAACATGTAGATGGAGTGTTGGAACTACTTCTACACAAAGACAAACAGGCCATTTCTCGAAATGGGAGACCCCATCAGCAAAAAGTTAATGAATAATCTTCACTAGAGCTTGTCAGGGAGATTTCTTAACTGTGGTAGAAAAACCACTGGCTTTGAAATGAAAAGATCTATGTTCTGTTCCAAACACTGCCAACCACTAGTTATTTGCTCTGGGACTCCATTTTCTCATCTTAGATCATGGCACTCAGAGCTATAAGAGAACTTGTTCTTGTTGTTGTTCAGTCATTTTAGTCATGTCCAACTCTTCATGACCCCACTTAGGATTTTCTTGGCAAAGAAACTAGAGTGATTTGCCATTCTCTTCTCCAGTGGATTAAGGCAAATAGAGGTTAAGTGACTTGCTCAGGGTCACACAGCTAATAAGTGTCAGAGGCCAGATTCAAACTCAGGGCTTCCTGACTCCAGGCCCAGCACTCTATCTACTGCCACCTAGCTGCCCATAAGGGACCTTAGAGATCATCTCTTCTAGTGGCTCCCAAACTTTTTGGTCCAGGAACCATTCAGACTACTAAAAAATTATTCAGGATCCTCTCCCCAAACAGTTTTCATTGATATGGTCTGTATTTATCAATATTTATCATATTAGAAATTAAAGCTGACAGTCTTTAAAATCTTGATTGATTTTAAATTAGCAATAATAAATACATTTCCATGTTAATATAAATAACACAAATATTATGAAAAGTAAATATATTTTCTTTAAAAAAGGGTAAGAAGAATTGTTTTTTACATATTTTTGCAAATCTCTTCAATGTCTGGCTTAGTAGAAGACAGCTGGATTCTCACATCTGTTTTATGCATTCAGTGTTATGATATGTTATTTTGGTTAAAGTATACAAATCTGGCCTCACACAGATATGCAGTTAGAAGGAAGACTATTTTAATGAGTAAATAATATTTTCATATTATTATGATAATAGTTTTGACCCTGAGGATCTTCTGCAAGGTCCAGGGGCCCCCAGTGGTTCACAGACCATACTTTGAGAACCAGTGATAGTCCATCCTCCTCATTCTACAAATGAAGAAACCCAGAAAAGTTGAGATTTGTCCATGATCACCCAGGTGGTACAAAATGGATCATGTATTTTAACCATGGTCCTCTGCTTCTAAATCCAATCTTTATTCCACTACACCATACTTTGCCCTGTGAAACACAGGCAAGTCCTCACTCTAGACAGGCAGTGTTGTGGGGTGCTCAGAGAGTCAGTCTCATAAGCAGGTTCAAGGCTTGCTTCTGATGCAATATCTGGGTCACCCTCAGCAAGTAATCCAACCTCTTCTTCACAAGTAATATGTCAAAGATGTTATAGATAATCTCTAAGGTCACTTAGAGATCCAAATCCCAAGATTCTATAAGACAAGAAAACAGAGAGGTGAGGTTACTTTCCCTAGAGAAATTAGCCACTCTTTTTCATTGTACTCAAACTCCCTTTCATGGGTCCTGTGAATCTTGAAAGGTTGACCCCAGGATTTCCTTGATATGAAGTATTCTCTGAGGCTGGGAGAAATTAGTGCCAGCGTTTGAAGTAGAACTGAGATCTGTTTCCAAGACCAGTGGTCTTTCTACCACATTAGACTACTTCCCTGACAACTTTGTCTAATGATGACTCATTAACTGTTACTAACTAGTTCCCCCACTTGAAGAAGTGGCATGGTGGTCTTGGCACAAAAATAGATTGCTACTGTTGGACTGTAAGACTCCATAAAGACCATCCCTTTCACTTTACAGAGAAGGAAATCTCAGACCATGGAGGGGAAGGGAATTGCCCAAAATTTAGTGAGTGGAAGAACTCAAACCAGAGTTAGAGGGTTGGGACTATTGAGTGATGGCATCTAAGTTAACTCATTGCATGACTTGTTACCTTCTTCTTGATGTTTGGGAATCCAAAACAAATTCTTAGACATTGACCCCCAGTGTTCAGGGGATTTTTAAATGATTGCTTTCATATGCTAACATTTAGTAATAATAATAATAATTCATTATAATTTTTGTTTGTTTCTCAGTACTTTGGGATAAACAATGAAAACATGAAAGGAAGAGTTGTCCCAGGAAACTCTAATATCATAAGTAGAAGAGTAGTTGCTGATCCCCATTGGTGATGGGAATTCATTCACTGGGAATTCCCTACACTAATGAAATCACAGGTCCAGTTTAAAAAAAAAATCACTGTACCACTTTCCTCACAGGATTATTGTGTTGTTCAAATGAGAAAATGGAGGAGGAAATGCTTTCCTATTAAGTTGAAAACCCTATTCCTACCTTCACTTTCTCTCCCCAAAGATTAGCTTTTTAATGACCTATAATGCATAGCTATACTTTTTTCAAGTCCCAATGTACTACATCCCACATGAAAACATCTCACAAACTTTTGATGCATGTTGGAAAGAGATTTTCCCTATTCCAAGCACCCATATCTTGTCTGAATATTTTGCTTCAGACTTTTCTTGGAGGTTTTGATCTAACATTATTTTTCTTTTGATTTGGAGAGTAGGGAAAAAAAAAACTAGAGCACTTTTCAATTATTCATCATGGGTAGTTCTTCTGGCAGAATTTCAAAGTTGATTTCAGGGAATTTTATGGACTCCCCTTGTTCTGGTCAAAGACCCAACCCTCTCTGACCCCCAGAGGATGCTTTGGTCAAAGTCCATGGAACACAACCAGATGAACCCGAGGGCCTCAGAACTTGCTGACCCTCATCTTTTTTTTTCTAGGCTGGACAATTGTATCTGCAGCTTAACCAAATACAATTCAGTAAGTATTTATTAGGTGTCTACTGTGCGCAAAGTAATGTGTTATATGGCTAGGGAAGATAGAAAGTTTACTTAAGGAGAAGAAGACCTTGACCTTGCAATCTACTAGGGTGGGAGTTGGGGTGGCAGGGTTACAGAGATGACTGTAATACACAATATTATATAATAAGTCCATTAGTGAATTATAAAGCACCATCTCATGTCTTAAAAGAAAGAACATTATTTTCCAGGGTATCAGTAAAACCTTCCTGGAGGAGGCAACATGTCAACTAAGCTTTAAAGGATAAGTGAAATTCATCAAGCCAAAAAGGAGAAATGATATTTCAGCTATTGGGAATGGCTTTAACAAAAGTAATGAAGTAGGAGAGCTCATGGAATGTTCATGGAGCAGAAAGTAGAGTGAATAAAGGGAATTTTGTGAGATGAGTTTGGAGATATAGGTATGGGGAGCCTTAAATGAGAGGTAAATGAATTTGAACTTTCCTTGGTAAGTGATAGGAAGTCAGTGAAGATCTCACATCAGAGAACTGTCATGACATCTCTAATTTTGCTAAGTGATCCATTAGGGATTCATCAGCTATCATACTGAAATAATTCTGAATACTTCTTGAATCTGTTTATATTTTCAGCCTGTAACACTTCACAGGGTAAAAAGTTCTTTTTGTTTATACTTCATTCTATAAAATGAGATGTCCTTTAGTTCCTAAGACTAGTAACTTCAAATTTCAGGGGAAATGGGAAGGAAAAACAGGAAACTTTGTTCTAATGTCCTAGACTTTGGTTAGCAAATCCATACTCATGCTATCCATGCCTCACATGAGTTTCAAGAGTTGGATCAATCAGTCACCAAGTATACATTGAGTGCCTTGCTATGTTATACTGTTTTCCTCTTTTAAGGTAAGGCAAAATGATAAGCATTTATTAAGCACTTGCTATATGCCAGGCACTGTGCTAAGCACTAGGAATACAAATACAAGCAAAAAGAAAGACATTCCTTCCTTTCAGTGAACTTCAGCTTTAATGGAGGAAGACAACACACAAAAGGGAGCTATAATGCAGTGTGGAAATGAGGGATGATGTATGAAGAAGTCAGGATTACGGAGTCAGAAGCATAGGCAGAATGGGAAAAGGTGTCTGGCCCAAGTTCATCCATAAAATAGAGACCTCCAAAGCCACTCACATTCTGGAGATAAGTATGGTTTTCCAGGGTGAATTTGATGAATCTTTAAGACTAAAAGAGTAACTGCATAAAAAGTTAGAATGTATACTTGAAGTCATATGGAAGTCCACACCTGTCCAATGCAGGTGTTGTCTCTAAAACAAACCAATACAGCATTATCCTACCTCTATCTGAATACCTATATCACTTTCCTTTGAAAGGTAGCTAATTGTTGGCCAATTCTTCATTGTGTTGATAACTGCCTCTCTGTTGCTTCTGCCTCTTTGGTCCTCGTAGTAACACTACTCTTCTCTCTCCTTTACATGACATCTTCAGGCATTTAGTGTCCTCTATCATTCATGTCTCCTCTCAGTTTTCTTTTTAGGGTATATACCTTCAGTTGTGTTGACAGTCATTCCTCATATGACATGGTCACTCCTTCCTCTGGACATACTGGAGTTTGTCAACATCTTTCCTAAAATATGGTGCCTTTAGTTGAAGGCAATACTCTAGATGTGGGTTTTTCAGTCTGGTTTCTCATGCCCCTTTCCTGCTCTCAATTCCCAGAACCATTATTCTAATATATGCCCTCTTCAGCATCCTCCTGCTTTATTATAATAGCCTCCTGACAGATGTTTCCACTTCCACTGGATGCCCCTTCCTATTCTTTGACATCTCTGACAGAATGCCTTTTGCATAGATGCAACCATGTTACTTCTCTGCTTACAAAACTTCAGTGGCTCCCTATGTTGTTTCAAATACAGTTCAAGTTGTTGACATAACATTCAGAACCCTCTACAGCAGCAGTTCTCAAAATGTTTTCTGCTCATAGCACTTCTAGGGCTATATCCCAAAGAGATCAAACAAGTGGGAAAAGGACCCACATGTACAAAAATATTCATAGCAGCTCTTTTTGTGGTGGCAAAGAATTGGAAATTGAAAGGATGCCCATCAATTGGGGAATGGCTGAGCAAGTTATGGTATGTGAATGTTATGGAATACTATTGTGCTACAAGAAATGATGAACAAGCTGACTTCAGAAAAACCTGGAAAGACTTACATGATCTGATGCTGAGTGAAGCGAGCAGAACCAAGAGGACTTTGTACACAATAACAGCCACATTATGCAATGACTAAGATTGTTAAACTGAACTCTTCTCAGCATTATGAGAATCTAAGACATCTCCAGAGGCCTCAGGATGGAAAATGCTGCACACATCCAAAGAAAGAACTATGGAAGTCGAATCGCTATCACTTATTTTTACCTTCTGTTAAGCTTTGTTTCGCCTTTCTGATGGTTCCTCCTTTGGTTTTAATTTTTATTTACAACTTCACTAATGGGAAAATATGTTTAATGGGTATTTAAATGCAAAACCTATATAAGATTGTGCACCATCTTGGGGAGGGTGGGGGGGAGGAAGGGGGAGAAAATTTTCAACTCAAAAGCATATGGAAGTGATTGTTGATAAGTCAAAATAAATTTTTAAAAAATGTTTTCTGCTCATGAGACAATGTCAGAACTGTGAGTTGGGGAGACTATTCTGTACCAATGTGATTGCAACTATAAGTGCCATACTGCGTATGACACACCTATCAGAAGCTTGTGGCACACCCTTTATGAACCAGTGCTCAACAACTTGGTTCCAGGATGTCTTTACAGCCTTAGCTCTAATTATTCCACTCTATGAATCATGCTTGAGGCAAATTAGACTACCATCTTTCCCCAAACATGGCCAAGTATTTTTAACTCTGTCTCCACTTGCCTTTACCCTGCTTCCTATGCTTAAAATATGCTTACGAGAATGTCTTATTTCCCTGATGAATTCCTACTTCTCTTTTAAATCCCAGTTTGATTTCCATACTTTTCATGCAGGCTTCCTTCATCTCCATTGTTCACCCTGGCCCTGCTCCTCAGATCTCTTATAGCACAGTATCAGGGGAATGGGGTGGAGCGGAACCTCCCTAATATACCTTTAACAAAAATTGTGAATTGTAGTTATCTATCTTATCCCTCTACTAAACCATAAGCTATACGAGGACAGGATGTATGTCTTATTGAAACTTTACATCTTTCCTATTGTACAGGAGAGGATTCTATATACAGTAGTTGTATAATAAATGTTTAATGAATTAAGACTATAAGAAACTGATTAGCTACAACCTTTCAGAGAATGTGCTTAGGATTTAGAGTTCATGTAGTCAAAACCCTTATTTTTACTGAAACTAGGTGGCATAGCTGATAGAGTTCTGGGCCTTGAGTCAAGAGAGCCTGAGGTCGAATCCAACCTCAGACACTTACTAGTCACTTAGCTTCTGTCTGCCTCAGTTTCCTCGACTATAAAATGGTAATGATGATAATAACATCTACCTCACAGAGTTGTTGTCAGGATCAAATGTGATAATATTTATAAAGCACTTGGCACAGTGCCAAGCACATAAATTCTTATTTGCTTTCTGAGTCCCAGATATGTAGATTTATACAAGTGACAAATAGTAAGAACTTGCACAGTTACACAGGTAATATGAAGCAGAGCTGTGATTCGAATCCCAGGTCCTTTGGCTATAAACAGAATGCTCATCTTCAGCCTCATGGAAAGACTCAGGAAATGTCTGTATGTTCATGAGCATGTGCTTTCTGAGCCAATGGTGCTTCCCTAGCTGGTCCTCAGCTTTCATACACAGAGGAAGGAATCAGGACAAAACACTTGGCTGAGCTAATAGGAATCCAAAGTATAGACTCTGTTTAGCCTCCAAACATTGGTTTTGTTGTGGCTGACGCTCCTCTTTCGCTAGGCTTTGGGGACAGAGTATGAAATTGAATTCACAGTCCACACTGAAAAGTAAGTAAAGAAAAAGCAGAAAAAAATTGTGTTCGGAGAGTATTAAGAGATAAATCATATTTTTTTATTGTAGTCTCTTTCCTTCAAACTGTTCCTAATCCCCTGACTTTTGGTTCATAAATAGATTGAATTTTTCACCACAACGTAGCCTAAAGACAATGAGAGATTTCACAACAAATGATTTATGTACTGAAATCTGGAGAGATTTTACTCATAAAAACACTCCAGCCGTTTATCTTGATCTCCTGATATATCAGGAGTCTGGCTTGTATGTCTCTGAATTAACTGAAGATTAAACAATTCAAGCTAGTTGAAAGGTATAAATGCAAGAGGAAAGCACACAGGAGAAGTTCAATCACCTTCCGTGATTGGATTCTTATCAAACTAAGACTGTGGAGGGCTTCAACTGACCATTTCAGAATCAACAAACTGTGAGGTAAATAGACCTGGGGCCTCTGGGAAATCCTACCATGGATACACAGGAATACTGACAGCCTCATTTGAAGGCAGACACATATGTCTTAAGGCTTGCAGGGAGAAGGCTAGCAAGGCCTATGACCCAAAAGAGTTTGTTGGCTAATGCCTGACATTCTACCACTGATCAGTACTTCAGTTTAAGTATGGCCCTATCCCTTCAGAAGCCTTTTATAAAGCAATTCTTTCAAAAGATAGGAGTTGGAAGAAGAGCTTCACTCATTAAGGCTCCAATATCTCAGTTAGAACAACCTCTTTGCATGCCTTCCTGGATGGGGATAACAATGGCAGTTCTAGGAGAGTAGCTGCTAAGGTGAGGTGGTTTGAAGGAGGAAGGTAAAAGAAAGATGGAGTAAAGTAAAGAGAGGCTGAAGGTGAGAAAAACCTGAAGCATAGGAAGCTTAGGAAAACTTAAGCTTAGGAACTTAGTGATGGCTTAGTTCAAGCTTCCTGAAGCACTGAATAAACTCTAGTAGAAGGACTGCTAAATTTAAAGGCAGAGTACCAGCATTCAAATTCAGGTTCTCCTACCTAGGATCATAGATCCAGAACTGGAAGAGACATTTTTGTTGCTGTTGAGTTGTTTCAATCATGTCTGACTCTTCAGGGCCCCATTTGGGGTTTTCTTGGCAAAGATACCAGAATGGTTTGCCATTTTCTTCTCCATCTCATTTTACAGATGAGGAACTGAGGCAAACAGGTTCATACAGCTAGTAAGTGTCTGAGGCCAGATTTACAGTCAGGTCCTCCTGATTCCTGGCCCAGCGCTCTATCCACTGCACCACCTCAGTACCCAGAAGGAACATTGGAGTTAAACTAATTGAATTCCTTCCTTTACAGTTGAAGCCATTGAGTCTCAGAGAGGTTAAGTGATTTGTCCAAGGACACACAAATAAAATATGTGGCTGGTCTAGCATTCAAACTCAGATCTTTTACTTAAAAGTTCAGTATTCTTTCTGTTGTTACCTATGTGATGTATGACAAGTTTCATAACCTCTGTGGGCCTCAATTCCTCTTCTATAAAATAAGGAAGTGAGACTACATGATCTCTAATATCCTCCTATTTTAAAATTTTAAGAATCATTGGCTGGGGATCTTGTAAGAGAGATGTCTGGGCTGAGTGGGAAGATCTAGTCCAACTCCAAGGATTTAGGGAGTCTTTCCTTTGGGTTTACCATCCCCCAACAATGGATGAGAAAATGGAAAGTCAATTGAAGCATAAAGATGAGATTTGTTTTATTTTCCTTTCAAACATAGAGAAAATCAGTAGATATCGATGTTTATAATATTACTCCAATGGACAATGACAAAATGTTCTTTTGACAACCTCACGACACATCAAGATAAGAAGTATGTTGTGATTAGGTGAATATGAATTTCATCTTCGGTTCAATAATCATGTCAGAGAGGGAAGGATTTTAGCTAGTTGAAACTATACCTAAAACGAATTCTATGCACAATATAGCCAAGCAAGCAATCACATTTGCTTGAAGCCTTTGACTGAAATAAATACATTACCTATTAAATCAGTCCATGGCCCCTTCACCTAGTTCTATTTATTAGGAAGTTTTTCCTTTTATCAAACCCAAATTTGCCTCTTTGAAACTTCTACCAATTATTCCTAGTTTTGCTCTCTGGGGCTAAGCAGAAGAAAGCTAATCCTTCTTTCATTTAATAGCCCTCTTTCATATACTCAAAGACAGTATTATGTCCCTTCAATCCAGCATTAGCATCCACAGTTCTTTCAGATGGTTCTCATATGGCAGACATACTAGACCTTTCAACACTCTGGTCACCCTTTTCTGTACACAATATAGCTTATTATTCTTCCTTAACCATGACACTCAGATCGCAACACGCTATTCCAGATGTCATCTGACCAGGACAGAGTACAATACAATCACCTCCCCAGTCCTGGGCACTAAGGATCTCTTCATGAAGCCTATGATTGCTTTAGCTTTCTTAGACACAGTATTTCACTGTCAATCTATACTGAGCTTACAGTCTATTAAAATTTAAAGACCTTTTTTCAGAAGAACTGTGTCACACTTCCCCCATTATAAATTATCGATTTCTTTTTGGATTATGACTCTCCTCAACATAAAACCTATCCCTCCCACCTTTTCTTTTTTCTGGTCATCAACAAATTTGATGAGTAAACCGTCTTTGCCTTTGACCACGTTATTGAAAAACAGTGGAATGGCATGGGGCTGAGCTCAGAACCTAGGGGCATTCTTCTGGAGACCTCTTTCTAAACTGACACCAAACCATTAACAACTACTCTTGTGTCAAGCCACTCTACTACTTCAGAATTAAAATCATTGTACTTCTGTGTTACACACATATCTGTCTTTTCCAAAACAGTAGCAAAAGAAACTTTACCACAGTCTTTGCTTAAATCGAGGTAAGCTATTTCTACAGCATTCCCCTGACTTTAGCAGTCTGGCAACCCTGTCAAAAAAGGAAATAAGGTTAGTCAGCAGTTACCTGTTTTTGATGAAGCCATTCTGATTCTTTGTGATTAAGGCTTCCATCTCTAGATGACAGGAAGCGAGTCAAGCTTCCTTTACTATAGTTTCAGACTCCATTTTCCTATCCTGTGGGTAATTCTCCTGTTTTCCAAGAGCTTTCAAAGATTACTGACTGTGGCTTAGCACATCTCTCATTTTTTTTTCAATAACTAAGCTCATCTGGTCCTGGTGACCTGAATTCATCAAGGTCCCTAGGTGCTCTCTTAATATCTCCTGACTTAGATTAGGAGCCAAATCTCTATTAGCCGTTTTTTTGTTAAAATCTAGGTATGATATATATGCATCATTCTTTTAATCTACCAGTATAATAAGCCTATAAAAATGTAAATAAATTTAGATCCCATCTGGCAAGCCCAACAGGAAGCAGGTGCCATAGGATGCTATCCTCCTCCTTCTCCTGGCTTATATCCCATTCATCTAACTTAGCAGGAATAAGCACAGTGGGAAGCACCCTCTTCCCCCACCCCCACCCCTGCCAGTCTTCCCATCCAATCCCTTTTCTTCTTCATGGCTGGATGTTGATGCTCCATCATCATATCTGTAGGAGAGAACCCAGAGTCTTCACTTCACCCCAACCTTTGGACCATTCCTCTCTTGCCAATGATGGTGGACAAGACCTTTTCAGTTCTACTTTCCCCTTTGTTGAATGTATGAGCAGGGAGTGACCAACTATAATCATTCCAGTAAAATAGAGTACCATGGGCCTTAACTACTTGCCCTTCCCCTGTACCCTTAGATGCACTGGGGATTACCATTTTCAATGGAACTGTAGGATCATAGATTTAGAGCTAAAAGGGGAAGCACAAGTTTCTTCTGAGAGCTCCCAGCTTATTTTCTAGCTGAGGAAACTGAGGCAAGAGTGGTTAAGAAGTTTGTCTAGGGTCATGCAACTAGTCAGAGGCAAGATTTGAGATTGAGTCTTTGCAAGTCCAAGCCAACATTCTATCCATTCAACCATCCAGCATTCCTGCTACTGTAACAGCTAGCCACTGAACCTTGCTATTTGCCCTACACACTACACACAGACCCCTAGTCTAACCTACCAGTGAATCCTAACGACCCTTGTTCCTTTATATCTACCTACAAATCTTAAAGACTACCAGGCTCCTTCCATCTGCCCTACAGCTGAACCCTCCTACATTGTTGTCTCCCACAATTAAAATATGAGCTACTTGAGAGTAGATACTACCTTACTTTTCTTTTGATATCTTCAAGGCTTAGTATAGTGTTTGGTACATACTAATAATTAACTTTGGCATTCATTCAATTTCATTCTAAAATGAACTGTTCTTGATGAAGGTGTGCTTCCTCTTCATATTCATTCCTTTTTTTCTATATATTCACTAACTATACTGTTAATGATACATTCCAAAATTTTGCCAGGAGTTGAATCTTTTCAGTCCAAAGATCACCCAGAAAAGAAATGAAAGATAAACAGTGCTTCTTATTTTCCTTTGTTTTTTTAAACTATTTACTAATTATTATTTTAAGCATTTATTTAAGCCTTTACTTTGTGCCAATTTTTACCATCCTCTCCATTTTAAGCAGTGGCCTTCTCCCTTCCTTAATTCTCCTCTTTTCCTTATATAATAACATGATTTTTTAGTAGTTAGTACCAGGGGACAGGTGGCTATAAATGACTCTGTTTAGCCTCTTATTATCCCTTCCCAGCCTCCTTACATAGAAATATCTGTAAATTATGTTCCATCACTCATTCTTTAGCCTCTGCTAATCAGTTTTTTACATTGCTTTTAGGTCTTGCTTATTATTTGAGTCAATCACAGTTTCAAAGGTATAGGTTAAACAAACAATTTAATTAAGTCAAAAGAAATACAGTAAAATCCAAATTCAATAGAGATATATCACAGACTTAACCTTTCACTCACTACGCAATTCTAACTTTCTAAGGTGGGGAAAAAACCCTGTTCAGATAGGAATCTGGACCTATGATACTTCATTTTTTTAAGCTACAAGGCCCTGTGAGAGCAAAGAAATTGAAGGTCACCTGCTGAATGGGAAATTCCTATCTCCTACCACTGAAATAAGTAATGGAGGAGAGGGAAGAGAAGATGGATAAGCACTTATGTAGTACCTGCTATGTGCCTTCTTAAACAAATATTATTTAATTTGACCATTTACAAATGTTTTCGCATTTTCAGGGGACAGAGTGGGTGACAATATCCATTACTCATATATTATATTTTCTAGGGAAGCAGGACATAAACAACTCTGGAGATGATCCTAGTCATTCTAGTGATGAAGTACTGGGCTAGTCCCTGAGTTTCTCCAATGAGGTCATTATTGTTTCCATGAATGTTGGAAGATCAGAGACCACTATCTCATGGGTCCCTCTAGGTCATATGTGCTTTGGTCTGACATGTAAAATTAAGAATGCGGAAGTCAGAACAGAGGAAGGAAGAAAGGGACATCAGTGAAATCTAAAGGCACCAAGTTAATGGGGAAGTTAAGGGAGGTAGTCATGGTTTGTGAATCAACTCAATTACCATTTTTCTCTCCTTCTCTTCTTCTGCCTCTGCTATTATATCCATACTCTGACCAATTCGTGCTTGCTGGAAATAAAGCCAACCTCAAACTGTCATGGCCTTATCGTTCCTACAGAGACTCTATTAACAATGAACACATTGCCTAATCTTAATACTGTGGGGAAAATAACTTTTTTGTTGTTATTAGCTTCCCTTGATAGCCTCAGCTCATTTGGGTTTTTGAAGTTTATGGATCATATATAGAAAAAAAATCAAACTATGGCATTCATTCTCTGTTACCTAGCTTCCATATTCTATGTATGTGTGTATTTATGTATATGTATATGTATATGTGTGTATATATATATATATATGTATGTATATGTATATGTGTATGTGTATGTACATGTGTATGAGTATCTGTATCTATGTGTGTACATATATATAGGTGTATGTTTATGTATATGTATGCCTGTGCATATATATATATACACACATATACATATACATATATATATATATATATATATATTTAAATCTAAGTTGATTGTCAAGTTCTATAAGATCACTTACCTCAGTCTCTTTAGACAACTCCCCTCCGTGCCTTCTCAGTTGAATATCTTCCTTTTGTATCTTCAGGATTCTATTCTTGAGAGATTCCAATCCTTACTGAGCCAACTTCTTACCACAGAAATTTAGTTCAGGTAATCCTTTCTGTAAATCTCTAGAGAAAGACTCCTTCCCAGAATGGAATTTCCCATTTTTAGTTCCTCCATCTTTTATAGGATGAAGTTATCATTAAAGAAAGTCAAGAGATTATCAGCTGGTGTCCTTTGGACATAGAAATAGCACCAGTAGATGTCTCAACAATTGAAGGTCCCCATCATCATTGTGATCTCTTTCCTGGCATCCCTGCTTATTTCCTCCTTTGGCCTAGGTGGTCTGTAACGTACACTAAGGTAATATTGTCTCTATTTCTGTTTCAGATAGTATTCGTTCAAATGCTCTCCACTGTTTTGTCCTCTCATTCCCCTAGTTTTCACATAAGTATATCTTTTTAATATACAATATCAATCCACCCTCTCTTCCAACTTCTAGTCTACTTCTCTTGTATAAATTATATAACACTAGAAGGGGCCGTTCCCAGTAGTCTTGATTTTTGTCTTGCTAGTGGACTCAGACAACTCTGGAGGAGAGAGAGAGGCTAATGACTTTGTGCATCTCTACCTCACTTAAATACAATTCCCTCAAAAGTCAATACATTGCCCTCATGATGTCATTGGTCATCTTTGAGAATGAAGAACAAACAATAATAACACTACAACCATATTTCCATCATGGGTATCATCTCATCATGTGTCAGTAATACCAGTCTTCACATTAGGTATACCTCTTACCTTAAGAAGCTAAATTACCTCCTTTCATTAAGATCTCAACTCATCTTAATTATTGCCCATTCTTTGTGAATTTGTGTATAAACATCTGAAACTACAGGCTTTATTACTGGCTCTTTTCTTGGTTTGGGCCTGCAATGAACTTCTGAGTGCCTCAAGTACTATACTTTTTCTATCATTGTAGCTATTCTTTAAGGCATGTAGATTGGTGCGTATTCTTAGGTTTCTTTTCCTGCTCCCCTTCAATTTCTGTTAGAAGCCATTTGGATTAGATTTAAAATACTCCCACCAAATGCATTCTTAGTAATGCCTGTTGGGTATTTTCCATCCCTGTCCAGAAGACTATAATTCCTACATTTTAAGTTGTAGTTCTAGAAACAAGACTGTATTTCCATGCAAGACTCTGATAGGAACACATGGACAAACCAACACACCATTAATAACAAGAGTTTCTATTTCTAATGAAATTATAGCTTGCAAGGGTTTTCCCCAGAACACCTCTGAATCACAAGTTGTAAGGATATCATTCTCTCTACTTTATACAGGAGTAAAATAAGGTGAAGTGATTTGTCCAGTATCATCTAGCTAGTGATTATTGGAACTGGATTCTTAGTCTTACGTTATTTGTTAATGCGACCACTCCAAGTGTGGACATACTTTGAAAACTTTATAGTGCTAACATGATTTTGTCAATAACTAAGAAGGTGCCCAGCATCACTTTGCAGTAAGAAGCCATTAAGTTGAAAATTAAAATGTTGACAAGTAAAACTGACTGACTTCTGGTGTATCAGATGACATTTGTGAATTATCTGACATTAACAAGTGACTACCTAGCATTTACATAGTTCTTTAAGGTTTGCAAAGCATTTTACCTGTTATCTCATTATATCCTCACAACAACCCTGTAAGATAGGTTCTACCATTATTCCCATTTTATAGATGAAAAAAACTGAGCCTGAGAGAAGTTAAGTAACTTGATGAGGATTACACAGGAAAGAAGTCTAAGCCAGGATTTGAACTCAGGCCTTCCTTACTCCAAGTCCTATGCTCTGTCTACTATACTATCTAGCTGCCTCAATGTAATTAACCACAGTGCATGCATATCAGCCCAGACAGAATCACAAAATCAAATCACATAATTTTAGAGCTGGAAGAGACTTCAAAGGAGATCTTGCCGAACTCCCACCTGAAAACAAATTCCCTCTACAATGTATCTCCAGTGTTCATTGAATATCTGTTTAAAGACCTTCAATAAAATGAAAGCACTGTCCCCCAAAAGCATCCCATTCCACTTTGGGACAGTTCTATTTGTTACAAAGACTTCGTGATCAAACCTAAATTTCTCCCTTTAAAAAGTATACACAATACTCCCAGTTTTTCACTCTAGGGCTCAACAGAACAAGTCTAATAGCTTTGCCGGTTTTCAGCCTTTCAAATACTTGAATGCAGCTCTCATTAATGCATTGAATCTTTTGTGGTCCTGGCTGAATTGACCTTATTCTTTCAACAGAATCTCATACGTAATAGGCCTAAAGCCTTCATCATCCTGGTTGCTTTCTGGATATACAACGGGTTATGAGTGTCTTCCCTAAACTTTAGTACTTGAACTAAACATAGTACTCCAAGTATGGTCTCACTAATGAAGAATATAAGAGATCTATCAATATTCCTAGAGACTACTACATGCCTCTCAGTGGTGAACAAGAACATTCACACTAGCTTTGGGGGCTTCTCCATCACACTTCTAATTCACATCAAGATTGAAATTCACAAAAACTTCAGGTCATTTTCAGACAAAAATCTCACAATGTTTTACCAATCTTAGACTTCTGAAGTTGATTTTTCTGAGCCCATTCATCAGATTTTTCATTTAACATTATTGAATTTAATCTTGTTAAATTCAGACCAATTCTCTAGCATAGAAAAGAGGTCCATAGGCTTCACCAGGCGATCAAGGGGGCCCATGACACACACACAAAAAAACTTCAGGTCATTTTCATTTAATATTTTTTGTGTGTGTGTCATAGGCCCCCTTGATAGCCTGGTGAAGCCTATGGACCTCTTTTCAAAATAATGCTTTTAAATGCCTGGGATTACAAAGAAATTAAATTATATTAAAATCCAGTTACATACATTTATATATATATATATACATACATATATACATGCAAATATAAAATGCATATACACAAATGTGTATGCACACATACATATATGCACATATGTATATACACAAACACATGTACTCCAATTTAATGGACCCCAGGTTATCATACACCATGCTCTAGCATAACAAGATATTT
Organism: Phascolarctos cinereus; assembly: GCF_003287225.1. Lineage (NCBI taxonomy): Eukaryota > Metazoa > Chordata > Mammalia > Diprotodontia > Phascolarctidae > Phascolarctos > Phascolarctos cinereus. The sequence goes on along the minus strand of NW_027555625.1, from coordinate 305,950,219 downwards.
TTTGTATCCAAAATCTGTCATTCAATGTGTTCAGTATCCTTCCAACTCTGTATCATCTGAAAACCTGATAACCATGTTATCTGTGTCTTGCTCCAAGTTATCCAGTACAGGGTCTGAGGACACCTGCTGGAGATGTACTTACAAAGTGACATTGAGGATTAACCACTTCTCTTTGAGCTGAGTCATTAAACAAACCTATTAAATTAGACTCTCATCCATGCCACTGCCATTCATATTTTCCATAAGAATAATATGCGTTCTCTAGCTATAGCATTCCTACGGTCTACCAGTTTAGTAACCCTGTCCAAAAAATAAAAATAATGTTAGTCCATCATGACTTATTCTGCTTTTTCCTTTCATATTTTTATTAACATATTTTGTTTTAACATCACCTTAAATCTTCACTGTAGCTCTCCCTAATAGCTTACACAAGCCATCCCTTGGAACAAATATTTAAAAATAGAGAGAAAAAAAGTTCAGCAAAGTTAAACAATATATTAATCATTTTTGACAACATATACAACATTCCACATCCACAGTGACCCCTATCCACCACAAAGAAGAGAAGAGGTACATTTTCTCAACTTTTCTTTTGAATCAATCTCACTCAGGACAATCAAACAACATTCAATTTAGTTTTGTTTTATATTTAAATTGTTGTAGTCATGTAGATTCTTTTTCTAGTTCTGCTCACTTGGGGTAGCTAGGTGGTATATTGGCTACTGCTCTTGGCCTGGCTTCAGGAAAACTTGAGTTCAAATCTGACCTCAGACATTTACTAGCTGTATGCTCATAGGCATGATACTTAACCTCTATTTTTCTATTTCTCAACGGTAAAATGGAGATAATGATAGTTGATATGAAGATAAAATGAGATAATAAATGCTTATCCCAGTGCCTTCAATCTATCAGGTGCTTAAGAAATGACTTTTTCCTTCCTTACTTCACTCTGTATTTGTTCATATATCTTTCCAGAATTTTTCATATTTATAGTTTCTTCAAAACACAGTAAGAATCTCTTTCATTTATGTAGCACAACCTCTTTATCCATTTACCAATCAATAGGGATCTAAATGTAGTGTATATGAACCTTTCTTTTTGTCTTTGATCTCCTCAGAATATAATACATTTTTGTGGGATCTCTAAATTAAAGGAAATGAATATTTTAGTCATGTTTTTCAGCATAATTCCAAGGTATTTTCCAAAATGGTTGGACCTAGCCTCAGTTCTGTCAATTACGTTTTCTGTGTCTCTCTCTTCTCACTCTCTCAGAGAATGATTATTTCCATCTTTTACCATATTTTCTAATTTTCTTGATGTAAGGTGAAACCTCAGAGCTTTATTTTTTTAAGTTCTGTTATTATTAGTAGGTCAGAGCAATCTTCCTTGTTAATAGTTCCAAATTCTTTTAAGAAATGTTCGTATCCTTCAAAAACTTATCCATTAGCCATTACCTATTAGCAAATTGTCTCTTACTTTTACATAGTTCTATTAATTCTCTTTATATTTTGGATAACATGGTATTCTTGAAGCCATGTTAGTTCTTTGTGATCAATTCTTCCTTTTCTGTATATTTACTAACCATCCCTTTAATGATCAATTGTAGAGCATTCTCCAGTGTTGAAGTTTTTCTCACTGGTTTATAATTTTTGGATTTTCTCAATTCCCTTCCAATTTCTGAAAATTTGCACATTCAATTATCCAGCAATGCTCCAGCCATCACACTTGCCTGTTCTTTCGGTATCTGATTATCTACTTCATTTGGAACTAGTTACTTCATAGATCAAAGACATGATGTTTTCTTACCATTTCTTTACTTATCACAGATATCAAAACTTCTTTAACTAAATTTGTCCTGCCGTTTTTCATACAAAGGTCATTCTTTTTGTCAGAGAAATAAAGAAGCAAAATAAGCAGTGAGTAGCTCTTTTGTTGTTGGTTTTGTTGATTGGTCATATGTGATTCTTTGTGACCGCAATTGGAGTTTTCTTGGCAAAGCTACCAGAATGGTTTGCCATTTACTTCTCCAGTGGATTAAGGCAAACAGAGGTTAAGTGACTTGCCAGAGTTCTTGTCTGCTAGTTCTTGTCTGAGGCCAGATTAGAACTCAGGTCCTCTTGGCTCCAAGGCTAGCATTTTATCCGCTGCACCATCTAGGTGCCCTTTTGAGTAGTTCTGCCTTCTTTCTATTGGTCCATCCATGCTTTAGTAGTGATAGTGGTCCTATCCCTTTATTGATTCTCTATGTTCTTCCAATATAGATTTAAAAAATAATAATTAATGCTCCTAGCTTTCCTTGCCCACCTCATCTTATTCTTAATCTTAGCATTCCTACTATTGTTATAGGATGGTGCTGTCATTTTGTGTTCATCCTCTTGCAAGTCATTTCTTCCATCTTTTATGGATGTCTGTGTATATGCACAATACATGTCTGCATATCTATATTGCACATATGTACATATTGTTGTTCAGCTTTTCAGCCATGTGAATCATACCATCTATATGGTTTTCTTGGCAAAGATACTTGAGATGTTTGCCATTTCCTTCTCCAATGGGTCAAAGCAAACAGAAGTTAAGTGACTTACCCAAGATCACACAGCTAGTAAGTGTCTGAGGCTGGATTTGAACTCAGGTCGTCCTGGCTCCAGACCAAGCACTCCATCCAAGCAGTCATCTAGCTACCCCGCATGTGTGTATACTAAACACATATGTTTTTATCATATATATGTATACATAAACTTCACTGACTGAATTTCATACATAATTTTTATATTTAAGAACAGTATATCATACTTATAAAAGATACAAATGAGGAAAGGAAAATAAGGAAGAAGAGAAAGAGGGGAGGAAGAGGAGGAAAGAAGAAGGAGGAGTAGGAGCAAAAGTAAGAGGAGGAGAAGGAAAAACAATTGTCTAAGGACCAGCATGAATTCACAGATTCTTCACACCACTTTTGTTTTTTGTTTTGTTTCATTTTGTTTTGTTTTTGCTGTTTATCATAATTCTTTCCTTTTGTGCCTTCAGTATCTTCATCCCTAAGTTTCCAATACTTCATAGGCTGATTTCCCCTGTAGAATTTCTCTCTGCTGATTCATATTTATCCTTGCTCTGAACCATTTGAAACCAGTTCCTGAAAGATATGGGCTCATGTAAGACTTTGCCTGGCTTTCCTCTGCTGAATTACATACTCAAATCATTTCCCATCCTATCTCCCTATTAGTAAGAATTAGATCCAGAATGAAATTTTAACTTGTTGGTTCCTTCACCTTTTGAAGGATGAAATTATCATTAAGGTAACTCAAAAACTTATTTGCTAGTCTACTTTTGTCAGAGAGAGATAGCCAGCAGATTCCTGGATAATTGAAGCCTTTCATCATCACTATTATAGCATTTCTCTCTGCCATACTTGTGATCTGTTTCCTGAACACTCTTTACATAAAGGCAATTTGTAGTATACTCCAATGACGAATTATCTTCTGTTTCTCTTTTCATTATTCTTTATCCAAACTCTCTCCACCATGGTTTCTGGATTTCCTCACATAAGTAGACCTTCAAAATATACAATTCCATCCAACTCCTTTTTATCTATACTGTTTCTTTTGAATAAGATAAACTAACATCTATTTTCTAGTAATGTATTTCATTCTAGCAAGTCTCAGTGATATCTATGAGGTCATCTACCTCCTTGCACAGGACCACTACCTAATCACTCATATTACCTAATGTTTAGGCATCTATGTAAAGACATTTGAAGTTACAATAGGTATTGTTGGCTCTTTTCTTGGATTTAATTTACTGTAAGCTTCTAAGTATCTCCATTGCTATATTCCATTATAATTATTCTATGGTGTCTAGCTTGGTAGATATAAAAAGCAGGTTTTTCCTCTTCTACCTTATTTTTTAGTTTAAAGACTAATTTTATTTCAGTGACTCCAAGAAAAATACAGTCTTATTACCCTTTGTTAGTACACTACATCCCAGGTATGTAGCCTATCATTTTTATATTTTCAGCCATGATCAAGAAATTTCAGTCCCATTCTCATACACCATCTTCTTAGCCAGTCGTTCTCTTCCCAAAACATGTTTTTTTAATTTTCATCATTCCATGACTTCCATGGACAACAGGAGGGAAAATACCAATTGTGGCCCTGTGGCCTTCAGTTTCCTCCTCCAACTTTTCCATAATACTCTTTGGGTTTCTTCTACTAATATCATTTGTACTTATCTAGGTTTTCACCTTGTTTAGTAAATATTGAGAGTTTCTCTGACATATATTGGATTCTTATGGAATCAAAGAATGTTAGAGTTGGTATGTACTTTGAATATATTCTAATATAGGCTAGAGAATATACGTTTTAAGAGATTATAGAACTTTAGAATTGACAAGACCTCAGAATACAGACTGTTGGAGCTGGGCAGAACTTTAGAAGACAAACTATTAAAGCTGGGAAATTATGTTATAAAGTGTAGGAATCTTAGTGATAATCTAGTCTGACCCCTTTTATAGATGAGAAAATCAAGGCTGAGACAGCTTCCCTAAGGCATTTAGCCATCTCATTGTCATAGACTTATTAAAGTCTAGGTCCCAGGGAAGGTCTGCTGGCTGTCACAGAACATAAAACTGGTGTCAGTTGCCTAGATGGTAGCTACTTATTCATCTGTTGCCATTCTGTAGACAACAAGCTTGGAGGACAGCCTGCATTTCCTAAATCTTGACAGGTGACAACACCACTTTACCCTCACTGGTTCAGCAAGTCAGTCTGACTTCACAAGTTTTCTATATATATTTATTTATTTATTTATTTATTTATTTGTTTGTTTGTTTGTTTATTTATTTATTTATTTATTTATTTATTTATTTTATGAATTCAGCCAGTAGGTAAGGATATTTTGAGAACAGCAAAATAGGCAAGGAGAAAGGCCAGGGCCTAGGTATTTCTCTTTGCCTTCTTTACCTAATGGCAGGCTTCTCTTGAGTTTATGAGGTTAGTATAATTAAAGCAATAGGTTAACCAGTTCTCTGGCTTGACTCTGAAGAGCAGGTGCAATGAGGTGTTGAAGATGTATTAGACTAAAAGTTCAAGATCTATCTCTGCTACTAACTTGCATTATGATGTTGTGCAATTCGCTTCCCCTTGAGGCAATTAGGTGGTACAAGGAATAGAGCACTAGGCCTGAAGTCAGAAACACCTAATTTCAAATCCCTCCTCAGATTCTTTTAATCTGTGACCTTGAACAAGTCACTTAGCTTCTATTTGCTACAGTTTCTCATCTAAAAAATGAGGATAATAATAATACTTACTGAGGATTATTTTGAGGATCAAATTAAGTAATATTTGTCAAGCACTTAACATAATATCTGGCAAAGAGTAGGTGCTATATGATGCTAGCTGCTGCCGGTGGTAGTAGTAGTAGTAGCAGTAGCAGCAGTAGCAGTAGCTGTTAACTACTCTGAAGTGAATGGGGCTTTAATACATCTGAGGAGTAGGGTGCTTCCTCCCTTCACAGATTACTATGTTCATGTCTCATGGTCCTCCAACAACTTACATCATCATATGACACAAAAAGCTCTAGGGCATCACCACCCAGCATCCTCTCCTGAAGTCCACCTTTAGCCCTCCCATTCCTCAGGGAAACAAAGCAAAAATTTTACTAGTAGACAGGTTATCTCTTTTGGTATTGATATATCCTTAGGCAAACTGTTCTCTGTACTTCCTGCTTCCTTCTAGTTTTCCCCACCAACCAAGAGTTGTGATTTTTTTCTAGGTGAAAAAATTCTATTTATGGCTCTGCTCCTCAGTTTCCTCCCAGATAAAATGAAAGAATTGGGTTAGCTTACCAAAGACCCCCTCCACCTCTGACATTCATCTCTTAATATTTCTTCAACCTTAACATGCTATGATTCTCTACTGTGGGGAGCTGACACTATGTATAAGTCCATCAGCTTGAGCCAATGAATAACTGTCTAGAAAGAGAGAGTTTGACTAGTAAAATAAGTCTTAGACATTAAAAAACAAAACAAAACAAAATAAAAAAAACACTCTGTGAAAAGGTTTGGAAATCTATGCAGTATTGTTACGCTTGTCATGTTTATTTATAAAACATCAGGTCCTGTTTACTCTCTGAAACCTACAGCATAAAAATTTTAGGAAAATAAGCAATGTGATGCAGTGGAAAAAGTACTTGATTTATAGTCAGAAGATTTTGGTTCAAATCTTGAGTCTTCCAGACCTCACTTCTGTATGTAACAGGTACAGTCTGGCCCACTAACCCAGAGCCAGACAATCTACATTTTCCCCCTTAGGGCTCTGAAAGGTCTGGAGGGTGTATTTTCTCTTAAGTCCCCACTTAAAGATCCCACTGATTATGTTCCCTTACTGGTGTACCAGTGAATGAATCTTAGTTTTATTTAACCACTAAACATCAATTAGCTTTTATAAAGTGATATTTGCTTCAAAGACATGGCAAAAACAAAATCACAAACATTCCCTCACAACACTACAAAGGTATACTCTATCCTGTCTCCTTATGGTTTCTGAGAGAGTGGGCTCAAACTTGGTTCAGTTTCTATATAGCATTTGTCCTGGGACACATGGGGTACTCAGAGAGGACTAACACCTCTGGTGTCGGGGTGCTCATCTACCTTTGGTGTCCACCTTTCACCTAACTCTTACTTGTGACTCCAAGAAACTGTTGCATTGCAGCAGCCAAACCCCAGTAAAACTGTCACAAGAGACAGGCTAAACCAGGTTAAGGTTAACTCACGGATCTTAAACCCTTTGGTGAGTTAATGGGATGTCTACTCCAAGAATGGGAAGACTTTCCCCAGTGGAATGGGTGGATGAGAACAATTTGTTCCAACATCTATGAAGGCAGCTGAAGCAGGTACTGTGGATCACTTAGAGCTTGGTCAGGCATTGAAGATGCTGAAGTCATCACCAATATTCCTAACTTTTGTCTTACCATTTAACTTCATTGACTCTGGAAGAAAGAGTGAGGCTCACAAGTTTGTGCAATGTTTCCTCACTTAAATCCAATTCATTCACAAGTCAAGACATCACCCTGTGATGTCATTACTCCTCTTTAAAAATGAAGGATGAACAATGAAAAAAACAGCATTGGTCCTACCACGTTCATGTCCAGATGTGGCATGACCACTAGATGCATCCTTATCCCAGGATATACCTGGAAGGCCATTTCTTTTTTTAGGAGCCTACAGAAATGTATTACAAAGTTCATATACCAAGATCAGGTGGGAATTATACCAGGATTGCAGGGTTGGTTCAACATTCAGGAAAATATAAGCATAATTGACCATATGAATTACAGAAACAAAAAAATGAAATGATTTTATCAATACATGCAGAAAAAGCTTTTATCAAAAAGCAATACTCATTCTTATTAAAAAAAATAGAAATTATAGGAATAAATGGAGGGGGGCTTTTGTTTGTTTTTAATGACAAGTACCATCTACCTAAAACCAAGAGAAAGCATTATCTGTAGTGGGGATAAACTGGAAGTCTTTCCGAAATGGTCAGGGTGAAGCAAGGCTGCCCGTTATCATCACTATTATTCAATATTGTAATAGAAATGCTTTCTTGTGCAATAAGACAAGGGAAAAAAGACATCAAAGGGAAAAAAAGGAATAGGAAATGAAGAATGAAAACTATCATTTTCCATAAATGATATAATGTTATGCTTAAAGGACCTTGGAAAATCAATTTTAAAAGGGTCAAAATAACTAACAACTTTACATACATATATTTTTCCCTCCAACTACCCTAATATTAACAAAGGTCTCATAAATTACAAATATCATCTTTTCATGCAGGAATGTAAACAGTTCAACTTTAATAAGTCCCTTATGATTTCTCTTTCCTGTTTACCTTTTCATGCTTCTCTTGAGTCTTGTATTTAAAGTCAAATTTTCTATTCAGCTCCGGTCTTTTCATCAAGAATGCATGAAAGTCCTCTAATTCTCTGAATATCCATTTTTCCCCTGAAGGATTATACTCAGTTTTGCTGGGTAGGTGGTTCTTGGTTGTAATTCTATCTCCTTTGCCCTCTGGAATATCCTATTCCAAGCCCTGCAGTCCTTTAATGTAGAAGCTGCTAAATCTTGTGTTATCCTGATTGTATTTCCATAATACTTGAATTGTTTCTTTCTGGCTGCTTGTAATATTTTCTCCTTGACCTGGAAACTCTGGAATTTGGCTATAATATTCCCCAGGGATTTTCCTTTGGGGATCTTTTTCAGGAGGTTATCAGTGGGTTCTTTCCATTTCTATTTTACTCTCTGGTTCTAGAATATCAGGGCAGTTTTCCTTGATAATTTCTTGAAAGATGATGTCTAAGCTCTATTTTTTTCTTTTTGATCATGGCTTCCAGGTGTCCAATAATTTTCAAATTCTCTTTCTTGGATCTATTTTCCAGGTCAGTTGTTTTTCCAATGAGGTTATTTCACACTGTCTTCTATTTTTTTTATTCTTTTGGTTTTGTTTTGCAATTTCTTGATTTCTCATAAAATTGCTAGGTTCCATTTGCTCCATTTTAATTTTTAAGGAAGTATTTTCTTCAGTGAGTTTTTGGACTTCCTTTACCATTTGGCCAATTCTGCTTTTTAAGGCATTCTCTTCATTGGCTTTTTGGACCTCTTTTGCCATTTGGGTTAGTCTATTTTTAAAGGTGTTTTTTCTTCAGTATTTTTTGGGGTTTCCTCTAGCCAGCTGTTGACATATTTTTCATGATTTTCTTGCATTGTTCTCATTTCTCTTCCCAGTTTTTCCTCTACTTTTCTTACTTTCTTCTCAAAATCCTTTTTGAGCTCTTCCATGGCCTAGGACTGATTCATATTTTTCTTGGAGGCATTGGATGTAGCAGCTTTGACTTTGTTGTCTTCTTTTGGTTGTACGTTTTGGTCTTCTTTGTCACCAAAGTAAGATGCTGTGGTCTGACTTCTTTGTGCTGTTTGCTCATGATCCCAGCCAATTATTTGACTTTTAAAGTCTTTGTTAAGGTAGGAGTCTGCTTCCAGTTGGAGAATGAACTGTCCCAAGCTTCGGGTTTTTGTGCAGCTGTTTTCAGAGGTATTTCTAGGGACCTGTAAATTTTCTGTTCTTCTAAAGTAGTACAATCAAGGGCAAGGTGTTCACTCCTTTCCAGGCCTGTTCTCTGGTCTATGAGTGACCACAGGCACTCTTTTCTACCTTGGAACTTTGAGAAGGATTCACTCTTGACTGTGACCACAAGCTCTACCATGCCAATTCTCCTCTTTGCCCCAGGACCACCACCCAGATCCGAGCTCAGACAAAGCAAGAGAATCCTGCCTCAGTGCCAGCAAAGAGATCCCTGCAATCCCCCTCTGAGCAGCTACTCAATCCCCCCCTCCTTCTGTGGGCCAAGAGCTCCAGAAGCAACTGCCACCCTGGGGATGCACTGAGACTGGAGCCAGACCAAACTCCTTTCTCACCATGGTCTGACAGACTTTTCCTACTGACTTTCTAAATTGGCTTTGATGTTTGTGGGTTGAGAAGTCTGGAAACTGCTACAGCTCCCTTTGATTCAGTTGCCTGAGACCTACTCAAAGTTCACTGAGGCCTGGTCTTTGTGGGGTCTATGTTAAACTGTACTTGGTGCAACTGACCTTTCCAATCAACCATCCAGGTTGTCTCGGACTGGAAATTTGTTTCACACTGTCTTTTTTGTGGATTCTGCTGCTCTAGAATTTGTTTAGAGACATTTTTACAGGTATATGGAGGGGTTTGGGGGACAGCTCAAGGAGTCACTGCTTTTACACCCCTATCTTGGCTCTGCCCCTTTTACATCTCCCTGAACGTCACTTTTTTTCCTTTATTTATTTTTTAGTTTTCAACATTCACTTTTACATCATTTTGAGTTCTAAAATTTCCCTTTCCCCTCTCCCCTTGCTAACATGAAATTCAATGAAATATGGGCCATACGTGTACAATCATATCAAACATATTTCCACATTAGTTATTCTGTGAAAGAAGAATCAGAACAAAATGGAAAAAGCACAAAAAATAAAAAACAAAAACAAAAAAGAGAAAATAGTATGCTTTGATCTGCACTCAGACTCCATAGTTCTTTCTCTAGATGTGGACAGTATTTTCTATCATGAGTCCTTTGGAATTGTCTTAGATTACTGTAGTGCTGAGAAAAGCCAAGTCTATCAAAGTTGGTCATTGCATAATTGTAACATTGCTGTTACTGTGTACAATGTTCTAGTTCTGCTCACTTCACTCAGCATCCATTCATCTAAGTCTTTCCAGGTTTTTCTGAAATCTTCCCACTCATCATTTCTTATGGACCAACAGTATTCTGTTACATTCATATACCACAACTTGTTCAGCCATTCCCCAATTGATGGGCATCCCTTCAATCTTCAATTCTTTGCCACAACAAAAAAAGGTGCTATATTTTTGTACATGTGGGTCCCTTATAATCTCTTTGTGATACAGATCTAGTAGTGTTATTGCTGGATCAAAGGACATGCACAGCTCTACAGTCCCTTGGATATAACCCCAAATTTCTCTCCAGAATGGTTGGATTAGTTCACAACTTCACCAACAATGCATTAGTGTTCCAATTTTCCCACATCTTCTCCAACATTTATCATTTTTCTGTTTTGTCATGTTAGCCAATCCGATAGGTGTGATGGTAACTCAGAGTTGTTTTAATTTGCATTTCTCTAATCAACATGATTTAGAGCATTTTTTTCATGTAACTACAGATAGCTTTCATTTCTTACTCTGAAAATTGCCTATTCAGATCTTTTGACCATTTATCAGTTGGGGAATGACTTGTATTCTTATAAATTTGCCTAGTCCTATTTCTACTCTTCCATGCTGCCTGTTGAGAATAAAAGAGTCATTGCCTTCAAGGAATTAAGTATGGCACAGATTATAGGGAAATAACTATACTATAGGGTAGAGCATCACAAATACCAGAAGATATAATATATGTATGCTTATATTTATAGATGTGTATATACATATGTATATAATGTCTATAGTTAATTCCTCTATTTCCTTTCCTCTCATGCTGTCACCCTTTTCTTACCTCTCTGTAGTCTGGTGTCTGACATCATCAATCAACTGTAACTGCTCTCTCCAAAGTTAACAACGATCTCTTAATTGACAAATATAATGTGTTTTTTTTCCTCAGTCATTACTTGAATGTCACTTTTAAAGATCACTTGTTCCTCCTCTCAGCATTAATCCTATTGTTGGGTTGTTTTTCAGTCATGTCCAACTCTTTGTGACTACAGTTGGTGTTTTCTTGAGACATACTAGAGTGGTTTGCCATTTCCTTCTCAAGATCACTTTACAGATGAGGAAACTGAGGCAAACAGGTGACTTGCTCAGAGTCACCCAGTTAGTAAGTGCCTGAGGCCATATTTGAACTCACAGAGGTGAGTCTTCCTGACTCTAGGGCTGGTATTTTATCCACTGAATCACCTAGTTACCCTAAGATCTGCCCTTAATCCTGAGATGGTTGCAAAATCCAGCATGGATTTTATCTGTGACCTTTCAAAACTCGAAAGTTCAGAGCCTCCAAATTAATTCCCTTTACCTGGAGTGGAAAAAATGATGAAACAATAGGACCAAGGCCCATCTCATGAAGCATTTCCTTCTCACTGGATTCCATCAGCAAAAGAGTAAAACTAAGAGCAAGCAGCCAAAAATAAATGCAGCTGAAGAGAGAATGACTACAACTCTGGTCACTGGTGCCTTTTTGAAGACACTCCAGTTCTATCTAAGTAGGTTCTCTAGCCTTCCCTACATGGACAGACACCACCACAGGCTCTCTACACAAGTGCTGGGCCTCATTATACTTATGTGACCATGGTTAATTCATTTAATCTCTCTAACCCTCAGTTTTCTTATCCTAAAAATGAGATGAATTGAGTTAGATGACCTTTTAGGTCCCTTCCAGCTCTAAATTATTTTACTATCACAACCTCTATGCATACCCTTATCCACCACCTCTATTAGTCTGACATACACAAATGGATATAGCAAGGGCTGGTTCTCATTAGCTAATAATTTAATAGCAAACAGTATGCTGCCTAAATTCTCATTGAGCACTTCTCAAGAAGAAGGACAAGGTTTAGTTCCTTCAAAGAATGCAGGTGGTAGCTTCCTACAAAGTAAAGAAAACTAAAGGGAGGATATGAGAGCTATGTCTTAAGGAAAGTTTCTTCCTCTGCCAATGAGGGGGATTAGATTAGTATGATTTCCTGGACATAAAAGAATGGTAACCATCATAGGAAACTTTGGGAATATAGACTATTCCCTTGCTAGGCCCAAAGACAGGAAAGGGGAAACCAAGAGATGGGGAGATGAAAGAGAAACAGTAGAATTTTATATGTCATCTTTACATCTTAACATACAGTGAATCCAAATGAGCAGCAGTAAAAGAGTTCTGGGGACCAACATTAAAAAAAGAAGAGACCTTTAAGCATCAGCACTTGAGGAGATCCTAGGATAATTGTACAGATCATTAGAGCTGGAATGGATCTAAGATCATTTTCTAGAGTAAGGAACTAAAGCTCAGAGAAGAGGAAAAGAGAAATGCCTGAATTCATACAATTTATCGAGCACCTACTATATGTCAAAGTCTATACTAATAATCACCTGGAACCCGCATATGAAAAAGAAAGACAGTCTTTGCCCTGGAAGAGCTGACAATCTAATGGGAGAAGATAACACATAAAAGGAAACTTCAAAGTGGGGGGGGGGAGACACAGAAGGGGAGAAAGATAGTTTGCATGGGACCTGATGGAGTCTAGTTCAAGGAGCACAGGATGGTAAAAAGTAAATATGTGCCTGGCCTGGGAGCCCTCTTTAAATGGCGATTGTGGGAAAAGCTCTTTGCTCCACCCTGTAGTCTTCCAATCAGAGGAAGAAAAAGAACATGTGATAGAATAAGAACTAGAATTGAAGTACTCTGAGTACAAATTCAGTGTTCTTTCCACTACACAAGAATTGGAGGATTTCAAAGTTAGAAAGGAACCAAAGAGATCATTCAATCTAAACCTGAAAGGGGAAAAAAGACTCCCTACTACAAAACACCTGAAAAGTAGCCATCCAATCTTTGCTTAAAGTTCTTTAGTGAAGGGGAACCTACCACTTCCTGGGGCATTACATTCTGTTTTCCCTTATATCTTATTTATTTTTTTATCATTTAATGTTTTATTTTCCCTAAATTATACTTAAAACACTCTTTAATATTTTATTTAACTTTTTTGAGTTCCAAATTCTCTCCTTTCCTTTCTTTTCTTCCTTCTCATTGAGAAAGCAAGCAATTTGATATAGGTGCAGTCAGAGGTATTGTATTCTACCCCAGGATAGCTCTAATTGCAAAAATAAAAATAAAGTTCTTTTAAATAAAGCACAAGTATTCCTCTTTAAAACTTCCACTGCTCCTATTGTTGCATTTCAGGGCCAAGTAAGTCTAACGTCTCTTCCATATGATGGTCCTTTCAATGTTTGAAGACAATTTCATGTCCCCTTTGAATCTTTTTCAGACTATACATCCCCAGCCTTTTCAACTGATTTTTATTTAAGACAAATTCTAGGCCCTTCATCATCTTGATTGTCCTGCCTTGGATGTTCTTCAGCTTATTGAGGTCCTGTCTAAACTATGCTTTAGGTGAACGCGATTCTTCAAATATAGACTAGTCCCAAATTCATATAATTGTGCTGTCATCTAGACCACTTCTCTCCACATTTTCTACAAGAATAGCATAAGACATCTTGTTGAATGATGTGTTAAAGTCTAAACAAATCATATCTAAAATGTTTCTCTGCTCTACCATCTTGGTAGCCTTGTCACAAAAGGGAATAAAGTGATCATGGCATGACCCATTCTTAATGAAATCATGCTGGGTCTTTTTTGTGATCACTGCTTCCCTTTTTAGATATTCACCAGTCAGATGTTCTTTAATAATATGTTCTTGACCTTTGTGAGGAATTAAAGTCAAGTCCACTAACCTAGAGTTTTCAGATTCTATTCTCCATTTCTTTTTTCTAAATTGGAACATTTATCTCTATGTAATCATATGGTAGTTCTTTAGTTCACTGTGATCATCATCAATAAACAATTATTAAGTGCCTACTACATGCCAGGCACTATGATCTTTCAAATATAATAGATAGTGGCTCAGTAAATTCATCTAACAATTCTATCAGTACCCAATGATGTAAGTCATCTGGAAAAAATGACTTGAATTCATCAAGGACAACTGTGAGTTCTCTTTACCATCTTCTCATTTATATTGAGCCCCAACTCCTTATTAGCCAGTTTCATTCTGTCCTTTCATTCTAAAAGTCATTCCCTTTGGTAGGAACAAGAAAGTTCAAGTTAAGAATTGAATTCTGCCTCCTTTGTGTTTCATGTTATCATTGTCCCAACAATCCTAAGAATTGTCATCTTTCACCTAATATTGATTTTTTAAAAATCTTTTAGTTGCCCTAAGCTTTTTTCACTAGGTTCAGCCAATTGTTCACTCACAATTCGACTCTTTTGATTTCTTCTACTCCTTTTTGCCAGCTGTCTTGCCCCTCTGGAGATGATACCACCCTAACTGGTGACTGCCAAACCATTCTTCATTTGACTTGTAACTCGAACCTCATGAGTGCTTCTTCTCCTCCTCACTAACTGTCTTGTGCCCTGGAGATAACTCCACCTTCAAGCCCCAATTGCTTGCTTCCCTCCTTCTAGATCTGCTTTATGTATTTGCTTTCTCCCATTAGGATTTAAGTTCCTTGATGGTATGGACCATTTTGCTTTCTTGTATTTGAATAATAATGATAATAATAATACCTAGCATTTATATAACACTGTAAGATTTGCAAAATGTCTTAATTATGTTATCTTATTTGATCCTCACAACAACCCTGGGAGGTAGATGCTATTATTATTCCCATTTTACAAATGATAAAATTGAGGCAAATGGGTTCAGTGAGTTGTTCAGTGTCATACAGCTGGTAAGTGTCTGGGGCAGGCTTTGAACTCATCTTCTTGATTCCAAGTCCACTAGTTGATTACTCTATCCACCACATGACCTAGTTGCCTGTGTTTAACACAGTGCCTGGCATATACTGAGCACTCTATCTATCTATCTGTCTGTCTGTCTGTCTGTCTGTCTGTCTGTCTGTCTATCTATCTATCTATCTAAATTGAGCTGTAGCACACCTAATATTGTTTCTATAGTCATCCTCCATCCATCTATCCCCACATCCAGCCTTTCATTTTATTTTCTGTACATATCTTTTAAAAATGTAATTTGGTTGGTGAGTTCTGTTTGTCTGCCTCAATCTCTTTGGACAACTCAAATTTCTCCTCCTTATATGAATGATTCCCCGTAAGGTTTCATAATTTTGTTCTTCATTATTTCCCATTCAAGTTTTCCTGAGTGCTGATTTGCCCTTGAAAACTTCAATCCATGGGAGCTTGCCTGTATTTCCTCTGAACCCCTTGAAATGTATTCCCTCAAACATCCAGAAGGTATTAGATTGTGGCTATCTTTCTTCTCTTCTATCACAAACCATTCTTCTCTACCACCATGGTCCATCCATTCTCTAACCCTGATAGTGAACTGATCTATACTGGTGTGGGAACACTGAAGATTAACAGCTAGGCCAAGATGCTGGACAAGTGCAGAGAAGCAGGGGTTTATGGAGAAAAATAAGATTCTCCTTGGGTCTTCCTTCTTCCCTGGTGGTCCCAAGCACATTTAATCTAGTTATCCCCACCTAGGGTTTCTCAGGCCTCTTTATCATGAATATACACTTGGTTTATTTGAAGAAGAATAGCCCTCGGCTTCTCTACGGGAAAAGTGAACATGAAGGAGTTTTCAATCCAGCTGAATCTCAGTTGGCAGGGACTTCATTTATGGAATAAGCAAGCGGTCTCCCGCGCTCCACCTGTATTCTGCCCAATGAATATATAATGAGCCAGTGGAACGTTGATCCATCATTTCCCAGGCAAACATTGGGCCTATTTAGGATGAGATCAGACTGGGCTTCTGCCGGCAGGGGGTTGCATTAGCGAATCATTCTGCAGCATGAAAGGATGGCACAGAGACCATCACTCAGAGCTTAGTTAAAATACCCAAGGAGAATTCAGAGGTAGGGGTGAGAGAGGGGCCAAATGGGGTGGGGGTGGGGGAAGCAGGATCAAGGCTGGATTCAGGGACAGTTAGACAGACAGCTTTCTCTGCTGCTGATGTCAGAGGTGACCAGAGCCAGATCTTCCTCCTCCAAGTCTAAATGAAGAGATGGGAGCAGCAGGGAAGAGATGAAAGAGGAACTGAAGCAAGAAACACCCTCAACTTTCCCTGGATGTGCATTATATAGATGTAAGTGAACCCCAAGGAGAGGAAGAGAAAGCACTTTGGGACAAAGATGGGGGAGGGAGTAAGAAAGGGGAACAGGATTGGGGAATAGCCTGAAAGATGATCAAAAACCCTTTCAAGTAAAGATTATTAAACTCCACAGATCTCAGGAGGCCTATTTAGTATAAAACTCTCCCCACAGGGACAAGGACCCTGACTAGGATACTGTTCATCACAAGAACCACTGAATATAAACTATTCACTATATGTATAACTGTGGAGGGTGAGAAGGGAGAATAGAGAAAACTGGGAAGATGATTCAAAAGGCACCGGAGGGTTACTTATTGGGTGTGGGTTTATGGATACCTTCCCTTGAGGGAACCCAGACTCCCAGAGGTATTCAAAAGCCATTAAGGCCAAATGATACTGTCTCAGAGAAAAACCCAGAAATAGGAGGGAGGGATACTAGAAGTCCCAGATGGATCACCAAAACAAGAGTATTTGAGCCCTAGATCTGATTATTATTAAGTGAATATGAAGTCTCAGAGAGAGAAAGTGACTCTCTAAAACCATACAAGTAGAAAGTCCATCTGTTTGAGTTAATGCAGAGGAAGAATTGTTATTCTCATTTCACAGATGTAGAAATTGAGGCTCAGAGAAAAAGCACCCTATCTTTAAAACAGTAATTTATTACCTGCCTTACACAGATATACTTATGCAGTTGTGGAAAGTTACTTCCTCTCTCTGAGCCTCAGTTTCCTTCTTTGTAAAATGAGGACAATAACACTTGCACTGCCTACCTGACAGGATTATTGTGAGGAAAGTGCTGTGTAAAGCATTATATAATGGTGAGCTTCTTCCTTCCTTCTTTCCTCCCTTCCTTCTTTCCTTCCTTCCTTCCTTCCTTCCTCCCTCCCTCCCTCTTTCTTTCTTTTTCTTTCTTTCCTTCTTTCTTTCTTTCTTTCTTTCTTTTTCTTTCTTTCCTTCTTTCTTTCTTTCTTTCTTTCTTTCTTTCTTTCTTTCTTTCCTTCTTTCTTTCTTTCTTTCCTTCTTTCTTTCTTTCTTTCTTTCTTTCTTTCTTTCTTTCTTTCTTTCTTTCTTTCTTTCTTTCTTTCTTTCTTTTTTCTTTCTCTCGCCAATGAGAAAACAAAGCAGCAGCTCGGCTGTCTAGACAGCTGTGAAATTGCCCACAGAGCTAGCTATTCCTAATTAGGAATCCTGCTGGGCACCCCAGGCTCAGGCCTCTAGCCTTCTGGAGAAGCCCTGTGGTCCTTAATGGCTACTGGAAGTGGAGATTTTTTTCTGCTTCCCTAACTTCCCCAAAGCCTAGCCTCTGGGCCACTTAACTTTGCAGAAGGTTTGGTTTGAAGCTGGCTCATTCAAGATGAGGGAACTTAATCTACAACTATACTTTCCCCAAAGTCTAGACAGAACATCCTGGGGAAGGTCTTAGGTAGTTGAGTGAAGGGGTTGGGGTAACCATCTATGACAAGGGCCACTTTCTGACTTTAAATCAATTTGTTAAAAAAAGAAAGAAAAAAGAAAAAGAAAAAAAATGAATCCATTTGTTAACTCCTTATCAGAGTCATCCTACTGGAAGGAGAACCAGAATGGAAACAAGGAGACCTGAGTCTTCCACTGCCTACCTCAAATGAATAGTCACTAACTGCAAAGCTTTAGGCACTCCGTCTTTCTGAGCTTTAGTTTGCTGCTTTGTAAAAATGGGTCTCATAGCATTGTTTGGCTATATTACTATTCAGATTATCGTCTTGGGGAAATCATTTCACTTCTCATTCAAACAAGTTACTGAACAAGATGCCTCCCTAGGTGTCATTCCATATTTTCATTCTCAGGGGCCTTCTCACTAACATGGAGGCACTGGTAAAATCACCAGACTTGGAGTCAGAAGACCAGGGTGCTGGTGTGATGGCTGACTATATGCCTGACCTCAGACAAGACCCTTTACCTCATTGAATCTCAGCTTGTTCAGTGTAAAAGATGAAGAATAATCCTGAGTCCACCCGCCTTGCATAGCTGTTGTAAAGAAAGGTCTTCATAACTATAAGAAGTCATATAAACATTAATAATAGGCTCATAGCACTAGAACTGGAAGGGACCTTAGAGGCCATTGAATCTAATCCCTTCATTTTGCAGATGAGGAAAACAAGGATAAAATAACATGCAAAAGGTAATTTCAAAGGTAGGATTTGAACCCAGATCCTCTAATCTTAGAGTTAATTCTCTTTCCACTATACTAAACCATTGTTTTACTACCTAATTTTCTAAGGCTTCTTTTAGTTCAGAATGTTAAGATAGATCATTTCTTTTTTTAATTGGTAGAAATATGTTTTGATATTTTTATATTTCCTAAATTTCTCTGAGTGTCCCTCCATTCTCCCCTCCCAGAGAGCCATCTCATATAACAGCAACAACATAATATTAAATAAGAAAAAATCAGCAAAACCAAGAAATACAACAAAAACATAGGAAAATACATTCAATGTTCCAGACCCTGGAAACAGCTACTTCTGCAAAGAAGTGAATAGAAGTATATTTCTCATTATCTCTTCCTTAGGGCAATATTTATTATCTTCAGTTTTGCAACATTAATTTTAATTGTTTCAAAGTTGTTTTTTTTTCTACTTGTTATTGAATTAGATGACTTACCACCAAGTTCCCTTCCAACTCTAAAATTCTATAGACCTTTAAAACGTTCACTACCTGATTGAGCATTTAACTATAGTCTAGTGTTGTACAAATCTGTATGGTGTGTGTTAATGTTATTTCAGATCTTTGGGGAGAGACATCCCTTATCTCCTGTAGTACAACGAAGATTCATATGTATGTATATATACATATACATATAGATATACATATAGACATACATATATCTAGTTTATATATTGTATATTTATATGTATTCTATATGTGACATACAGATATATATTTGATAAATGCTTTCCTCTGAACACTGTCAGGAAAGTAGTATAAATATTATCATACCCATTTTAAAAAAATAAACTATTGATGTCTATCATTTTTTATATCATCAAAATTTACCTCAGTATTTCTTCCCGTTCTTCTCCCACAGAGGCATCCCATATAAAAAATAATATTTTTAATGACAAAAAGAAAAAGAAAGGGAAATCAACAAAACTGATCAATATATCAGAAAGTCTGAAAATAAGTTCAATTTGCCACATTTGTGGACCTCCCACCTCTGAAAAGGAGTAAGGGTATGATGTGTCTTTTTTTTATACATATAAATTTATTTATTTTTAGTTTTCAACATTCACTTCCACAAGTTTTTGAGTTCCAAATTTTCATTCCATCTCACCCCTCCCTCCACCCCAAGATGGCATACATTCTGAATATCCCTTCCCCTAGTCTGTCCTCTCTTCTATCTCTCCCCCTTCTCTTATTCCCTTCCCCTTCTATTTTCCTGTAGGCAGGATAGACTTCTGTACCCCATTTCCTGTATTTCTTTTCCCAGTTGCATGTGAAAACATTTTTTTAAACATGTTTTTAAAACTTTAGGTTCCAAATTTTCTCTCTTCCTCCCTCCCCACCCACCCTCATTGAAAAGGCAAGCAACTCAATATATGTACATGTGCAGTTATGCAAAACACTTCCATAGTAGACATGTTGTGAAAAACTAACTCTATTTCCCTTAATCCTATCCTGCCCTCCCATTTATTCTATTCTTTCTTTTGACCCTGTCCCTCCTCAGAAGTATTTGCTTCTGATTACCCTCTTTCCCAATCTGCCCTCCTCTCTATCATCCCCTGCTCTCTTGTCCCCTTCTCCCCCTATTTTCCTGTAGGTAAGACAGATTTCCATACCCAATTGAATGTGTATGTTATTCCTCCTTAAGCCAAATCCTATGAGAATAAGATTCACTCATTCCCTCTCACCTTCCCCTTTCCCCTCCACTGTAAGAGTTTTTTGTGAGATAATAATGATATAATCCTCCCTCATCCCTTAATTTTAATTTCCAGATAAGTCCCCTTAATCTTCAACTCACCCTGTGCCCTCTATCTATATCTATATATATATACATACATATAATTTTTTCCTCAACTACCCTAATACTGACAAAGTCTCATGAGTTATAAATATCATCTTTCCATGCAGGAATGTAAACAGTTCAATCTTAATAAGTCTCTTATGATTTCTCTTTCCTGTTTACCTCTTCATGTTCCACTGAGTCCTGTATTTGAAAGTCAAATTTTCTATTCAGCTCTGGTCTTTTCATCAGGAATGCTTGAAAGTCCTCTATTTCACTGAATGACCATTTTTTCCCCTGAAGGATTATACTCAGTTTTGCTGGGTAGGTGATTCTTGGTTGTAATCCTATCTCCTTTGCCCTCCGGAATATTATATTCCATGCCCTGTGGTCCTTTAATGTAGAAGCTGCTAAATCTTGTGTTATCCTGATTGTGTTTCCACAGTACTTGAATTGTTTCCTTCTGGCAGCTTGTAATATTTTCTCCTTGACCTGGGAACTCTGGAATTTGGCTACAATATTCCTAGGAGTTTTCCTTTGGGGATCTCTTTCAGGAGATCTGTGGATTCTTTCAATTTCTATTTTGCCCTCTGGTTCTAATATATCAGGGCAGTTTTCCTTGATAATTTCTTGAAAGATGATGTCTAGGCTCTTTTTTGATCATGGCTTTCAGATAGTCCAATAATTTTTAAATTCTCTCTCCTGGATCTATTTTCCAGGTCAGTTGTTTTTCCAATGAGATATTTCACATTGTTTTCTAATTTTTCATTCTTTTGGATTTGTTTT
Organism: Phascolarctos cinereus; assembly: GCF_003287225.1. NCBI lineage: Eukaryota > Metazoa > Chordata > Mammalia > Diprotodontia > Phascolarctidae > Phascolarctos > Phascolarctos cinereus. The sequence goes on along the minus strand of NW_027555625.1, from coordinate 305,929,067 downwards.
ACAGTGTCTTGATTTCTCATAAAGTCACTGTCTTCCAATTGCTCTATTCTAATTTTTAAGGAAGTATTTTCTTCAGTAATCTTTTGGACTTCCTTTTCCATTTGGCCAATTTTTCTTTTTAGGGCATTTTTCTCCTCATTGGCTTTTTGGACCTCTTTTGCCATTTGGGTTAGGCTATTTTTAAGGTGTTATTTTCTTCAGTATTTTTTGGGTCTCCTTTAGCAAGCTGTTGACTTGTTTTTCATGATTTTCTTGCATCACTCTCATTTCTCTTCCCAGTTTTTCCTCTACTTCCCTTACTTGCTTCTCAAAATCCCTTTTGAGCTCTTCCAAGGCCTTGGACTGATTCATATTTTTCTTGGAGGCTTTGGATGTAGGAGCTTTGACTTTGTTGTCTTCTTCTGGTTGTATATTTTGATCTTCTTTTTCACCAAAGTAAGATAATATAGTCTGACTCTTTTTGCTGCTTGCTCATGATCCCAGCCAATTACTTGAGTTTTAAACTCTTTGTTAAGTCTAAGTTAAGAGTCTGCTTCCAATGTGGAGAATGTACTATCCCAAGCTTCAGGGGTTTCTACAGCTGTTTTCAGAGTTACTTGTAGGGACCTGTAAATTTTCAGTTCTTCTGAGGTGGTATGATAACGGGCGAAGTGTTTACTCCTTTCCTGGCCTGTGACCCCAAGTATTCGTTTCTGTTCTGTAACTGTGAGGAGGGGTTCCTCTCCACAGCCACTACAAGCTCCACCCCAATAGTACTCCTCCTCACCCCAGCACTGCCGCCCAGAAGTGTGACCCAGATCCAAACACATGCAAAACAAGAGATTCCTGCCTCAGCACTGGCAAAGAGATCCCTGCAGTCCCTCTCTGATCAGCCACTGGATTCCCCCTCAGTCTGTGGGCTGGAAGCTCGGGAAGCAGCTGCCCCCCCCAGGACCACACTCTTGGGGAATGGAGTTGAAACCCCACCACCGACAGAAACAGACTTTTCCCACTGACCTTCTAAGTTGTCTTTGGCATTCGTGGATTAATGAGTCTGGAAACCTCCACAGCTGCCCATGATTCAGTCCTCTGAGGCCTGCTCCAGGTTTGCTGCAGCCTGCGTACCCATGCCACACTGTGCTGCGCTCCCAGCCTGGCACGATACACCTTTCTGATCAATCATCCAGGTTGTCTTGGGCTGGAAATTTGTTTCACTCTGTCTTTTTGTGGGTTCTGCTGCATCAGAATTTGTTTAGAGCCATTTTTTATGAGTATTTGGAGGGGTTTGGGGAAGAACTCAAGCAAGTCATGCTTTAAGCCACCATCTTGGCTCCGCCTATCCGCGTCTTTTCAAATCTCTTATTTGGAGCTATGCTTGTTCTTTGCAAAATCACTTTTGATCTTTGTGTGGTTGAACTTTTTATTTACATTGTTGTAGTCATCGTGTGTATTGTTTTCTCCACTTAGCTTTCTTTACTATGCATCAGTTCATATAAATCTTTTTTTTTTTTTTTGTGAGGCAATCAGGGTTAAATGACTTGCTCAGGGGCACACAGCTAGTAAGTGTTAAGTGTATGAGTCCGTATTTGAACTCGAGTCCTCCTGACTCCAAGGCCAGAGCTCTATCCACTGTGCCACCTAGCTGCCCCTGCGTATGTGTAAATCTTCACATGCTTCTCTATCTTCATCATATTCATCCTTTCCTACAGATCAGTAATATTTTGTTGCTTCCATGTACCACATTTTTTTAAACTAATCCCCATTTAATAGACATCTACTTTGTTTCTGATCCCTTGCCATCACAAAAAGTAGCATTACAACTATTTTAGTGCGATGAGGACTTTCTTCTCATCAATAGCCTTTTGGGGACATATGCCTAGTAGCAGAATCTTTGAGTCAAAAATTATGGACATTTTAGTCACTTAATTTTCACAATGCCATGTTACTTTCCAAAATGATTGCACTGATTCACAGCTCTACCACACTTCATATGCCTATTTTTTACAACCCCTAAAACATTAAATATTCCCATTTTTGTCATCTTTGCCAATTTCTAGGATATGAGGTAAAACTTCAGATTTGTTTTGATTTTCATTCCTCTTATTATTAGTTATTCTCTTATTATTTTTATATGGAGTATTTTTTCTATGGTTGTTAATAGTTTGTGATTTTTATTTTGAAAATTGTTTATTTTTATCTATTAAGGAGTGGTTTTTGGTAGGTAGGTACATAGATATATATATATATATATTAGATAGATATAGATTCAGATGTATATAGATAGCTATATGTGCATACATATATCTATATAAATATAAACACATATAATGTATATATATATAAAAGCATACATATCTTTATATAGACACATATATATGTATACATAAATGCATATTTGTGTATACATATGTGTGTGTACATATACACATATGTATGTCTCTTAGTTGTCTATATATCTTGGATACCAAACTTTTATCTGAGAAACTTGTTGCAAAGAATTTTTTTTTCCCATTTGACCACTTCTCTTCTTGACCAAGATATATTCATGTTATTTGTGAAGAATATTCAATTTCATATAATAAAAGTTGTCCATTTTATTTTTTGTAATTGCCCTTATCTCTTGTTGAGTTAAGAATACTTCTACTCATAATTGTGAAACCTACATGATTTATTTCTAAGATAGAGCATTTCTATAATGCTAATGTCTAGATATGAGGCTTATCTTTATCCAGGTCTTTGGTTAAATCACTCTAAATCAAAGCAGAGAACAAAATCTTCCCCCTAAGCCTCCTGGGTCAATGAAGGAGCTAACTCTCTGTGGCTATCTTCTGCTGTAGGCCAAATGCATTTTACCCATTTTACACTGAACTTTCTCATAATTTGTGCATAGTAGCGGGCTCCCGTTCTCCTTTAGACCCTGGCACTTTGGATGAGGGACTTTTGCTCATCCAGTTGATAATTAAAACCGTATGAAAATAAAAGTGTTTCCAAATCAAGACAAATGGATTCTAGACTCCAACCTTCCTTCTCTTCAGTCTTCTGGAAAGGAAAATAGTTTCTTTACCTAGAAACCTCCAATTTCACCTCAAAATTTTCACCCTCAAAGTCCCATCGCGAAGCCCACAAATTATTTTCTAAATCCATGACCTTTATCCCAAGCTAAGGAACATTTGTCAAATGAATACAGACCCATTGACTACTGTTAATGAATTCATTAAAGGAAAAGACTGAACCAGACAGACAGTGGAGCAACGCAACAAGTTTCATGGACTATAGAAAGAAAGAGAGCTCAGAAAACATTCAGAACAAATCTTTTCTTTTGCAGATGAGAAAACTGAGGTGATAGAGTTTAACTGACTAGTCCTACATTTTACATTATGAACTCGTTGAATAACTCCTTGCCTTTTTTTAGCTTGTACCCCCATTACTTAGCAAAGTGTTTGGCACATAGTATACTCTTTTTTTTGGGGGGGTGAGGCAATTGGGGTTAAGTGACTTGCCCAGAGTCAGACAGCTAGTAAGTGTTGTGTGTCTGAGGCCAGATTTGGACTCAGGTCCTCCTGACTACAGGATCTGTGCTCCGTCCACTTTGCCACCTAGCTGCCCCTCACATACTATACTCTTAACAAAGGTTTGTTAACTGATAAATCAATTTAACAATTTTTCTTATGATTAAAACTGAGATGGAATCTGAACTGAGAACCACCTGGTCCAAAAACACTTTTTTGTTGTTATTGTTGTTTTTCATTGTTGTTTTTCAGTAATTTTTCTTCTTGACCCCATTTGAAGTTTATTTGGTGAAGATACTGCAGTGGTTTGCCATTTCCTTCTCGAGCTCATCTGACAGATGAGAAAACTGAGGTAAACAGGGTTAAGTAATTTGCCCAGGGTCACACAGCTAGTAAGTATCTGAGGCCAGATTTGAACTCAAGTCTTCCTGACTCCAGGCCTGATGCTCTATCCACTGTGCTACTTAGCAGCCCCATTAGTTCTTTAGTGTACAGCTACTGTAAAAAGGAAGGATGCAGGGCCCCAGCCTCCAACCTCATGCCACCTGGAAAAGACATAAGGTACTTTTGTGAAACAACTGAAGATCATAACCATGTAAGCATTAAAAGGTGCAAGTTATTAAAGCTATAACAGCCCAGGAAATGAGATATTACTATGTGTTGGTGTCATGGAGGAAAGTATAGATGAGCAAGAGGATGCTTGTTCTCTCTAGATTCCTCAACCCAGCCAATCAGCTTCTCCTCAGTGGATAAAAGCCATCATGGCAAGATAAGAGGAGGAAAGAAATGGACTGTCAGGAGACTGGGAGGGCCAGATTCACTTTAGCCTACTTATTTCCTTTGTAGATGCTTTCCCAGATGTCACAAGAAGAATTTCAGTGAAAATTCAAGCTCAAATTGCAATCTTCTATGAATGCATAATTCCTTGTGGAATTATCAACCAATAAGCATCTATAAAGAGGTAACATGATAAGTAGAAAGTGTACTGGTAGAAAATATATTGCACTTCAAGTCAGGAAACCTGGATTGTAATCTAGACTTACTAAATGTGATCTTAGAGAAATCACCTAGGTTTTTGAGGTCTTAATTTTCTCTTCTATAAAATGGAGATGAAAATCTTTTCCTCAAAAATCATAAAATACACAGAATAATTTGGGATCAATCTTCAAAAGCCCACAAAATGCTTATATAGATCAACTACAAAGTACTCCTTAAAGAAATAAAGTTAAATAAATGGAGGAATATTCGTTGCTCATGGCTATACTGTGCCAACATAATAAAATGATAATATTAAGGAAGTTAAATTACAATGTTAATGGTATTCCAATCAAATTATCAAAGGGATACTTTACAGAAGTTAATAAAATAATAGCATTTATTTTTGAAAATCAAAACATATAAAACATTAAGGGAAATTATGAAAAGAGGGGGTGTAGAGAGGGATAGCATTCTCAGATATTGAACTACACTCTGTGTCACAAAAGACTTAGTGCAATTTTAAGCTTTAATAACTTCCAAAGTAAAAATGCTATAAATTTGCAAAACAAAATTGTTTTTATTGGAACACTAGTGCATTGTTAGTGGAATTGTGAACTGATCCAACCATTCTGGACAGCAATTTGGAACTATGCCCAAAGGGCTATAAAATTTTGTATGCCCTTTGACCCAGCAATCCCACTTCTAGTTCGATATTCCAAAGAGATCATAAAAACAGGATAAGGACCCACACATACAAAAATACTTATAGCAGTTCTTTTTGTGGTGGCAAAGAGTTGGAAATTGAAGGGATGCCCATAAATTGGGAAATGGCTGAACAAATTGTAGCATATGAATGTAAGGGAATACTACTCTGCTATAAAAAATGATGAGCAGGCAGACTTCAGAAAAACCTAGAAAGACATGTATGAACTGATGCTAAGTGAAATAAGCGGAACCAGGAGAACATTGTATACACGAACAGCCACACTGTGTGATGACTGACTTTGATAGACTTGGTTCTTCTCAGCAATGTAAGGATCTAAGATATCTCCAAAAGTCTCATGATGGGAAATGCTATCCACATCTAGAGAACGAACTATGGAGTTTGAATGCAGGTTGAAATATACTATTTGCTCTCCTTTTCTTTTGTTGTTTTGTTTTATTGCTTCATTCTCATGGTTCCTCCCATCAGTTCTAATTCTTCTTTACATCATGACTAATGGAAAAATATGCTTAATATGAATGTAGAAGTAGAGCTTATATCAGATTGCATGTCATCTGGCAGAGGGAGGAGGAGAGGGAGGGAGAGAAAATTTAAAATAAAAAATCTTATGTAAGTGAATGTTGAAAACTGAAAATAAATAAATATATTATTTTTAAAAGCATTATTTGAATTTTTAATTATTTAAATGTCTTTTAAACTTGTTTAGTATGGTGAATTTTGAATAATATATTTAAAATTTTCTAGATGACACTTTCTCAGGTCAGCAGATTGGTAGAGTGGATGCCCACCAATTGAGAAATGGCCAAACAAATTGTAGTACATTAATGGAATGGAAAGTTTGTGTGCTGTAAGAAATGATAAATTTGAGTAACACGAAGAAAAATAGAAAGTTCTATATTAACCAATGCAAAAAAATATATACACAATTATTGCAACAATGTAAATAAAAAAAAACAATCAGATAAAAATCAAAACTGATTTTGCAAATTTACAGAAAACAAGCATGGCTCCATATGGTTTTTTGTGTACCACAATCTTTTTAGATGTTCCCCAATCAGTGGGCATCTACTTTTTTTTTTCTAATTTCTTGCCATCACAAAAAGAACTACTGCAATTATTTTGGTACGGTGGGGACTTTCTTTCAAAGAAAAGATGTTAGAAGACACCTTTTCAGGGATAGGAGGTCCACAAATCTGGTACAGTGAATATATTTGCAGACTTTTTTGACGTATTTTTCAGTTTTGCTGATGTTTCCTTTCCTTTTCTTTTCGTCTTTAAAGGTATTTGTTATATGAGATGGCTTTCTGGGAAAGGAATGAGAAGGAACACTGGGGCAAATAATAGCGTAAAAAAATCAATAGAATTTTAGTGGAGATGACAATATTTTATTATTTACATGATAGGGTTATAAGGAAATGATATCAAATTTAAAATGTTATAGAGATGTGTCTTTGTTGTTGAACCACAGGGGATATAGAAGCAACAGAAGACAGAATTTCTATCGCCAAAAAGTTGAGACAAGACTGAAACATGCAATACATATTTGTACAACACCAGTCTATAGTCAATCACTAAATCATGTGGAGAGTGGTCTAAGGGATTGTTGGTTTTCAGACTTAGAAATATAAAGGAACATAACAGTCACCTAATTCAACTCCCTTATTTTACAAATAAGGAAACTCAAGTCCAGAAAGGGAGCAAAGAATCATTTACTAGAAGAAATCTCAGAGGTCATCTAGTCCAACTACTTTATTTTACAGATGAGGAAAACGAGGCCCAAAGTTATTAAGAGATTTACTCAAGTTCACACGGAGAGTAAATTATATAAAATTCAAATCCAGATCATTTCACCATGAGTTCATAGCTCATTCCACTGTACTTTGCTACCTTGTGATACAGGGGAAGTTATTTGTCTGAGGTCATATGAGAAAGCCTCAGAGTTAAGATTTGAATTCAGGTCTTCTCATTAAAAGTCCAAAGATCATTCCAATACATCAATGTGTCGCCTCGAGAAAGGTAGAAGGTAGATATTTCTGCTAGGTGGAGTAGTCAGGGAACATAGTGGTTTCTTGGCCATAGCAGAAATTCATAGTGCACTTAATTCAGGTCATTGAAAAATTTCTCCTTTCTCTCTAGATTTACTGGACATGAGATAATTAGTTGTCTTTCTGGCTAATAGTTTTTCTACAGAACTGAAATGGCAAACTGCTTAGGAGATATCATCTCCAAAGTTGTCACTCCTCATCTCTTTGACACCCCATTAACACCTTGATAGCTGCAGCACACTTCCTTTCCCTTTTCTCATTAACCTCTTACCTTGTCTTACCAAATCATTTTAATTGCCTTGTCTTACCAACAACTTCTCTTTACCCTTAAGTGCTTCTCTTCATTCTACTGATTTTCCTCCCTAGGAATTTAACTGCATTCTGCTTTTCCTTCTCTTCATCATCAGGAACTTCCTTGTGATTTCTTTGATTCTTTTTGAGGGATTAAGTTTCCTCCTTCAACTTCTCCAGCCCACCTGGATTTCTCTTCTTTAAATTTAATCTCTAGATTGTTTCACATTCTTCCTCAGCTCAAGTCTTTTTCCTTTTTCTACCCCTAACCCCCATACAACATTTCCCTTTGGAAAACAGAAGCAACTATTTCACTGTGAGCATCTTGTTGAATATTCTTACTTAATAGTTAAATAAATTGGGGCCAAATGTCCAAAGTTGTACCAGGAGAACCCAAGTTATTTGACCCTGAAATCAATAGCTTAAAGGGGAAAAAGGGGAAAAATAATGGATCCCAAGAAGGGTCTCCTTTTGCCAAAACCAATCTTTGCCAACAATGTGGTTTTTTTAAAGGGTTCTGGTCATTTTATTCTCAACCAGTATGTGGGGAAAAGCAAAGATAATAAGGGAGTCAGAAAATATCAATGGACTTTCCTCCCCGGACTGCAACTTATTAATAAACCTTCTTGTACAGTATGAACAAAGGGACCACCAGGGGAACCATTGCCCAAATAAATACCTAACTGGTTCTTTTCCATAACTTGGAAATGAGTTTGACATTATTTTAAAAGTAAACATCATTTCTCTTTTGCCACTTATTTTATCTCCCATCCCCATCTTCAACTACTGATGGTAATCATAGAATCCCATACCTAGAAGGGATTTTGGAATATCACCTAAATCAATCCCTTCATCTGATAGATAAAGAATCAGAAACCCAGAGGGAAGACATGATTTGATTAAGATCAAGAGAGGTGTAGGCAGGAAGAAAAAGAAGACTTGTGCTAAAGGAGAAGTAAATTTAAAAAATTGAAGGCATGAAATGCATTAAATTTGGGAGTCTCTTCAGAAACGGTCAGGGACATATGCTGAATGAGAAAAAGAATATAAAAAGAAGGATGAGAGAAGGAAATATGGTAGATTTCAAAGAGCTAAGGTGTAAGCAATTTTCTTCAGGTGGTTAAAGTCAAAAGAGATACTAGACAGAAAGCACTGAGGGTCTTTTAACCAGACATTATGGGGACCAAGATGAAAATTGCAATCATCTGCATTAAGTGTACAATGTTTATCACTCTGCTATGGCCAAGTGATTGTTATCTATATTCAAAGAATAACTAACTGCCCTTCTAGATGAAAAAAATAAAGGACCTTAAAGAATACCTGTCTACTTCCTAAATTATTAGGGAGAATGGAATGCTTCTTTTGAAAAAATGAAAGGGACTTAAAAAAGAAAGAAGAAAGAGCTAGGGAAAGAAGGCAACCTTATTTTGTGCCTATTTGTAGTGAGAATGCTTCTAATGTTTTGTTTTTTCGTATTACATTGGCTCTGGGACTAAAGTAAATACTTTTTTTTTACTATGTTGGTAAAAACAAATCCTTCCATTCTCATTCTTTTTTAGTATTTTTGAACCATGAATTATTTTTGTTTTTACCTATCAATATCGTGTGTTAGTATTTTGTTGTTGTTTCTATGTTAGATTATGCTGACAATTTTCTGCCTTACATATCTGGTATAAAACCTGCTTGGTCATAAGGACTAATTTTTAATGTATTATTGTGTCCTGTTTACTAAGATTTTATTTCATATTTTTATCTGTATTAATTAGAGAAATTGATCTATAATTTTTAGTATTACATTTGTCAGATTTTTTAAAACATCATATTTGTCTCAAAGTATTGAGAGTATTCCCTTTTTTTCTATGTTTATGAATAATTTATATAATATAAGGTTATTTGTCCTTGGAAAGGTGAAAGAATTCACCTGTGACTCCAACTGAGACAGGGCTTTTATTTGTGCATAGGATGAGGGGAAGTAAGGGGAAGATAATTCTTAGATGACTCATTTTATTTCTTCCTCTGAGATTAGCTTTTTTCAATTATTAATTTCCTGTTTTGTAAGTTTCAGCAATTTATTCTTCTGTAAATAATTATCTAAAAAATGGTCTTGTGCTTCCAAATTTTGAGAAATATTGCAAAGTTGTTATCATCAAAAGTATCTGGCACTGGGGAAAAATAGAGAAGTAGATCAATGGAATAGAATAGAGAACCCAGACATGTTACCAAATATATGGAAAGAATTATTGTATATCAAACCTGAAGAAAAAAGAATTTGGGAAATCATATTCAATAAATACTCTCAGAAAATTAGAAAGCAACTTGGCAGGAAATAGAAGTAGGTACACCTCTCACACCGTATACATCACTGAATTTTATCAGGTTGCTGGACTAAATCAAGTAGACAAGTCAAGGAGCATTTATTATTATCCTACTATGTTCCAGTCATGATATTAGGCACTGTGGATACAAAGAAAAGCCTAGTGGGGACACAGAATGCAAATAGCTTTGCCTAAACAAGATATATACAGGAGAGATAGGAGAGAATCACTAAGAACAAGCATTAGCATTAAGGGAAATCAGGAAAGATTTCTTCCAGAAGCTGAAATTTTAAGCTGAGACTTGAGGAAAGCCAAGAGAAAGAGACGGAGAAGAAGAATATTCCGGGTGGGGTGACAGCCAGTGAAAACACTAGGAGTCAGGAGAGGGAATGTCCTGTGTGGAAAACTGCACATAAAATGCAACAAGAATTTATCTCAATTGCACGGTAGAGATGACTTTATATTAAACAAATAGGAGGAATTATTGTGGACAATACCAAACTTTGTTGGATTAAAATGAAGAGGGTAAAATAAAAAAGAAGCATGATCAAAAGGAAAAATGGATTAAAATTATTAAAGATAAACATAACAGATAAAAATTTGACATCTGAATGTCTGAAAAAATGTTAAATTTTATTAAATCCATAATGGGTAAGTAGTCAAAAGGTATGAACAGATACTTTTCCAAAGATTAAAAAAGAAGCTCCAAATTGCTTTTAAAAATCTTGAATCTATAGTAATCAGGGTTATAAATGAAAATGATTTTGAGATACAACAGCTAAGTGGCACAATGGGTAAACAATGGACTTGGAGTTAGACAGATCTGAATTTGAATCCTGCTTCAAATATTTAGAAGTTGTATAATCCTAATCAAGTCATTTAACCTCTCAGCCTCAATTTCCTCATCTGTAAAATGGAAATGATACTAGCACCTACTTCAGTTTCATTGTGAAGATTAAATAAAATAATGTATGTAAAGTACCTTGCAAACCTTAAAGCAACATATGTTATCTATCATCATTACCACCATCAGTCAACCACCACCACTGCCACCACCATCATCATCATCATCATCATCAACAACATCATCATCATCATCATTTTTCAAATCCAAATGACAAGTATATTTAAAAGCAATGAAAGTCAATGCTAGCAGGGTTTTGGAGACACAGTTACACTTCACACTGATGGCAAAATTATAAACGATTAGAATCTTTTCAGAAGGGAAAGCACAGACCTGGAAGTACACAGCAAAATAAGACCTAGCATCTAATTAATACTTTAAGTTTGCAAAATGCTTTACAGAAATTAACTGATTTTGATCTTCACAACAAACCTATGAGGTAGGAGGTATTATTATCTTTATTTTATAGATGAGGAAACTGAGGTAGAGAGAGTTCAAATCACTTGCCTGGGATCACAGTTAGTTAATGCCTGAGGCAGGATTTAAAGTCAGGCCTTCCTGACTTTAAGTCCTATACTCTTAACTGTGCCACCTACCTACCTCCAAAAAAGTTACAAAGTTACTATATATTTTGACATACCCTGAAAATGTTAACAAAACAAACAAATTTCTTGTTCAAAGATTTTTATAGAATCATTATCTGCCATTTCAAGAAAGAAAATTGAAAGTACACTAAATGTTCAATAAAAGGGGAATGGCAAAATAAATTACGGAATGGTAATTCAATTAAAATTGACAAGTATGAGGAATAAAAAAGAAATAAGGAAAGATTTTTATAAAATAATACACAGCAAAAAAATCCAAAGAACAGAATACACACTAACCACAGTCACGTAAAAGGAAAAATGTTGGGAATAAAAGAATAGACAAAACACTCTATAGAATAATTGAAACATTGAATATTTATTCCCTGATATTAATTATATATAAATAAAAGCAAAGCAAATTTAATCAACTGTGTTAACATTTAATATTATTCATAATGTCATTCAAAAATAAAGACGAAAATGGATCTTAAGGCCCAGAGGGAAATTCTGACTGGTGTCATGAGGTGAGAGGAGGTAACCCAGAAAAGGCAAGTCAGAAGCTTGGAGCTAAATACTGGTATGATGCTCTTTCCAAAGATGAGAGAGCTGGATCCTCTGAAGAAGAAGCATCTGTTTGTCATCCCAGGAGTAATCATGTGAATCCACAGGTACTGCCAGTTAAGAGAACATCCAGTAAAGGTCAGAGGAAGAGGAAAGATAATAGCAGTGGTTTGTGTAGTCTGTCCTGTATACAGGATCTGATAGAAAACCTGCAGACTTGTTAAACCTGACAAAGCCAAGATCAGACTTGCCCCAGGGCACTGAAATGTAGAGGTACTAACAACACTTGTATTTTTTTTTTTGGCAGTTTCTCGAAAAACTGCATTTTGTACTAGTTGACAAGAGTAATTAGTAAAAACAGGAAGCTACAAGATGGCATGCTCCCCTCCCCCACTCACTGTAGTTGTACCCCAAGGTGCTGTCCACTAGGTCCCACCCTGCTTTTCAACCCCAATCTACCCAATCATCCTGGTCAGTTGCTATTTTGCACTCTATCACTGCCAAACTTACATGTAGAAGAGGCAGATGGACACTAAGGAGATGTGATCTGAAAGATACTGGGAAGTCCTCATTACTTCTCACCCACCTAAAAATATCTCTTTAGAGAACCTCTTGTTGGTGATTAAAAGTCCTCCACTTAAAACCAATTCCTGCTGCTGTTCTCTGGTGAAACAGCATGTTTTAATAGCTAGAGCACTGAACTAGGAGCCAGGAGAACCAGATTTTCTTCCCTTTCTTCTGTCACTAACTTGCTTTGTGACCTCAGGCAAGTCCAGCATGCATCTTCTCTCACCCCAATCACACTCACTTATTCTTGGGACAGCCAGTGTGCTCTTCTCACCTTTCTTTCCCACCTTCAGGAAAGTCCCATTCTTTTTATCCTTCCTCAGCCTACAGTGAATGGCCTCAGGCACTGAAACTACTACTTACAGTGTTGAAAATGGTGCCTATACACCTCTGCTCATTCAAATGTGCCCAGGTGATACTGTCAGAAGGAACCTAAAAAGTACTGATAAGGATTATGAAGTGTTGGACCCACTGAAGCCAATTGGTTCTTTCTTCAGAAGAGGAAGTCAGAGCTAAAGAGAAAGACTGACATAGAGACAGACAGACAAAGAGAGACAAAAATACCCAATTGCCTAAAAATAAAAAAAAATTAAAATAAAATAAAAAAAGAGAGAGAGACAAAAATACAGAGACACAGAGAGAGACAAAAACAGAGATACAGAGGCAGGAGGAAGAAAGTCAGAGACAGAAAAGGGGGAAAGACAAAAGAGAGAAAAAGTTTGTGATCTCTATCACTATCAAGATCAATGTTTCTCCAAATTCCTTCTCCCCTCTTTCTGACCTTCTAGATTTTAGTATACTTTACAGTATTATTTCTTGTTTTGTTTCTGATTTTTTTTCACCCAAATGCTCCCTATCAGGCAGAATGCTGTAAGAATAATGTCAAGAGTATCAAAACTCAGAAAACACTGATGTTGACAAGGACAACCAAAGACAAGAAAAAGGGAGTTTTTAGTCAAACTACCAGATCAAGAAAATGGCTATGATCACTAAACAAAGTGTGTGTGTGTGTGTGTGTGTGTGTGTGCTTGGGCGCATGTGTGTACGCGTGTGATGATCACAGAATAAAATGAGAAAGCAGATTTGTTCACTTCTTAGTTGGCTTCCATTTCCTTAGCCAAGGAGAATGATTTTTGGACTAAAAAGAACAGAACAAAAATGGCTAGTGGGGGGGAGGTGTTACTACCTAAGATAAGTGGAGAGATTACATGAGAATAGTGCCTAGTTTCTACTGATTAGTACAAGTCGAAAGACCAAACTGAAGTATATCCAAGAAAAATAATAACAACAATAATAACACTTAGGTGTCACTTTAAGATTTGCAAAGTGCTATACAAATATCTCATTCGAGGCTCACAACTACTCTGGGGGGTAGATGCTATTATTACCTCAGTCTTTTTAGATGAAGAAATTGAGGCAGACATTGATTATGTGACTGAGGCCAGATTTGAATTCTGATCTTTTTGACTCCAGATTTAGCTCTCTATCCATTGTTCCATCTAATAGCTAGTGAAAGAATTAGTGGATAGAACTGCTAAGTGACAGCTAATGAACTCTGAAAGTTCATGGAGAAGGAGAGAGTTGCTACAGAACTAAAGGAAGGCAAATACTTCAATTTTAAAAAATTAAAATGTCATTGGTATATTTTGCTTTTTACACCTCTTCATGTCCCAATATATTCCTCCCTACCCCTGACAGACAGCCATCTCTTAGATAAATTATAAAATCAGTTTAGCAAAACTAACCAACATATTGAAAAAGTGGGACATTATATGCAGTGCTTCATACCCACAAACTCCCCCCAATACATACATACACACACACACACACACACACACACACATACACGTATACATGAAAAAAAAAAAGACGAAGGTTCCTTTTCATATTTCATCTTTGGAACCAATCTTAGTCATTATAATTTTATAGCAGTTTTGATCATTTTGTTGCTGTGTTATTTACCTTTATATTTTTGTGTTCATTGTGTATGTTGTTTTCTTTGTTCCACTCAATTCATTTTTAATCATTTTGCATGTCTTCTTATGTTTTTCTTTATTCATCCTATTGGTGTCTTATGATACAGTAATATTTCTTTATTTTCATGTACCACAATATTATGCTATGTGTTTACAGCTACCCCAATGGGTAGGCATCTAATACATTTTTGGGATTTTTTGCTATTACAAAAAAAAAGTTCTATTGTAAGTACTTTCATGTTTATGCAGTCCTTTTTATCTTGACCTCCTTGGGATATATACTTAGCACTGGAATCTGTATTTGGGCCAGAGATATAAACATTTTAGGAATTTTTTGCATAATTCCAATTACTTTCTAAAATGGTTGGTTTGCAAAGATCTAAGCTTTTGGGACAAGAACTCACTACTTGACAAAAACTGCTGGGAAACTGGAAAAAGTATGGCAGAAATTAGGTATAGACCAACACCTCATATCTTATACCAAGATAAGATTAAAATGGCTAAATGACTTATACATAAAGTGTGATACTATAAGCAAATTAAAGGAGTATACAATAGTTTACCTGGAAGATCTATGGATAAGGGAAAAAATTAGGACCAATCAAATGATAGAGAACATTGTGAGATGTAAAATGGATAATTTTGATTACATTAAATTAAAACGTTTTTGCACAAGCAAAACCAATATAATCAAGATTGGAAGGAAAGCAGAAAGGTAGGGGCGGGGGGAATTACAACCAATATTTCTGATAAAGGCCTTGTTTCTCAAATATATAGAGAACTGAGTCAGATTTATAAGAATACATCATTCCTCAACCAATAAATGGCCAAATGTTATGAATGGGCAATTTTCTTTCTTTTTTTTTTTTTTTAGGTAATTGGGGTTAAGTAACTTGCCCAGGGTCACACAGCTAGTAAGTGTCAAGTGTTTGGTCTGAGGCTGGATTTGACCTCAGGTCCTCCTGAATTCAGAGCCAGCTCTCTATCCACTGTCCCCCCTAGCTGAAATCAAAGCTAGCTATAGTCATATGAAAAAATGCTGTAAATCACTATTGAGTACAGAAATGCAAATTAAAACAACTCTAAGGTACCACCTCACACCTATCAGATTGGCTAATATGACGTAAAAGGAAAATGATAAATGTTGGAGAGGATGTGGGAAAATTGGGACACTAGTGTACTGTTGATGGAGTTGTGAACTGATCCAACCATTCTGGAGAGCAATTTGGAACTATGCCCAAAGTGCAACCAACTGTGATCCAGCAATATCACTACTAGCTCTGTATCCCAGAGAGATTTTCAAAAACAGCAAAAAGGGCATATCTCTACAAAAATATTTATAGCAGCTCCTTTTGTGATGACAAAGAATTGGAAATTGAGGGGATGCCCATTAATTAGGGAATGGCTGAACAAGTTGTGGTATATGATTGTAATGGAATACTATTGTGCTATAGGAAAGAGCAGGATGATTTCAGAAAAACCTGGAAAACTTACATGAACTGATGCAGAGTGAAGTGACCAAGACCAGGAGAACATAGTAACAGCAATATGGTATGAGGAACAACTGTGAATAACCCTAGCTATTCTCAGCACTATGATGGTCCAAGATAATCCTAAAGGACTCTTGATGAAAAGTGCATTTGTTTTCAGAGAAAGAACTGATAGAGCCTGAATGCAGACCAAGAATAGCATACTTTTTTTCCACTTTTTTTGGTTCAAGTTTTCTTCTACAAAATGATTAATATGGAAATGTTTTACATGACTGCACATGTTTAACCTCTAAGATTCCTTACCATCTCAGGGAATGAAAAAGAAAGGGAAAGAGGGAGAGAATTTGAAAATCAAAATTTAAAAAAAATGCTGAAAATTATTTTTACATGTAATTGGAAGAAAAATAGAATACTGTTTGAAAAAAGAAAATAAATAAAATGGTTGTGTTGTACTAATTTTTAAAGGGAAGAGAATGTAGCCTTCAAACTGAAGACCAGTGAACCAGATTTCATTTCCTGAAACACTAAGGAACATATTATTAAAGGGATATTTAGTGATAAGAGTACTGATCACAAAAAGCCAGCAGGAATATGTCTAGATTAGATAATGACAAAGTTAATTTCTTTTTTTATTTTATTTTTCATATTTGGAGAGGGTTGTAGGTTGGTACACAGGGGGAATAAGAGTAGTGTGTGGTGTACAACCATGTCAATTATAAATTTAAAATCTAATACAAGTTCAGGAAGTCAGTTTCATAGGTATATGATGGAGAAACACAGTTACAAAAGACCTCTGAGGTCAACTCCATCTCTAAGGTTCTCTGATTCAGCCACATAGCTTCTCAATGATAGAGCCTGTACTTGAACCTACAACTTCTGACTCCAAAAGAATAGATATTCTTTGTGTTACACTATGGAGGCACCTAGGTTGCTCAGTGGATAGAGCACTGACTTGGAGTCAGGAAGGCTTAAGTTCAAATCCAACCTCAGGCACTTATTAGCTGTACGATCCTGGGCAAGTCACTTAAGCTCAGTTTCCTCAACTGTAAAATGGGAGTGATGATGGCATCTACCTCACAGGATTGTTTTGAAGATGAAATAAGATAATATTTGTAAAGTGCTTAACAAAGTACCCAGCTAATAGCTGTGCTACATGAATACTTCTTCCCTTCCTATCTCCCCCATTACACTATGCCCCTTACTTTATAATGCCTTCTTCCTAATTGCTACCAGCAATAGCCAACTGCCGTCAACAAGTGCATAGAAGCACAGGATCCGTGGGAGCGGCAGCATTCAGCAGAGCCCCAGACCCACATAGCCATCGTAGCTATCATCCAATGAAGCTCCCATAGAGAAGGGGCTAGTCATCTCCAACAACTGCCAGCCACCTAGCAGGCCAGCCAGTTTAGCTGAAGCGCTGGGGCTTCTTGAGGGAAGAATAAGAGACAACATGTGCCATGCAAATCAAACCACCACCACTATCTTGATTTTCATCTCCCTTTCAGACTCCAATGTAAATAGCCTAGGACTTTGAACCCAAGAGCCTTTGGAGTAGCAGGGAATTCTCTATAGCAACCCTTGTGGAGATGGAGCCTGGTGACTGTTCTTACAAGTACTACAACTACATCTATTGAAGATCCAGAAAAGAAGTTGTTGTTTTCACCATCCTTGGCATTGCCAAATGATTCAACACCAGAAACAGATACGATTTGATGAGTGGAAATGATGTTAAAGAAGGGACATTACCGCTGGCTTTGTCACCACCCCATGAGGACCATAGGGCTTTTCCATCTGACTTACAGCTGAAACCTTCCATGGAAGGTGTGTTCTCCTCCATTAGAATGGGAACTTCTTGAGCGCCAAGAATTTATACTTTTCCACTTGTATCCCCCATGCTTAGCATGATGTTTTGTACCTAGCAAACATTTGACAAATGTTTTATTCATTCCTTCATACTGATAAGGCCAAGCAACTAGAAATAAAGTAGTGTAGAAAGAGCAACAGACTATAATTCAGGCTCTATTTCATGCTCAGCTGCTTAACTCTGTGTGCCCTTGGGCAAGCCACTTAGTTCTGGATCTCATTTTCTTGACCTATCACATGGATCACCTATCTTACCTCATGGGTTTGTTGTGAAGTTCAGAAGAAGTGATGATTCAATTCAACAGACACTTGTTAATTTCCCCCATGATACAGGCCTTGGGTACACAAAGATGAAAATGACACTGTGTTTGCCCTCAAGTAGTTTGCATTCTACTAGTTGGGGAATGATATCTGCACAGGTAACCAAGTACCATTCAACACACTGACCACATAGAGTGTGATGGGGGCAAAAGAGAGATGCGGACAGGTTACTGTAGAAAAATACAAGGAAGGAGAGAATATTGTCATCTGGGTGGACCAGGGAGAGCTACACAAAAAAGACAATGCCCTAAATGAAGGTCTGAAGGAATAAAAGCATTTTAATAGGCTGAGATGACAAAAAATTACATTTGAAGCATGGGATAATGCACTGAGGTAGAAGATAGAATGTTAAGTTCAATTAATAGCTAGTGGTCCAATTTGAGTAGAATTTATACTAAATGAAGAGGAATGGTGTTAGATGAGTTTAGAAAGGTAAGTCGTTTTCATACTGGTGTTTTATACTACAAGCAATAGGAAGCTACCCGAGTTTTTTGAGTATGAAAATGAGATGATCAGATCTGTGCTTTGGGAAAACTTACAGTAGCTACATGAAAGATGGATAAAAAAAAGGGTGAGACAGCAAGCAGGAAAACCCATTAGAAATCCTTTACAATAGGCCAGACAAGAATTGAATTGATAAGGGCCTGGACTGGGATGATGACTGTGACTAGAGAGAAGAAGATAGATGTGAGATAAATTATGTTGTAAGAGTTGTCAGTTTTTGTCAGGTGGTTAGACACATAGTGGTGAAAGAGAGGGAGGAGTCCCAAATGACCCTAAGATTACAAACTTGGGAAAGTGGGAAGATTACGTTGCCATCTATAGAAGGAGGGAAGCTGGGGCACAACTTGGATAGTATAATGCACTGTAAAAATTCAAGGGATCCACATGGCAATCTCATGGAATAATAGACCTGGAAAAGGTCTTCAAACATAGAATGCAAAAATATGGAACATTGGGGTTTAAAGAGACTTAAGAGCATAGCTTGTTAGAATCTGACAGGACTTAAGGAATAGAATTCAACTCCCTCATTGTATAGAGAAGAGAACTAAGGCCAAAGAAGGAAAATAACTTGTCCAAGGCAATAACTTGTTACAAAGTAATAAGATCATCATCATCATCATCACATAAACATCATCATTATTTATATAAAATTTCAGGGTTTTTAGATACATAGGTAGATAGATATACACATATACATATATACACATGTATGTGTGTGTGTGTGTGTGTGTGTGTATCTATCTTTTGATCTTCACAACTATCCTATAAGGTAAATATTTCAGGTACTATTATCCCTATATCACAGGTGAATAAACCAAGGCGCAGAAAGTTTAAGTGACTGGCCAGTGGCCAGAACTAGGAAGTGTCAGTCAGAGGCAGAATTTGATTGCAAATCTTCCTTACTCGGGGTCTATACCTATTTTTTCAGAGTCAAAATTGAAGTTCAGGTTATCACTCTAAATCCAGTCCAGTCATCTTTCCACAACACTGTACTAGTGCATGTCTTGCAGCTGGTTCAAGTCTATGTCTCTTGCCTGCCAGGCTGGTGCCCTTTTCTTTGTACCAGGTACTTTCAAAGTCTCTCTCTCCCCCAGACTCCTCCCCCCTTCTCTCACCATCCTCCTCCATGGAAGTCTTTAGCTCTGGATCTATTTCTTCCTGATGATCCATCACCACTTTCCATATGAATATTCTCACCATCAGAACAATTCTTTACAGTTGGGAAACTGATGCCTCTCTTTAGCAACTTCTTGCCTCCCCCGGCACCCCCTCCATTTCCTTTTGTACTGGTGATATGTGAAGAGAGAACACCAAAGCCCCAAACCTTCTTACTAAAACCCCTAGCTCAATCAAACTGCTTTTAATAGCTTTCTGGGAGCAAACATCCTTGGCTCTTATTCCAATTTAATATGTCAATTTTTCTAAGTCTTTATCACACTTTATCAAACAGTGTATCAGTGTGGGAAACCTGGCCTCTCCTCTCCTCTTTCCCTCAGGCAGTTGCATAATGCAAAGTCAGGAAGGAATACATTTTGTGCCATATTTTAGTTATTTTTGTGTTTTGCTTTGGTGTTTTTGATTTTTTAATTATGCTACCCCCTGGCCCCCTGAAATAATAAGGGTAGCTCCCTTTTCTACAATGAATATAATTCATCCGGCAGTGGGGATTCTATAGGTACGTGCTATTTACAAGTCAGGAAACACAATCAAAGACTCAGCATCATCGCAGCAATAGCTCACATTTATATAGCCCTTCAAGCTTTGTTGAAGGATTTCTTTTTTTGAACATTTTATTGAGGCTTTGGATTTTTTTCATATATCATTGTTACTACCTAATAACCTCTTTCCCCTATAGAATGCTCCATTGTAACAAAGATAACTAGTCAAGCAAAATCATCCAACACACTGACCTGATCTGACGGTGTTTTCAACACTCTGAACCCACAGTCCACCACTTTTTTTTTTTCTGAGAGGAGGGAAATATAGCATCATCAATCTTTCCTTGGAATCACATATTCCAGAATCTGAATCCCTTTTCACATACTTGCTAGCCGAGCGATCCTAGAATAACCCCCTTTCCTCTCCTTCTTAGTTGTAAAATGGAGGTAATAATAACTCTCACTTCAGTGTTGTTATAAGGATCAAATGAGCTAATGTATACAAAGAGCTTTGAAAACTTTAAGCACTATTGGAATGTGAGATTTTTTTTATCAGTTCTCTGGAATCAAAATTGTCTTCTACATTAACTTGTATTCTGATATCTTTTGGTGTTTCCCTTTCCATTACTTTGGTCACAAAATATTTTCTTTGCAATGATCCTGTGAGATAAGTGGTATATTATTATCCCCATTTTGCAGATGGAAAAGCTGAGGGTCAGAGACATAGTTTCCTTAGGATCACACAACTAGTAAGTGAAAAATAGGAAATTGTAAAAGGTATTCTGACTTCATAGATAGGGTTCTTTCCACTATATTGTATTGCCTTCTCTGGGTGAGAGGTTTTTTTGTTTTTTTTTTTCCACAGAAAACATATAAAAATTCTCTAATATGAAATATTGGCAATAGTGACACCTTTCTAGACTCACTTCATACGCTCTGTGAACCACTGGTCTACCTAGACTGACCTCCTTATGGTCCCTCACACGTGACAGTCCATTTCCAATATTAAACCTACGTATGGTCTGTTCCTTGTTTCTGAAAGTACTCTCTCCTCATTTATGCCTATTTGATTCCATAGTTTTCTTTAAAACTTGGGTCCAGCCCTACTTTCAACTTTTAGCTTCTCCTGGTTTCCTTCTCCTTGGCTAAGCCTTGGCTCACCCCCAAAACCTTTATTTTTATTTTGTGTACAATTACACATGTCCATGTTGTATCCCACATCTGAATGTAAGCTCCTTGAGGACAGACAATAACTCATTTCTGTCTTTGTTCCCTGAACTCCCGGCACATATTAAACACTTAATAAATGCTTATTGATTGATTGACACAGTAAGAAGATTCTGCTATCCAAGACATGGACACAGATAGATAAAGGGAGAGAGAGAGAGAGAGAGAGAGAGAGAGAGAGAAGAGAGAGAGAGAGAGAGAGAGAGAGAAGAAACAAATAAGTTAGTGAATAAATAAATAAAAGTTTGGGAAATATAGGATCTCTTTGAGGTAGATGATTCTTCTCTTCCAAGACACGGTTTGGAAATTTAAAAAACAAACTACTGATTTGGATGATATCTGATCTCTTAGTGAAAAGAAGCAGCAACTTCAAAGACATCTATACCTACAAACATGTCTCCAAATCATTTCAGTACTTCCATGAAATGCGATAGGGTGTCATTAACAGGAAATTGAAGAGCGTGTCAGAGATGGGAAGGTATAGTAGAAAGTGCCCAAGAATCCCATCTCTGTTACCTACTACTGGTATGATCTTGGTCAAGACGTTTCTCCCCCCTGAGCCTTGGCTGATCATCTGTAGATTGAGGGAACTGAACTATGTGATCTCCAACTCTCCTTCCAACCCTAGAGTCTAAGTTGCACTCTTCATGCAGAAGCCAAAATGTGATCAAGAAGTAATAAACCTCCTGACAAAGGGGAAATAGACTCAAGGTAAAGAATGAGACATACATTTTGGGGGGTGGCTTGGTAAATATGTGGATGCTTTTGCTTGGTTGCTCATTTGCTATAAAGATTGTGGTTTTTCTTCATAAGGACAGAAAAGTTGGGAGAACTATGAATAATGATATCAAAGAGAGAAAGAATAGGAAGTTATTGAAGCATTTTTAATATGTAGAATAGAACAGAAGGAATCACCGACAAGCAAATCAGTTCTGAAAGCAACATGTTGAATTTATAATATACTTTCAAAAACAAGTTTTACGTAACATAGATTCACAGTTTCACATGTAATACCCCTTTTGATGGAAATGTTCATTTTTTATGTTTGCAAAGTGCAGAATAAAAAAAAAAGATGACACAGTAACATCTCTGAGTCTCAATTTGTTCATCTTCAACTGGAGTTTAAGATTATCTGTAGGACTGACTCATGCAGTTGTTGTGATGTCCAAATGAGATTCACTCATGTAAATTATTTTGCAAACCTGTTTTTAGAAACAGGGAGGCGTTTTTAGAAACCTAGACCCTATTTTTGGCTCTTTCACCACATGGCCTTGAGCAAGTCATGTGGTATTTCTGTGTCTCTTTGTCTGTGAGATTGGGATGATCACTGCTGCAACTGGAATGAATGAGGTGGTTTAGCTCGGTAAAGATACAGGCAGGATGTGATCACTGTCTTCAAGTATTTGATGACGAGTCATTCGTGAAGTTGTAGCATAAGACTTATCCAGTTTTAACAAGAATGAGGAGAGGAGAGAAGGGGAAGGAAATAAGCATTTATCTGGCATGTACTACACACCAGACACTGTGCTAAGCACTTTACAAATACCTCACAACAATTCTCAGAAGGAGATGTTGTTATCCCCATTTTACAGTTGAAACCGAGGCAAACAAAAGTTCAGTTACTTGCCCAGGGTCACACAGCTGGTCTGGAGTCAAATTTAAACTCAAGTCTTCTTGAATTTAAACCTAGCATTCTATCCATTATATTACCTAGCTGTGTATAGCAGCCACTGCCTGCGAATAAATTACCATGACAGCTGATAGAGATACAAAAACATTCTTAAGGAGCTCCTGTTCTACTAGAGGGGACATCAGATATATACACATTAGTAAATACAAAGTAAATTGAGGGGTCTGGGCACATGGGTAGTGCACTTTAACCTAGGGCCATCAAGAAAGGCCTAATTTAAGGATCAACTTCAAAGTAATTGAGGATTTCAAAAGAAAGAGGTGAAGAAGGAAAGCATTGTAGATATGAGGAATGGCAAAAACAAGACTACAGGAGATGGCTGAAAGAAGACTGTGGGAAGGGAAATTATGTGACTGCTCACACAGCCTAGATGACATGGTAGTCATCTGCCCTGTGGATGAGTTTTCTTTTATGGGTTGTCTCTTTCAATTAATATAAGTAGATACGGGCTAACTTTTTGTATTTGTATTCCCATCACATAGTGCTTAATATACAATTTCTCATTCATAATAATAATATTTATATAGCACTTCATGATTTGCAAAGGGGTTTATAAAGATTATCTCACTCTATCCATATTTTACTAATGGGGGAACTGAGGCAGACAGAGGTTGAGTGACCTCCCCAGGGTCATATAACTAGCAAATGCCTTAATCCAGATTTGAACTCAAGTCTTCTTGACCCAAAGTACAGTTCTATATCCACTATGCCACCTAGCTGTCTGCCTATTCTTTCCTTCCTTCCTTCCTTCCTTCACTCATTCATTCATCAGCCTGGATAGGTAGACTGGAGTCAGATCATTAAGGACTGGAAATACCAAATATAGAGTTTGTATTCAGTCTTGAGGCAATAATGAATCACTAAAGCATCTCAAGCATGAGAGTGACATGATCAGACCTATATATTAGGAAGCTTATTTGGGCAGCTGTGTGGGAGATGGATTGCAGAAGGAAAAGGACAGATTGGAAGCAGGTAGATCAATTAGGAGGCCACTGAAATAATCCAGAGGCAAAGTGATATGGACCTGAATAAGTGGAGAGCTGAGGCTGGATCAAGACATTTAGTGAATATAAAAGTTATTTCAGGACCTTGTCTAGCAATGCCTCTGAATCCAGGTCTAATCTCTCTTGTTCCTTTGTGTTGGAAAGAGGCCTATCTGATGCTGCCATCTGCTATCACAGGACCCATGAGACTGAGAAACTGAGTCAAATGGTATACCAATCCTATGTCTGGCAAACCCTTACCAGTTTGTAAAGGAAAAAGAATGCTTTTTATAATCTCAGTGATTCAGAATCACTGGCTTCCTAGGCCCAAAATGCCTTCCCCTGAAACCATTGCCCCATCATCATCCCCATCTACCTTAGCTTTATCCCTCCACAGTCCATAACTAATACTGCCCTCTACATCCACTGGGCCCCCTGGAAATGTCCCATCATCATAATCTCATTTTTCCTCTTGTACTCTTTCCTCATATAGGTCCATCTTCTTGCACTCACAGAAACCTGGTTGCCCCAAAAGATACTTCATCCCTGGCCACCCTTTCCAGTACTGGATAGACCTTCTTTTATGTCCCCTGATGTAGTTGAGGAAGAGGAGAAGTAGTCCTACACTTTATTCTTTACCATCACTTCTGGATCCAAACCCTGGTGCCATCACTCAATAAACCTCTTCTCCTTTGAGATTCATACCATCAAGAAACACTATTTTATCCAGATTATGGAAGCAGTTATCAGCAAGACCACCTTCCCCTCCATCATTATCCTTCTTATGAAAGAGATCAGTATTTGCCTCATAGCTTTCCTCTCCACCTTTACCCTTACTTTCACACTTGTGGACATCAATATACATATTGATGTCCTATCAAATAACCTGGCCTCCTAATTCATCCTTCTCCTTCAACTTCCATGGACCTGTAACTTAATTACAACTCAAATAGAGAGATGTTTATACTCTAGATCCCATCAATACTCAAAAGTGTTCCAACTTTCTTAAGAATTCTTGGGGCAGCTAGGTGATACAGTGGATAGAGCACCAGCCCTGGAGTCAGGAGGACCTGAGTTCAAATCCAGTCTCAGACCAGACACTTGACACTTACTAGCTGTGTGACCCTGGGAAAGTCACTTAATCCCAATTGCCTCACAAAAAAGAATTCTTAAATTCTTCTCTTTGACTGTAGCCTCCTCTCATCCATCTCTCACTTTGCTTCATTTCCTCTTAATATAACCTTTACCATAACCTCCATTAACTCTACTTATACAAGCCTTCCAAGTCACCTACCTTCATGTTGCTTCCTTCCTGATCTTGACCCTGTAATTAACTATAAGTATCAACTATAAATATCATCCACTCTTAAATCCCTTGCTTCTTTTTCCTATTGCTATTTTTTTCTTGTTGCTATTCATGCCTTGCAAAACTTTAACCTTAGTTTTTACATACTACTCTCATCACTTACCCTTCCCTCTGCCAATCAAGAGTTGCCAAAGATATCATAAAAACCATGTCAGTGGGGTCCAAGACAAATTCCTATTACTTAATCTCAAGTGGTCCCTCACTGCTACAGAGCAATATTTTTACTAACCCCTAGTTGACTCTATCACATTCCCTGAAATGGTCATTACAAACATTCTCTCTTCCCTTTTGGTCTCCTGTCCCCTCTTCTTCCATTCCATCTAAAAAGAGAACCTCGTGTGCTTTACCAAGAAAATGAGACCTCATGTCTATAAAATCCCATCATATCCAATAGTCTATTCTCAGTCTTTAGACTGTATTATTTGCCACTGTTGATTTTCCCCTTGCTCCAAGATTATTGCTCCTCCTGAGTTATTGCTTCCTCCTGGAACTCCTCCTACTTCTCTGACTGTCCATGTTACTGGATCATCATCCGTGTCCTGCTCTCTAATTGAGGCCATCTTTCATAGACTTATCTTGGGCCTTCTTCTTTTCTCTCTATACCCCATTATTTGGTGACTTCATCAGCTCCCCTGAGTTCAACTGTTATCTCTATGCAAAGGATCTCAGATTGATCTATCTAGCCCTAGTTCCCTTCCTGATCTCAAATCTTGCGTGACCAACTGCCTGTTAGACATCTTTGCCAGCATGGCTCATAACCATCTTAAACATATCAGGTCCAAGATAGACTTCATCTTCCCCTATGAGGAACTAAATCCATCCCTCCTCCAGACTTCCCTATTTGTGTTGAGGGCATTCCTGTCCTTCTAATGAACAAGTTATACAACCTTGACTCTTCCCTCTCTCTCATACACTGACTATATCTAATGAGTTGCTAAGTCTTACTGATTCTACCTCCATGGAATTTCTCTTATCTATCCTTGTCTTTCAATACCCAGAGCCACCACTCTAATAATTCAGGCACTCATCACCTTTCTCCCAGACTAGAAATGGCTGAGTAGTAGACTGAATGGAAAGCGGGACTTGCAGTCAGGAAAAGCTTAGTTTAAATATTGCTTCAGACATTGAATGTGACATATTAAATGTGTATCACTCACCAGTGTGACTTGGCTTCCTCTTCTGTAAAATAGGGAGCTGGACTAAATTACCCTAAGGTCCCTTCCAACTCCAAATCCTACTGCAATAGTCTTACCAGTCTTCTCTAACAAAATAATTTTCCTAAAACAGAAATCTGGCTACACCATTCTTTTGCTCAAGAAAGTGCAATGGCTAATACTATAAAATAGAATCTCTGCTATTTGACTTAGGGTACTTCACAATCTGGCTCCAGGTCACATTACTGCCTCATTGACTCTGTATCACAGCCCAACTGACCTACTTGGTTTTCTGAGAATGCAATAATCCATCTCCTGGTCCATGCCTTTGCCATCCTCCATCCTGAAATGCTTTCCTTCCTCCCCTCTATCTCTTAGAAACCCTACTTTCCTTTAAATATCTGCTCATATTTCATCTCCCATGGGAATCTTTCCCTGATCTCCTTAATTGTTAGTGCACATTCTTCCCTCATTTGTCTCCGTGTTGCATCCCCCTAGTAGAATATTTAATCCTTGATGTCAGAGTTTGCCAAAAATCAGAGTGGTATAATAATGGCATGATCTTTTTCATTTAGTAGTGAGTTCCCCTTTACTGTCAATGCTTTATTTGGAAAGCAATAATCACTTGCCAGGAACATTGGAGGAATCTATATTTTGGGTAAGTATTGAACTAGATGACCTTTGAAGACCCTTTTCAACTCTAAGGTCCTATGGCTTCTAACCCTAACCCTAAATTACCCCCAAAGGGTTTCCAAAAGATTAAATCAGATAATGGATGGGAAGGCAACTTGTAAAACTGCACATTATTATCAGCTTAGTAGACCAGGTGTGGTAGTATATAGCAACATTGGCCCTTGGGCTTTCACCAATTAGATTTTTGCGTTTGCACAAGAACCAAAGGCAAAGCTTTTCTCCGTTATCCTAAGGATGTTTAAATTAGACTTGCAATGACTGAAGAGTCTCTTTCCATGTTTTGCTGGGAGAATTATTTTTTTTTGAGACCAGACTGGAGCCAGGCTATCCTCATTTGACTTGCAATATTTGAACCAAAATTAGTCTCTCTCTTTTTATAGGAATGAAGATGAAATCTAAAAATCCAAGCTGTCTTTCAGCACCAAGTGTACTAAGCTTGAAGGGCTCCCAAAATAAACAGCTGAGCTTTCCAGAGAGCAATCACAGACCTCCAAGGCTCTGTCAGCATGGGTGTTTACCTCTGAGTCCTGTTTCTGTCACATTGTCCAAGGAGTCCTTGCCCTGACAAGGAAATGGGAATTGATTCATTTTGTAGTCAATCAGCAAGCATTTATTGAGTGCTAAGGGCTGGGTATATAAATGCAAAAATGAGGCAACCCTTTCCCTCGAGGAGTTTGCATTCCTCTATGAAGATATATGCTCACAGATAATTATACGCAGATAAGTCTATACCATACCAATGACTACCATTTGTATATGTATATGGGGTTTGCAAAGCACTTTCAAACCACTCCTCTGTGAGGTAGAACAAGTATTATCCCCATAAAATTCACGAGAGTGGTTTGTGTATGTGTGTACATGTGTATATATGTATCCATATGTACATGTGTATATATGTGTCCATATATACATGTATACACACACATACACATAAATAGAGTAACTTAGGAGATTTAAGATTCAAAAGCTTAAAACAACATGAAGACTTTTGGGACAACCAGTAAACATGTGTATAGGTATGCAAACATACACACACATATAAATCTATGTGTATATAAATATATGATCCATTTAAATATAAATATGTGAATAATATGATAGATGTGTACCATATAATGTCTAATAATGTAGAATAATAATAATATATAAATGGGTTTATAATTTATATAGATATAATATACATATATAAATTTCATAGCTCAAAACTGCACTTTCGTGATGCCCTGTATGCATATATATATATATTATATATATATATAATATATATATATATATATATATAATATATATATATATATATATATATGCATATATTTACATATATATACATACACATATGTATAAATACATACATATATGAAAATGCTGTTAATGGGGGGGCACTAACAAATGGAAGGCAAAGGAGCCATTCCTGACAATCATCAAAGAATCATAACATTTAGAGCTACAAAGGACTTCAGATCATTCCCCAATTGATAAATGGTGAAAGGATATGAACAGGCAGTTTTCAGATGAAGAAATTAAAGCTATCTATAATCATATGAAAAAATGCTCTAAACCACTATTGACTAGAGACATACAAATCAAAACAAATTTGAAGTACCACATCACATATCAGGTTAGCTAACATGACAAAGAAAAGGATAAATGTTGGAGAAGATGTGGGAAAATTGGAACATTAATACACTGTTGATGGAGTGGTGAACTGATCCAACCATTTTGGAGAGCAATTTGGAACTATGCCCAAAGGGCTATAAAATTGTGCATACCCTTTGATCCAGCTTCTAGGGCTCTATCCCAAAGAGATCATAAAACGGGAAAAGGACCCACGTGTACAAAAAAATATTTATAGCAGCTCTTTCTGTGGTGGCAAATAATTGGAAATTGAGGGGATGGCTATCAATTGGGGAATGGCTGAACAAGTTGTAGTATATGAATGTAATGGAATACTATTGTGCTATAAGAAATGATGAGCAAGTTGACTTGAGAAAAAGCTGGAAAGACTTGTATGGACTGATGCTGAGTGAAATGAGCAGAAGCAGGAGAACGCTGTACACAGTAGCAGCCACGTTGTGTGATGACTGACTTTGCTGCACTTAGCTCTTCTCAGCAATGCTAGGATCTAAGACATCTCCAAAAGTCTCATGATGGAAAATGCTACCGACATCCAGACAAAGAACTATGGAGTTTGAATGCAGATTGAAGCATACTATTTGCTCTTTTTTTTTCTGGTTTGGTTTTGTTTCTTCTTTCTTGTGGTTCCTAATGGTTCTAATACTTCTTTACAGCATGACTAATGTAAAAATATGCTTAATAGAAATGTATATTGTAGAGCCTATATCAGGTTGCATGCTGTCTTGGGGAAGGAGGTAAAGAGGGAGGGAGAGAAAATTTAAAACTCAAAAGCTTATGGAAGTGAATGTTGAAAACTAAAAATAAATTAATAAAACAAAGGACTTCAGAGATGATTTATGCCAAAAGCTATCACTTTACAAATGGGAAACCTAAGATCCAGAGAGGTGAATCATAATCCCTTATATTTATAGGGAACTTTCTGGTTACCAAATGCCTTTCATTCTCATCTCATCTGATTCTCCATTGGATTGGAGGATCCTCTCAATGAGACTGGGGAGTTGGACACAAAGTAATACTGTCCCTATGTGACAGAGGAGGAAATTGAAACTCAGAAGTGAAATTTCTTGCCCAGGGTCACATAAGTAGTAAGTGGCAAAGCCAGACCTTCATTTAGGTCTCCTGACTCCAATTCTAGTGCTCTTTATACCATATCTTGCTTAAAATCTGAAATATGTCCCTTTACGCAGATCTCAGACTTCACTGCAGAGACAACAGCCTAAGACAAGACCACAGACAGCTTCTAAAATCAAGCCCAGACAGCCCTGGGTACAATCAGCCAAACTGCAGACACATTTATACCAGTCATTGGTCCGCTCGGCATAAGACAGGGCAGCAGTCACCCTATCCAGTAATCTCTCCTACACTGTTTACTCTGAAAGCTTTTTCCTGAGGAAGTCTAAAGCTAAAGAAAGATTGGATTGCAGCATTCAGAAGCCTTCTTCACTCTTGTAGCCTACTGAGTCCTTGCCTAGGTTCTCTGATGTAGGTTGATGAAGGAAGCAATGTGGATAGATTTTGAAATGGCTCTGTTGGGGTGGCTCTGCAAGGCCTATTGGGCTAGGGCTAAGACCCTGGATTGTAGCAGAGTTGGGGTGGATAGCTGATCGATGAGCACTTCCCAGAATCAAAGAGTTGAAGGGAAAGTTAGAGGCCATCTGGTACAACACAAACCAGGATATAACCACCCCCTCTCCAATACAATTGAGAAGGAGGAAGGAGGAAGAGAAAGGGAAAAGAAATGAGCATATACAAAGCACCTACAATGTGCCAGGTACTATGTTAAGTGTTTTACATTTTTTTCTCATTTGGTACTCACAACTTACTATCTGTAAGATAGATGCTATTGTTATTCCCATTTTACTGCTGAGGAAACTAAAGCAGACAGATGTGATTTGCCCAAGATCACACAGTTAGTGTCTAAAACTGAATTTGAACTCTTGTTTTTCTGACTCCAGGCCCAGCACTTTATTCGCCGTGACAAAACCCTCACTAGTCAGTTCCCCATCCATTATCTAAAGTCTGCAAGAAAAGGTTTGACAACTACTTGTTGGGAAAGTTATAGAAGGGCTTCTTGTTCAGGTATGGGTTAAAGTCCGGGGGTAGAGAACCTGCAGCCTTTAAGGCCACTTACAGTCCTTTAGGTCATCAAGTGTGGTCCTCTGACTGAATCTAAACCTCATTGTTCTATGAAGTTTGGGGTTAAATTTATGCTTATGTTGTATGGGATATGGACAATTCCTGTGGTTTCATTGGTATATGAAACTACCAGGTGAGGAATCTTTCTGAACCGACGTAGGTCAGTCCTTTCTCTTCAATGTGTACTCTGAAAGGTTGCCTAGAACAGAGCTGTCAGACACGTGGCCAGCAGGCTGCATGGGGCCACTACACCTCCAGTCAAACCAGATTTAATTGTAATTTGGAAATATTTAACGAAATAAATAAAATATAATAAACAGAATAATATATTTTAAACTACTAAGTCAACATGCAGCCTGGAGAGATCCTTATGTACAGATTGTTCCTTCCCTTCCTTTCCTCCCCACCAAAAATAAATACAAAATAAACAAAAAGAGCCTCTTCTCTGTACTAACCATCAATAATGTCTTCAAACTGATCCTCTTGGGGAATTATCACAAGACTTTTCACCATCCTAGCTTTCCTCATCTGGATACTTTCAAATTATCAATGCCCTTCCTGAAGCATGGTATACAGAAAGGAGGACACTTGCTAGAAACTAAACAAGCCTATCAGCACCAGTTGGCATGGAAGAGTAGTGATAACCAACCAGTTGGACAGAACTGAGATCCAAGGCAAGTTAGGACAAGAAGCACTGTTGTTGTTGTTGTTGAGTCATTTCAGTCGTGCCCAGCTCTTTGTGACCCCATTTGGGGTTTCCTTGGCAAGGAATGGTTTGCTATTTCCTTCTCTAGCTCATTTTAGAGCTGAAGAAACTGAGGCAAACAGGGTTAAATGACTTGCCTAGAGTCACATAGCTAGTAAGTGTCTGAGGCAAGATTTGACCTCAAAGAGATGGTCTTCTTGACACTATAGAAACACAACATGGATATGAAGTCACATTCATTCCAATCAGAAAATGAAACATCATGACAAAGGAGCAGTCAAGTCCAGCTACACCAGTAATTTCCATTTGTATAGATAGCACTTTAGGATTTGTGGTGACTACTCCTTATGTGAGATAGCATGCATTATTATTCCTATAAAATTCATTCATATATGTGTATATATGTTTGCATGTACCTATATAGAGGGTATCCCAAAAGCAATGAATGTGGAGTCAGAGTATCTTCATTTAAATTCTGATTTTGCTACTGACTACCTGTGTGACTTTGTACAAATCATTTAACTTCTCTCTGAGCATCAATTTCTTTATCTGTAAAATTAGGGGCTTGG
The DNA here is from genome assembly GCF_003287225.1 of Phascolarctos cinereus. Classification (NCBI taxonomy): domain Eukaryota; kingdom Metazoa; phylum Chordata; class Mammalia; order Diprotodontia; family Phascolarctidae; genus Phascolarctos; species Phascolarctos cinereus. The sequence continues at coordinate 305,896,636 of NW_027555625.1, read as the reverse complement.
ATTAGATGACCGCGTAAGTACATTACAACTCTAAATCTATGAGCCTATGTAGTCTCCCAAAGCTCTGAAACTTTATGTGTTCTAACAATCTGTTATTTAACAGGCAGGCTACATGCAGAATCAATCCCACCATAACTTGGACAAGGTTCTCTGCTCTTAAACAAACTCTAGAGGGTTTTAAAGATTGGTAACATCAGGGGCCTGGAGTGAGAGCCAGCAGTTTTGCTTAATACCTTCACATTCTCCCCTATGATGGATGATGAACAATACATTGGATTCTGACCAAGAAAGCCAAGAAAAAAATCACAGTGAGTCATTTTCCCAGCCCAGGGCAGCTTAGGAAGACAAGCACAGTAGTCTTTGGACACTGGAGTGAGGGGCAGGCCAAGGGCATAGGGCAATAGTAACAGCACCACAACAGGTTAAAGCAGGAGCAACAGTTAGTAACCCAGAGCCAGAGAGTTATGAAGATGGTGAGGGGCTTGAACACCTGGGCAGAAATAGTTCCCAGGGACCTCTGGAGCAGCAATTAGTGCTATCTGGCAGTTCTGTCACCCATTACAAAGTTCTGGGACATAGTTACAGAGCAGAGAGGAGCAGTTGCAGAAACAGCAAGGAGGCAGGGACTCTTCCTGTGTAAGGAACAAGAAACAAGTTTACAAAACAGAGCTGTATATATCCCATGAAAAGAGTAGGAACTCAGTTCTAACCTTTAGTACTGCACACAAGCCTGTGGTGGAATAAACCAGGGAAGAGACCAAAACCGAGGGGGACCCAGCAGTTCAGTTGCTCTGACCTGTTGAACCATAACTGAGCAGTCAATGGAAATTCAGCCACAGCTAAGTCAGCAGACCCAAACCAGGCCAGGAATTTGCAGAGGAGAGCAGTGAACCAACCTCTCCTCAGCTCATCTTACTTTGGAAGAAATAAAAACTAATACTGAACTGTGAAAGCAGCAGAAGAAGGTCATAAAAGATAGATCATCAGGACAGACATTCCCTGCCCCACCTCCAAGTTTAGTAGAGCATAACAACAGAGAAGCTCAAAACACAAACTCAAAAGAAGACAATGACTTGAAAACATCTACAAGCAAAGCCTCAAAGAAAATGTAGAAGAGATGCAAGACTAGCATAAATTCCTAGAAGAGGTAAAGAAATGCATTTTTTAAAGAGCATAAAGTTATTTTAAAAATCAAATAAGAATAAAGAGGATAAATTAGGAAAAGAAATTAGAGCTATACAATAAAATTACAAAAAGAGAATTAACAACTTGGTAAAAGAGGTATAAGAAATACTGAAGAAAATAATTCCTTAAAAATTAGAATTGGCCAAATTGTAAAAGAGGTACCAAAAATACTAAAGATTGGTAGGACCAGTTCCTTTCCCTTATGTATCCTATTAACAAGATATTAAGGAGATTTTTCAGAGTTGATGGAGGCTGCCTTGGAGCCAATGATGTGACCTCCCCATCCCTGTACTTTCAGATTGTTATTTGATTCCTCTTTTTCTGGGGTCCCAGCAACAGGGATTGGAAGGAGAAAGAGAACTTAGGAATTGGCATCAGTATTTTCTGAAGTTTAGGAAGAGATTTCTCCTTTCCCAAGACTTACTCAGACCTATGAATATGAATGATAAAGGAATACCACTTCCAGTTTAGACAATGTGCCTTAGTGTTCCTTTATTCTCATTAAATCTATTTGAAAGCCATCCTTTGATAGGTACTTTATAGTAGAGCACTCCTCAAACTTGACCACATTAATGATTTTTACCTGGCTAAATTTCAACTTCTGAGGCTCAAAAGTTATCTTCCCCCTTGAATAGTCAACCACATATTCAGGAGTCCTCTGCTGGTGGAAGACTCCCAGCTGGTAGTTGTAGGATTTAATCCTGCCCAGATATGTGACCTTTGGCAAGTCACTTAACTTCTATGTACCTTTAGAGTTGAAAAAAATATAATCAATATGTATCTGGTTCACATCTAGCAATTGCTAGAGGATATAAGGATTGTGTCTAGTAAGATATCTGAGCTACTTGGAGGTGAATAGCCAAGATGCACTTACAATATTATCCTGACCTTTCTAGAAGGCAGAATACATAGTATAAGGTAAAGAGCAGGGAACTTGGCATGCATTAAACCTGAGTCTGAATCTTGCTGCTTACTAATTTGTGTGATTTCTCTATAAAATGAGAGGTTTAAACTTGATCATCTCTGCAGCCCCTTGTCCACCCTAACTCATGGAACCCTAATCCTGACAATGCACAAGGATCTCTTTCCTCTACTAAAATCATTAAGATTTGTTATATTCCAGGGGCTAGGGAAAGGGCAGGAGATATCATAGAATAGTAGCAGTAGAAGGGACCTTAAAAATATTCAATCCAACCCTTGTTAATATATTGGGAAACTAAGGCTGAAGTAAATAGCATGGTGCAGCAGAAAAGCAACTGAAGGTGTACTTCAAATCCTGGCTTTTCTTCTTTTTACTTTCTATTTACTACTACTTATGTGGGTCATTAAACTCTTTGACCCTCAGTTTCTTCATGTGTGGAAAGAGGAAGTTGTACTAGATCAACTCTAAGGTGCCACTCAAATCTAAATCCTGTAATCCCATGAAATGACTTCCCCAAAGTCACATAACTAATAAGTGGTAAGAATTTAGACAACAATACTGGTGCCTCTGGACTGCCCAGCTGGTGCTTTTTCTCCCTTCAGCTATCCCTCTAATTTCACCAAAGGCCATTTGGATCCATCTCCATATGAATGGTGGGGTTGGGGCATCAGAATTTCTGAGCTAAGTACTTCCAAAGACCTGTCACCTGGGTCTTAACTTACTTACCATAGCCTTCTTGGAGCCAGTCACTGACCTGACTTCTCACATAACAGGCGACAGTCAGAGCCCAGTGTCCCTGGACCCTTATTTTCTCCCTGGTCGATATGTCTATGCAGTCATTCAGAAGGATGGCTCCAATTACATTAATTTATTTCTCTTTCTGTTTTATGCCACTCAGAAAACTTCAGACAAAAAGAAATAATAAAACAACCAAGAAGAAATCAAATTAACTATGATTCAGAAAAAGGAATCAAAGAAAACTGGATTTTATTTCCAAAAGATAAAATAAATTGGCTCTGGAAAAAGACTAATCAGGACAATTAGATACAACAGGGTCCGTTTGTAGAGACATGAAGCTATTGTCTCATAAGAAGGGATATGCCTTCCAGCTGAGGGCATCATTTGAAACTTTATCAGCATAAATGATTTTGTAGTTGCCCCTTGAAGTGTTTTTTTTTTTGGGGGGTGGTGGGAGGGCAACACTCAGTAGTGCTTCACATACTAGAGTTAGAAGGAGTTTTGGGAATGTGGATAAGAAATTAGCAGTGTCTGTGTTTTGAGTGAGAAATAAATGGCATTCCAAATAGTAGGAATAGAGTGAGCAAAAGCATAAAAGTCAGAAACCATAGTGTATATCTGAAAGATAGCCAGTAGGACAGTTTATATGGGATGGAATTTGACATAGGAGAAAGAATACTGAACTTGAATACAAAAATCGGAGATTAAGCATTTTTTCTATAACTAGCTGTGTGACCTCAAGCACATTGTTTTACCTCTCTGGATCTCAATTTCCCAATAATTTTAAGCTTTGAATTCCTGTAACACTCATTCTGATATCCAATGGTCAACTTCATCTCTTTTCCTAAGCACGTATCAATAGGGCAATTAGTATACATTGGGTCATTACTGTTAGGTATTTATTTATATATCTAGCCATTTCTCCAAATAGAAAATAAGCCATTTGAAGGTGTTGTTCAGTCATTTTCAGTCCTGTCTGACTTCATGACCCCACTTGGGGTTTTCTTGGCAAAGCTACTTCAGTAGTTTGCCATTTCCTCCTCCAGCTTATTTTACAAATGAGAAAACTGAGGCAAACAGGGTTAAGTGACTTACCCAGGGTCACACAGCTAGTAAATGTCTGAGTATAGATTTGAAGTCACAAAAATAAGTCTTTCTGACTCCACGCCCAGCACCCTATCCACTGTGCCACCTAGCTGCCTCATTTGAAGGTATGGGCCTTCAACTCAAGGGATAAGCACAGAGCCCCACACAATAGATGTGCAATAAAGATAATGCCTTTATTGTTACCCCACCAGCTCCTGCTGGTGAGAGTTCTTAATAGCTAAGAAATGTTAGTGTTGGAATGGGCCTCAGAACACGAACTGTTAGAACTGAAAAAAAATAGAATGTTGAAGTTGGAAAAACCTTAGAATATAAAATGCTAGAGCTGGTCAGGACCTTAGAACACTGTCAGAGCTAGGAAGAGCTCCTTAGAATGTTGGAGTTGTAAAGGACCTTGATGACATTCAATAGTCCATCAGAGCTAGGCCAGATCTTAGAACATACCAAGACTCATCACCGTATCAGAGAGGTCTTAGAATATAAAGTGTTAGAGCTAGAAGAGGCTCTAGAACATACAAGTTTAGAGCTGCAAGGGAACTTAGAACACAGTGCTTGTCAGAGCAGAGAGGGATCTTGGAATATAATTTGTTGGAGTTGGGAGGGACTTTATGTATATACTTGCCTTTCCCATTACAGCTAAGTTCCTTGAGAGTAGGGATTCTTTGTATTTGTGTTGACAGCACACAGCACAGTCTTTGTACATAGTAAGTGTTTAATAAATGCTTGTTGATTGGTTAGCCTTAGGGAACTTAAGATCATGGAATGTCAGAAATGGGAGGAGTATGAGAGCAGACAAAGTGAGAGCTGGGAAGGAGGAAGGTACCTCAGAATTCAGAACTGAATGGGGACTTGGAATACAGAATGATAGGGTTGGGAGGGGCTTCAGAGCACAGAATGTCAGAGCTGGAAGGGACATCAGAGCACATAATGTAAGCAATCTTAGAGACTTCTCCTCGAAATCTTCCATTTAACAGAGGATTAAGTTGAAACTCAGAATTGGGAAGTGAAGTTATTTGTCAAAGATCACACAGCAAATTGGCAACGGAGCTGAGACTGGAACGCTCCTAAGTTCTCTCCACTACCCGTAAGTGGTTACTAGTTTCTTTGCCAAAATGGAGGACTGAGAAACTACTTCATGATTCGTGATGATCTGGGTTCTGGTAGGTGGCCATCTCCCTACTTTTTCTGTGTCTGATTAGTTTAAATTGCATTATGCATCTTGTAGGATGGCTTCCCAGGCCCATTTCTGCAGGGTCACCGCACTGTTTAGGATGAGCTATGCCTTCTGGATGTCATCCAGTGCACCTGTGGTATTTTGATAACTTCATATATTGCCAACTTCTCCTATTAAATATACAACTTACAGGCAGGCCAAAGTTTAACTCACTCTAATCAACTGTAAAATGAACCGGGGACTTGCTGTTCCACTATGAAGACCTAGACCTGTTTTATGTTCGTCGTTAATGGCCACGGATGATCTCCGCTTCCAGAGATTGGTTATTAATGAGTGCTGGAATTACGGATTTCAATTAACGATGTTACACTGGTGCTGAAATACAGTTGGAGCCACTCTGGGGAGATTTAATTGCTAAGCTGAAATGTAACTCGTTCCTCCTTCACCACCTACCTTCCCCCAACATCTTCTATGAATCAATCATTTGATCCATGTAGAGGAACAAAGCACCTGCTCCTTATTCTGCTCAATGCTGGGCACTATGGGCCATACAAAGGAGTACATGCTACCTTCCGAGAACTCACAGTCTGGTAGAAGTGATGGCTAGCTCATAGTGTATGCCAGTGTATGTATGCTGCATGCACAGCAGAAAGGAGACAAAGAAGCCTGGATCGTGAGGGTGGGCCTGGAAAGATAAGCAATCTTTAGAAAAATGCCAAGGCACAGTAGAAAAAGCATTAATTTGATCTGGACTCAAAAGACCTTATTCTTGCTAGTTGTGAACATCACACAACCTCTCTTAGCCTCAGTTTTCTCATCTCTAAAATGGTGATAATATTTAAACCACCTACCTTATAGGATGTGAGGAAAGCACTTTATAAACCTCAAAGGTTATGTAAATATGAATTGCTATACTTATTTTGGTAAGGGAATGTTAGTATTTTAGCCTAATAGAAGAATGTGACCAAAGATGTATAAATGAAAATTTGTATTTTATCTGCTTGGGACAGAGGAGGGAGATGACCACTGATTGTTAAAATTGTAAAGAAACTTAGAGCTCATGGTATTAGATCTGGGAGGGGACTAAAAACAGAGATCAGAACACAGAATATTAATGATGGAAGGGACCTTAGGATATATAGATCATAGAATATTGCAGAGTTAGAAGGATCATGTTGGAGTTTATTGGGAAATAAGATTATAAATTAGGATGGGGCTAAATAATGATCTCAGAATAAAAGAGCATCAGAGCTAGAAGGGACTTTAGAACATAGAATGTTAAAGCTGGAAGAAACCAAAGAACAAAAAGTTTTATAACTGGAAAGGATCTTGGAACATAGATTGTTAGATTTAGAAAGGGCCTAAGAATATAGAGTATTATAACCTAGAATGTCAAAGCTAGAACAGACATGAGAATAAATTAGAGATAGAAGGGACCTGTAAATGTAGAATGTTGGGACATAGAATGTTAAGGAAGGAAGGGACCTCAGAAGTCACTTGAAGGACACATGATGCCCCTTTGCAATGTCCCCGTGATGGGGAGTTAATTGATGAACAGAGTGGGTTATTCTCCTCTCTGGTCTCCTTGGAACATTCCTATTTGTCCCCAAATCAGAGACTTGAGGCCCTTTTCTGACTACAGCTACTTTGCTCCAACAAATATTGCTAGCTTTCTGGATACTGTCAGCACCCCAGACCTTTGGCTGTCTTCCCTAGGGCCCGGAGGCCTCTTTGTCATCACTGACAGTCTCCTTCATATTCTGGGCATGTCACTTTTCCAGCCACTCTGAGATGAAATAAGTAGCCTTGAACAGATTTCCCATTAAGCTCATTACCTCCTCTCTGAAGAATGCCTGTGTCCGCTTATCAGACACTTTCAGGAGGAAAGCTGAACAACGGTTATTCAGGACACTGAAGACCTCCTGGCTCCTCTGGCTTCCTTTAAGTTCCAGATAAAAATCTTGCCTTCTACAAGAAGCTTTTTCTGATCCCCCTTAATTCTAGTGCCTTCCCTCTGAGCTTACCTATAAGTTATCATGTATATATCTTTTTTATACAAAGTTGTTTGTATGTGGTCTCTCCCATTAGACTGTGAGTTCCTTGAGTGCATGGTGAGTCTCTTTCCCTTTGTTGTATCCCCAAGTGGTCAGCACAGTGACCGGTATAGAGTAGGTACTTAATAAATATCTATGAATGAATGATTAGAGGAAATGGAGGTCAGGGGGGCAGAAAGAATACTTCACTTCAGGTGATCTGTCTGGGAAAACCCAGAGAAGTTTCAAGCTCAAAAGACAAGTGTTCTTCTAGATTTTTGCAGCTAATATGCTGGGTTGCCTTTGACATAGTCATTCAACCTTTCTTGGCCATATCGTTGCCCAACCCATCCATACATCAACCGAAAATAATGAATCAAAACAAGACAAAAGCCACTTTTTCTAACTAGCAAATGTAAGTAATGAAACTCACAGTGTAGAGACTTGGAAGGGTTTAAAGATCATATAGTCCAATCCCTTCAGTTTACAAAAGAAACAGACCAGTATTTGTACCCAGGCATTCTGATATAACTGACAGTAATATGGCCAGTGTAGGCTTCGATGCCAGTCAGGATAGTTTAACCCTAAGAAGAGCAGCAAAACCACTTAGGCTGTCATTCCAGATTTGTTGTAATTACCCTCAAAGGTTTCTATCATGCACACCATGAGGATTAAGGCCCTACAGCGCAACTGCCCTTTATCGATCATGTTGAGACCTGACTGATCCAGGGGGAATGTATTTGCTTACAGAGGGAATAAACCTTCCATCCTGGGCCCAGGATCTGCCATGAAACTGCCTGGGGCTATTTAAACAGGGTAGAAGTCAGATGCGCATTGGTTCCTCACTCTTTTTAACCCCTTGGGGCAGGGGAGCATTGCTTTTTCCTGCTCATTTAGAGCCAAGCCTGGAACTAGAGCATCCAAAAGGCAAGACTGATCCTCCTCCTATGAAATTCCAAGACCAGTAATGTACCCAGGACTAGGGGTCAAGGCAGCTGGGGTTTTTATTTCAGGTCTGACACTCATGAACACTGTGCCCTTGGAAAAGTCAGAGTCTGTGCTTCAATATTTTCATCTGTAAAAGATAGTGACGTGGCTCAATACTAACATACCTTCTAGTTATATAAATCTCCTTCCTCATTTTTCTTCCCTTGCCCTAGGTCAACTGTCATTCGTTGCCTTTAGAGAGGCAAGCAGTGATAGCGTAGTTCATTAGACTAGGAGTCAAGTAAGATATGGGTTCAAATTTTAGATCTGACATTGGCTTTTTGAGTATGGACATATCACAAAAGCTTTTACTTTCCTCATCTGTAAAATAGCAATAATTATGTTTTTAGCACTTTCAGGGTTGTTTTGAGGATCAACAGAGGTAATATCTAAAAAGTGCTTTTTGAACCTTAAGGAATTAGAGAAATGTCATCTGTTATTAGAAATTATAGGATCATATGTTTAGAACCAAAAGAGACTTTAGCAACCATCTTGTAAAACCCCCTCATTTTACAGAGAAACAAATTGAGACCGAGAAAAGTTAGTTGACTTGTGCAAGGTCACATAGGTAGTAAATGTCAGATATAGTATTTTAATCCAGGTTCTCTTACTTCGGAACTGAGCTCTTTCCACTCAAATCAATAGGCATCTGGGTAACTAACTGTATCTCTTTAAGGCCTCCATATGTAATGGGAGGCCTCCCTTTAATCTCCAGTCAACTAAATATAATCCTAGGAGACCAGACTAGGGTTGTCAGTGTTTACAGACCTAAAATCCTGCTGTTTCCTTCCTACTCCCCCTAGAAGAGGGTCTCTTCCTCCCAAATTCCCCTCCTTTTTGCTTCCCTCCTTCACCTCCAAGCCCCCTTACTGCAATGTCCTCTAATAAGCCAGTTTCTTTGTCCAAACTGACAGGAGATGTCTCTGAAGCCCTATGGGGAAATTATGCAAATTCAGAAGAATCCTTTGGGAGCTGGGTCTTAGAGCCGTGTGCCATCTGGAGGTAATCAGAGGAATAGTCGATGAGAATAGGAAAAGAGGAAGCAGCAGAGAAACTGTGAGAAGGGTCCTGGGGACTGTGTGCTATGTGTAGATTGATGCCTAGACTAGGATTCCAGAATCATAACATGTTAAAGCCTTAGAACCCAAAATGTATAAAATAGATTGTTAGAGCTGAAAGGGTCTTTTAAAATCAACTGGCCCAATATCTTCATTTGAGAGATGGAGAAACTAAGGTGTCAGGAGGGTAAGTGACTCACACTGCAGCAAAGAGCTCACTTCATCTCTAGTATGCTTAAATATCCCAGAACTGTGTTTGAACACACTTGGACTTTCTCAAGAATGCTGCAGCTCCCCATTCTAGACTTTAAAGCACATGCTGTTTTAAAATTTATGGTGTAATTGATTTCTTTATAAATCATTCAGGACTTATTATTTATTAATCCACCTGTCAAGGTTAATTTAAACTACTTTTCAATAAGGCTGTTTGACAACACCTTTGTTTATAGGATTGACAGTTCCTGGAAGGCAAGAGATCGCAGTTGGCTTCTCCTCCCCTGGCTTGGCCCTAGAGAATGAAGTTTCCTGCTGGGAGAGACAATTCTTCCTTCACTTCTATCATCCCGTACTGACAGTAGCAACAATAGCTCTTATATTATAAAAATATTTTAAGGTTTACATAGTATTTCCTTCCTCCCCCCAAATAAAAACATGTGAGCCAGATAATAGAGGTATTATTTTTCCCATTTCACAGCTAAAGAAACAGAATCAGAGAATGGAGTGCCTCTCCCATGATCAGAGAGATAGTAAACGGTAGAGCTGGGACTGGGTCTGGGTAGGATCCTTGACTAGAGATGGCAGTATTCTGCATGTCCTAAAACCCGATTATTTAGGAGAACAAAACAAGTTCAACTAGGGTATTTGATGATGGACTCTGTTGTTTTACCACCAGTCTGGAAGACTTGCTTGAATCGTGAGCTACCTAGTTCTACCAACCTCAGTCTGAGCATATAGAATAAGGCAGAGTTGAGGACCTTAAACATTTATATCCCAGATCCTCTAACTCCACATCCAATGCTCTCTCCATTATACCTCCAAATATGGGTTTCATCTTCTGGCTTGGAAGGTGGAGAAGGTAGGAAAATCTTTTGGTTTTGCCTTTGAAGGATTACATTGTGGAGGACAACTTGTATATCCTCCCCTAAACCATCCCTCAGTGTCTAAGTCAGACAGAATTGTAGTTCAAAGAATTGGAAAAGTCCTTAGAGATCACATCTTAGAGATCACCTCTAACGTTATATGGGAATCCCCTCTACAATATCCCCAACAGATATGGCACTGTATTTATATAAAAATAATTCATCAACTCTCCATTTCCAAATCCAGTCTCATTTTTAATATTCCCCAAACCTATGATCTAGCCTCATCATTTGCTTCATTTAATACACTATGTCCATGCCCACCTTTATTCATTGTCCCATGCTGATCTCCTCATTTACAATAGCCTCTTCCTTTTTCTTTACCTATGGCAGTCCTACGTACACTTCAAGGCCTAGTTCCAACCTTATCTCTTCATTGAAGCATTGAAATCAAGAGCCTGAAGTCCTCTATTCATATTAATGTCTGTCTTCTCTGAATTGTAAAGACAATTAGAGTATGTCCCACACAACGGGGCATGTAACCATGAGACAATACCAATGTCTTGTATTGTTTTATCTGTGTAAGTCTTATTTTCACACTTTGAGAGTCTGTGATTTCACCCATTTGTGTGTTCACTCTGTTAATATACATCACAAACCTTCAAACCTTAGTAAGTAGTCTTCATGGATTGTTATGGCTAATAATAATATATTTTTAAAGTCACATTATGGCTTATCCTTCACCAAGAAGCACACAACCTACCATCAGGATCATATTTAAAGATTTTCCGGTTTGGTAGGACCTACTAGAACTTATCAACTAGGAAAACCTTCAAGAACCCACTTTACCTCCATAAACCGAGGTGTCAGAGATAGATTTTGACAGAGTTATATGTTCAATTCAATTTAACTCAAGAAACATTTATTAAGCATGTACTATGTGCCAGGCACTGTAAGCTCCTCAAATCTTATTACATATTCAAGGCCCAACTACAAAACCTGTCTGATACCCCACATAGAAGTGATCTCCTCCTCTGAGCCCCTACAATGTCTCTCCCCACCCCCCCATCCCATGATATACAGTTTTCTTAGTACTTAACACATTCTGGATAGCTTTGAATCTATGTTTTATCTCCTCTACTAGGCTATAAGTTCCTAAGGAGTAAAAAGATCTTTTTCATTTCTATATCTCCTTCAGAGTCGCACGTAGTAGTCACAATATTGGGCTCAAGAAGAGTTGACCAAATGAATGAAGGAATAGTGGAAACTGAATCAAATATCTGCCCAATGACACCATGCCTAGGGTTGGACAAAAACCCAAGTGAGCTGAGTTGGATAGAATTTGACATTGATATTGAAATTAACAAAATGGAGTTGAAACTGAAACTAAATGGATGGACCATTGGTCTGACCTATTATGTCATTTCTGATGTTCAAAATGCATGCACTGACCTGTCTGCTTACCAAACAAATCACAGAATTTCAAAGCTAGAAGGGTATTCAGCAGCCATCTAGTTTAACCTGATTAGGAAACCCTGCTATTATATCCCTGACCCAGCCTTTACTTGAAGTCCCCTACTGATGGAGAAACCAACATCTCCCCAGGCAGTTCATTCCATTTCTGGGCAACACTAATTGTTAGGAAGTTCATACTTAGGTGGAAATGAAATCTGCTTCTCTGTAACTTGCACTAATGTTCCTAGTTCTGCCCTTTGGGACCAAGCAGAGAAAGTCTAATCTCTATGACAGCCCTTCAAAATACTTAAAAGCCTATAAGTAAGTCTTCACCCTTGCCTCCTTTTCTCTAAGCAAAACTAGTTCCTTCACACATAGTCCTCATATACAGAAACATCAGGAGTTAAAACCCACACCGGTCATTCTGGCCCAGACTGAAATTAAGAAGACTTCCACATAAGAAAACACAATCCTTACCTAAAAATCCTATAGCCTTAGATTTGGGGGAATGCATAATTAGAACTATTTTGGTGCAAGGTGTTCAAAAAAAGGAAGAAGGATCAGAACAGCTTCTGTCTTCATTTATAAAAAGTAACTGTTGAATATATGAATAAGTACAATTTAAAAATAGCAAATATGATTTGGATCTAGGTGGATTGAAATGTGCTGCTCCATTTCTTGTCTCTTGCTTGCATACAGGATCTGAAGTAGGAATGCAGGAAGCTACCCACTATTACAGTCCTCTGGCTGGGGACTGGAAAAGGGCAGAAGTCAGGAAAAGAAAGAAAAGGGATTGTTCCTGAATTTTTGCTATTGATCATAGCAGAATGGGGATGGGATGGGGGAACAATTAATTTTCATAGAATATCAGAGTCGAACAGAACCATAAAAGTAATCTAGTTTACTTCCCTTATTCTCCAGATAAGGAAAGTGAAGCCCAAGAAAAAGAAATACTTTCCAAAATTACACAGCAACTTAGTAGCAGTCCTGAGACTTGAACCTGTGTCTCTTAAGTCATAGGACCTAGAGCTGGCATTCCCCATTTTACCGATAAGGAAACTGAGGCACAGAGAATGGATTCTGCTTTCAAAGGATAATGTAGAGTTAAGCTGATTTACAAAGATGTAAATATAGGAAAGGGAGGACAGTATAGCAAATATAATTGTGATGGTCTGGGGGAAACTTGAGGAATAGAAAGAGTAGAGGTTATAGTGAAAGTAAAGAAGAGGGATGAGGGTCAAAAACATAGGCAAAGATGAAATGATAAAATATTATGATCAGATAAAGGAATTTCAGAATTCATGAACATTCAAGTTGATCACTTGTGGGTAATGTCCGGATCTCCAGATCTAGGGTATGAACATCTTTGTGTTTAGCTGAGATTAAGTGAAAGAGTATATTGTGGGAACTGAGTAGATGGAGAAACTGGTAGATTAGGGCATTAAAGGAAACGTCATTATCTACATTGAAGTCCCCTAATATGAGAGCAGGAAGTGTGAAGGAAAGAAAGACTTAGCCAGACCCTGAACTCACTGAGCAAAAATGGAGACGATCCTGGGGGTTGGTATACAACACCCCTAGAATAGGGGTTGGGGAATAAATTTTAATAATGTAGACTTCAGAAAAGTAGTTTTCTGAGTAATAGTTGTAGAGTGAACGTCTAAAATTGGCAATGGGGAGTGCTACCCTGGAAATTAGAAAGCTTGGGTTCTACTCTCGACTTTGTCACTGATTGTCTGTATTAACTTGGATTCCCTTATCTTGGTTTCAGTTTCCTCATCAATTACATGAGGGGGTTGGACTTGATCTCTAAGGTCTCTTCCTATTTTAACACTCTATATTCCTAAGTTTTAACATTCTATGTTCAAAATTTTCTTCCAATCTTTACATTCTATATTTTAAGTTTATTTTCCTCTCTGACGATCTATGTTCTAGGTTCTCTGTTCTAGTGTGCTTTCCAGATCTAACAGTCTATGTTTGAATATTCTATATCTCTCAGTCCCTTCCAGAGCTAGCATTTTGTGTTCCAAAATTTTATATTCTAAAGTTTCTTATAGATCTAACATTTTGTGTTCCAGCATTCTATATTCTAAGGCATCTTATAGATCTCACATTTTATCTTCCAACATCCTTTGGTCTGAGGTCCCTTCCAGCTCTATCATTATATTATATTCTAAGCATAGCACTGGAATAGCTGTTAAAATCACATTTAGCCTAGCCCCCTTAGCACTTGTCAGGGAGTTCAGTTCCTCTTTTCCACTCAGACCCATGCCCCCTCCCTCACATTATCTCATTCTATCTCAGCCCCACAGGTTTGACCTTCTCAAAAGCCCCATAGGGCTGAAGTGTGATGTTCAAAATTAACTAGCAAAACATGAGAGTAACCCGGGTGGAATGCTAAGGGACTAGGGGGAAAAAATAGAATTTAAAAACTGCTTCTGACAGTGCAGAAGTCATCGAGGCCTTTTTTTTTTCCTTTTTTTTCCCTCCTCTTTTCCAAAACAGCCCCATTTCCAGTCAACTGTAGCCTTAATCCGCCTGGTAATTTACCATGTCTGCTCATTCTTCTTCTAAATAGGATGACTTTATTCTTTGCCATATAATGAGGTAAGGCCAAAGGCAGGCCTTCCATTTTTCAATGAACCTTCTTTCCCTCTTCAGATGTGTGTGGGGTTAAAGAATGATAGCAAGAAGGAATTCAGGAAAAGAAATCCAAGCTCTGCAAAGAACCTTTTTATGGCAGAGTCATTTTGGATGCAAGTGATAATGCGGGCGGATTCATTGTGAGAGATGTGGGCAGAGACCCTTTGAGGCTATAAGGCCTGCTATTTGGACAAAGGCCTGAGTTCTGGAAGCTGGCCAGAATGGACACAGCCGTCTGCATTGTTGAGCCATGCATCAGAACAGACACTTGGGGCAGTCCTGGTAGGGGAGGCTGGAGACTGCTGTGTGGACTTGGGTAAATCACTCAGCTTTTCTGGGTTTCAGTTTCCCTACCAGTATCTGCCAGCCTCACAAGGATAATGAAAAGAGGCTGGATAAACATTTGTAGAGGATATCATTGAAGAGGTTCCTGTCCAGCTATGGGGTGGACTGCATGGCCTCTGAAGTCCTTTCTGACTCTGCGATGCTGTGATCCCAAAGCCTTCAAGGACTTCTGGATTATTGGTACTATGTGCTTTTAATAACACTACTTTTTGAGGATCTCTCAGTCTGACACATTACCAAGCATTTGAGCAATGATGAGATTAATATCTGATATTAAAAGAGTGTGCTGTGGTTTACAAAGCACTCTATGCATAATTGGACCTCATGAAAGCTTTGTGGGATAAGCCAGGAAGGTATTGTTGTTCCCATTTGAACCAATAAGGAAAATAGCATTCATAGAGGTGAGATGTCTCACCCAAGGTCTCCACAAATTATCTGAAGAGCCAGTACTCAGGTCCAGATGGTCTCACCCCCAATGTCAGTGTCCTTCCCGATACAAGAGAGTGTTTTGAGAGCTTCTGACAGAAATCGGAACATGTGTGATAGAGAGTTGAGTGGAAGGAGAAAAGGGACCATACTACTATACTCTGTGACCTTAAGTAGGTAACTTGTAGGGCTCCTTGCAGTCCTCACATTTCATCTTCCACATTCTAATATTCTAAATTCTAATATCTGTTCCAATCCTAACACATTCTCCACTCAGTAAATTATGAAGACTCCCCATTGTCTTCAGAAACAAACATAGAAGGCTTCATTTGGTATATAAAGCTCTTTTTACAACATGCCCCTTCCTACCTTTCAGGTCTTCTTCAATTTTACTCCTCTCCATATATTCAAAATCCAGCTACAATGGCCTTCTTGCTTTTTGCACATTTGGACATTACATCTTGCCAGACTCCTTGCCTTTTCGCTGGCTATGTTAGAATTTTCTTCCTACTCATCTCCATTTCCTGACTTCCCTGGCCACCTTCAAGATTCAGTTCTAATCCTGTATTCTGCAGGAGGTTTCTTTCTTCCAGTCCCTCTTAATCACCTACCTCCAACTATTGTTACCCTCTAAGAATGACTTTCCACTTACCGTGCATATATCTTCTTTGTATGATTTCTTTTGCCTGAGAACTCCTCCACTAGAATGTAAGCTCTAAGATAAAAAAGAGGGACTGTTTTTGCTTTTCTGTGTATCCCCAGCTTTCAACTTAAGTCCTGGTACTTCATACATGCTTGTTAACTGACTAGCCTTGTGCCTTTTCCACTCACATTCCCTAGTGCTAGTACCTTCTTTCTGAGATTACCTTCTTTCCATTTACACTGCATGTATTTTACATGTACATAGTTCTTTACATGTCGTCTCCCCAACCAGATTGTGAGCTCCTTGAGGACTGTATTTTTTCCCCCTTCTTTATATCTCCTTGCACTTAGCCCTGTGTCTGGTATATAACGTGAGCTTAATAAATGCCTTTTGACTTGAAATTTTTGTGTTCTAATATTCATTTTTAAGGTTCCTCCCAACTTTAACATTCAATGTTCCAGGCCTACTTGACCTCCAATATTCTAGGATTTTGCAATTCATTCCCACTAAGTGTAATTGGTAATAACTTAAATGTTACCTTTCCCATGGGGATTTTCATCTTACACTCATAAATTAAATCATACAATTGAAAGGGTCCCCAAGTGTCATCTAGTCAAAACTATACCATAATAAAAATCCTCTTTTACTACATTACTCACAAGAGTTCATTTCCAAGGGAGTGTAAAAGAGAAATAACAATGGATGTGGACTCAGAGAATCTGAGTCCAAATATCAGCTCTACTCCTTACTTCATGTGTGCAATATCACTTAACCCCTCTAGGCCACAGTTTCCTTAATTATAAAATGAGAGGATTCAGCTGGATGACCTTGAAAGTAACTTCTGGCTCTAAATCTATGGTCCTATGATTGTTGTGTTGTTCATCCTTCATGGGGTGATAACCTGAGCATGAATTGGATCTAAATGAGGTAGAGTTGCACAAAGTCATTCAGCCTCTCACCCTTTCTTCCAGAATCAATGAAATCCAGTGGCAAGACAAAAATCAGAAAGACTGATGATGACTTGGGATTCAGTGGATGACCTTGGAGTCTTTGATGCCTGACCAAGCTCTAAGTGTTCCACAGTGCCTGCTTCAGCCACCTTCATGGCCATTGGAACAAATTATTCTTATCTGCCCATTCCACCAGGGGTGGTCTTCACATTCTTGGGATAGACATACCTTTAACTTATCAATGGGTTTGAGGCCTGCCATTACCCTCAACCAGGTTTAGCCTATCTACCAAGATGGTTTTACCAGGGTATGATCACAAACATGCTACAGATTTTGATCTTATGGTTAGTCCCTTATAATTAGTCCCTTCCTGAAGGCCTATAATGACAAGGAACTCCTTATTTCTTGGGTGGTACAATGGATAGTGCTAGGCCAGGAGTCAGGAAGACCTGAGTTCTAATCCTGCCTTACTAGCTCAATGACCCTGAGCAAGTCACTTAATTCTTGTCTGCTTCACTTCCCTCATCTGTAAAATAGGAATAATAATAGCATCTAACTCCCAGAGTTGTTGTAAAGATCAAATGAGATAATATTCATAAAAAGTTCTGCAAATCTTAAAGAGCTATTTAAATGCTAGCTATTATTATTTTCCCATTCCTCATTGGGATCGCTTTAATTGCTAAGAATTTTTTTTCATATTAAGCCAAAATCTGCTTCTCTGAAACTTTCACCCATTTTCCTAATTCTGTTCTCTGGGGCCAAACAAATCAAGCACATTTTTTCTTTCATAGAAAACCCCTGAGATACATCATCCCCAGGGATCATGACTGACCTAAATCTAAAGCTTCAGGTTAAACATTCCCAGTGACTTCAGTCAACCCTCTTTATGCCTCAGCAACCTAGTATGGGTCAAAGTCAGGTTTAAATTTCAGGAAATTGGTGGGAGAAGTTTTAGATGAAAGGACAGAGAAGTCTTTGAGGACTCATTAAATCACATCACATAAGGAAGATGTCTATCTTTGTACCATCTACTCTGCATATTCAGGGAGGCAACATGAGGAAAAACCCAAATTTTTAGAGAAGAAACAATATACTGTCTCCTGCTGGTGAAATGGTAGCTTTCTCCCACTGAGCTTGTCATATTCTGGCTCCCAATTCACTACACAAAGCAAGGGATTAATGGATGCATTCTGCCATCTCGGCTTCTGTGTTGGAAAAGGTCTCCTCTCATTTCTATTGATTTTTTTTTCCTTTTTGGTTTCTTTCTTTGTTTCTGATGCATTTGCAGAATCTGAGATACCAGCTACAAAGAATGCAGATACAAAGAGAGGTCAAGGGAGGGGGAGAGACAAAGCATCGTTCCTCCTATTCCCATTACAGAATACATTTCCACTGATGAGGCAGCCCTTCTGCCGACTTTTCCTTTTCTTTCTCCTCAGCCTTCTTTCCAGAAGTGGTCACTTCTAAGTCCTGCCTAGAAGCTAGATGGGAGAGAGTCAGGGGCCACTTTGTTGGTCTTGACCGAGGGAGACGTTAGGTGGAGTCAGGGTTTTGAAATAGGAAATTCTACTCAGGTAGATTTTCTGGAGAAAAGGACCTCTTTGTTTCTGAATAAACTCATTTAATAATGATTGCTGAGGATCATAAAAACAACAACAACAACAATAGCAAAAAACAATAACCTACCTTAAGCAGCACCTTGGAATTTCAAAGCCTTTTTTACGTATATTAACTCATTTGATTCTCACAACAAATTTTGGAGGTAATACAGACATTAAAATCCCTATTTTACAGTTGAGAAAACCGAAGCTCTGAGGAGCCCAAGACTGGGCTCTACAATGTTAATTGTATATAATTAACAGTTGGTAGAGCTGAGACTTAAGGCTCAAATCCCAAACACAAGTCATCATACTCCAATTCTGAAGTTCTTATTCATCTTACCTTAACTTTTCTCTTATTCATCCCAGCCTTAATAATCAAGTCCTATCATTTCTACCTTTGTAAAATCCAATATGCCTCCCTTTCCCCTTCTGACACTGCCACCACTCTAGCACAATCCCTTATCATCTTATACCTATGCTATTGCAATAAATAGTCTTCTGGTTGGTCTGCCTGCCTCAAGTTTCTCCACACTCTAGGGGCAGCTAGGTGGCACAGTGGATAGAGTATCAGCCCTAGAGTCAGAAGTACCTGAGTTCAAATCTGACCTCGGACGCATAACACACACTATCCGTGTGACCTTGGGCAGCAAGTAACTTAACACCAATTGCCTCGCAAAACAAACAAACAAACAAACAAAAAAACACAACCCTTGGCTTGTTCAGGGCACTAAGGGGCTCAAACTGTGAACTTCACTTTAAAAAAAAAATTCTCCACATTCCAGTTCATCTTCCACTCAGCTGTCAAACTGATCTTCCTTAAGTACAAATCTGATCATATCACTCTGCCCCCATTTAATAAACTCCAATGGCCCCTTATTACCTTCAGAATCAAGTATATTATCTTCTATTTGCATTCAAAGCCCTTCACAACCTGGCCCCTCACTACCTTTCCATCTTTCTTACATCTTCCTCCCCAGTGAATACTCTGCAGCCCAGTGACATTAGACCCCTTGCTGTTCCTCAAATGCAACATTCCATCTCCCAACTCCTTGCTTTTTCACTGGCTACCCCCTATGCCTAGAATTCTCTCTCTCCTCAGGTGTATCTTCTGGCTCCCCTAATTTCTTTCAAGTCCCAGTGAAAATCCCACCTATGTTAAGAACTTTCCCAATTTCCTTAATCTTATTACCCAACTTCTATGGTTTATCTCCAATTTACCCTGCATATATCTTGTATGTACATAGTTATTTGCATAGTGTCTCCTTTATTAAAGTCCTAGAGAACAGGGACCTTTTGTTTTGTTTGGGTTTTTGTTTTTCCTTTCTTTGTTTCCCTATGCTTAGCATAGTGCTCTTAGTCCATAGTAGGCATTACTGTATAAATAATATAAATGCTTGCTGACTGACCCACAAATCTATGATTCTCAAGCACAAAATAATATATAACTTGGAAAAGTGAGTCCTAGGTTCAAATCCCTACTCTGCTCCTGACTACCTGTATGACCTCAGACAAGTCACTTGACCTCTTGGATCTCTGTTTCTTCATCTGAATAATAAAAAGGTGTAAAAAAGGGACAAGGGAGGGGATTTCAAATGGGTGAAACCAGAAACATGGAGCTGAGTTCAGACAGATAAGACAAATAGTTCACCTCTCTTCCTGACAAATGATTATCAACTTCGTCAGGTCATTTCCCCAACGTGGACCTCACTTTCCTGATCTGTAAAGTGAAGGATATGGGTTTTCTAAGATTTCTTTTGGTTCTAATAATCTATGATTCTATGTCTGAAGTCTGGATCAAAACCATGGTGAGCCTACCAATAAGCAGAGAATTTGGTCAGAGTTGTATCTTAAAGTCATATCTCAGTCAGTGACTGGCTGGTCCTTTTGAGCTGGTTAGTTGATGTGCCTGCCATATTCCACCTGGAATCTTAAAACGTCAATTTTTTTTTTCAGGTTCAAGTACTGAACAATCTGATTACCGTGTATCACAAGAAATGAATGCCATTAGAAGCCCACTTGGGGGATGGGCTCAGGGAGGCCAGCTGCAGGCCACCTGGCTACTCCAAAGGCAGGTGCAAGTCCTGGCTCAGGCCAGTAAGAACTGAGCTTGGCAGGAGGCAACTGCTGACATAAAAAGTGAGAGAAATAGGAAGACCAAAGAAAGCCCAGAGCCATGGCAGATACTGCCTGGGTTGCAGTTTCAGCTTCTGTTTTGATGACTTCAATTTCCTGCTTTAGCTCCTACAGATGTTGAGGAGTTCATGTTCTTCCTTCAATAATAGTATGAAACCTATTCATTTGCAGAATATCATGCACATTGGCCTTTCTGATTCCCACTTTCCCATGTAGGCACCCAGCTCAAATTTCCTTAGAGAGGCCCTTTTGCCCAAATCTATTCCCTGAGTCTGTTCCATTCTGCCTGGTAAGCAGAGAAACCAGGGCTCATCAGGAAAGGTCAAACATCAGCTCTGTATTTGTCCACTCTGGTGATATTTCACAAAAGGGCCAGATGCTTCCTAAATGATAAATAGGAGGCTTGGCTTATCTTGGATCAAGAAATAAAAAAGGGAATACAGCCTGTGTACAATGAAAGCCTTTTAGTCAGGTTTCTGGAAAAAATAGCAACTCGCATTTGTATAGCATTTTTAAGGCTTTTCACACAACAACCCAATGAAGCAGGTAGTGTGAGTATCATCCCCATTGCACAGCCAATGAGACTAATTAATGAGTCTAACAGATGAAATAACTACATAGCTTCGTAGCTAGTAAGTATTTGAGGCATGATTGGAATCAAAGTCTCCTGCTTCAAAGTCCATAATGTATTACAGTACTTTGTAAACTTTACAATGTTATAAATGTGTATTATTACTATTACTATTATTATTATCTATTGTAGAGAGTTCATATCTATTATGAAGAATTTAATATAAATTCAATGTAAATTTTGATTTTTGGAAACTTTAATGAAAAGATGGCATAAGGTGAGAATTGTGAGAAAAATATCTGAAAGCATAATTCAGGAAAAAGAAATGAGAAAGGCTAGAGACTTGTAGACTACACAGAGTCTCATACCTATTCATTATGAATGCTTAGAAAAGAGAATTAGAAACTCTGGACATGATGAGCACCAAATAATGTCATGAAAAATGAAATGGATTATAGATTATAGAAGAGATAGGAGTCATTCCTGAATCAGCTAACTGTATACAGTCAAACCAATTACTTGATTGAGAAAAGATAAAAACAAGTAAAAAGTTAAAAGAAAGGGTAATATTGAGGTAAAAAAAGAGATAGTGATATCACATGCCATAGACACAATTCATCTCAGACCTATTTGAACAAGAAATTAATCATGAAAATGTGTAATGGACAAGATAAATTATATCAATACTGATTATAATAATTTTATATTCAAGTTTAGCTGATATAAATCGACACAACATGAAGACCAAAAGAGTCTTGAAAGTACCTTTATCATCAAATGTTTGACTTTCCAGACAACTAAAGAAAGAGATGGCAGCCAAAGGTAACATGTATTAAGCATAAAAAAATTATCTTATTAAGAATGTTGGATAATTATGAACAATAGAGACTCAAAAGGCAGTGAGGAGCAGTCAAAGGTAAAATCAATTTGAATGAATGAAAAATAATTTGTCAAGTACTTGCTATCTGATAGGCACTATGGTAAGCATTTAGGATATAAATACAAGAATAATGCTATCTGCCTTCAAAAACTTTAATCTACTCATCTTTGGATTCTTTGGAACTCCTACACTGAGACTCAACCACATTAATTCATGAATAAGTACAAACTAGCCCACTTAGCTCTACCTAGCTTGTCCTAGACCCCAGACCATGCTCTTCCTTTCACCTTCCATCTAGGTCATCTTGCCATCTGCTTATCGCATCATACATTCTGTCCTCCCTCATCCTTCCCCTTTCTACTTCTTGCTCTGAAAACTGATAAAATCAATACTACCATTGCTCTGTAAAGAATGTGACAATCCCTATAGATCAACTTCCAATGCTGTGACTCTTCAGACCAAAAACCCTTTCCCAAGCCACCATTCCCCTTTGTGTGTTGTCTCCCCCTATTAAAATATAAGCTCCTTTAGTTCAGGGTTGGTCTCTCTTTTTGTATTTGAATCCTTTGTGTTTAAAATAGTTCCTGGCATTTGAGTTATGCTTAGCAAATGCTTTTTTTTCCCCTTTTCATTCTTCGTTCATTAGTTCAAGAAGTTTACATTTAATATGTAGAAACAACATAAATAGGGGAATAGTGGACAACAGAGGGAGTTGAGTCTAAGGAGTCTTGTCTCAGGAATAGTGAATGAAGTCACCTGGCAGTAAATGAGATGCAAAGCATGGTCTATTGTGGGCCTGGTTTAAAGAAAGTTTAACAAGATGAAGTCATCCCAAAGCCATCCTGGGATGAAAATAGAAAGAGGACTTTAAAAAACAGAATAAAAATGGAAAAGTTCTACAAAAAAATTTACAACAAAGTGTTAGGGGTTTTTTTTCCATCAAGGAAAAGAAAGCCATTGCACTTGCTTACAAACGAGGTGGAAATTGCACAAAAGAGAAAAAAATATGGGAAATACAGCCAATTTGACCAAGTATGCATTGAGGAAATCCATATGTGCTATAGGCAACACTACTGTGAGAACACTGAGGGATCAATCCACAAGGTATCCAAGGACGAAGCTACCAAGGGCATGGTAAGGAAGGGATGAATTGTCCTTAATAATTCTGCCCCCCAAAAAATAAAAAGGGAACCACGACTCACCAATACTGATGTACATGCTACTTTCCAATCAATACACAATCTTCATGATGTTTATCTACACAAACCTCAAGAGCATCCATACAATAAGGCTTGTAACAGGCAAGGAACAGATTCTCATAAATTATCATCTGGAGTGGACCACATCTTTATCATCACACAATTCACTGAAACATGTAGAGAATACAAGATCCCACTATGCATGTTGCTGGTTAATTTTGAGAAAGTATTTGATTTGACAGAACAAAATACTACCTAAAAGGTGTCTTCCAACAAAATAACTACGTATCAAGATCATTCAAGATTCCTTATGACAGACTAATAGAAATCATTATTCAATAGTTCTATAATTGTAAACATCAGTCAAGGTATAAAACAAGAAGCCATAAATTCACCAAAGGTATTTGTCCGCTCACTTCAGAGGAAAAAAAAAATGGAGAAGGATTCTTTGTGGATGGTGACGCTTTCCATATCCTCCTATTTGTGAGTGAGATTGTAGTATGTAATTGTAATAAGCCCTAGGATACTGTATATCCTCCTGGAAGAGATGCATAACTACTCAAAATTTTGTCCCAACTGTCCACATAGGAAACCCAAAGAGGATGAAAAATATCTGTTGCTCAATTATGACTTACAGTTAGAAGGACAGCCTATAGATTTTATCCAATAGTATGTCTATCTGGGACAAACAATATACATGGTCAATGAGTTAGGCACAAAATTGAACAGGGGAAGGTGAGCAGGTTGGATTGTCTTCAGGAAATTTCAGGACATCTCCCCAAAATAAAGGCCCATATTTTTAATACCAACATTCCACCGAAGTTTCTGTATGACAGTGAGACATAGAATCTAATAGTATGCAAAGAAATTAAAGATTACACAGAGGTAATAGAAAGTCATGTGGTCAATATGAACAGGATGCACATATAAGTAAAGAGTAATTTCAAAGAATAGGACTAAATGTCATCATGGGAATGTATGCTAGGAAAAGAAGATGGGTGTGGATGAGGTGGAAAACCCAAATCCTCCATTGGTATTCTTCCTTGTCAGGATATGGACAAGAATCACACAGGATAAACGGACATGAATGGGTTATGATCAGCATTGTTGGAAGCAATGTCCAATTCAATAAGATCAGAGATCCACTTAAGAATTTTGAGTACTTGAATATATGCATTATGCCATGTACCTAGAAGCTGGAAGGTCACAGAACTAGGTTTATTCTCTGCAATTTGTAGCCTCCGAGAAAGGAGTGAAATCACAGAGTCCTAGAATTTAGATTTGGAATGGACCAGAAAGATAAACTAATCCAACCTCCTCATTTTACAATGGAATAATTAAGACTCAGAGAGAAATTACTTGTGCAAGGACACAAAGCATGGGAATATCAAGACTGGAATTTGAACTGATTTTTTTCCAGATACTAGAATGAATGGTAGTCTCTGTTAAAGGACCTTTCTAATGGGAAGTAAGCTGCTAAAATGTTTTTCTTACAGCACATCTGATCATGTCACACCTCACCCCCTAATAAACTCTGGTGTCTTCCTATTTCCTCTACTATCAGATATAAAGTTCTCTGATATTTAATCTTCTTCATAAGCTAGTCTTTTCTTATGTTTCCACTCTTCTTGTACTTTATCTCCCTCTACACAATTTACCAGCCAAACTGGACATCTTACTGTTCATTTCACTTGACACTCCATTTCCAATCTTTGTGCATTTGTATATATCCATGCCTGGAATTTCCTGCATTTTCCCTTCTGCCTCTTAGTTTCCCTAGCTTCCTTCAAGTCTCATATCATACTCCATCTTTAGTAGGAAGCCTTTCTTAATCCTGCTAGCTGCCAAAGCCTTCCCCTCAGAGATTTTCCTATCTACTTTGAAGAGATCTTATATGTACCTAGCTATTTACATGTTGTCTGCTCCATTAAGATGTAAATTTCTTAAAGATGGAGACTGTTTTTATCTTTATTTGCATCACCAGTGCATAGTACAGTATCTGAAGGATATTAAATGTTTAATAAATGTTTTTTGATTAGTTGACTGATAAGAGGAAGGGGATTAGAAATGCCAATATGGGAATTCTGCAGCAATGAAATTGACTAGCTTCCAAATAGACACTACCCCCCATGCCAGGAATCACTATACCACCACCAACAAAAACAAAACAATTATTTATTAAGCACTTACTATGTGCCAGGCACCACAACTGCCTCTCATCTTGAAGAGGGTATTAATCAAGCCATAGAACTAGTAAATGGTGACCTAATGATTACAGCAAAAACAAAGCTAGTACTATACAGAAGCAGAAAGCAGACTTGTTTTGAATAGCCCTGAGCCCAAGGTTAATAAATATCCAATAACAATAAAGTGTCAAGACATTCAATCTGACCTGCTGGAGTCACTTCCCATTAAAATTGCTAAATTTCCCTAAGGCCCCATGTCCAGTGAAAGAGCTGTGTACTATTGCTACCCTATAATTATAGAATGCTTATTAAATAGAACATAGAGGATTAAAGCTAGGGGGAACCTTGGAATAGGGAATATTAGATTTGCCTACCCTTTCTCAGTCTCCTTTGCTGGATTATCATCCATGGCCTTCCCCTTATATTTGGGTGTACTTCAGTGCTCAGTCCTGAGCCTCTCTCTCCACCCTCTCTCAGTGATCTGAATCTATGAAGATGACTCTCAAATTTACAGATATAGCCTTTATCTTTTTTTCCTGGACTCCAGTGCCACATGACCAACTGCATGATATACGTCTCCATTTGTTTGTCCTATAGACATCTTGAAGTTAATATGATCAAAAGGGAACATTTTATCTTTTCCCCTACACTAACCCATCTTCTTAACTTTCCTATTTGTACCAAAGGTACCACTATTCTTTCAGTCACTCAGATTTGTGAACTTGGAGTCATGTTCAGCTCTTCACTCTCCATTTCTAATCGGTTGACAAATATTGTCAATTTTATTTCCAAAATATCTCCTATATCTCTCAACTCTTCATTCACATGGCTACCACCCTAGTTCAGACCCTCATTACCTCCATTGCTTATCTAAGACTACTGCAATGACCTTTATATCTATATCTATACCTATCTATCTATCTATCTATCTATCTATCTATCTATCTATCTATATATATATATATATCTTAGATAAAGGAAATACATGATACAAAAGTTGTTTTTCTTATCCATTGTTTACCTTTTTGTCTCCATGACACTAATTTTGCTAATGCAAAAACTTCAATTTGATGTAGCCAATGTTATCTATTTTATCTTTTGTAACCAATTCCATCATTTGTTTAGTTAAGAACTCTCCCTGTCCGTACAAGTGATCTAGTTCTTTTCTAATTTTCTTTTATAGTTTGACCTTTAATAGTCAGGTCACACATCCATTTTTAGCTAATTGTGATATATGGTACAAGACATTATTCTAAACTTAATTTCTGCCAAGTTGCTTTCTATTTTTCCCAGCAGATCTTCTCAAATAGGGAGATGATCCATCAAGTAACTAGAGTTCTCATATTTATCAGATAGCTGGGTTGGGTTCTTTGTTTCTTTTTTTTCTTATCTAATCTGTTTGACTGATCTACTCTTTTATTTGTAATTAGTCCCGAACAGTCTTGATTATTGCTTTATTGGATAATTTGAAATATGTAAGTGTCATTTCCTTTTGATTCCCCATTTTTTTCATTATTTCCCTTAAGATTCTAAATTTTCCCCTAATCTAAATGAATTTTTATTATTATTTTGTCTACCTCTTTCAAGTATCCCCTTGGATAATAACACTAACTCTATAAAGCAATTCAGGTAGTGTCAAAATTTTTATTATATCACCTCCGCCCACACATGAACATTGAACATTCCTTTCATTATTTGTCAGTCTTTATTTCTTTAAACAGTTTTTAATATATGTAATTTTATAATTATATTCTTATAAATCTTGACTGTATCTTAGTAGATTGATTCTCAGATATTCTACATGTTTTATAATTACTTTTAATAAGATTTCCCTTTCTTTTATTTATTCCAGTATTTTGCTCCTGCTACATAGAAATACTGTTAAATTTTGTGGATTTCTGTTGTACTGCAATGGCCTCTTAATTTATCTCCCTGCCTCCAGTCTCTTCTCCTCTCCAATCCATCCTACACACAGCTGTCACACTGATATTCCTAAAGCCCAGGTAAGACTATATCCTTCCCCTGATCAAGGAATTGCAGTTATTCTCTATTGCCTCTAGAATAGAATACATGCTCTTCTTTTATTTATTTAAAGTCCTTAGTTATTTGTCTCTAACCTTTATTTCCAGACTGATTCCACATTGTATTCTACCTATACTGACCAACTTGTTCTCTACTGTATATGACCTTCCATCTCCTTTCTCTGGACCTTTGCGCAGGCATGCCTCACATTTCTGGAATGTTCTCTAACCTCACCTCCACCTCGTGGAATCCCTAACTACCTTAAGGGCTCGGCTCCAGTTCTACCTTCTCCATGAGACCTTTACTGGTTCCCCCAGTTGTTATAGCCTTCCCTCCCTTTCTAAATTATTCTATAGTTACATACATATTTTATACATATATATACACACACACACACACACACACACACACACATATATACATATACATATATACACATGTGTGTTTAGTACATATAACATTTAAATGCATGAATGTAATGCACATGTACAGATATGTGCATGTGTGAGTATGCATATACACCCATGTGTGTGCATGTTTAAAATGTCTATGGGGCTACTGTCCATCTTGGGATTCACAAGTGAACCCAGCCTGAAAAACTTGTGAATGCCAAGATGGACAGCAGCCCAGTAGGCATTTTATATCCTATTAATACACATTGAATCATTGAGAAATGTGGGCCCATAGTTGGCAATATAATTCTGGGGACACAGACCTGGATTTAGAATTAGAAGACCAGAGTCTGAGTCTTGATTTTGCTCCTTACTATGTTTGATCTTGAGCAAGACACTTCTCATCTCTGGGCCCAAGTTTCCTGATCATAGCATTATCAATTTAATGCTGAAAGAAGCTTCAGAGCTCAGGACTATATGTAGCCAAGGCCTCCTCTGATAGTGTGGTATCTGGAAGTCCTTCCTATCCTATGCCATCTTCACAAAGGTTGCTCATGTCCATCATTGGATGCAAAGTTGATGCTAGATGTGTTGTTTAACTGTGCTACCAAGGTATGCTCTCCTTTTTAGCTCAAGTCATAAATGTCAGGGCTTCCGTGCTTGAGTCCACTGCTGGCTTTTTTTTTTCTAATAATGAAGATGTTACTTCTCAAAGTTGCTTCCTCCCTTGACTGATTATCCCTTCTCATCCTTCCATGTCTATCTGATGAGTATATCTCTTCCCCCACAATTGTGCTGGAAACTCTGTTGAAACAACTTTCCAACTGCAAAATGGAGTATTTCTTTCTAGATAAATAGGTTGATTGCTGGATGACAGGGACCACAGTGGGGAAAAGAGAGAAATTCCCTCCCCTGCCTCAATGCAGGAGTCTCATCCTGTCCTACACTCATCCAAACTCCCAAACTTTCCATAGTTTAGTTATTTAAAGCTCTGCAAGGGTGTGGCCCACATTTTTAAATTTGTCAAATAATTCCATCCCTTTTGCTCAGAAAGGTTATCCTACTTTGTAAAAGGATAACAATTTAAAACAATCATCAATGAATATATCCATCTTATGACTACATTAAGTGAGGTGGGGGTGGATGGAGAGGAAATCCCTCCTTTAAATGTGCATGTATTTTATCTCCTCAGTTCAATGTAAGTACCTTGAGAGCAGGGGCTATTGCATTTTTATTTTTTTTTATCTTTGTATCTCTTGTACTTAGCATAGTGCCTAGCACAAACAGTATTCAGTTGTTTTCAGTTGTGTCTAACTCTTCATGACCCCATTTGGGGTTTCCTTAGCAGAGACAGTGGAGTGGTTTGGCATTTCCTTCTCCATGTTGTTTTGAAGATGAGGAAACTGAGGCAAATAGGGTTAAGTGACTTGCCCAGGTTCACATAGCTAGTAAGTATCTGAGGCCAGATTTGAACTCAAAAAGATGAATATTCGTGACTTCAGAACCAATACTCTCTCCATTGTGCCACTTAGCTGACCCTCCTATGTGGCATAAATTTGGTATTTCATAAAGGCCTATAGAACTGAATCAAACATCAAATGCTAAAATAAGTAGGGAGAATTTCTGAAAGCCAAGATGGCAGAGTAAGCAGTACATTGTTGTAACTCTCCTATATTCACCTACAATCATAAAGTAGCACCCCAAAACAAATTCAGGAACAGTAGAAGCAGCAAACAGATGGGTTGTAACAATCTTTGAGCCCAAAAAACTTGGAAGATTGGCAAGAAATGTCTGTGTTGGGTAAAAAGGGAACACAATCTAGGACAGGAAGCATCTGAGCAAGCCAGCAGCAAATCCCACCTCAGCAAACCAGTAAGAAATCCTGACCCCAGTGCAGTAGAGCAAATACTAACACCAGGACCCCACTGCATGCCTCAGCATAGCCAAGGGAACAGGCAGACTCTGAGAATCACCATGTGCTTCAGCACAGCCCCAGGGAAACAGGCAACCTCTAGCAGCCAGATCACCACATGCTTCAGTGTAACCCTGAGGAAACGGAGAAACACCCAACAGGCCTCAGCACACACCAGACACTACCGCTAGGAACCCAGCTCAGCATCAGGTAAGCTGCCAGACCCCTAATGCTTCCAGCAGCACCAGCCACCTCTTACCACACTCCCTCCATACAACACCAGACACAAGGGTTCCCTATAGGTCTCAAGGCAACATCAGTGCAGCACCAGGTAAACAACCAGAGCCTGCAGCCCCTGGCATGAAGAGCTTGAGAGAATATCCTTTAATTTCTTTTTTTTTTGTCTAGGCAACAGGGTTAAGTGACTTGCCCAGGGTCACACAGCTAATAAGTGTTATGTGTCTGAGGCTGGATTTGAACTCAGGTCCTCCTGAATCCAGGGTGAGTGCTCTATCCGCTGCACCACCTAGCTGCCTCGAAACTATCCTTTTCAACACAGGAGCAGAGGTCAAGTTTAAAAGAAAGGGAAAAGGCCAAAAAGAGATGAGCAAACATAACAATAATCAATAATAATAAATAATAATAATAATAATAATAATAATCTGACCATAGAAAGTTATTTGGTGACAGAAAAGATCATATAACAAACTCAGAAGAGGACAACAACCTCAAAACAGCTATGGACAAAAGTCCAAAGAAAAATAGGAAGTGGTTTCAAGCCCAGAGAGAATTCGTGAAAGAACTCAAAAAGGAGCTCAAACATTATATAAGAGAGGTAGAAGAAAAAATGGGAAAAGAAATGAGAGTGATGGAGGAAGAGGGGGGTGGAGCCAAGAGGGTGGAGTAAAAGCATGACTTGCTTGAGCTCTCCCCCAAACCCTTCCAAATACCTATTAAAAAAACGGCTCTAAACCAATTCAAAAGCAGCAGAACCCACAAAAAGACAGAGTGAAACAAATTTCTAGCCCAAGACAACCTGGATGGTTGATCAGAAAGGTGTATCACACCAGACCGGGAGAGGAACGCAGTTTGGCGTGGGTGCACAGGCCGCAGCAAACCTAGAGCAGGCCTCAGAGGACTGAATCATAGGCAACTGTGGCAGTTTCCAGACTTCTCAACCTATGAACACCAATGACAACTTAGAAGGTCAGTCACCTCAGTCTGTTTCTGTGGTGAGAGAGAGCAGCACGGTGGTCTCAGCTCCAGTTCCCCAGCTCAGCCCTGGGACAGTGGCTGCCTCCTGAGCTTCTGGCCCACAGACTGAGGGGGAATCAAGTGGCTGATCAGAGGGGGATTGCAGGGATCTCTCTGCTTGTGCAGGATTCTTTTGCTTTTCCTGTGCTTGGATCTGGGTTACAGTTCTGGGTTGTGGTCCTGGGGCGAGGAAGAGTACTGGTGGGGAGGAGCTTATAGTGACTATAATAATAAATCCTCCTCAAAGTTCCAAGACAGATAAGAGTTCTTGTGGTCACCCATAGAGCAAAGCACAGGACAGGAAAGGAGTAAATACCTCACCCTTGATCATAGCAACTTAGAAGAACTGAAAATTTACAGGTCCCTAGAAGTATCTCTGAAAACAGCTGCACAAAATCCCTGAAGCTTGGGAAGTACATTCTCCACACTGGAAACAGACTCCTACCTTAACAAAGAGTTTATAACTCAAGTAATTGGCCAGGATCATGAGCAAGCAGGCCAAAAAAGAGTCAGACCATATTATCTTACTTTGGTGACAAAGAAGATCAAAACATACAACCAGAAGAAGACAACAAAGTCAAAGCTCCTACATCCAAAGCCTCCAAGAAAAATATGAATTGGTCCCAGGCCATGGAAGAGCTCAAAAAGGATTTTGAGAAGCAAGTAAGAGAAGTAGAGGAAAAACTGAGAGTGATGCTAAAGGAGACCCAAAAAATACTGAAGAAAATAACACCTTAAAAAATAGCCTAACCCAAATGGCAAAAGAGGTCCAAAAAGCCAAAGGAGAAGAATGCCCTAAAAAGCAAAATTGGCCAAATGGAAAAGGAAGTCCAAAAGCTTACTGAAGAAAATACTTCCTTAAAAATTAGAATGGAGCAATTGGAAGCTAGTAACTATATGAGAAATCAAGGCACTGTAAAACTAATCCAAAAAAAAAAGAAAAAATAGAAGAGAATGTGAAGTATCTTTTCGGAAAAAACAACTGACCTGGAATATAGATCCAGGAGAGAGAACTTAAAAATTATTGGACTATCTGAAAGCCATGATCAAAAAAAGAGCTTAGACATCATCTTTCAAGAAATTATCAAGGAAAACTGTCCTGACATTTTAGAACCAGAGGGTAAAATAGAAATTGAAAGAATCCACCAATCATCTCCTGAGATTCCCAAAGGTAAACTCCTAGGAATATTGGGGCCAAATTTCAGAATTCCCAGGTCAAGGAGAAAATATTGCAGGCAGCCAGAAAGAAACAATTCAAGTATTGTGGAAACACAATCAGGATAACACAAGATTTAGCAGCTTCTACATTAAGGGACCAGAGGGCATGGAGTATGATATGCGGGAGGGCAAAGGAGATAGGATTACAACCAAGAATCACTTACCCAGCAAAACTGAGTATAATCCTTCAGGGTAAAAAATGGTCATTCAGTGAAATAGGAGACTTTCAAGTATTCCTGAGGAAAAGACCAGAGCTGAATATAAAATTTGACTTTCAAATACAAGACTCAAGTGAAACATGGAAGAGGTAAACAGGAAAGAGAAATCATAAGAGACTTATTAAGGTTGAACTGTTTACATTCCTGCATGGAAAGATGATATTTGTAACTCATGAGGCCTTTGTCAGTATTAGGGAAGTGGGAGGGAAAAAATTATATGTAT
Source organism: Phascolarctos cinereus (assembly GCF_003287225.1). Lineage (NCBI taxonomy): Eukaryota > Metazoa > Chordata > Mammalia > Diprotodontia > Phascolarctidae > Phascolarctos > Phascolarctos cinereus. The sequence goes on along the minus strand of NW_027555625.1, from coordinate 305,864,085 downwards.
GTATAGGCAGATAGATAGATTGATTGATAGAGGGCACAGGGTGAGTTGAAGATGAAGGGGTGATATGTAGAAAATAAAATTAAGGGGTGAGAGAGGATTATACTGGGAGAAGGAGAAAGGGAGAAGTAGAAGAGTAAATTATCTCGCATGAAACAGACAAGAAAAGACTTTTACAGTGGAGGGGAAGTGGGGGAAAGTGAGAGGGAATGAGTGAATCTTATTCTTGTAGGATTTGGCTTAAGGAGGGAATAACATACACAATGGAGTATGGAAATCTATCTTACCCTACAGGAAAATAAGGGGGGAAGGGGACAAGAGAGCAGGGGGTTGATAGAGGGAGGGCAGATTGGGGAGGGGATAATCAGAAGTAAACACTTCTGAGGAGGGACAGGGTCAAAAGACACAATAGAATAAATGAGGGGTAGGATAGGATGAAGGGAAATATACTTAGTTTTTCACAACATGACTCCTATGGAAGTGTTTTGCATGACTATACATCTATACTCTGTATTGAGATGTTTGCCTTTTCAATGAGGGTGGGTAGGGAGGGAGGGAGGAAGAAAATTTGTAACCCGAAGTTTTAAAAACATATGTTAAAAATTAAAAATTTTAAATTTAAAAAAAATTTTAAATGAGAGTGATGCAAGAGAATTATGAAAAAAGAGTCAATAGCTTAGAAAAAGAAAACAACTGCTTTAAAAGTAGAATTGATCAAATGGAAAAGGAGATACACAAATCAACTGAAGAAAATACTCCTTAAAGAGTACAAAATTAGCCAAATAGAAAAGAAAGTACAAAAACTAATTGAGGAAAACAACTATTTAAAATTTAGAATTGGGCAAGTGGAAGCTAATGAGTCTGAGACATCAATAATCAAACAAATTCAAAAGAATGAAAAAAAAATAGAGGAAAACGTAAAATACCCCATGAAAAAAACAACCGACCTGGAGAATTAATCCAGGAAAGACACTATCAGAATAATTGAACCACCTGAAAGCCATAATCAAAAAGAGAACCTAGACAGCATCTTTCAAGAAATTATCAAGAAAAACTGCCCTGATGTCCTTGAAACACAGGGCAAAAAAGGCACTGAAAGAATTCACTGATCACCTCAGCAAAGAGATCCCAAAATAAAAACTACAAGAAACGTTATAGCCAAATTTCAGAATTTTCAGGTCAAAGAAAAAGTACTCAAAATGACCAGAAAGAAACAATTCAAATATCAGGGAGCCACAATCAGGATTACATAGGACTTAGCAGTTGTAATATTAAAAGATCAGAGATTATGGAATGTGATATTCTGGAAAGCAAAGGAGCTAGGACTACAACCAAGAATCACCTACCTGGAGAAATTAAGCATAATACATGAAGGGGAAAAGTGGTCATTCACTGAAATAGAAAGATTTCACGCTTTCATAAGGAGAAGACCAGAATTAAATGAAAAATTTGATCTCCAATATCAAGACCCAAGAGACGCATAAACAGGTAAAAAGAGAAAAGAAAACATAAGGGATTCAATAGAGCTAAACTGTTTACATTTCTACATGGGAAGATGATACTTGTAATTCTTAAAAATTGTACCACTAATAGTAGCTAGAAGGGATATACATAGACAGACAGTATGGGTATAAAGTGAATTTGAGGGAATGACATAAAAAATAATTAAGGGATGAGAAAAAGAAGTACATTGGGTGCAGAAGGAAGGAAGAGGTAGAACAGGGTAAATTATTTCACATTATTACAGTGGAGGAGAAGATGGGAGGGTGGGCTATGGCCATCACTTGAACTTTACTTTCATCATTACTTTTTAAAATAGGGAATAATATACATGATCAGTGGGAAATAGAAATCTATTTTATCATCAGGGAAGCATGAAGGAAAGAGATTAGGTAAAAGTAGGGGGAACTGACAGAAGAGAAGGCAGGTCAAGGGATGTGGTAGACAGAAGCAAGACACTGGTGAGGAAAGAAAGGGTAAAAAGAGAGACAGTACAAACAAGAGTAAAATATAGGATAGAGGGAAATAGACAGTAATTATAACTGTGAACGTGAATCGAATGAACTCTTCTATAAAACAGAAGTACATCTCACAGTGGATCAAAAACCAAACTCCTACATTATATTGTTTACAAGAAACACACTTAAACCAAAGAGACACACACAGAGTAAATATAAGGAGTTGGAGACAAAGGAAGGTGGGCTAGCAATACCAGATTCAAACTCTAATATAAAGCAGTAATCAAAACTACCTGGTACTGGCCAAGAAACAGAGTAGCGGATCAGTGAAATAGATTGGATATACAAGACACAATAGCCAACGACCATAGTAACCTGGTGTTTGATAAATCCAAAGACTCCAGCCTTTTGGATAAGATCTTACTATTAGACAAAAACTACTGGGAAAACTGGAAAATGATAGGATACAAACTAGGTATAGACCCACATCTCATATCATATATCAAGATAAGATCAAAATAGGTGCATGATTTATTCATGAGGGGTGACACCATAAGCAAATTAGAAGAGCAAGGAATATTTACCTGTAAGATCTATGAGGAAGGGAAGAAGTCATGACCAAACAGGAGATAAGGAGCATTTAAAAATGTAAAGTAGAAAATCATATTATATTAAAATAAAAGGCTTTTGTGCCAACAAAACCAATGCAATCAAGATTAGAAGGAAACAGAAAGCTGGGAGATAATATTTATGGCATGTGACTGATAAAGGCCTCATTTCTCAAACACAAAGAGAATTGAGTCGACTGTATAAGAATACAAAGGATATGAGCAATGCTCTGAATTGCTTTTGATCAGAGAAATACAAATTAAAACAATTCTGAAATACCATCTCACAGATTGGCTAATATGACTAAAAAGGAAAATTATAAATATTGGAGACGATGTGGGAAGGGTGAGACACTGATGCACTGTTGGTGGAGTTGTGGAGTTTAGCACTATGTCCAAAGGGCAACCAAACAGTGCATACCCTTTGATCCAGCAATACCACTGCTAGGTCTGTATCCCAAAGAGATCATAAAAAAGGGAAAGGGACCCTTTATAGCAGGCCTTTTCATGGTGGCAAAATATTGGAAAATGAGGGGATGCCCATCAATTGGAGAATTCAGCTGAACAAGCTGAATGTAATGGAATACTATTGTGCAATAAGAAATGGTGAACAGACAGATTTCAGAAAAACCTGAAAAGACTTATATGAACTGATGTAAAGTAAAATGAGTCAAAGAGTTTATCACAAATAGTGTGACATGCTCAGAAAAGAGCGTGGGATTTGGACTGAGAGCACCTGGGTTTGAATTTCACCTTTCTCAGTTACCATCTATATGACATTGGATGAGATGCTTCTCCCCTCTAGATCTCAGTGTCCTCCTTTGTAAAATAAAGTAAATGGATTAAATGATCTTCAAAGTCCAGCTCAGAGTCCTAGCATGCCTATTGCAACTATCCCTTTATCAGCCAACAAGCATTACCCAGTGCCTTTTCAATGCTTATCCATGGCATATAGTGAAGAAACCAGTGTATTTGGAGTTAAGAAACCTGGGTTTGAATCTTGACTCTGACACTGACTAGATGCAGTCCACAGCTCTTCAAACTTTCTGAACCAGTTTCCTTCTCTGAAAAATGAGGCTGATAATACATTTACTTCCTATCTCATAGGATTATTTTGAGGAAAGTTCTTGATAAACCTTGGTATTAGTACCAGTATTGAAATGGAAGCTATTATGATTACTTCTACTGGCCCCACTTTGTCTCTTACCATGTTTCCTGTTCTTCAAGGCTATTCCTGAACACATTGGTACCTGAAGCCTTTTAGGCTGACATTGTTTGTTCTTTTTTTAATCTATTATCTTATTCAACTTCTATTCTGATTGCTGATGATCTCATATTTTATTTTAATTGGTGTCTTAATTTAGCACTTGCACTTAGACACAATTTCATGGAGAGCACTGTTAACTAAACCCAAAGCAACAAACTATAACCTATGTTTTGTAATCAGGAAAACTGAGGCACAGTTGAAAATGTCTTTACCTGCCCAAGGTCACACAGCTAGTTAGGGATAGATGCTAATAGTCAAAGGTTTTTTTTTGTTTGGTATGTATGTTTTTGTTTGTTTTTTGTAAATTCTGTTCATTTTACCTAAAAAACGCTAATGAGACCCCACACCACAGGATCATAGTATATATAGAGCTGGGAAGGATCTTGGAGATAATGTAGCCCAATCCTTTAATTTTACAGATATAGGAAAAGGAATCCTAGAGAAGAAAAGTTGTTGTCAAGAGTTATGTAACAATTACTGACGGGGATAGATCTGAATCCAAATTTCTTAGATCACGAGTCCATTTTTTTCCACTACATTCTGCTATTTCTAGATATTAAAACTGTAAGGAATAAAGTGGTCATTTGGAGGAATAAGGGCCTTTGGCACTCTGAGATCTTTCCATTTAAACAAATCTAGAGGAGCAGCTAGGTGGCGCAATGGATAGAGCACCAGCCCTGAAGTCAGGAGGACCTGAGTTCAAATCCAGCCTCAGACCAAACACTTGACATGTACTAGCTGTGTAACCTTGGGCAAGTCACTTAACCCCAATTGCCTCACTAAAAAAAAAAAAATAAACAAATCTAGAGCCTAGAAAGAGTAATCAATAATGTCAGTGTGTCCAGAAGTCAAGTATGGCATATGTGAATCCCCTAATTAATTTATTCTGAAAGTCCACAATTCAACCACAACAATTTCTTAAGCTCTTTATGAAGTATGAGACACTATAGTCAATAGACAAAATAATATCCCTTCCTTCAAGCAGCTGGCCATCTAATGGGAGAACAATAACACACACACACACACACACACACACACACACACACACACATCCTAAGAGACAAACTAGATGATAGTTGAATAGGAGAAACCAAAGGCTTACCATTTGTGTGACCTTTGGCAAATCATTTGTCCTTGAGCCTCAGTTCTAAGTCCTCTTTCAACACTAAATCCGTAATGCTATTATCAGGAAACTTAAGCCCAGAGAGTGGAACGGACTTGCTCGAGATCAAATATATAGTAAAGAGAAAAATTAGGACTCAAATTCTAGTCTTTTGATTCTAAATTCAGGGATGTCAATGGGAAGAGAAGGGCTAGAAAGTACATTTCAAATGTACTGAACGTGGAAAACATTATAGAGACATGTAGATACAGACTACGTTTATGAATTACTAACCTCCATTTGTCTACAATATTAAAACCTTTAAGAAGAGAAGAGAAAGATAAGGCTAGAAAGTTAGGTTGAGAGGAGATTGCAGAAGGCCCTGAATAACTAAGGTATTTGGACTTTATTAAGAAGACAATGGGAAATGTTTGGTGAGCTGAGAGAGTGGTGATCAGAGCAAGGCATGAGGAATATCAGCGTGGCAGTATCAGCAGGCTGTGTTAAAGGAGAGGTTAGAGGGAGGGACACAAGACCCTGGTCTCCATGTACTAATTTAACTCAGTTCACATTTATTCAGCACTACTACTTTATGTGTGTGGCCCAACGTTAGCTGTTGAATTTAATTCAAGGGAGAGAGACAAAGAGAAATAACAAAAATAGTTAACGATGAACATTTGACATTTGAATATTTGTTTCTTAAAGCTACCCATTGTAATGGTCTCCAAATCTTAGTTTCTGCATCCACAAAAAGATGGTGTGCGATGAGGTGATTTTTCTGTTGCTATTTTATTTTTATTGTTTAATGATTGAGATCAAATGATTTCTAAAAGTCTTGCTAGCTCTTCTATCTTATCTTTGAAGATCCCTTCCAGATATAACATTCTATGTTCTATGGTCTCTTGCAGCTTGCACTATGTTCTAAGTATCCTTCTGATTCACCAAATATATATTCCATCTTACAAGTGAATAGGAACCTTATATGTTCAAACATCCTCTGTCCTAACATATTCTTTAGATCTGATATCCATTCACAACTCTTCTATAAGAATATTAGAGCTAAAACGTACTCAAGAATTCTAGTCCAAGCTCTTGCACCAAGCATGAATTCCTTTTACAATAAGTTGCCGATGAATAGTGGTGGGTCCTGCATTTGAACACTACTAGGAAGAGGGTACTAGGTGTATCATGAGATAGCTCATTTTTCCGTATTTGGAAAATATGTTCTAATGAGTAGGGAGCTCTTACAACATTATTGTGGTTATAAATGTAACTTAACACAAATAACATACGACAACACAAATAACATTCAAAATGATTGCAAACATTTTCTAAAGGAGCTTAACCAATGTAAATCAACTGCCACAACAAGGAGACCAAAAGAGCCCAAAAAACCCTTAGTTAGCAAATACCTGAATTACTTGCCAGATGGAGAGAGATGCCTGCCAAAAGCAACACTATGCTAAAATGTAAACCCATTTATAAAATCTGACTAAGAAGGATGATGGGAGATAATGAGCAGCAGCATCTCATAAAGCAGAGAGAAGCAGTGGAGGATAAAAGCTAGTTTGAAGAAAGTTTGGCAAGGCATCCAAGAAAGGATAGCCATCCCAAGGGCACTGAAGGCTGAAAATGGAAGGAAAACAGCAGAAAAAATAGAAAAGATTTGCAAAGTTTAATATTGCCAACTTTCTTTTTCATCAGATGAAGTGGAACCACCATATTTAGACCCTAATATTTCAGTCCTTGATGTACTAAAGAGAATAAAGATGGAAAAGATAGCCAAACTGGACTAAATGCATTAGAAAAGATCTATGCTAGATGAATCATAATTTTAAGAGTTCTGAAGAATGAATATGCAAGGTTTTTGGAAAAGAAGATGCCAAAGGAGTAGGAAAATATCAGATATCATATCAAAATTAAAATTATGAGAAAACATTATCTGCTGTTCTACATGACTATTCTCTCTTCTATACAAAATCTTTTTGAGTCATTTATGCATGAAGTAAATTTATCCTCAAAGAGACTATTCATAGGGTCTGAGCAGACTTTTGCAAGTAGTATTCAATAGTTGATATCCTTACCATTTCAAAATTGGTTGAAAATGTAGCAAATACAAAATCCTGCTATGCTTATTTTTTGTTGATTATAAACACTCATTGCATTTAACTACCTTGACTATTGCAGTACCATCCTACTTAGTCTCTATGTCTCAAGGATCTCCCTACTGCAATCCATCCTCCACATAGTTATCAACATGATTTTACTTCAGTACAGATCTGACCACTTTACTCCCCAGCTCAATAAACCCCAGGGGCTCCCAATTACCCCTAGTATAAAATTCTAACCTCCTTTTCAACTTCATTTTACTTTCATTTTCAACATTCATATTACTCTTCCTCCTTCACTCTGCAATCAGGCAAAACTAGCCTCTGGAGTCCTCACATATGACATTCTGTCTTCTATCTCTAGGTCTCTGCACTTGTTGTCCCCCATTTTTACCCTTCTCACCTCTAACTCATAGAAACCCTCTGAGCTTCCTTCAAAACATAACTCAAACTCCACTTTTAATACAGTTTCCCCAATTGTTTCCCTCCCTCTCTAACTATATCAGATTTACTTTATTCATTCTGAATATATTTATCATTCTTTGCACTTTTATCTCCAGAGCCTAGCACAGTTCCTGGCATACAGCAGGTGCTTAATAAAATCTTTTGATTGATTGACTTTTTTTTTGCAAGGCAATTGAGGTTAAGTGACTTGCCCAGGGTCACACAGCTAGTAAGTGTCAAGTGTCTGAGGCCACATTTAAAATCAGGTCCTCCTGACTCCAGGGCCAGTGCTCTATCCACTAAGCCACCTAGCTGCCCCTTGATTGACTGATTATTTAAAAAAAATCTTTGGATTTCTCTCTCTCTCACTCTCTCTCTTTCTCTCTCTCGGCAATTAGGGTTAAGTGACATATGCGCTCTCTTTCAATAAGATCTTTCCCACCTATACTCTAAAATAATTTGAAATTCCTTTAAAGACAGAACATTAGAAGTTCAAAGATCCTCTGATAATAAGTAGAAAGTATAAAATAGAAATGTTTGCTAGCCAAAGGTGTTCTCCAGGGTGATAGAGGAGATCCAATGAAGAGTCCAGATATAGGAGAGAAAACCACTCTTTGTGTGGTCCTCCATATGTTGTTACTTGCAGATGACATTGAACTGCTTACAAGTCCAGGCACACCATAGAGGCTCCTAAAAGAGATCTGTAATCAGTCAATAAAATTCATCCAACCATACACACAGGAAATGCCAAGTTCAAAGTTTTGCAGCAGTTTAGATATATGGGACAGACAAGAGATGGACCCAGACCTAACAAGAAGGAAAGAGCAGCTTGGATTGCCCATGAGAAATTCTAAAGCTCCTTTAGCGACCCCAAATTTCCCATGAGAGTCAAGGCCCATGTCTTTAACAATAGCATCCCACCCCTGTCACTGTATAATATGAAAACACAGAATACACCATCTCTAATGAATTAAAAATGACTATCATGCAAAAAGAAAAAGGGCAGGTACAGAATAGGTATGGGCAGAATACAACCAGCAAAAAAAAAAAAATAACAATAACCCTTTAAATGATATATCTGAATGATACCACCAAGGAAATGTATGATGAGAAAAGAAGATGGGTCAGTCAAATGGTGCATGGGAAGGATGACAGGTAGAAAGCCAACACCCTTCAGTGGTATCCTCTCTCAGGAGAAATTGAGAAAGGAGGCCTCCACAGTGGATGAACCCTCTGGAGCAAACTTAGATGGGAAGGACATGGACAAGAACAGAACAAGATGGATAAATATGGGCGAGTTATGATCTGCATCATTGGAGAGAAATTTCACATTCATGAGACTATAGATCCACTTGAGAATTTGATCCAGATTCCCAGATACACAATGATTTCAATTCATAACAAGTATAATGTGCTTGAAAATATATTCATACTTTATTAAAACTCATATTGATAATTCAAGTTTCTTCTAAAAGACTGAACGTTTTCTTTACTAGAAGTAAAGATAATGGGATCATCCATTCCAAGCTGTGTGTTTTAGAGGGGTGAATTTCCAAGAAAAGCACGATAATATAATGAATAGAGGACCGTATTCAGAAGTGGAGGGGGGGAAGGAATATGCATTTATCAAGCACCCTTTAAGTGCCAGATGCTGTTCTCAGTGCTTTACAAATATTATCCCATTTGATCCTCACTATAGTGATAAGTGCTGTTATAATCACCATTTTATAGTTGAGGAAACTGAGGCAAGTAGAGGTTAAAAGTCATGCAGCTACTAAGCCTGATTTAAGCTCATCTTCCTCACTCAAGGCCCACTATTCTAACCACTGTGACACATGGCTAAAGACAACTACCTCTCACTCATTATGAGTAGGAGGATGGAAGATTATGCTACTAAGATGAGTTAACAGAAATGCACACATTTTGCTTAGGGGAACTTAGCGGAAAATATTATCGTTAACTTGAGGTCATTGAAGGGCTGTCACAGGGAGGTGGAGACAAGACTGTGGCCTCAGAAGGCAGAAGTGGGTGAAAGTTACAGTGCAGCACATCGTGGCTCAATGTTGAGGAGTTTCTTTACAATCAAAGCTGTCCAAACCCAGAGGGAGCTTACTCAGTTTCCCTTCAATGAAGATCTTTGAGAAGAGCCTAGATGACCACTTGGCAAGACAGTTATCACAGGATAATAGATTTAGAGCTGGAGTGGACCTTAGAGGATATCTAATACAACCTTTCCTTTAACAGATGGGGAAACTAAGGTACAGAGAAGTGAAATAATGTGCCCCAAATCACACTAGTAGAAAATGTGATTTGAACCCAGGCAGGTCCCCAGTGTTGTACATACTACTCCAGGCTGGCACTTCCTTCTTCAGGTATTAGCTGAACTAAATGACCCCTGAGGACCTTTCCAGATCTCAGATTCTGTGAAGGCCTCACTTTTAGTCCTGGTCCTTCCACACTCTACCCTTGTGACCTTCTGAAGGTCATTTTGCTTCTAGGATGCTCAATTCCCTTATCTGTAAAATGGAAAGAATAATGATGGTCCTGCCTGTGACATTTAGCTGTCACAAGCAAAGTGCTTCATGTACTGGAAGGTGCTATAGAAACGGAGGCTATTCTTGCAATTCCTCTGGATGAATCCACTCCCAGTAGGCCTGTTTGGGGACTGCCTCTGAGACCCTTATGCACTGCTGAGCCTTTCCATTCAAATTCCAGGCAAGCTCTCCTCTGCTGCCTGGTGCAGAAGTACTGCTTGGGAGCAGCTTTCCCCCTAAGGGGGTTAAATGTATTTTTTGCACCTTTAGACAAGTGCATGTGCCACAGGTCTACAGCTGCGTGTCTGGCATGAGATCGCATCCATTTCTGCAATCTATACACACTGAACCCATTTAATTAAATGGAATGGAATTGAATCTGCTAAGCAGTGATTGTAGATATTATTTTCCATGCATGGCTCGGCTGCTTGGGAATCCACAGGAGTGCTGTGCCGGGCTCGGATGCTGCTCCGTGCTCATTTCAGGCCTGCTTCCCCACCACCCAGCCCAGATGGCAGCAGCATGGAAACAAATGGGGTTCTGGGCACAGATCTAAAGTCAAAGGCCCGAAATACTGCAAATGTGCCCATCTCCTGGTCTATGGGTAAAGAGCCATTTGACAGGCATGCATGTACTCCCTCCCCAGGCCAGGCTAGGGCCTCATAAGCTAATTGAGCTGAGCAGAACCTTGCCAAGCCCGAATGGGCTTACATTTGCCTAACTTTGCATCAATAATTAATCAAACCTGGTTTTATATAAGGCTCAACAGCAAATTATTAGCTCCTTCAGCTTCTCTTGAGCTGCTCCCAGAAGACCACTAGCCTTAGCCCAAGAATTGACAGCTCTTAAAAGGATGGACGTGGTGATAAGAAAGTCATTTATTGTCTCCTCCCATCCACCCCAATCTGCTTCCCTAAGGCTTCATCCCACTCTGTGCCTTCTTTCCTTCCTCCTAATTGAGCTCAGATTCTTCCTTCTCCACAGGCTCCCACCTGAAAACATAAGCTTCTCTTCTGGGACCTTCTTGATCCTTGGGGATGCCCAAGTATAGGCCAGCAGCAAGAAGTTGGAAAGGATCTGTCTAAATGAGTTGATTAGTTCAAAGATTCTTAGAAGTCAAAGGGATCTCAGAGGTCACTGAATCATATTCCCTACCTAATGAGTGAAACCACTTTACAACATCCCTACAAATGGTTACCTATCTAGCTTTTGTTTGATCACCTTCAGTGATGGGAAACTCACTACCTATCGGCCCATTCCATTGTTGATGAGCTTTAATTACTAAGAATTATTTTTCCTTATACTGAGCTGAAATATGACCCCTTGAAACTTTGATCAATTTTTTTTTGTTTTGACTTCCAGACCAAGAGTGTCAAGTCTGATACTCTTCGTGACGTCTTTTCAAATGGCTGACGGCAGCTATTGTATTCTCTCTGCCCCATCAGCACAAAGTTCTCTACAAGTCACCTCCAGTTACTTCAGCTGATCTCAGAAGGCAAAACTTTAAGGCCTTTACTTGCTTCTGGATCTGCTCCAGCTTTCCAATTTGCTTCCTAAAAAGTGGCTCGCAGACCTGCATAAACTAGCCCAGGCAGAGTACATTTAGACAATCATTTTTCTTTCTGATGTTTGTCCTCAGTTTCTCTTGTCCTTATCCTCTCTTAGGAACAAATATTCACATTTTACACACTGTATTGCTGATTGAGGAACCTAGCATAATGGAAACTGTATGTTGGGCATTATCATAAATCCTGGGGTTACAAAAATGAGATAAGGGTTACAAGGATGAGATAGACATGGTCTCTGCCCTCAAGGAATTTGCTTTCTGGTTCAGAGAGGACATGAATCATACTTCCTGCTGGCATTCTAAAACACTTTTATAAATTGATGACAGTTAAAAGGGAACTCAGATTGTCTAACCCACACCAGGCCAGGAATCTCTGCTTAAAGACTGCTGACAAGTAGCTCTTCATTCTGTTTATTCTGCTCTCTGGGACCATACAGAACAAGTTTAAACCCTCTTTCCTTCCTCCCCACCCCAACTCTTCAAATACTTACAGCTTTCACATCCCTTCTAAATCCCCAGGCTTAACACTCACAATTTCTGTCATTGATACACATATGGCATGTTCTCTAATCCCCTCACCATCTTAGCTGCCCTCCTCCCAATGCACTCCAGATTGCCAATGACCTTCCTAAAATGTCATGACCAGAACTAAATATGATATTGTAAATGTCATCTGATCAGGGCAGAGACCAGTAGGGACTATCAGCCCCTGCATGCTGTGATTTTTAGCAATTCTACCCAAATTTACATTAGGATTCTGTGTGTGTGTGTGTGTGTGTGTGTGTGTGTGTGTGTGTGTGTGTGTACTGCCATGTCACACCATTGACATATATTGAGTTTCTGGTCTACTACAACAGCCAGATCTTTTTCACATGAATTATTCTCTATCCATGCTTCTCCTACCCTATGTTCATGCACTTGTTTTTATTTCAGTTCCTCCCATCTAATTTCTTTCTCTTGTAGCAAAGTTTCTGACTAAAGCATATCATTGGAACATATTTCTCATTAATAGTGGTACCACCTCAATTTTTTTTTTCCTGAAGGGTTCAGAAATAACCTAGCTATGCAAAATATAGGGAAGGAAACACTCTTTGTGAGAAGGCTAGATAAAGGCCCTGTTTTTGTTGAAAGATTCATTTGAAATTCCTCCATTTTCCTCAGAAGGTTAGAAGAACATGTCTAATCAACAGGACATCTTTCATTTCACCACTTCCTCTGAAACAATCCCATCGCCTTTTCCCTAAACTGCCTGAAATGCCTTCTTTACAATAAATTTGCAGTTCCTCTTGAGAATCTCCAGTAGACTGTCAGGAACTCAGTATAAAAGAGTGTATTTCTGTCAAAAATTCCATATTAAGTGTTTGATGTCTTTAGAAACTCGGTGGTGATGAAGGCAGCATACAGAGAAGCCTGCATTCTGATGACTGCTTACCCCCTTTCAAGCAAATACTGAAGAAAACTTGGGCTCAAAGGCCCAGCTATGGGAAGAAGGCCCACAGTCTCAAAGGTTCCCGATGCTCACTTCTGGAAGGAAGGCATTATGTGTTATAATTGATGAGAAATGAGCTCCCTCCTAAGCATCATCTTCATATGACAGAGGCCAAAATTTGAGGCTCCCTTACTCTATAGCATGGTACAAAGGAACTGATTTGAGACAACACAGTGGAAATAACACTCAATTAAGACTCCAGAGGCATTGACTCAAGCCACATTTCCACACTTTTCCTCTCTATGCCTTAGTTCCCCATCTGTCAACCGAGAAAGTTGGATTCCATGTTCTCACAGGTCCCTTCTAGCTCTAATAATCTATATTCTAAATATTCTTCCAGGTGTAGCATTCTACAGTCTGAGATGTTAACATTCTATGCTGTAAGATGCCATCCAGCATTGACATTCTTTATTCTAAGACTACATCCAGCTAAAATAGTCTATGTTCTGGCTCTAACATTCTATGCCCTAATTCAACAAATCAAATTCCACAAACATTTAAGGATCTACTTTTCTAGACACTAGGAGTCCAAAACCAAATCAAAACAAGCTAAAATGGTGCTTGCCCTCAAGGACCTTACATTCTACTAGAGGGAAACAACATGTATACAAATAAGTAGAGTGTTAATAGCTTTTGAGATGGATCTCTGAGGCCAGGAAGAAGTATCCCCAAGGGGCATTAGAGTGAGAGACTAGAGAAAGGGTGGTGAGTACTGAGGTGCAGCAGCCTGTGAGGATTCTGCCTGAGCCCCCAATTCAGCAAACTATTAGTTTACTAGCAGAACACTGGGTGCTACAGCTGTCTCCTTCAGTATACAGTATGGAATGGTGGTTAATGCTTTCCTATTTGGGCAACTGGGTAGCTTCACACTGTGAAGTTCAGTATCCCTTTTTCTCCCCTTATTCTCTGCCCAAGTAGAGAAGAAGCTAATTTCAAAACATATTCTGTTATATAAAGCTATTTTTCTAATTTCTGTTTAAATGATAACTAGATCCACCTGTTAAACTGTATGCTACCTTTTCTGTGAATGGGACACTACAGCAAGGAGGAAAGTGTTTGGAAACTGGTATACAGAGAGACTACAGGATCAAACTTTGAATCTTGGTCCACAAAAGTGCCAGGTTTTCTCCTGCTTTGGGGCTGAGCCAGACTGAGAGACATTCTTGTAGTTTTGATGTATCGATTTTGGATAAACTCCGCAAGAGTCAGAAATAAACTGAATCTGGGGTTTTCCTTTTAGCCATTCAGGCTAAAATGAGTCATGGTGCTATTTTGGCAGTATAGGAAAAGGCTATGTGTCTTCAATCATTCCTTCCTCCTCCCTCAATCCATATGGAATCAGAGAATACTTTGTGAAAGAGTAGAATAGAGAGCTTGTGACTAGGGAGTAGTATCTGCCCAGTAGGAGAAGAAAGATGTAGCTGCTGCTCTCTGTCCTTCAATGACCATATTCCAAAGTAGGGGGCAGTGGAAAGAGTGATTACTTTTTTCCCCTTGGGCTTCACCTTCTACCTTAATCAAACCTACACAAAGACAAGTATAACAGGCTGCAATAATACAAGGGAAATTGAAAAGGGGAAAAAACACAATTGGAGGGGGTTGAGAGAATCAAGAAAGGTTTTGTGGCAGAGGTGAATCAATCAGTCAACTAGCATTTGTTAGGCACCTACTTTGTGCCAGGCACTATACAAACCTCTGGGTACATGATGAAAGTGAAAAAACAAACATTCCCTGTTCTCAAGAAGCTCATAGTCTAATGGGAGAAACAACATGCAATTGTGTACAAACAAGATATATACAGGATAAATTGTAGTTAATTAACAGAGCGAAGATACAAACATTAAGGATAATCAAGAAAGGCTTCTTATAGAAGGTAGAACTTCATGTGAAACTTGAAGGAAGCCAGGAGACAGAGATGAGAAGGAAGAGAATTCTAGGCATGGAAGAGAGCCAATGAAAATGCTAGGAGTCTGGAAATGGAGTGTCCTGTTCTCAGAACAAGAGGCCAGTGTCAGTGGATTACAGAGTACATGAAGGGAAATGAGGTGCAAAAAGACTACAAAAGTAGGAAAGGACCAGGTTGTGATAGGCTTTGAAAGCCAGAGAATTTTATATTTGATCCTGGAGGTAATAGGAACCAATTGGAGCTTACTGAATGAGGGGAGACAGGGGAGATACAATCATAACTGTGTCTTAGGAAGATCAGTCTGATAGCTAAGTAGATGATCTCTTTGACTGGGAAGAAAATGAAGGAGGGAGACCAACCAGCACATTATTGCAATAGTCTAGGCATAAGGTTATGAGGATTTGCATCATGTTGGTGGCAGTGTCAAAGGAGAAAAGGGGGAGTATATGAGATATGTTACAAAGGTAAAATGGACAGTGGAGTCATAGGGGAGTAGACCAATATGCCTTTTCTAGGAATTGTGGCAATATTGATTTGAGATGCTACAAATGTGGAAAGGACAAGCACAGACAACTCATTGGATGTGGGGTGGGGAAATGGGCAGTGAGAGAGAGAGAGTAAGAAATTGAAAGTTACAAGCTTGAATGACTGGGAAGGTGGTGGTATCCTCAACAGTAATAGGAAAGTTAGGAAAAGGGGGAAAGTTTTTTGGGGAAAGGTAATGAGTTCAGGTTTAGAAATGTTGATTTTAAAATCTCTGTAAGTAATTCTGTTCCAGATGCTAAAAATGCCACAGTTGGAAATGTGAGACTTGAAGCTGAGAGAGGTGTTAGGCTTAGACAAGTAAATGTGAGAATCATCTATTTAGAAATGATAGCTGAAATCATGGATGCTGATGTGATTACCAAGTTGATCCTTCATTTAAAGAAAATGACATCACAGGGTGATGTCTTGACTTGCACATGAATTGGTTTTAAGTGAGGCAGAGATGCACAAAATCATCAGCCTCACTCTCACTTCCAGAGCCAGGGAAGTCCAGTGACAACTGGCAGTGGCCAAGGACACAGTGGATGACTTTGTGTCTTTGATGTCTGAACAAGCTCTACACACTCCACAGCTTCAGCCACCTTCATGGTCAGTGGAAAAAATTGTTCTCATTCACCCATTCCACTGCAGGAAATCTCCACATGCTGGTGGTTGACATGCCCCTAAGTCACTGATGGGTTTGAAGCCTTTTGGTTACCCACCTGCTAAGAGTTTTACCAGAGTATGGCTGCTGTACATGCTACAGCTTCTTGGAGCTGCAGGTGAAAGTTGGAGGACACATGGACATGAAAGGTAGATGAGCATCCTGAAAGGTAGATGAGCAAGCGCTCACACTAGAGGTGATAGCCCTCCGTGAACGTCCCATACACACAAACAAGTGAAATATCATAACAGGTCTAAGACAGAACCTCAGGGGATTATTACTGGATAAATTGACATGAAAGGAGACAAAGAATGAGCAGTCAAATGAGTAGGAGGAGAACAGGGGAGAGCAATGTTGAGAGAAGAGGGCATCAAGAAGAGGGTGATTGATAGTGTTAAAGGCTGCAGAGTAGTCTGGAAGGATGAGCGATGAGAAAAGTTCATCTCATCAAAATAGATCACCTTAGTAAGTCTGGAGAGAGCAGCTATGGTTCAATGACAAAGTCAGAAGCTAGATTGAAAAGAACAAGAGAAGAGTGAGAGGAAAAGAAATGAAGGTATCAGAAATGGCATTCTCAAGAAATGTAGCCACAAAACAGAGAAGAAATGAAGGAAAATAGCTAATGGGAATGGACAAATCAAGTGGATTTTTTTTGAGGGTGAGGAAGACATAGGCATATTTTTTAGGTTCTAATTTATTTATTTTTAGCTTATGACATTCACTTCCATGAGATTTTGAGTTTCAATTTTCTGCCCATCTTGCTGTTCCCCCCACCCCAAGATGGCATGCATTCTGAATATACTTTCCCCTAATCTGCCCTCCCTTCTATCACCCCATCTTCTCTTTTCCCCTTCTCCTTCTATTTTCCTGTAGGGAAGGATAGATTTCTATACCCCATGGCCTTATACCCAGTAGCACATGAAAACAATTTTTAACATTTGTTTTTAAAACTTTGCATTCCAAATTTTCTCCCTTCCTCCCTCCCCACCCACCATTATTGAGGAGGAAAGCAATTGATACATGTTATACTTGTGTAGTCATGCAAAACACTTTCTTAGTAGTCACGTTGTGAAAAATTATGTTTCCTTTTATCCCATCCCAACTCCCATTTATACTATTCTCTCTTTTAACCCTGTCCGTCCTCAGAAGTGCTTGCTTCTGATTACCCCTCCCCTGTCTGCCCTCCCTTCTATCATTCCCCCACTCTCTTATCTCCTTCACCCCTATGTTCCTGCAGAGTAAGATAGATTTCCATACTCAATTGTGTGTGTATGTTATTCCCTCCTTAAGCCAATTCCAATGAGAATAAGATTCACCCATTCTCTCTCACCTTTGCCCACTTCCCCTCCACTGTAAAAGCTTTTTCTTGTCTCTTTTACGTGGGATAATTTACCCCATTCTACCTCACCCTTTCTCCTTCTCCCAGCATAATCCTCTCTCACACCTTAATTTTATTCTCCTGATATCACCCCTTCATCTTCAACTCACCTTGTGCCATCTATCTATCTATCTATCTATCTATCTATCTATCTATCTGTCTGTATGTATGTCTGTCTATATCTATATCTACATCTATATCTATCTATCTATCTATATCTATATCTATAGATATATAGATATAGATATAGATAGATAGATAGATATGTATATATAAATTTTTCCCTCCAACTACCCTAATACTGAGAAAGGTCTCATGAGTCTTTCCATGTAGGAATATAAAAAGTTCTACTTTAATAAGTCCCATATGATTTCTCTTTACTATTTACCTCTTCATGCTTCTCTTGAGTCTTGTATTTGAAAGTCAAATTTTCTATTCAGTTCTGGTCTTTTCATCAAGAGTGCTTGAACATCCTCTATTTCACTGAATGTCCATTTTTTCCCCTGAAGGATTAAACTCAGTTTTGTTGGGTAGGTGATTCTTGGTTGTAATCCTATCTCCTTTGCCCTCCAGAATATTATATTCAAAGCCATCCAGTTCCTTAATGTAAAAGTTGCTAAATCTTGTATTATTCTGATTGCTTTTCCACAATACTTGAATTGTTTCTTTCTGGCTTCCTGCAATATTTTCTCCTTGATCTGGGAACTCTGGAATTTGGCTATAATATTCCAAGGAATTTTCCTTTGGGGACCCTCTTTCAGGAGGTGATCAGTGGATTCTTTCCATTTCTATTTTACCCTCTGGTTCAAGAATATCAGGGCAGTTTTCCTTGATAATTTCTTGAAAAGTGATGCCTAAGCTTTTTTTCTGATCATGGCTTTCAAATAGTCCAATACTCTTTAAATTATCTCTCCTGGATCTATTTTCCAGGTCAGTTGTTTTTCCAATGAGATATTTCACATTGTCTTCTATTTTTTCATTCTTTTGGTTTTGTTTTACAGTGTCTTGATTTCTCATGAAGTCACTAGCTTCCATTTGCTCCATCCTAATTTTTAAGGAAATATTTTCTTCAGTGAGCTTTTGTACTTCCTTTTCCATCTGGCCAGTTCTGCTTTTGAAGGCATTCTTCTCCTCATTGGCTTTTTTGGACCTCTTTTGCCATTTGGGTTAGGCTATTTTTTAAGGTGTTATTTTCTTCAGTATTTTGGGGTCTCCTTTAGCAGGCTGTTGACTTGTTTTTCATGATTTTCTGCATCACTCTCATTTCTCTTCCCAATTTTTGCTCTACTTCTCTTACTTGCTTCTCAAAATCCTTTTTGAGCTCTTCCATAGCCTGGTACTTATTCATATTTTTCTTGGAGGCTTTGGATGTAGGAGCTTTGACTTTGTTGTCTTCTTTTGGTTATATGTTTTGATCTTGACACCTAAGTAAGATTCTATGGGCTGATTTTTTTGTGCTGTTTGCTCATGTTCCCAGCTAATTACTTGAGTTTATAACTCTTTGTTAAAGTAAGGGTCTGTTTTCCAGTGTGGAGAATGTACTGTCCCAAGCTTCAGGGGTTTTGTGGTGCTGTTTTCAAAGACACTTCTAGGGACCTGTAAATTTTCCATTCTTCCAAGATGCTATGATCCTGGTCTAGGCTCTGGTCTATGAATGACCACAAGCACTATTTTCTGCCTTGCAACTGTGGGGAGGATTCTCTCTTCACCTTCTTCATTGCCACGACAAACTCCATGCCAGTGCTCCTCCTCACCCCAGGACTGCCACCCAGAGCTGTGACCCAGATCCAAGCAAGGGCAAAGCAAGAGAATCCTGCACCAGCAAAGAGATCCCTGCGATTGTCCTCTGATCAGCCACTCAATTCCCCCTTTGTTTGTGAACCAGAAGGGGCTGTGCTGGGACTGGAGCTGAACTGAACTCCTCTCTCACAGCAGTCAGACAGACCTTTCCTACTAACCTTATAAGTTGTCTTTGGTGTTTGTGGGTTGAGAAGTCTGGAAACTGCCACAGCTCTCCTTGATTCAATCCCCTGAGGACTGCTCCAGGTTCACTGAGGCCTGGTCTTTGCCTGCACAGCCTTCGTGGCCCACACTGAACTATGCTTTTCTCCCAGCCTGGCACAATAGACCTTTCCAACCAACCAAGCAGGTTTATCTTGGGCTAGAAATTTGTTTCACTGTCTTTTTTGTTGATTCTGCTGCTTTAGAATTTGTTTAGAGCCATTTTTACAGGTATTTGGAGGGGTTTGAGGGAGAGCTCAAGCAAGTCACTGCTTTTACTCAGCCATCTTGGCCCTGCCCCTGCTACTTCAACATAGGCATTTTTGTAGGCAGTACAGAAGCAACAAATAGACCAGGAGCATTTATATTGAATATTAGTGAAAGAGCAGGGATAATAGACAATGCAATTTGCTGTAAAAAGTGGGATGGTATGGGATTACCTGCTCATGTAGAGGGGTTTGGCTTGGTAAGGAGAAGGGCCACCTCTTCACATGAACCATAGGAAGTAGAGAGTGACAGAATACAGTTGAGTGATGGGAGATGAGGAACTGAAGATAAGAGGGAGCTCTCTGTGAATAACCTTATTATTTTCGGTGAAATGTGAAGCAAAGTTCTGAGATGAGAAGGTAGAGGGAGGGGGAGTTGTGAGTGATTTGAAGATGTACGTAAGCATTTGGAAAAGCTGCCATAGTGAGTGTGATAGCGGATAGTTTAGGAAGGTATACATGGATTGCCTTGTTGCAGTGAGGGACTAACTGAGATTAGGAGACATAAGCATGTAATTAAGCACAATTTCATGATTTTTTTCCAAGTTTGTTCAACAGCACATGAGTTAGAGCAAAGACACTAGACAGTGAAAGTAATCCTCAGCAGGAGTTCATAAACATAAGATCCTCAATAGGATAAAGAGGCAAAGAACTTGAGAGAAGAGGCAATGTTGATAGAGTTGCACTGGTTCACTAACAGATCAATATGTGGAGAAGAACAGAGTGTTGCCAGTGTAGGAGTGATGGCTAGGAAAGAACAGAGGGGTGCAGGGATTAAAGGTCACAGTGACAATGAAAAACAGGGTTTAGACTTTCAGGGTGGGGAAACTGTGGCCTTCTAAGTCCTTGGGTGTAACCTGTTGACTGAGTCCACATTTTATAGAACAAATTCTTTTATTAAGGGGATTTGTTCTGTGAAGTTTGGATTCATTCAAAGAGCCACACTTAAGGACCTAGAGGGCCACATGTGGCCTTGAAGCCACAGGTTCCTCATCCCTGATTTAGAGCTACCAGGCAGAAGGAAATCATGATCAGACAAAGGAATTTCAGCCTTCATGAGCATGGGTGTGTAACATTTGTAGGTCGTGGAAAGATCAAGGTTATTGCCATCTCTGTGTGTAGCTATGGTGGGGTGGAGGAGTAGGTTGTGAAAAATGCATAAATTTACAAATTGGGAGGTTAGTGTATTTGAGGGAGTATCAATATATATTTTGAAGTGCCCTAGTGTGAGGGAAGGAGTTGAGGAGAAAAGAAAAACTGAGTCAGGCACTGAACTTACTGAGGAAGGGGACAGAGTGCTCCGGAGATCTGTGGACAATAGCTACCAGGATCATGACTGGAGATAAATGTGTTTAAATGTACCTCAGAGGAGGAGATGTTATAGAGCTATTGTGTTAGAGGAAGATCCTGGAAGTGCAATGGCAGAAAAAAGTAATCCAACTCCCCTACCACAGCCAATGAGAAAGGGAGGCCAGTGAAACTGTGTTATCAGGAGGGAGCCAGGTGTTACTGAATGCAAGAAGATGCAAAAAGCAGGAAAGAAAAAGGTTTAAGATAAAAGCAAATTTATTACCTATGGAGCAGGCATTCCAAAGAAGCACTGTGGAAGGGTATCTTTAGAGTGGGAAGATGAGAGAGGAGGTTGAGTTGAGGGGAATTAGAACAAAGGAAAAATCAGTGGAGGATGGATTTGAACAATAGCAACCAGTCATTCAGAATCACTGGGATGGAGTGATTATGACTGGGTGGAAGTACTGAGGTGGCACCTGAGATGAACCCTGAAGGGAAATATTAATGCTGAGAGGCAGACAAGATGAGGAAGTTTATTACAGGCATGAAAAGTGACTTATACAAATGCACCAACACTGAAAATCGAGTGTAGAGTTTGGAGAACAGATGGTAGTCCAATTTGAAATGGAATGGAGTCCATGGAGTGGAGTAATATGAATTAAGACTGAAAAGGTAGAAAATGGGATGCCATTGAAGGTTATGGGACAAAGAGGTCACATGATCAGATCTGTGCCTTAAGATGATTATTGTAGCAACTCTCTCTGAATCTCAATTTCCTCATCCATTAAATAAGATTAATCTTAAAGGCTTTTAAGGTACCTTCCAGCTTGAAACCTATCATTCTTTGGCCCTCTGAATTCTTGGTTCTAGTTTTTCCAAGAGCTGTACTCATTTATTATACACTTTCCCCTCAATTTTAGTCTCTCCCTATTTACTTGTTCCTTCCCTGCTACCTATAAAAAATGTTCACTCATATCTAATCTGTCCTTAAACTATCTTCCCTTGACCCTGCCAACCCCTACCATCCTATTTTCTCTTTCATTTCACTACCCAAATCCTAGAAAGAATTGTCTATACTCTGAAACCACTTCTTCGTTCCCCCTAATCCTATGCAATCTGGCTTCCGACTGTTCAGAAACTGCAATCTCCAAGATGACCAATGATCAGTTAGATGCTAACTCTAATGGCCTTTTCTCACTCCTCCTCTTCTCTGAGTTCTCTGCAGCTTTTGAAACAGAATAGTCCCTCCTCAAGGAGACTCTCCTTCCTTAGCTACTTCCATGACGCTGCTCTCTCTTATTTCTCTTCCTACCTTATTACTGCTTCTTAATCTGTTTTGCTGGTTCATCATCCATCCCCTATCCTCTTAGCAGATGAGCTAACATCTCTCTCCTGGGCCCTCTTCTCTTTTATTCTGAACACTTTCCTCTGATAATTGTATCTCTTCTCAAGGGGTCAAATATAATATGTACACAGAAGAATCCCAAATCCTGATTTCTAAAACTCTTATCTCCAGCTACTTGCTAGACATCTCATTGATGTTCCATAAATGTCCAGAACATCAACTCATTAAAATTTTCTCCACTAATCCTGACCCTCTCTCTAAGGGGCCTAACTCTACCAAATCATCATACATACATACATTCACTCAGATACCCAGATAACTTTGGTATCATCCTTCAGTTTTTTTTCTCTCTCTCTTTAATACCCCATATCCAATGAGTTGTGAAGTCTTGTCAAGTCTAAATCTTACAGCCACTTCCTTCTCTAGACTTAAACAACCACTAACCTAGTTTGGGGCCTCATCATCTCTCACCTAGTTATACTAGGTATGTCTTACCTAGACATTCCTCTCCATGCTGCACCCTGGATTCCCTCTTTCCAAGACAGCCCTGCTTGGTTAGGACTCCAGGGAACATGATGCCCCACCCAGGATAAACTGATCACCTGAAATCTCATCATCATATTGTTAACTCAGCTTTGGATATTCAACACCTACCCAACTCCAACTCCCTCAGCTTCCTCTCCTCTCCTCGGATTGGAGAGCTGCAGAGGGTGAAACACTAAACTCCTCTCAAAACTTTCCTTTATAAAGGGCTGGGGTCTGTACTTTACAGCCAACTCTCAACCCTCCATCTGTAGCTCTGCTTGGTTTGAACTCCAGGGAAATTGGTGCCCCCCCCACTATCCCTGGTGTTCCTATCTACCCCTGCCACTGTTTATCAGCTTCCTTTGTGTGTGTGGTCTTCCACCATTAGATTGTAAGTTCCTGGAGAGCAGAGACTGTTCTTTTTTCTTATTTATGTATCAACAACTTAGCTCATTGTTTGTCTTTCATGCTAGAAAATGACCAAAATGACAACACTGTAGTAAAATAATAATGAAACAGAAACATGTCAGTGATGTCTTTTGACTCTTGTATAAGTTGGATTCAAGTGAGACAGAGTTGCGCAAAATCATTAGCCTCATTCTCTCTTCCAGAGTCATCAGAGCCCAGTGAAGGGTTAAAAGTCAAGGTGACTGGCAAGGGCTTTGTATACAGTAGATGATATTGGTGTCTTTAAAGTCTGACCAAGCTCTGAGCACTCCAAATTGCCTACTTCTACCACCTTCGTGGCCCAATGAAACAAAATGCTCATATTTTCCTATTCTACAGGGGAAGTCTTCATATATTTGAGGTAGACACCACCCTAATTCACTGAAAAATTTGAGGTCCCTCAGTTATCCTCAACCTGGTTTAGCCCCTCTGTCATGCTCCCACTTCTTGGAACCACAGATGAGAGCTGGGTAGCAGATGAACTCATAAAGTAGATGAGTAGCCCTGAAAAGGTCTTGGAAGCCCTCATACTAAAGGTACTAGTCCTCCCTTGAACACCCTATATTCCACCAGCAGCTTAGCACAGCATCTGGCAGAGAGTAGGTGCTTTATAAATGTTTAGTGTGTTGTACTGTTGTATCATTCCATGCCCCAACTGTTCTTCCTGAAGCCTTCCTCCAGTCCTGGAATTCATATTGAAAGTGTCCTTCAGTCCCTGTGGCCTCTCTCCCTCTCTGTCTCTGTCTATCTCTCTGTATCTCTGTCTGTGTCTGTGTCTCTGTCTGTCTGTCTGTCTCTCTCTCTCTCTCTCTGTCTCTCTCTCTGTCTCTCTCTGTCTCTCTGTCTCTCTCTCTCTCTGTCTCTCTCTCTCTCTCTCTCTCTCTCTCTCTCTCTCTCTCTCTCTCATTGGATGAATCCTCCAAGGATCTCCATTATGGCCAGCATGATCTCATTCCTCTCCACCCTACACTCTGGACTTCCTCTGCTATGCCCTCTTCTTATTTATCTTCTCCACTTCCCCCTTTTCAGCTTCCTTTTATGTCTTGTCTTCTCCCATTAGAATGTAAGCTCCATGAGAACAAGGGATTATATCTCATTCTTTTATTTGTATTCTTGACACTCAGCACAATACCTGGCACTTTGATTATGGATACTATGGAAAGAACTTGACTGATCTCTTTGCTTTCATGGAGATTTGGAATTATTGGTCCTTTGTAGATAGAAAGCTCTATGATTTCAATTGCCCATCCAGTGAAATGGTGTACCCTCACTCAGACTTATAGTCAGAATGGACTGACTCAGTCTATGCCACCTTAATCAAACCATGGAAAAAATTTCCAACAATTTACTTCCACCTCGCCCCACAGGAAAATGAGTGTTTCATTGGCAACATCAATGCACCTCCAGTTCTTTCCCTTAACATTCTCATACAGATGAGAAATGTCCATCAGTCCTATCATCCAATTGGCATAGTAGTGGGGGATAGCTACAGATTGGGAGATGAGCTGTTAAATTGTTTTCTCACCACGTTGCACTCCCTAATACCAAAGCAATCGCCACTCGTGCTAAAACATGATTTCCTCAGCACCGGAGCTGCACTGCAAGCTGGTGCAAAGTAGAAGCTTCCACTGAGTGTCTTTGATACAGGCAGAGCCCCTCCCTGTTCCCAATTCCAGCCCCCAGAGTTGAACAAGATGTTCCCGCTCCAAACTAGGGCTTAATGTTGCCAAAGGCAGCAGGCCCAAGATAACTGATCTGTCATTGCTGGGTCTAAAACAAGACCAAGGAAAGAGGTTATGATGACAACGAGTACCTGAGACAAATTCCATAGGATTCAGAGGTTAATGGAGCGATATTTGAATTGTCAGGATGGTGTCATGGGGGCAGCACTGGAAGTGGGATTCAGGAAACCTGAGTTTGAATCTCAGCCCTGCTATCTACCCTATGACACTGAACAAGTCATTTCTTCTCTAAGCCTAAGTTTCCTCCTCTGTAAAATAAGAAGATGGGCTAGATTAACCTCTAAGGTCCCTTCCAGTTCAAATTCCTGTGATTAGAGAGCTAGGTCTTCCATTCCAGCAGAAATCCAAACTTTGACTATTTTCAATATGAACCACATACTAATTATGATCTCATTATTGGCCAAAGGGGTCTGGATAATGTGAGCTTTGGGGAAGACTTATTAGCTCTAAATGGCTGTGGGTGAAATGAAGACAAATTAATGGGCAGATTTTTCTCTTTATTTTTCAGAAGACTTCACATTAACTCTCTGGCTGATGTGCCTTCTCCTCTATCGAAGTATAAGTTACATGAAGGCAGGGGCTTTTTTTTGTCATAGAGCACTATGGAATTCACAAAAGGAAGGGATCACATCTGACTTGAGGAAAATCAAGGAGGGCTTCCTAGAAGAAGTAGCATATAAGATGATCCAATTAGTCAAAAAACCTTTTCAGTAGCATTTTAAAGGCTAGAATTAGGAGACCTCTCATTGACCTGAAGCTCCACCCTCCAAATTTCCCCATTTTTTTCTTTGGTATTATTGGTCCCCCTAAAACCAGCCTCCCAAATAGGCTCAGGAAAACAGTGGGTCTTTTAATTAAACCAGTCTGCTATGATGAATCTGTTATTACAAGGCCTTACCTATGTAAAACATTAATAATACAAATTTCATTTGTTTATGTCGGCGCCAAGCATTAATTTTTAATAGCAAAATGTATGAGTTATGAAAGGCATTAATGCAAAACAAATCACTGCTGAGAAAAGAGAGGAAATCCATTTTTTAGGGTAAGCAGCAGGAATGAAATATTATTGTGGTTTCTAAGCAGAGGAGGAGAAAAAAAATATTTCTTCAGCCTTCAGCAGCAATTAAAAAAAAAAACTCAGGTGAATTCAGAAATTTTATCATCTCCTTAATATCGATCTTAAATTCTAACCAAAAGGGTTCCCTTTTCATCCTGTTAGAAACCTGTTCACAAGCCCAAAGGGAGTACCTTTAGCATTATCCACCTAATTATCCCGTTAGGATAGGGATATAGGGTGGACCTGTCATTTCTTGAGTAGAGGAAATTAGAGAGGAAACTAGTGAATGAAGAAACTTCACAATAAAATACTGGCACTATCTCTGAAGCTTCAGCTTAGTTTCTAAGAGCACTAAGTTAAGAGATTTACACAGGGTCTCATAGGCAATCTATGTCAGATTTAGGACTTGAACCCAGATCTTTCCAGTTTTAAGCCTGGTTTTCTGTCCACTATACCATGCTGTCTCTCTAATTAGCCCTAAATGGCCACATGCATATGTACGAGGGTTGGGAGATAGATGCCCTGAGTTCTAACCCCAGCTCTGTCATCAAAAAAATTATAGAATTTCAGAATTCAAATGGACCTCAAAGTTCGTCTAGTCCAATCTATATTTGAAGAGAAGTCCCCTGTATGGCATTCCTGTTAGAGGATATGTAACCTCCATTTAAAGACTTCCTGTAAGGGGAAACACAATCTCCTATGGATGCCCATTCGAATTTGAGTGGCTCTAATTGTTAGGAAAGTTCCCCCAACCTTCGTATTTAAACAAATCCTGCTTCTTTGTTACTTCCTATCATTGCTCCCAGTTCCACTCCCTGGGACTGAGTACTGTGTTAACATAGAAAGTCCACTGATTCTAGAGTTAGAGAACCCGAGTTCAAATAACCCCTCTGATATGTCTATTTTTGTAACTTTTTGTAAGACAATTAAGTTCTTGGGCCTCAGTTTCCTTAGTTGTAAAATGAGAGGGTTGGGCTTGATAGCTTCTTTTGTTCCAGCTCTATACATGTGACCCCATGATGCTCAAGAGTAATCTCTGTTGCATATGACAATCCATCATTTGAAGACTATGATCATTTCCCACCTAAATTTTCTCTGGGTTTAAACATTTCAATCAATCCCCATATGGCATGGGGTTCACTTACTGTGCTGCTTAACCTTAGGATGAACAGTTCTTTGGAGGTATTTCTATTTTGTCGATGCCTTTCCTTAAACAGGACATCCAAAATTGAAAACAGTAGTCCACAGTAGTATAGCAATATTGTTCCTATCTGCTTTGCGTATACTATTCTTCCACAAATATGGCCTTGGATGAATATTTGTGAAAAGACATGGAAAGAGTGGATAGCGTATGATCCACCCCTTTGGAAGGAATGCCCACATTTGTGAAATAATAGATCCATTTAAGAACTGAAATAATGTAACATTAGCTTTTTTTTTCCTACTGCCCTGTTCTACTGTTAACTTATATTCAGCTTGGAATCCACTAAAACTCCCAGATTGTATGAATGGTTGACTAGCACTCTCTTCCCTAAACCCTTCATTTCCACTCAACTTTTTTAAACCCTAAGACTTCACATTTATCCTTATTCAGTTTGACCTCAGTAAACTTAGACTCCTATTTTAGCCCACAAAAGAGTCTTCTGGATCCTGATTCACTCATTCAATTTATTAGCTACATCTATGTTCTTTGTCATCTGTGGTTGTCATTATTGTGGTTGTTCATTCGTTTCAGTCATGTCCAACTCTCCATGACTCCATTTGGTGTTTTCTTAGCAGAGATACTGAAGCACTTTGCCATTTCCTTCTCCAGCTCATTTAACAGATGAAGAACTGAGACAAACGGGACTAAGTGACTTTCCCAGGGTCACATAGCTAGCAAGTACCTGAGGCCAGAATTCCAGGCCTGACACTATTCACTGTGCCACCTAACTGCTCCTTCTGTATCATCTATCAGTTTAATGTACAGTTATCCCTTCCACATCACCACTATCTCCATCACAGTTTCAATATATCATGGGTCAGCATAAGATATTAAATGGGAATTTTGAGGGAGTTTTGCAGAAGTCACAGATAACACATGGAGGCCAGCAAACAATACAAAAAGAGTTTAGAAACTCAGAAATGCACAAAATATGTGTATACTATTGTATAATATCAACATATTTTATCTTTTTAATACCATAAATATACATAATTTCTTTGTTAAAGTTAAAATAAGTAAAATGTTATAGTTTGTGAAAAGAACATGAAAGCCAGCAGACAACACACAAAAGCTAGTATTTTTAACATCGACCTATATATATATATAGCTTATGACCAAATACTTAACCCAAATCTTATAATACAGTACTGTAAACACCCCATAAAAGAAAAAGAAAAAAAAATCAAACTTCTTTCCTGGTACAAATAGAGGGCCAAAAATCTTTGCACAGATTTTCCAGATCACAGGGGCACTGTGCCCCTAACCCCCGCAATGTGAAAGGGATAACTGTACATCTTCATTCAAATCATTGATTAAAAAGGGTATACATCTAGACCTCTGCTGTTCAAGTCCCTGTGACTATTCACTGGAGAGTTCCCTAGGCAGTGGGTGATATTGATCTGTTAATGACCAGATATTGTGTCTAGTCATTAGGCCAGTTCAAAATAAAGAAATAAAGAAGGGAGCTAGGGAGGGAGGGAGGGACGAAGGAAGGAAAGAAGGAAGGAAGGAAGGAAGGAAGGAAGGAAGGAAGGAAGGAAGGAAGGAAGGAAGGAAGGAAGGAAGGAAGAAGAGAACAAGCATTTATCAAGCACCTGGGTCCTAGGCACATTTCTAAGTTTTTTTACAAATATTATCTCATTTGATCCTCATAACAATCCTGAGAAGTAGATAACCTAATTATCCTCATTTCACAATTGAGAAAACTGAGGCAGAGAGAAATTAAGTGACTTACTTAGGGTCTTAGTAAGAGTCTGAGATCAAATTTGAATTCATATCTTCCTGACTCCAGGCCCAGTGCTCTAACTATTGAGACATCTTAACTTCCTTAAATCCACCTATTTGTCCTCTTCTCTAGCCCACATCACTCCATCTTTTGCACAAGAATGCCATAAAAAAGTTAATCAATTACTTTACTAAAATGCAGGCACACTATCTTGCTGTCCCAAAAAATTCTATCAGAAGGCGTTGTGCTTTCTAATTGTACCAGGCATTGTGCCAAGTGCTAGATTGAACAGTCAAAAATAAAATAAAATTAGGTTAATATATTGAATAATAATTATTATGCTCCTTTCTAAGAGGTCACAAATCATTTCCCCCTTAATAACCCATTCTAGAATTTTGCCAGGACGTGGAAATCAAGTTTACCATGTGATCTTAGTTAAGTCACTGTCTTTC
Source organism: Phascolarctos cinereus (assembly GCF_003287225.1). NCBI lineage: Eukaryota > Metazoa > Chordata > Mammalia > Diprotodontia > Phascolarctidae > Phascolarctos > Phascolarctos cinereus. The sequence goes on along the minus strand of NW_027555625.1, from coordinate 305,834,483 downwards.
TCTGAGTTCTAACATCCTCTTCTGTGAAATAAGGAACTTGTGCTAAATGATTTCTAAGGCCCCTTTTATCTCTTACACTCTATATTCCATAGTAACTTACAATAATAAAATTCTGTGTTTTTCAAAATAGACCAGAATCTTAAAGTTTAAGTATCACCTAGTCACCTACATTTTAGCTTTAAATGCATTTTATTGATTTTTTGTCTTTGTATTGCAAGTCATTTCCTGACTGTCTAACCCCCAGATTGAGCCCTCCCTTATGACAAATAAAGACAATTTAGAAATAAAAACCTGATAGAAACTTTGATAATTTATACAATATTTTCTCTCAGCAATCCCCTTCCTATCTGACTCAAAATGAGACCTATTTCATTATCTCTTTACTAGGATCTTTACTAGCTTTTACATTACTTGGTTATGGAATTTTTTAGTTTTCTTTTCATTACATTATTCATTATTATATATATTGCTCTCTTGATTCTGACTATTTTGCTTAACATCAGTTCATATACATTTTCTCATGTTTCTCTGAATACCTCTTATTCATCATTTCTCAATGGGAAATAATATTCATTATATTCACATGCCATAATTATTTCAGCCATAGTCCATTGTTGGAAAATTTCCATTTTGCCTCCAATTCTTTGCTACCACAAAATTTTGCTATCTATCTACCTATATTCATATATACACACGTATATATACACATAAAATATGTCTTTATCTTTTACCTCCTTATAGTAGTGAGATTGCTAGATCAAAGGTAATGGATAGTTTAATAAATTTACTTGCACAGTTTCAAATCCAGGATGGTTGGGCCACTTTGCAGCCCCTCCAACAATGCAACAGTATACCTGTCTCCTCCCAGTCAGTTCTAATATGAATGATTCTCATATTTTTTTTCATCTTTGACAATTTGCTTAGAGCAAAGTGAAACATCAGTTGCTTAAATTTGTATTTCCCATGGCATTAAATTCATGATTTAAAGCATATTCTTATGTGGTTATTTGTAGTTTTAAATCTTTTGAAAACTATTTGCTCATATAGTTTGACCTCAGCTATTGGAGAATCTCTTTCAATTTACAAAGGCAGGAACTCAACCCAGAGGAAAGAAATGACCTGAACAATATCTATAAAAGAACTGCATTCTTCAACAATATAGTCCCAAATTAAATTTCAGGCTTAATTTTCCACTATATCCAGTGCCTAACACAGTGCCTGGCATATAGTAGGCATTTAAGAAACATGTGTTGAAGCAACTAATTGATGTATTCTATGTTCTAGCCAAATGGTCTCATTGGTTCCTCAAATGCCTTCCAGTTTCTCATTTCTACTATGTCCATTATTTATTGCAACCTCCAACTTCCTTTTCCTCCATCCTCCACCACCCTTCTCAATGCCCAACCTCTTTGATCTTTTCTACCTTCTTTCCCTCTACCATTTTTACTTCCCCTTACACTAAAGAGCTCGGTCTTTTTGTCCCTAACTCTGTCTCTCTCTAACTCTGCTTCTGCCTATTTCTCTCTCACACTCTGTCCCTGTCTCTATCTCTGCTTTTTGTCTCTTTCTCTGTTTGATTTTGTTTCTCTTTATCTCTGTCTCTGAATCTCTGTCTCTGTCCCTTCTCTCTGTCTATCTATCTCTGTGTCTCTTGCTCTCTCTCGCTCACTCTGTCTCTGTCTGTGTCTCTCTGTCTCTGTCTCTCTGTCTGTGTCTCTCTGTCTCTGTCTCTCTTCTCTCTATGTCTCTGTCTGTGTGTGTGTGTGCTCTCTCTGTCTCTCTCTCTCTCTCTCTCTCTCTCTCTCTCTCTTGAAATCCTACCCTTTTTGAAGACTCAATTCAAACCAACCCTTCCTTCTTTAATTTATTTATTTTTTTTAGGCAATTGGGGTTAAGTGACTTGCCCAGGGTCACACAGCTAGTAAGTGTCCACCTTGCTGCCCCCAACCTTTCCTTCTAGACAGAAGCCTAGGATCAGCACAGCAGCAGCACTGCTTGGCCTTCCATGGCAGTTATAAAAAGAGGCAGTTTTTTATAGGAGAGAAACAGAATAGAAAACAGGGAGATGACAAGATCAACAGCCATTACCTAATAGATAAGTGGTAAAAGTTCTCAAAAGAAGAAATGCAAACTCTAAACAAGCATAGGACAGAATGCTCCAAATCATTAATAATGACAGAAGTTCAAACCAAAGCAACCACTGGCCCAGAGTTTTCAGGGCCATGCATCATTTATTTTTTGCCCCTTTCCTGCCTCTCATTGTCTCCCTGAACTCTCACCAGGTAGTTTCAAAGAGAAGTTTCAGCCTCCAGAAATGGAACCAGGCTGAAGCCCCACCTTTGCGCAAAGCCTCATCAAGTTTTTGCTACTGCCTCCTCCAGGGAAAAAGAGGAACCTCAAGTGAGTTCAAACCCTAGGCCTCATCCCAAAGTCTTAGTGCAAGCAAGGGGTGTGTGTGTGTGTGTGTGTGAGACAGTGGGGGGGCTGGAGAATGGAAAGGGAGACAGGAAATGTGGATAAGAAAGAGAAGACTTTGTAATTTTCTACTAAAAATGCTGTATGTGTAATGAGGTGAAATACAATAAATGACTATTCATAGGATCATAGATTAAGAGCTAGAATGGGCCTAGAAATCATCTATGCCAGCCTTCTCATGTTCTAGATGAAGAAATGGGGCCTAAAGAGGAAGAAGAACTTGTCCAGGGTTACATAACTAGTTTTCAAACACACAACCTCAAACTTCAGGTCTACAGTTCTTTCAATCACACCACTTGACAGCAAATAAGAAGACTCAGGGCCTAGTCCCAGTTTTGCCACCAATTGATTGGCAGGCTAATAATGGCAGACTAATCATGTCCCATCTCTGGGCCTCACTTTTGTCATCTATAAAACAGTAGGGTTAGACTTGGTACCTGAGGCCCATTCCAGCTGTGGCATTCTAGCAACCCTTAGTTCACCTGTCTCTGGTTCCCCGTCCATCAATCCAATTAGAGTATTACTCCAGAGTCTAGGGGAGATTTACCATTACACAGAAATGTGGGAATATGAATTCTGCCATCTACAGATTATCAACTGGACAGGTAACATGACTTTCTCTAGTTCTTATTTTCCTCATTTGTGAAATAGGGATTAGTTTAAGCCTTATTATTATTATTACCCTCTTTAGCTCCTCCAAAGGCTTTACATTCAAGACAAGTAAGCCTTCTAGTTTCTTTATATTCAACTCTCCTCCTCCCTATCTTTCCTCCCCCACTCAAGTATCTAGAAAATACCTCATAGTAAAGTTCATTTTTTTTTTACTTCGTTGTATCTCCTAGGAGGTAGCTTGGTACAGACAAATACCTCTTAAGTCAAAAGATCCCCGAGTTTTAATCTTGCCTCTGACATCTGACATAAATACTGTGAAATCAGGCCACTGGTGGGCCTCAGTTTCCTAATCTGTGGAAAGAAAGGTTTGGACTAGAGGCCTTCTGAAGTTTCTTCTATATCTATGATCCTATGACCCCCCAAACCTGAGCTGTGATTTATTATCTTTTATCTTACTGAATATTAACGTGTATTTTTTTTTCCTTTAGCAGAAATAAATCCTGTGTGCCTCCTTAAGCCTTCTGGCCCACTCTCTCCCTTCCTCCACCTACCCTTTATATCATAGACTGTTAGAACTACAAGAAACCTTAGGGATCACCTTCTACCACTCCCTCATTTTAAAGAGGACACCGAGCTGCTTGTGTCATAGAGACAACGGTGAATTCTCAGAAGTCACAAGACCTGGATTCAAAAACCGGTCTCCGCTATTTATTACATGTATGTGTGACTTGGACAAATGACCTAGACCTTAGTTTCCTCATCTGTAAAAAGAAGTTGAACCAGATGATCTGTAGGGTTCCTTTTGGCTCTAGATCTTAGGGATCTCAAGCCCAGAAAGGGAAAAAGATGAAGGCTTCTCATTGAGTTAGTAACCGAGATAGGACCAGAGCTCAGGTCTCTTAACACCCAGTGGAATGCACTTAACTCTATGCCTTGTCTTCTAGGCAGCACTGTGAGTGACTAGGAGCCAAAAAACCTAGCTTCTAATATTGGCGTTAACACTAATTTGCAACATGACATTGGATAAGACATTTTTGTCCTACAGCCTTCACCTTCCTTATCTATCAGAAAAATAGAGATGGGAATAAATCTGGGACTATTAACCTTTTGGGGGGTCTTGGACCCCATTGCCAGGTTGGTGAAACCTACAGACTCTTTCTCTGAATAATACTTGTACATACATAAAATAAAATATATAGCATCACAAAGTTAGCCAATTGCATTCAAATAAAAATGTGATTTCTTTCCCCATGCAGGTTTATGGACCCACTAAAATCTATCTACATGTCCCTTAGGGAGTGAGTAGTGGGGGGGGGGGGGTCCATGGACCCCAGGTTAAGAACCTCTGAACAAGATAAACTCAAAATCTCTTCCCAGAGCTAAGATTCTCTAAGTCCATGGAAGAGGAAAGGATTGAGAAATCATATCCTTTTTCTTCTGCCTGTCTCCACGCATAACTGATGACCTCGGCAATAAATCGTCAATTTCATCCCCTCCTCTGAGGAACTGTACCCTGTCTGTGCTGAGTCTCATCAATACAACCTGCCTGAAAGATAGGGAGGTGGTGGTGGGGAGGAAGAGAGCCAGATGAATTTCACAGCTATAAATTCTGTTATATTGGATTTTGCCAAGCACGTCATCACACCCAACAGCCCCCTACACTCTGGCCCCTCCACACACCACAGGCTCTCAATTAGCCAAACAACAGGTGTATGGAGGTGATGCATTTGTAGCTGGCCAGCATCCTTCTGTACAGAAATATCTCCTGTGTGACAAAAGTCTGACACAGCTCAGGAGGTGAGATAGAGATGCATTAGGACAAACAGTGCCTCTTCTTCCTTAGGATGGAGTCCAGAAATACAAGACTCCCTGGACAGGGAGAAGGGGCAAGACATCAAGTTTCTTTATGATATTATGGAAAGAGCCCTGCTTTGAGAATCAGAGAATCTGTGTCACTAACTGGCCATGTGGCATTGGAAGAGATATTTTTTCCTCTTTGGGCCTCAAATACTTCATCTGTAAAAAGAAGTAGCTCACTAAACTTCCTTCCAACTCTTACAATCTATGACTCATTGTCTGCTTGGTCACTGGGATAATTTTAAAGAGTGTTTATGCCTCTCTTTCCTTTATTAAAATAGGAATAGTCAGCTTTCACTATTAGAATGTCAGCTCATTGAGAGGAAAAATTGTTCCTTTCTTTTTCTTTGTGTTCTCAAAACTTACCCCAATGTTGAGTATACAAATAAAAATCTGAAAGCACAGATGCTTAATAAATGCAAGCTGATTGATCTGAAATTCCTTTTTCATTGATTTCCACATACCCAAATCCTAGATCCTACATCATATTATTTTCAAGCTAAAAGGGGCCAAGCTCCTTCACTTTATGTATCAGAAAATTGACTCCCAAGGAGAAAGAGTGACTTTCCTAAGGTAATGCAGGTGATTTCTGGCCAAACAGGAATTGATATTGTTTCTAGACTCCTTGTTTAGTCTTCTTTTCACCATATAGCACACTGCCTCTCCCCATCTTGTCCTTCACCTAACTAAAGGTTCACCTTTCTCCCTGAGACCTTCTTCAATTCCTCCATCTCACGTTTCTCCTTTCTCTAAGCCCCTGTTCCAATAATTTGTCACTTACTTCATCTGCCTTAAACGTCATCTGCTAGCCTAATGCTCTCATTTTGTTGACAAGACCTGCAACCTGTTGGTGACCAGGTAGCTAACGAATGCAAGTGCCAGGTTTCCAACCCAGACTTCTGACTCCAAATCTAGTGTTCTTTCCACTATACTATCTATGTAACTCTCTTGTTTCCCTAACTGAACTGCAAGCTCACTGAGGGCAGAACCATTGTTTTGTTTTGTTTTGTTTTGTTTTTTACTTCTTTACATCCTTCATCATACAGATTTTGAATCAGGAGAATCTGGGTCTAAATTCTTTCTTAGCAGTGTAACCATGGGGTATTAGCTTAATGTCCCATTTCCTCATCCATATAATGGGGATAATAATAGCACCTACCTCATAGGTTGTTGCAAGGCTCACATGAGATAATTTATGTAAAATGCTTTGCAAACCCTAAAGAGCTAGATAAATGTCAGCTGGTGTTACTGTGTCTGCTACATATACTACAACATGCATTTGTGGAATAAATGAATAAATAAAGGCTTAGTTCTTTTCAGCATGCCTTCTTCCTACTTGATGGCTTCCAACCCTAGACACTTAGTCCCTGCAATGGAAACCACAGGTCCCCAAGGCCTTCCCTGATGATCCCCTTCTTGGCCAGAACTATAGCTTCTAAATTCTTCCCTTTCTTTTCACCTTCAGCCAAACATGCCCATCCTATAGTAATAATTCTCGATATGATAGCCAGTTACAAGTTTGCTAAGGGATTGCCCCCTTGTTATTTTCTCAAGGTCACAGGGCTGGCAAGTATCAGAACCAGGATTTGAACCTACATCTTCTGACTCCAAACCCAGTATTCTTTCTGCTGTGCCATGTTGTCCCTCTATGTACCATTTCAATTCTCTCATAGCACATCCAATGGCCTGGTTTGTTCAGAAAATGTTAATAGTTGACAATAGCTTAATACAGTCTTTCCCAGGCAACACATTTCTAGAAACCTTGGCTTCTTAACATCAACAAAAACTTACCAATTAACAAATACAGATTAATACAATAAATACAATTAATCAAAAAGCATTTATTAAGACTCTAGTATGTGTCCATCAAAATGTATCTACTTAACAGCTAGTATATGTTAGATACCTTCTAGGTGTTAGGAATACAGACATAGGAAAGAAAATAACCACTGTCCTTAATAAGCTTACAACCTAGCTAGGGGAGATAAAAGGAATATATGTGTGTACATGCATATAGATAGATTAGATATAGATATAGATATAGGTATAGATATAGATATAGATATAGACATACATGATAGATATAGATATAGATATAGATATAGATATAGATATAGATATAGATATAGATATAGATATAGATATAGATATAGATATAGATATAGATATAGATATAGATATAGATACAGATATAGATATAGATAGATATAGATATAGATATAGATATAGATATAGATATAGATATAGATATAGATATAGATATAGATATAGATATAGATATAGATATAGATATAGATATAGATATAGATATAGATATAGATATAGATAGATATAGATATAGATATAGATATATAGATATAGACATAAACACACATACACACACATATAAATAATTCGTATGTATACATGGTATAGTATAGATAGATATGTCACATATCATAAAATGCATAACAAAATCATCTTGTCTAGGGGCAGCTGGTGGCACAATGGATAGAGTGCCAGCCCTGGATTCAGGAGGACCTGAGTTCAAATACGGCCTCAGATACATAACACTTACTAGCTGTGTGACTTAACCCCGTTGCCTAGCCAAAAAAAAATCTTGTCTCTATCTTGTATCTAGATCTTTGCATATGTATACATATATGTATGTGTGTACATACAAAAACATTATATGCATGTGTGGATATATTTACATACCAGATGTCTGTACATATATACATACATGTATGTGTATGTGTGTATGTTTATGTGTGCTATATATACACAAGGCAGACAAAGGTGATTTTTGAGGGGCAAACACTCACATAGAACATGGTTCTAAACTATAAAAGAAAGTAGGAATTCTAAGGGATGGAGGTGAGGAAGAAGTTGATTATAGGCCCAAGGGTCAGCTAGTGCAGAGGCACAGAGTGTAATCTGGGAGGAACAGACAAGGAAGTCAGTTGGCTAATACTCAAGGAAAAGTTCTGGGCTCTAGGATAAAGGTTTGGCAGTTCACATAGAAAGCAAATGCAAAGATAAGTATGACAAAGTCCCTGCTTTCAGAGGGCTCGTAGTCTAGTAGTTCCCCAAGTTAACACATGAAAGGATAGCCAACCATGTCAGACAGGATACAAGAAATATCAGATGAATGACATGCTAATATATACTGTGGAGTTAAGAGGAGGAACACTGTGGCTTAGAGTGGCCAAAGAATGCTTCTCTGGCCCTGACCAATGGGTAGGATTTGGCTCAGCAGCCAGGAACTTAAGACACCAAAGATGATGAAACAGCAGAGACCTTTGGAGTTCATCACACCCTGCTCCAGGGACTCATTTCTCCAGTGTCTACCTCCACACAAATCTTCCAAAAGGAAAAAGGTAAGTGGATTCTTCAGTGCTTCGAGCTTTTCAGCCATGGGTAGGATAAAAATTAATAGGACTAGAAGTCACTACATTTGGGATCAAAGTATGTGAGTTTGTATATGTGTGTGAAAGAAAATACACAGGGCCCCATGAGGGGCAAGAAGTCACTGAACCAGGAAGAACAGGACACCAAGGCTCTTTGCTAGCTTGGCAGCCCTGAGAATTGGGGATGGGAATGGGAATTATGTGAACTGAGGCAAGGAATGCCTTTGTCAATAGCTTTTTACCTTAGTTTTGTTGTGTTTCCAAAAGTCACTCTCCATTATAGCTAAGTCTAAGCCAAGCTTCTGATTTGGGGGGGGGGGGGGGGGTGGAGAGAGAATATATTTTTTTTAATTTTCATTTGTTTTTTCAAACTCCCTGGAAATAACTATCTGCATCACCAGCCTTGATCCATGGACCTGCCCATCAAATAATAAAAGGGAAATGTATCTGTTTCAGTCTCTCCCCATTCCAAGACTGTGAGCCTTTTTTATATGTAGAAAGTGGGTCCAAATTAAGCTCAGGTCAGCAAGGGCTTAAGAGTATTGCTGTCAGTGAGTTGTTTGTGGTTTCATCTAGTTCCTAGTAGACAAGTGTCCATGTCACTGAAAAGATCATTACAACCAGAAATCTAAACAGAGAGAGACCCAGAACCAATGACTCTGAAAATGAAACTGCTCTTTTTATTCCTAACAGCAGACTTTTTAGGGACAGTTAGAGACAGGCTGCCAAGAACAGTGTGTGTCCTTAGGGCGGGTGAAAAGGCCAAGCAAGAGAACATCTCATGCCTGATGATGATAGGGGCAGTGAGATGTAGTAGAAAGAACATTAGACTGTGAGCCAAGAGATGTGGGTTCAAATTCTACCTCCAAACACCCTCCAGGAAAACAGAGCCAGGCACCTTGCTAACTGCCCTACCTGTGACCTGTTCTTCCCCACCAAGAACAGCTACTAGATGCATGTACCAGCAAGACCACGTCAACAACATTTCCAGGGAGAATTAATCCACTCATCTTTGAAACTTCATCGCAGAGGCTTATCGGGTCCCTAATCGGGGAGATGAGTGACTGTAAACCTACCTACCCCATGGTACCTAACTAAGACCCAGACCTTGCTTTATATTTTATCCAGTCATACAGTAGGAAACCAGGACCTTCTCCTTTTTTCTTTTCTTTCTTTTTTCCTTTTTTTTCTTTTCTTTTCCTTCTTTCTTTCTTTCTTTTTTCTCACTAGACTGGCTCTCCTTAACTCATTTAGGCTGAAAGTGCAAGGCCTACTCACAGGCAATCCCACTCTGGTCATTGTGGGAGCCTTGACCTGCTCCATCTCCAACCTTCCCTAGGCAACCTGACCCTGCAACTTCTGAGGGCTCACCATATTAACACCCAACCTAAAGAGGACACTAGATTGACTAGATTGACATTACAGCTCAGAACTTCCAAGCTCAGGAGATCCGGCAGCTGTAGCCTCCTGATAGCTGGGTGCCACCATGCTTAGCCAGGACCCAAACATGCTATCTGGCCTTAATGCTCCACCACATCACCCCTTTCCACCTCTTGCTCTGGGAACAGTAATAAAATCAATACCAGTACTGGAAAAGGTTTCCCAATCAACTGCCCTTTGGCTCCACTTAAATCCCTGTGATTCCCCAGACCAAAACTCCCTTCCTTGCTGTTGCTGCTGCTGCTGCTATCACTGTTGCTGCTGTTATTTGTCCTTCGTGCTCAAAGATGACCAAAATGACATCACAATGTTGGTGTCAATGTACAGTATGTCCAGCTGTGGCTGATCAGACCGATACAAGCTACCTTCTCCTATACATGTCATTTCTCCCATGCGATTATTAACTCTTTCAGGGCAGGGACTGTTTATTTCACTTCCATATTTTGTATCCCCAGCACCTGTACATATGGAATATAAACACCTAATAAATGTGTTTGGGTTTTGTTTTTATTTTTTCCATGCATTCATTACCAGCTGTATGATTCTGGTCATGAGCCACATCCTACTAGATTTTTTTATCCTGGTTTATATGAGTATATATGCATTCTATATGAATTCATGTATATAGATAAATCTGTGTAGATACAGCTATAACTATAGATAATGACAGATATATCTATATACATATCTGCATATACATAGAATCAATATACAGACATGTGTATGCATGTATATGCATGTATATGCATGTATATACATATATGCCCCAAACAGAATAATTAAAACAATATTCAGTCAAACATTAGATTATGCAATCCTACTATGTGTGCAATGAACATTCAGAAAATATAGGTAACAATGGAGTAGTCTGAGAAATGGGGGAGGGATGGGGATGTTTGAAATGGGCCTTGAAGGCTGGGCAGGATTCAGATTTCTGGAAAGAGAGAAGGGTAACATGAAATATACCAAGTCAAATCAAATTAATAGATATTTACTGCACATCTACTGTATGCCCTACCCTGTGTAGGATACAGAGTATAAAACTGGCTTCCTGGCCTCTGAGCTAATATGTGTAAATCGTGTGAGAAGTGCTCTGAACTCTTCTGAGGAGAAAGCCTGAGATACAAATCCAAGGTAGGGTTCTTTCTGATCATTCATCTATCTCACTTGCCTCTGCATTCTTTGTTGCAAATCTAATGTTATGAGCAGAGGAGCCCAGCTGGTGCAGACTGTGGTCTGTGGTTTAGGGATGGGACAAAATAGGCAATTCTTTTGGGCTTAAGTGGGGTCAGAAGGACTTTTCACAAATGAGCCAGAGGAAAAAGGATGTTCTGGAGAGAAAGTGAGCCCATTAAGAAATGATGAGGAGAATGGGATGAATGATGACTATAAACTGTTTCCAAGCTTCTTTAGGAACCAGGGCAAGATTTGCTTGGCCTTCCACACTCTGTTTGGAGGAGGTGGACAGTCCAAAAACCTGGGGCTCCTCCCACACACAGTGTAGACCAGCTCCGCACTCACTCACCCACACACACACTTAGAGGGAACCATGCTGACAATTTCCTTGCCTCAGCAGAGCCCTAGCCACAGATAGCAGGGGAGTGTCAGGAAAAAGAAAATGATGAGGAGGGGATTGACAATCAAGACATGCTTGGATCCTAAGGAGCAAATTCATTTTTTACCTTGAAAATTTGCTTGAAATAAACAGTGCTGAGTGAGTTGGTGCATGCAAATGATATGCAAATCACAAAGAAATATGCCAGTGGACCTTCTAAATGCACTTCTATAATGTGTATTTCACCCTCTGGAAAATCCTGGTAGCGATCTTGGTACATCTTTAATGGCCAGGACCTGGTGAAGAGTACATCCTGCCCCCTGCCACCCAGCCACATTAAAGACATAGGAAGCAGCTCCTGAGGTCATTGAAATTCTAACCATGGTCCCAGCTGGCCCATCAGCCTGGTGTCGGTTATTAACATGCAGAGGAGACAGCTCTCCCAGGGCTTTTGAAGGGACTGGAAAGGGGAATGCAGGATGCCTTTGAATAAGGTCCTGGCACAGTGCTAAACCCATGAAGGCCAAACCCAGAATACTGAGTAAATAAAATGGGTCTAGACAATGACAATGCAAAGGAAAGAATTTGGGGCTTAGAGTCAGGAGACAAGCAAAGACAAACATTTATTAAACATCTACTGTGTGCAAAATGCTACGCATTAGAGATACAGTAATGGAGAATGACAAGGTCTTTTTCTTTAAGAAGCTTATAATCCATTCTGAGACGTTAAGAGGAGAAAGGGAAGGGGTTTACAAAGAATATCAAGTATGTTTAATACACAATAGAATATGATAGGGGCAAAGGAGGAATACAGACAAAGTGGTCTAGGAAACTTGCAGGAGGAAGAAATATCTTTTAGCTAGGGCAGGGGTTCTTAATCTTTTTTGGGTGTCACGGACCCCTGTGGCAGTTTAGTGAAGCCTATGGACTCCTCAGAATAATGATTTTAAATGCATAAAATTCATATGATTACAAAGGAAAACAATTTTTATTAAATTACAGTTATCAAAATGCAGAGAGAGAGGGGGGGGAGAGAGAGAGAGAGAGAGAGAGAGAGAGAGAGAGAGAGAGAGAGAGAGAGAGAGAGAGAGAAAATTCACAAACCCCAGGTTAAGGATGCCTCCCTCTCCCCCAAGCTAAGAAGATCAGGGTAGACTTCCAGGAAGAAGTAGCACCATAATCTGGACATTGAAGAAGAAGCCTAAATTCTTATCCCAGATCAGTCCTTTATCATTTATGGGATGTTGGGTAAATCGCTTCCCTTCTCTGGGCCTCAGCATCATCCTCTGTAAGATAAGGTGGTTGGATTAGATAAGTTCTAAAGGTCCCTTCCAGCTCTAAAATCCTATGATTCCTGTAAATGAGAATGGTGAGTTCTCAGCAGTAGTTCCCAGCTTGGCTTGTCTGGGAGGAGAAAAGCATCAGTCAAAGGCCAAGGAGACTCACAGTCAGACCAGAGGTTTCAGAAGCCAGGAAGGTTTGGGGCAGTCCTCCAGGTGAAAGGGAAGCTGAGATGGAAAGGCTGCTCTCTTCCCCTAGCCCTAATGGTCTTCTTTTATTGGTGTTAGAGAGCCTTATAATAGATTCAGGCTCTGCCTCCTTATAATCATCGAATTAAATGCATAGCACTGGGTTTAGAGCCGACAGTTCTCGGCCAGAGTCCTGGCTCTGCCACTTAGTTGCTATGTGACTTTGAACGAATTACCTTCTCTCTCTGGCTCACAGTGTCATCTTCATCAATAAGTGAGAGATAATATGTATGAAACCCATCTCACAGTCCTGTTGTAAACTATAATACTATATAGAAACATGTTCTTTTTAATATTAATATTTCTCCCCAACTCTTTAGATTGGGATTTCTAGGGTAGGAATAAAATAACCATTATTTCAATAAACTGAAGCCACAGAACAGTTTGAGACAGAATTTAGATGTCTAAGTATTCTTAACATGGGGTCTATAAGTTCCCTAGTGTTCAATGATAGAGTTCAGGGGATCTATGAACTTGGATGAGAAAAGAAAAATTACATTTTTCTTTTCATTAACCTTTGGTTTCCTTTGTAAACCTTTGCATTTTATCTTATGCATTTAAAACCATTATTCTGAGAAGGGGTTCTAGGTTTCACTAGACGGCCAAAGGGATCCATAAAACAAAAGATGTTCAGAACCTCTGATCTAAGGTGAAAACGAACATGGAGGTAACAAGTTCAGAGGATCATGTCTGCCCAGATGGCCACAGTATCTATCATCCAGGTCCCAGTTCCCCCATGCCAATGAAGCCTTCCTTTATGATATCTCCCACTCCATCTCCTGCTTAAAGCATTTTATTCATATTTTTTTCTAGAGAATACTATCTAGATTCCTCTTTTGCCTCTATCACCTCTAGTATATAACAGATGTTTGTTTTTGTTTCATTTTTTTCCTGACTCCAAATCTTGTGGTATAATGGAAAGATTTGGAGTCAAGAGCAGCTAAATTGAAATTCCTGCATAACTATTTAATTCCTATATAAATATCTGGCTAGACACCTCTCTCTGGGCCTTGATCTGCAAAATGAGTGGCTTAGGCTACGTGGTCTCTTCTAATTCTAAATCTATGACCTTGCATTTATAGAGTTAATACACATACCAGGTAGTCCGTATCTGGGCTTCCATGAAACATTCTCTAATCTCTCCCTTCCTGACTCCCAAAGAGCTCTAAGTGATCTCTTCATCACCTTAAACTACTGCCCCTTAATTTGAACCATAGCAATCTGTGCCAGTGTCTTCTCTTGCCCTATTGGATGGTAAACTCCTTGAGGGCCAGGAATTCATTTTAGTTATCCTTATGTTTGGTTGCTATGAAGATTCACAGAGGATTCATCATGCAGGCAGTAGGTTAGCTTAAACGACCTCTGAGTTCTCTTCTAGTTATGAAGGTCTGATAAGTAAATTAATTAATCAATCAATCAATCAATTAATTAATTAAAATTCATGTATTAAATACTTACTGTGCTAAAGTAACTCACATTCACAAAAATGTCCTCTCTGATTTCAGTCATATGTGACTCAGCATTTGGCTGTTTTGAAAATAATGAACTTCCTGGATACTTTTGGTGGGCCATTAATGGCATATAGCATAATGCCAAAGGATTCTTGAGCTTTGCAGTGACAAAGCAATCTTCTTGTGGGTCACTGAGCCAGAAGAATGGATGGTTCATTTTTTTTGAGGCAATCTGGGTTAAATGACTTGCCCAAGGTCACATAGCTAGTTGAGTATCATGTGTCTGAGGCTTGATTTGAACTCAATCCTCCTGACTCCAGGACCAGTGTTCTATCCACTGTACCACCTAGTTGCCCCAAGGTGGTTCATAAAGAGAATGACTCTGCCCCTAATACTCTCTTCTTTCAACTCCAATATGGCAGGTAACTCTTCCTCTTTCCAGTTCCTAGGAGGGTATGGGGGGAAGGATGGTGCCCTTTTCCCTACTCCAGCTGTAATTGTGAACTGCAAATCACATAGAAGCTAATGCCCATCTCCTGTCTAGCCAAACTGGAGTGTGAGTTTGAGGATGCCTTTTTGGTGTTTGTTCTATCTTAAGCATAGGGAAGTGAGAGTCATGTCCAATGAAATGAACACATACAGCCTCTGCAGCCACCTTTTGAGATGTTCTAAGGATTGGGGACTTTGGGTTAAAACTGACTGTGGCAAAAGGAATGAGACCCTGGCAACTAGCATTCTGGGAGAAGATGATCATCAACTAGAGGATGAGTCCATTACTTAGCCTGGCTTGCCAGAAGCTACGGGCTTTGAGGAAGATGATTCAAGGTGGCAGCTAGGTGGTGCAGTGGATAGAGCGCCGGCCCTGAAGTCAGGAGGACCTGAGTTAAAATCCTACCTCAGACCAAACACTTGCCACTTACTAGCTGTGTGACCCTGGGCAATTGCTTAAAAAAAAAGAAAGACAATTCAAAGTCTAAATGAAATGTGAAATGCCTAGTCAGCAGACCTGTAACTTGTTTTGTATTTAGATAATTTTAAGGATCGGAATCCTAGAAGAGTATAATACTAGCTGTTGCTGTCATTTGTTTAAGTCTTTCTGTCAATGGGCATGCGTGTTTTATACTAAGCCTTTCTTTTGTGAGTAGGAAATACATACTTACCCCATACCTGATTTATATTGCATATTGACTGCCTTTCTGCTGACCTTTTTGGGAAACCCTGGACAGGAACCAAACTCAATTCTTCCCTAGGGAGCCAGGGAGTAGGATTGTAATAGCCCAAAGAATGTGGCAAAAAGAGTCTAAGCTCTCTTCTAGGTGGTCAGGATTACCCAGTACTGAATCAATTTCCAAGCTCCTACCTGGATTCATAACAGAGTTGGAGTCAGAATTAGGGTTATAGTTACAGTCAGTGTCAAAGTTAGGGTTAGCATTAGGGAAAGAGCTGGAGGCAGGGGCTCTGTAGACAAATTCAGTGGACTCAAAAACATGAAAAGGAAAAAAATACATTTTAATTCATATCATTGATTTTCTTTCCAATCATATGTATTTTATTTTAGGGACCTATGGACTTCACCAGGCTGTTAAAAGAGATCCATGACACACACAAAAATAAAGATCCCTCCTGCCTTAGGGAAAGAAAGCAGGTAAAATGGTTCAGTCCCATGGTCCCAGGAGCAGTACTTTACATTGGGTATACAAAAACAAAAGCAAAGAACTTATTTTCTAAAAGGAGATGGCAACATGTACTGGGGACTGGTAACCTGGGAGCAGCATTGCCATTTTGAATGTTGCAGGAATGGTAAGTTAGTCATTAAATATTTATGAAGTACCTACTGTGTGCCAGGTACTATGCTAATCAGTGGGGAAACAAAGAAAGGTAAAAGACAGACCTTGTTCTCAAGGAACTTACTGTGTAAGGGGGGAATCAGCATGCAAACAACTGTGCATAACCCAGATAATATAGGCAATAAATTTGAAATAATCAACAGAGTGAAGGCACTGGAAATAAAGGGGGTAAGGAAAACCTTCCTGTAGGGAGGAGGATGTTACCTGGGACTTCAGGGAAGCCAGGAGGTGACAATGAGGAGGGAAGGAATTCCAGGCCAGTGAAAAGGTAAACAGTCAGGAGAAGGAGTGTCTTATTTGAGGAACAACAAGAAAACCAGTTCCACTAAATCACAGAGTACATGACAAGATGTAGGGTGTTAGAAGACCACAAGACTAGTTAGGTTGGTGAGTGGGAGGAAGGGATATTATGAAAGGCTTTGAATGCCAAAGAGAGGTGTTTATACTGATTTTTGAGGTGCTAGGGAGCTACTAGAGTTTATTGAGTGAGAGGATGACAATGTCAGACATGCTTTAGAAAGAGCACTTTGATAGCTGAGTGGAGGGTACATTGGAGTAGGGAAAGACTTGTGGCATGGAGACCAACTAGAAGGCAGGAGGTGATGTGGGTCTGCTCCAGGGTTGTGGGAGTGTCAGGGGAGAGAAGGGGGCATATGTAAGATGTTTTTCAAAGGTAAAACTGTGAAAGGAAAAACACTGAAGTCACAGAAGAATAGAGTGATTCACCCTTTCCAGGAACTATTGACAATATTAATTTGGCTGTAGTTACCAAACCAGAAAGGAAGAGGGTAGGAGGTGGGAACCGAGTGTAATTGATGAGAAGAAGTCATGGGCAGTAAAGTGAAGCTAAACAACCCAGATCTCCTCTTGCCTGTCACATTAGTTGCTCAGGTAGAGGAACATAAAGACACTCTTTGCTATCAATGATGATTTGGAAAAGCAAAAGTTTTCAGTTCTGAAAAAAAAAAAAAGAAAGAAAAGAAACCCACTAAACATTCTAGGAAAGGGATAAGAGTAAAATGAAATGGGAAAACTAAAGTAGGTCAGAGAGAGAGAAAAAAGATAGAGGGAAAGACAGACAGAGATGGATGGGAAGGAGTGAAGGAGAGAGATAGAGAGAGGGATAGAGAAGGAGAAGGAGAAGAAGAAGGAGGAGGAGGAGGAGAAGGAGAAGGAGAAGGAGAAGGAGAAGGAGAAGGAGAAGGAGAAGGAGAAGGAGAAGGAGAAGGAGAAGGAGAAGGAGAAGGAGAAGGAGAAGGAGAAGGAGAAGGAGAAGGAGAAGGAGGAGGAGAAGGAGAAGGAGAAGGAGAAGGAGAAGGAGAAGGAGAAGGAGAAGGAGAAGGAGAAGGAGAAGGAGAAGGAGAAGGAGGAGGAGGAGGAGAGGAGGAGGAGGAGGAGAAGGAGGAGGAGGAGGAGAAGGAAGGAGGAGGAGGAGGAGGAGGAGGAGGAGGAGAAGGAGAAGGAGGAGGAGGAGGAGGAGAAGGAGAAGGAGAAGGAGAAAGGAGAGGAGAAGGAGAAGGAGAAGGAAAGGAGAAGGAGAGGAGAAGGAGAAGAGAAGGAGAAGGAGAGGAGGAGGAAGGAGAAGGAGGAGGAGGAGAGAAGGAGAGAGGAGAGAGAAGAGAGGAGGAAGAGAAGGAGAAGGAGAAGGAGAAGGAGAAGGAGAAGGAGAAGGAGAAGGAGAAGGAGAAGGAGAAGGAGAAGGAGAAGGAGAAGGAGAAGGAGAAAGAGGAGGAGAAGGAGAAGGAAGTGGAGAAGGAGGAGGAGGAAGAAGAGAAGAAGGAGGAAGTAGAGAGAAGGAGGAAGAAGGGGAGGAGGAGAAGGAGGAGAAAACGGAGGAAGAAGTTGAGGAGGAGGAGGAGAGGAAGTAGAGGAGGAGAAGGAGAAAAAAATAGAGGAGGAGGAAGAGGAAGAGGAAGAGGAAGAGGAAGCTGGCAACCTTAGGGGCAGGGGTCCACCTAGAATGCCCTTCTTCTTTGAGGACTCTGTAAGAATCTTAGTCCCTCACAGACAGAACTTGGATATATGCCTGCTTCTTTAATGTGACATTTGTAAAGGAAACTTTGTAGTCTAGGAAAAAGAGTGCTAGATTTGGTGTCAAGTTCCAATTCTGCTACTTGCTACCTGTGTGACTTTGAGTAAGTAATTTCCCTTCTTGTATCTCAATTGCCCCCTCTGAAAAATGAAGTTTTTGAGTGAGACCATCTCCAAAGTCTCTTTTATCTGTCATTCCTATGAAGGGGTGTCTCAGAGCCCAATATAAAGGTAGTCATTGAGAGTGAGGTGGTCCTGCAGGTGAATTTGAGACTGCCTCCCTGCTCCCCACATTGCAGCTACCTCCTCATCAGCGACCAGTGGCCCAGCCCTCAGGTGAAAGCACTTGCACCGTTTCCAATGGAATTTTCCTGTTTTTTAGCAAAACTAAAAGGGGAAAAAAGTATCACAACTACAAGCTGTTCTAAGCCAAGCTGCCCTTAAAAAGATAATCGGATTTACATAATTGGGGGCTGTGAGGGCTTAAATAATTCATCAACATGGCAGTCTATTTGTAATAGCCAAGCAGAGCTGCCAGACTTCAGCAAATAAACATGGATACTTCCTCGTGCCCCAGGGATGTGAGGGGCATCCTTAGGTCTCCCACAAATGTGAGGCAGGGCCCAAGAAGCAGTAAGCAGAAGGACTGCTGGAATCCACATCCTTAGACTTCAGTTGCTCCATTCTTAGTGCTTTCTTTGCAAACATTCTAGAAATGCATCCAAATGACTATCATCTCCTTCAAATGGACATAGCATGGCAGGAAGGTAAGGTAACTTTCTCCCCAATATCCCCTGAAGATCCCTTATAAGATATTGCCATTGCCCCTGTATAATTAATCAAGTGTTGTATTTATTAAGCACTTACCATGAATTGGGCTGTATAATCGATTAAAAATTATACTAAAAAAAGAGAAAGAAAATGAAATAAATTCATGTATAGCAAAGACATACTAAACTGACCCAGCCTTCAAAAAGCCTATGTTCTATTGGAGGCTATGGAGGTGGCATTGAGGGGACAGTACATACATACACACACACACACACACACACACACACACACACACACACACACACACATACATATATACATATACATACATGTATATAATCTACATATATATGTGTGTAATATATACATACATATATGTGTGTGTGTGTGTGTGTGTGTGTGTGTGTATATGTAATAAAGCAATGTAATTTGAAGGGAAGGCACTAGCAGTTGAGAGGATCGAGAATGACCTCATGTTGGAGGGGTAGCTTGATTTGAGCTTTGAAGGAAACTAGGGATTCTGAGAAATGGAGGTGAGAAGGGAGTGCATTCCAGACATGAGGGACAGCCTATAATGTAGAAACAAGAGATCAAATGTCACGGGGGAGGAACAGCAAGAAGGCTAGTGTGGGTGCACCATGGAGTCCATGAAGGGTAACAATATTTATTGACTTTAAATGCCAAGCAGAAGTCAAATTACAGAAGCTTTTTTTTTTTGAAACAGCTTGTAAAAAGCTAGGCCCACCCATGAAGTCCTAGCTGGTGGAAGGATAGTTTTACAAGGTGGCTAGTTCTCAAAATTTGGATTTTAAAGGCAGAACAAAATGCTACTTTGGGAGGCTTCTTTGGCAGCATAATTGACATCCCCTCTCATTAAATCATCATGGCAGCCCTTTAAGTTAAATGAGACAGGGGATATTATCCCCCAGATAATATAAGAGCACCTGAGAGATAAGGTGATTTGCCCCAGGTTACACGGTAAGAGGTAAAGCCAAGATGTGAGTTTTGTCTTCTGACTCAGCTCTGCAGAGGGTTTTTTTTCCCCCACTGTTCTAATTGGCCTCTCAATTATTCTACATCTGTGTTTCCTAGGGGGGCAGCTGGGGAATAGAGACTTTTCTTCTAGATTTCTCTTCTAGGTGGGGCTCCTGGGCATAATATCTGCAGTTCCACATCCCTGCCTGGCTAGCAACAAGGGAGCCACGTCATTGCAATTGGACACACATTTCTTTCTGGTGCGTCCTTTATCTCTGTGAAATCTCCATTGGGCTGTCCACCAACAGAGGCAGAACATTGCTTCCAGCCTCATCCCGAAGGGAACAGCATAATGAGAAGAGGGAAAAGATTACCACAGAGGGTCTGTGACCAGCCCTCCCTCCATCCTTTCAGCTTAAGAGGATAGACATGAAAGCACCTTTTAGAGATTCAGGAAATTATCATCAGAACATTATTCTACCAACAATGTTCCACTGCACTTTCCTTCTATACTCTCCCAACCCCCCCCAAAAAAAACAAAGAAAAATGCCATTATGTCATTTGATATAATTCATTGGCTGCAGGTTAGATACAATCACAGAAATGGTTCTTTAGCCAAAGCTGCTACTATATTTGAGCCAATTTTAAAACCATATGTTATCTAAAAGAATCTATTGATGGCTGAGGAAAATAATGATGATGATAATATGCCATCCTTCGCATGAGATTGCTGACCTACTCTCAGGGAGATATTCTTTTTTTTTTTTTAACCTTGGTATCAGGGGAGAGATTGGCACTGATGAATCAATGAACTAATATGTATTTTGTCCATGTATCCCTGTCAGGAGAGGTAGAAGAAGAGAGTCTCTTCCCCTAAGGAATTTACAATCTAGGTTAGACTAGACTTAGGATTATTCATTCATTCACTCATCCAGCCACTCATTCGATAAACATTCATTCAGCACTTATGATGAAAAATACTCTGTCCTTTGCAAGGAAAGATGCAAAATGTAGAAAATATATGATCTTTGCCCTCAAAAAGCTCATAGTCCAGTGGGAAGGAATAAGATATTAACAAAAATAAATATAATACAAAAGTTGGATGTGAAGTGGAATTATTCCCATGAAAGTTTATTAAATACCTACTACGTTGCATAACACCAGGGCACTGTGCTGGGGAAGATAAAAAATTTTAAATCAAATATAGTTCCTGACCACATAGAGAGGAATGAGACATTGAGATAAATATAACACAGAGAATAACCACGCATTCCATCCAATGTACATTGAGCATTTACTGTACACCTAACACTGTGCTAGGTAATTGGGAAAACATTAGGCTGAGATAGAATCATAGAGTCACAGAGATGGGAAGATGCCTCTAAGCCAAACCTGAAGCATAAATCCCTGCTGTGACATCCTTGATAAAAGAATACTATTATGGCTCTGATACAAGTCTTCATATTTTGAGCAATGTTGTTAGTCATACCTCTGGAGCTGGGGGCTAGAGGCAACCATTAAGAAGTTTTGGATCTATCCCTTCCCCTTTTGTAGAGTTTCCTAAAAGCAGTTCAAGGTAATTTACATGACCTGATCCAACTGACCAAGAAGAGAGGAGAAAAAAACACAAACAGTGAAAGAGTAAAAGTACTCCAGTGGGAGGTGCTAACACAAGTTAAGAGGTGCATTACCAATGCACCGAGAAAGGGAGGAAGTAAATGGGTCTAACTCACCATGAATTCACCCAGAGTGGAAAACAAGGACTTATTAAAGGGGAGCAAGAAGGAAGTGTCTCCACAGGTATCTGAATGGATAGGATACATAGAACAGTGGTACTCAAAGGGTTAAACAAAAACCAAAGACAAAAAAAACAAAGATCTCAGAAGACTAAAGCAATGAAAGAAGCCTAATATTCTCCACTGAAGGACTGAAGTAGTCTAATCTCCTGAAGAACCTCCAGTTTTGAGAGTTCTGTTCTCCAAGAGAGGAGATAACAAGCACCCACTGCTGGAGTAAGGCTGAACTGTGAGGAGCAATGAAACAACTGAACTATTCCATCAGAAAGAACAGGGACAATGGTGAGAAATCCATGATACTCCAAAGGAGTGGGAGATCATTGTGTGGGCCCCAACTAGGGTAGTACTATCAGTCACAGACAGATATGATACAGTTCTCAGGAAGAGAATAGCACACTAAGAGTCTCTACAGATAAACATAAATCCTTTTGGTCTACTTTAATTTGTAAATAAAACTGCCCCATGTCTTTGAGCCTTGTGGATTTAAGACTTGTAAAAGCAGTGAGTGGAAGTACCAAATACCGAAGTTCCTAAGTTCCACCTGGGTGAGGGCAATGAGATGAGGAACGAAGGTGACCAAAGCATTCCTGTGCTCTACATCTTAGAAAGACTTTTTTAATTTGAGGGTTATGCAAAGATAATTTATGTGAAGGTCTTGCCCTCAATTAATCAATCTATAAATATTTATTAAGCACCTACTATGTGCCAGGCACCGTGCTAGGCACTGGGAAACAAAACAAGTCAAAAGACAGTCCCTGCTCTCAAGGAGTTTACAATATAATGTGAACTTACATTAGAGTAGGAGAAGACACTGACATAGGTAACTATACCACAAATCACTATATAAATTTGGAAAAGAAATACAAAGAAACATGGGCTCAGATGAGGGAGAGATCACATCTGACTGGAGAAGAAGGGAGAGATTATTCCATCAGGGAATGTTTCTTAGAAGTTCAGATGCTGTGATGAAACTAAGTGAGTACTAGCTAAAATACAGTTTCTGCCCTCATGAGCTCAAGTCTAGTAAAAGTGTTTGCTTAGGGGACATCAAAAGTGCTGCTGGAGATCAGAAAATGGGAAGATTGGACAGGCCAGAAGAATCAGGGAAGACTTAATGTAGGAGGTGTGGTGTCTCATATGAGAGAATATTTGTAGAGCACTTTATAAACCCTGAAGAACAGAATAAAAGCTAGCTAGATTAGTGTGGAATTCGAGTGTGATGGGTAGCTGGGAGGGAAGAGGGATTGGAGGAGGAAGAGGGAGAATGAGCAAAGTTGCAAAGATGAAAAAGAACCCTTAATGACTGGAAGGAAAAGGGTTTGTTTTTGCATTATATGACACAGTGAGAAGCTAGGCCTGGGAAGATCAGGGAGTGCAAGAGAGGCTCAAAGATCGTGAAGTAAATAAAAGAAAGATGATAAGAGCCCTTTAATCCACCCTAGCATTCACTCCCACTATAGTGTGACTCCATTCCTTGTCATCTCAATTCAATGAGCATTTTAAGTATCTATTATTTGCAAGGTCTTCTGTTCTCAGGATGTAAATATAAAAAACAACACAGCCCTTATTCCTTGGGAGCTTACAGTCTATTTGTCTTTTGATCATTTCTATTCTTACTGGAAATACAGAACAGCTAAGCACTTTCCTCATTAAGGTTAAATTGTTAGGCGAACTGTTCCCTTGTACCTTGCCCCTTTTCCACCTCCTCTGTTCTCCTTTTCCTCCCATTTATCCTCCTCCACCACCCCTTCTTTGTCCTCAAATATAAAATCCTCTATTTGGTTTTCAAAGCCCTTTATAACTTGCCTCCTAATGTTCTTACACTTTACTCCCCTCCACAGATTCTGCAAGACAGATTCAGTGACACTGGCCTCCTTGAAGTTCCCCACACAATACCCTCCATCTCCCAACTTCAGGCATTTTCTCTCACTGTCTCCCCCACCCAGAACTCTCTCCTTCCTCATCTCCTCCTCCTGCTTCCCTGGATTCCTTCATGCCCCAGCTAAAATCCCATCTTTTTCAAGAAACCTTCCCCAAGCCTCCTTAATGTTAGTGTCTTCCCTCCCAAACCATTTCCAATGTATCCTTTTTTTATAGCTTGTTGGTACATAGGTGTATGTATGTTTTCATCCCACATTAGGCTGTGGACTCTCTGAGAACAGGGCTTGTCTTTTGACTTTCTTTCTATCCCTAGCACTTAGCACAGTGTCCGGCACATAGCAGGTGTTTGATAAGTGCTTGTTGATTCTTCTATCTCCACCTCCTGCTCATCTTAGTCCTGCTCCACTACCTCCATATCTTGTTTCCTCTTTTTTTTTTTATGAAATAAATACACAATAAGAAAAAGAAACATTACAAACTTAAATATTAAAATTTAAGTACATAGTAATAAGGGGAAAAAAGCATGTCATGTACACAGCAGAATGTAAGAGGACTCAAAATATATAGCAATAAATTTCCATTTCAAGAAAGCCTGTGTAATAAGTACTACATATTGTGTTGAGAGCTGTCCATCTTTGCTTCCTTGTTAGTTTTCTTTTGTTCTCTGCTGTGTACTTTCTACTTTGCTCTCCCCTCCTTCCTCCCTGCCCCTAGAAGGCTACAGTTAAGCATGGATATATTTATGTATGGATATAGATATATAGATACACATATACTTATATTCACACACATGCATATATACATACTTCCATATATAGACTTATTTTCCCTAACAAATTCTACTTCTGATCTTTGTTTTTATATTTGTGCATATCTCTTATTTCCTATCCCTCCTGACTCCTCTACTACACTTCTATGTTCTATTACCCTCCTATTACTTGACCTAGCCACCCTCCAAGGATCTCCCTCCCTTATCCTCCCATTTCCTTAAATCTAAACACCCTTCCATACCCCCTTTGACCTATTCCCTCACCCTCCACTACTACCTCCTTATCTTGCTGCTCCTCTTCCTCTTGCACCCCTACCTCTTGGCCAGTCTCCACCAACCCCTCCCTATCTTCTCCCTCCTTTCTGCACTATTTCCTTTTACTCTGAAATCCCCACTTGAGTTTAATTAGATTTAGTTAAGTCCATGAGCTTTAGTAAACTTGATGGGCTTTTGAAAAAAAAAAGTTAAAAAGAGCAAACTTGCTTACTGGATGTTTGTTCTCTCTACTTCCCCCAAGTTCTCCACTTCCAAAAAAGGCATCTTTAGCCATTTTGGCTGGCTAATGAGTACAGATGGAAAGGTTCAAAAACCTCCCCACACACACAATATGCCAATGGGCATTGGCCTTTTCCATGTATTCTCTCCTCCAAGAGGAGGACAAGTAAAAAGAAAGGTTTTATTTGGGGGTTAAGACTATACTCTTTCCAAAACAAACCAGACTCTAAAGGTAATAAAATGATAATAATGATAACTCACTTTTCTCTAGGACTTCAATTTTTTACCAAGTACTGTCTTCACAAACACCCCAGGAGTTTAGAGTGTGAATATTATTAGCCCTATTTTCCAGATGAGCTTTGGCAAGCAAATGTCTCTCTTTTTGATACTTACAAATATTTTCCTCATTCATTACCCTTCCTCAGAGAGGTAAGTAGGGTTTGAATCCTTCTCTGAATTTTATAGAGCAGGATCTGGAGACCCATAGAGGTTAAATGATTTGCTCATGGTTACACAACTAGGAAATGTCAGAGGCAGGATTCCAAATCCAAATTTCCTTATTCCAAGTTCAACACCCTTTCTGCATTATCATTTTTTTTTCAGCCAAAGACAAGGTTTATTAGAACATCCATCATATTGGGTAGACTCTTAAGGAGTCTGAACATTAGTGAGCTATTGGCTAGATTATAAGAATCTGAGCAGTGGCTACATTTTAATAATCTAAACACCTTAATGGAGACAAGATGGACCTTATATACATAAAGACTATGGGAGGGATTTAGGAGTGACCAAGTAGTTTGGGGTGACTGGAGGAGGGGTCTAAGGAGATCTGGGTGGAAGTTTACCTGGGGTGAACAGAACTCCTGGGACCTGGACCATGTAGCCAAGAGAGAATGGAGCCTTGCTAGGGTTAAGTGTGGGAAATGTCTGGGAGTCATAGGGAGGTAAGACAATAGACTAGGTTAAGGGTAATGGAATTGGGAGATTGGGTGCAGCCACAATGAAAGGCCAGTTGATGGGATTATAGCCTCAGGGGAATGCCAGAGATTTGGCCATGTGGGGAAGCAAGGGTTTTTCCTTTTTTGTGTCTAGATCCCATCCTCATCATTCCCCCCTCAAACAAATTAAACCCAAATTCTTTTGGGGTAAGGGGCAAAGGTCTCAGTTTCTGAAACTGCTTCCTGCTGGCAAGGGGCATAGAGCTGTCCCTGCCTGGAGGAGGTCCCAAAGAGGAGGTTGACTGGAACTAAGCACAGGCTGCATCCAGGGATGAAGGGATATTGGCTGGTACCTGCTGTTTGCTACCAACTGTCAGTGAATGGCCTGTAGTCTGGAAGACACAAATCTGACAGAAAAGACTGCAGGGCCCATATATAAAGCAGGGACTAGATTTAGGGCTCAACTTTGAGAGGATAAAACAACCTTAGCTATGTTTGGATTCAGATAATTCAGCTTTCCAACCATGCAGTATCACATCCACATCATGGCCAGGCTCAGGAATAGCCAGGTGGGTAACTGTTCCCTTTCAAAGGAACATAATGGGGAAACTGAGCCAGAAGGATCCTATCTTAGACTGAGGCTAAAATTGTCCTCTCAGCTTTTCCCAATGCTGAGTTCCCACCAGTATCACATTCTGAGCTGCTTGTGGCATGTCTCAGATGTTGGATTATTGATTTATCAATGGATTATTATGACCGATTAGACAACTCAAAATAAAATCATGAACTTTTTTACCTCAAACAGTAAGTTTCACTCATCACAGCTAAGGAAAAACTTTTGCAGGATTTACATCACAAATTTAAGTTTGTCCTGGTGTAAAAAGCCAATTGTTAGAGATTATTTCTATATACTTGCAAATTCTCAGCAAGACAAAACCCAAACAAGCTTTTTGGCAAGTCTACACATTAAAACAACTACTAACAATAGCCAAATTATTTTAGCGGTAACTAAATTATGAAAAGTTGCATGACATAACTGATACAAAAAGTTCACCAACTTGAAACTTGAAACAAACCAATTACAAATCAGGTGACTTCAATTTTGTTAAATTCATTTCCAAATCACTTTACATAGAGAATCAACATCTCACCATTAACAGCTAAAACCACAACTTTAAAAGAGCATGCTTACCCAAGTTCGGACTCTAGCTTTTTTACCTTGAGCAGGATGTGCTGAACCTGGATGAAGTTTCAAGGCAAAGGCTGCCCCAGGGCCCAAGGCCATTGCCAGTGGGACCCATGCTGTAGCTGCTGCCCCTCCCCCCTCCCTCCTTTCCCAGGTGGGGAGGATAAAATCAAAGGTGAGGGGTAAAGGGTGAAACTCTCTTCTCCTATGAGAGGGGATAACAGCTACCCTCTTGACTCAAGCGAAGGGAAAAGGAGAAAAAAGTGACAAGGATTGTAAGGAGGAGTTCCAAACTCCTTAATGATCAATCACAAAACCTCCATAATCTGCCAAGATATTTTTGGCTGTTCTAACTTTCCCTGTATCCCTCCATGAAGGAGGATTCAGGGGTATAAAGGGGAGTAAGTAAGCTTTGGGGAACCAAAAAGCAACTGCAGTTTTCCCCCATTCTCTACTACTGAGAGAGTTAACAGAATTGGGCATACACTTCCAGATAGGGAGTCTGTCCTTGTCCTCTGTGCTTCAGAGTTGTACCCAGGTCCATGGCCTCAAACCAACACAGAGGACCAAGAACATGAGAGCAGGCCAAGTTCAAGACCACCTAGTAACTTTCTGCCCAAAAAGCACCTTCAAGCTTTGGTGCTTGGAGAGCAACCCCAACTGCAGAGCAAGAAAGGAGGGGAGTGGAGAGGCTTACATACTTTGTAGTCTTGGGTGGAGAAGAACTTGGGGTTAGGCAGTTTCCCCATATGGACCACTAAAATGTTGAGGTTTAAGGGCTTAGGGTACTGGGACCCCAAAATCATAACACATGGATCCTGCCTGAAAGAATTTGACCCAAGCCTTCTTTCAGCCAAAGACAAGGTTTATTAGAATATCCATCATATTGGGAAGACTCTTAAGAAGTCTGAACATTAGTGAGCTATTGGCTAGATTTTAAGAATCTAAGCCTCTGCATTATCATGATGACTGTCTCTTGACAGGGTGGTCTAGTCTCAGCTTTGCCACTTAATAGTCTGTGACCTGAGATAAATCACTCCATGGCTAAGTCTCAGCTTTCTGCAAGACAAAATAGAGAAGAGAATTCTTCCTCTGTTTGCCTCATAGTGTTGTCTGTTGCCATCAGGATCAAACAAAGTGAAGCATATGAGAGTACTTTATAAAAGATTATACACCTGCAAGTTGTGGGGATCACAGAGTTTCCCTGCAGCTGAGCCCTCAGCAATGACCTGTTAAATCCAATGCAGCAGTGAAGCCATCTCTCATCAGAGATGCTTTAACCTGCAGCAAGAGAATGACTCATCCAGAGGCTTTGCCTCATTCAGAAGTGAACTTAATAGAGCAAATACTTCCTAGCAGCTGATTTAAGTTTGAGCTCACTCTCCCTCACAGACTGAGGTTGCACAGGGGAGAGTTTACCTCCAATTCAGGGGCAATATTTTTGTACTTTGGTTCTTGCTATATCTTTTCCACAAATATTCCTTTGTAAAAGTTACATTATTCAATCAAATGATGTTGGAATGCTGATCATTGAGTCAATACTATTGTTAATATTCTAACTCTAATTGGGGAATGAGGTGGGGGAAGACACCAGAATAAAGGTCCAAGCTGTTAGTATTAGAAGAATCTCACTACCTCTCACTGGGACACCTAGAATCCTTAAGAGGAAATGTATCTAACCTGAGAATCCAACCTGCTAGTGTGCATGTAAATTGGGAGATAAAGTCCACAGCCTTGAAACATATGTGTTTGTTGTCTCTCCCATTAAAATGCAAGCACCTCTCTACAGCAGAGAGTGAAACTCCAATGGGCTGGACACATTGCTTGAATGACAAATGCATGCTTGCCAAAAAGACTTTTATAGAAAACTCACACAAGGCAAATGCTCACATAGTGGTCAGAAAAAGTGACACAGGGACACTCTCAAGATCTCTCTTAAGAACTTTGGAACTGATTATGTGACATGGAAGCCCAGGACCACCCAGCATGGCATGCCCTCATCAGAGGTGGCTCTGTGCTCTATGAGTAAAGCAGAATTGAAGTAGCTCAAAAGAAACTTGAGATACACAAATTTAGAGACTCTACCCCAAAAGTTCACATGGACTATTTTTGCCCAACCTATGGTTGAGCATTGTGAGCTCATGTTGTTCTGACCAGCCACAATCAGACACACTATAACTTGACTCTAACATAGTGATATCATTTTGGTCCTCTCGGAGAAGGAAGGATAGCCACCAACCAAGCTCCTTGAGAGTAAGAATTGTTTCATTCTTTATGTATAAATAAATACATATGTGTGTATGTATATGTATGTATGCATATGCATATATGTATGTATATATATTTTATATGTGTGTGTGTGTGTGTATCCCCAGCACCTGGCACTATTTAGGTACTTAATAAATGCTTATTAATTGATTGAATGATTAATGGAGCAGCTGTTGTCTTCCTAGTTCTGTACTAGTTTGTTGTGGGGGATCCAAGATCAGAGTAAGCCCTGAAGGAGGTGCCTTAAGATGTAGCATGTGGTGTGTAAGAGGTGACTAATTTTCATATGGCAAAATCACAAGTTGTCTGAGCCAAAAGGGGCCTTGAAGATCATGTCACCTACCATGTAGCTCCATAGAAATCAGCTTGTACAACAGTACCAACAAATAGATATTAGACCTCTGCTTGAAGATCTTCAATGATGGGGAGCTTATGATACAGATAGAGATGATTCCACTGTGAGACAACTCTGTTAGAATGATATCTCTTATGTTGAACCCAGATATATCTCTATAACTTCCACCATTTCTCTTAGAATTGCTCACTGATGCAAAGCAAGACAAACCCTCTTCTACGTGAAAGTCTTTCAAATTATTGAGGGCAGCTGTCACATCTCCCTATGTCTCCTCTTCTTCTGCCTAACAATCCATAGTCCTTCCAGTCTCTGCTTATGTGGCATAGTCTCTAATCCCAGCACTAATTTGGCTTTCCTCCTCTGGACATTTTCTGCTTTGTCTACAATATCTTTCACTGGGTGGTGGTAAGGAAGGCACTAAATAAATAAAATGGAACTCTTCTTAGTTAATATAAATCCTATTATCCCTACTTTATAGATAATAGGGATTGTGACCTGCTTAGGATCACATAACTAGTAAGTACTGGAAACAGAATTCAATCTCCAGTCACCTGATATCAAAACCTAGTAAAAGTTCTTGTGTCCTGTGTTGCTAAAGAGAATCCAGGGGGCAGAGCCAAGATAGTGGAGTAAAAGTAGTAACTTGCTTGAGCTGTCCCCCAAACCCTTCCAAATACCTGTAAAAAAGGGCTCTAAACAAATTCTAGAGCAGCAGAACCCACAAAAAGACAGAGTGAAACAAATTTCCAGCCCAAGACAACCTGGATGGTTGATTGGGAAGGTCTCTTGTGCCAGGCTAGGAGAGGAGTACAGTTTACCTTGTGCCACTCCAGCAAAGACCAGGCCTCAGTGATCCTGGAGCAGGACTCAGGGGACTGAATCACAGGCAGCTGTGGTGGGTTTAATTGACTTCTCAACCCCCAAATGCCAAAGACAACTAGAAGGTCAGTAGGAAAGGTTTATCAACTGCGGTAAGAGGAGCGCAGTCTAGCCAAAGTCCAGGTGCGCCTCGGGCCTGTGGCTGGTTCCAGAGCTCTTGGCCCACAGACTGAGGGGGGATCCAGTGGCTAATTAAAGGGGGGTTACAGGGATCTCTTTGCTGGTGCTGAAGCAGGATTTTCTTGCTTTGGTTGTGCTTGGATCTAATTTGCAGTTCTGGGTGACCCTGGGGCAAAGGGGAATGCTGGCATGGTGGAGCTTGTGGTAGCAGTGCAGAGAGAATGCCCCTTACAGTTCTAAGGCAGAAGAGAGTGCTTGTGGTCAATCTTACACTAAAGCCCAGGCCAAGAAAGGAATAAACAACTTGCCCCTTATCATACCACCTTGAAAGAACTGAAAATTTACAGGTCCCTAGAAGCATTTCTCAAAACAGGTACACAAAACTCCTGAAGCTTGGGACAGTGCATTCTGTACACTGGAAGCAGACCCCTACCTTAACAAAGAGTTAAAAAGTCAAATTGGCTAGGATCATGAGCAAACAATGCAAAAAAAAAAAAAAGTCAGACAATGCAATCTTTCTTTGGTGACAAAGAAGATCAAAACATACAACCAGAAGAAGAAAACAAAGTCAAAGCTCACACACCCAAAGCCTCCAACAAAAATATGAATCAGTCCCAGGCTATAGAAGAGCTCAAAAAGGATTTTGAGAAGGAAGTAAGAGAAGTAGAGGAAAAATTGGGAAGGGAAATGACAGTGATGCAAGAAAATCATGAAAGAAAGTCAACAGCTTGCTAAAGGAGACCCAAAAAAATACTGAAGAAAATAACACCCTAAAAAATAGACTAACCCATAATGGCAAAAGGTCCAAAAAGCCAATGTGGAAAAGAATGCCTCAAAATGCAGAATTGGCCAAATGAAAAAGGAAGTCCAAAAGCTTACTGAAGAAAATACTTCCTCAAAAATTAGAATGGAGCAAATGGAAGCTAGTGACTTTATGAGAAGTCAAGACATTGTAAAACAAAACCAAAAGAATGAAAAAATAGAAGACAATGTGAAATATCTCATTGGAAAAACAACTGACCTGGAAAATAGATCCAGGAGAGATAACAGAAAAATTATTGGACTACCTGAAAGCCATGATCAAAAAAAGAAAAAAAAAAGAGCCTAGACATCATCTTTCAAGAAATTATCAAGGAAAACTGCCCTGATATTCTAGAATCAGAAGGTAAAATGGAAATGGAAAGAATCCACCAGTCACCTCCTGAAAGAAATTCCCAAAGGAAAACTCCTTAGAATATTATAGCCAAATTCCAGAGTTCCTAGGTCAAGGAGAATTCAGCATCCAGGAAACAAGAAACCTGCTTCTCTTCCTACTTTTTCTATTTCTGTCAAGGACACCACCATTCTTCTAAACACCCTTACTTTCTGCCATGCACTTTTTGATTCAGTATCACTGGCCTCCTGACTGTTCCTCAAACAAGACACTCCATCTCTCACCTCCAGGCATTTTCTCTGGCTGTCCCCCATACCTGGAATGCTCTCCTTCATCTATTTACTGGCTTCCCTGACTTCCTTTAAGTTCCTGCTAAAATCCTACCTCCTATAGAAAGCTTTTCCCAACCCCTCTTAATTATAACACCTTCCTTCTCTTAATGATTTCCTTTTTATCTTGCATACAGCTTGTTTGTACATATTTCTTTGCCTGTCATCTTTCTCATTAGATTATGAGCTCCTTGAGAGCAGGGACTGTCTTTTGTTATTTTTTGTATCCCCAGTGTTTAGCACAGTGCTTTGTATGTAGTAGGCACTTAACAAATGTTGATTGACTGACTCATTCATGTTCATACTTTAAGAGCTCTCTTTCATGCTCCCCACTTCCCTATACCCCATATCCAATCAGCTGCCAATTCTTATTGATCTTGTCTCAACAATATTTCTTGTATCCATCATTTTCTCTTAACTCACATCACAACCATCCTAGTTCAGACCTTCATAACCTGTTGCCTAAGCTATTGTCATAGTCTGCCAATTGGTCTCCCTGTCTCCAGCCTCTCCCTTCTCCAATCTCTCCTCCAAACAGATGCCAAAATAATATTCCTAAAACAATAATAGTTATAATAATAGCTAACATTATATAACACTTACCATGTGCCAGGCACTGTGTTAAGTGAGCTTTACAATTACCTCATTTGATCCTCACAACAATTTTGGGAAGTACTATTATGACCCCAATTTTGTAGATAAGGAAGCTGAGGCAAGCATAGATTAAGTGACTTGCCTGGGATCACCCAGCTAGTAAAAGTCTGAGACTGGATTTAAACTCAGGTCTTCTGGGTCGTATCACTCCTCTGCTCAGAAAACTTCACTGGTTCCCTATTGCCTCTAGAATTAAAAAAAAAAAAAAACTTCTGTTTAGCATTTAAAGCCATTCATAACCTGACCCCAATAAATTTTTGTGCTGATTATACATTGCTCCCTCTTATACATCTATATCCTAACCTGGCTTGCTTAGTACTCATACTGGATATTCCAGCTCCCATTTCATTACATTTACACAGGCTATCCTGAAATACCTAGAATGTTTCCCCTCTTCAGTACCACTTTTTTTAATTAGTTCTCTCTGAGGTTCACAATCATGTTCTACTTCCTCCCTAAAGCTTTTCCTGACTTCTCCCACTTAACATCTCACCCTCCATTCAGCATTACTGGACCCATTTTGTATAATTCTTGTATTGATTTTTCCATGAACATGCCATGCTCCTCCACCTTCAGTAGAATATAGGGAGGGCAATGACTGTCTCGTTTTTATTTTTGTATTTATCACCTTCCCCCAAGAAAAAAACATCCCTAAAATAGTAGGTGCTTAATATATGTTTGATTCATAGAGAGATGAGTCTGACCAAAGGGAGGCAGGCAAGTTAGTAAGCAATGTCAGATGACACTGGATACAGATCAAGCAGGGACAGATTTTGGAAGACTTTAGAGAGTAGTCAGAAGAATTAAAATTTGATTAGGTAGGCAACAGGGAGCTTTTGAAGGATTTTACAGAAGAGTTATGTGATAGACAATAGTGGTATTTTGCTAACATTAATCTGGCTTCATGGTACAAGGTGGATTTGATGTTATGGGGAGCCTAGAGACAGGAGAATGACCTTCTTGCAGTTGTCTCTTTTTTTATTATTATTAATTTATTGTGTTTTTCCACATTCACTTCCATAAGCTTTTGAGTTTTAAATTGTTTATTTTATTAATTTTTAGTTTTTGACATTCACTTCCATAACATTTTGAGTTCCACATTTTCTCCCCATCTCATTCCTCCCCCCACCCCAAGATGGCATGCATTCTGAATACCCCTTCCCCTAATCTTCCCTCCCTTCTATCTCTCTTTTCCTTCTCTTATCCCCTTCCTCTTCTATTTTCCTGTCAGGAAGGATAGATTTCTATACCCCATTGCCTGTATATCTTATTTCACAGTTGTATGTGAAAACAATTTTTAACATTTGTTTTTTAAAACTTTGGGTTCCAAATTTTCTCCCTTCTTCCCTCCCCACCTACCCTCATTGAGAAGGCGAGCACCTCAATGCAGATTATGCATGTGCAGTCATGCAAAACACTTCCATAGTAGTCATGTTGTGGAAAACTAACTATATTTCCCTTCATCCTATCCCGCCCCCCATTTATTCTATTCTCTCTTTTGACACTGTTTCTCCTTAGAAGTGTTTGCTTCTGATTACCTCCTCCCCAATCTTGCCTTCCCCTTTATCATCCCCCCACTCTCTTATCCCCTTCCCCCCTATTTTCCTGTATGGTAAGATAGATTTCCATACCGAATGGAGTGTGTATGTTATTCCCTCCTTAAGCCAATTCCAATGAGAATAAGATTCACTCATTCCCTCTCACCTTCCCCCACTTCCCCTCCACTGTAAAAGCCTTTTCTTCTCTGTTTTAGGTGAGATAATTTGCTCCATTCTACCTCTCCCTTTCTCCTTCTCCCAGTATTATCCTCTCTCACCCCTTAATTTTATTCTCCAATTATCACCTCTTCATCTTCAACTCACCCTGTGCCCTCTACCTATATATACATATAATTTTTTTCACCTTCAGCTACCCTAATGCTGACAAAGGTCTCATGAGTTACAAATATCACCTTTCCATGCAGGAATGTAAAAAGTTCAACCTTAAGTCCCATGTGATTTCTCTTTCCTGTTTACCTCTTCATTTTTCTCTTAAGTCTTGTATTTGAAAGTCAAATTTTCTACTCAGCTCTGGTCTTTTCATCAAGAATACTTGAAAGTCCTCTATTTCACTAAATATCCATTTTTGTCCCCTGAAGGATTATACTCAGTTTTTATGGGTAGGTGATTCTTGGTTGTAATCCTACCTCCTTTGCCCTCCAGAATATTATATTCCAAGCCCTGTGGTCCCTTCATGTAGAAGCTGCTAAATCCTGTGTTATCCTGATTGTGTTTTCACAATATTTGAATTGTTTCTTTCTAGCTGCTTGCAATATTTTCTCCTTGACCAGGGAACTCTGGAATTTGGCTATAATATTTCTAGGAGTTTTCCTTTGGGGTTCTTTTTCAGGAGGTGACTGGTGGATTCTTTCAATTTCTATTTTACCCTCTGATTCTAGAATATCAGGGCAGCTTTCCTTGAAAATTTCTTGAAAGATGATGTCTAGGATCATTTTTTAATCATCACTTTCAGGTAGTCCAATAATTTTTAAATCATCTCTCCTGGATCTATTTTCCAGGTCAGTTGTTTTTCCAATTGTCTTCTATTTTTTCATTCTTTTGGTTTTGTTTTACAATGTCTTGATTTCTCATAAAGTCACTAGCTTCCATTTGCTCCAATCTAATTTTTGAGGAAGTATTTTCTTCAGTGAGCTTTTGGACTGCATTTTCCATCTGGCCAATTCTGCTTTTGAAGGCATTCTTTCTCCTCATTGGCTTTTTGGACCTCTTTTGCCATATGGGTTAGTCTATTTTTTAGGGTGTTATTTTCTTCAGTATTTTTTTTGGGGTCTCCTTTAGCAAGCTGTTGACTTTTTTTTCATGATTTTCTTGCATCACTCTCATTTCTCTTCCCAGTTTCTCCTCTACTTCTCTTACTTGTTTCCCAAAATCTTTTTTGAGCTCTTCCATGGCCTGGGACTGATTCATATTTTTCTTGGAGGCTTTGGGTGTATTGAGCTTTGACTTTGTTGTCTTCTTCTGGTTGTATGTTTTGATCTTCTTTGTTACCAAAGAAAGATTCTATGGTCTGACTGTTTTTGCCCAGTTAGCTCATGTTCCCAGCCAATTAATTGAGTTTTAAACCCTTTGTTAAGGTAGGGGTCTGCTTCCAGTGTGGAGAATGTACTGTCCCAACCTTAGAGGGGTTTGTGCAGCTGTGTTCAGAGATACTTCTAGAGACCTGTGAATTTTCAGTTCTTCCTAGGTGGTATGATTAAGGGCAAGGTGTTACTCCTTTCCTGGCCTGGGCTCTGGCCTATGAGTAACCATAAGCACTCTTTTCTGCCTTGGAACTGTAAGGGGGCATTCCTTCTGCACTCTACCACAAGCTCCACCATGCCAGCACTCCTCCTTGCCCTGGGACCGCCACCCAGAACTGTAACCCAGATCCAAGCACAGGCAAAGCAAGAGAATCCTGCCTCAGCACCAGCAAGAGATCCCCACAGTCACCCTCTGAGCAGCCACTCAATTCCCTCTCAGTCTGCAGCCAGAAAGCTCTAGAAGCAGCCACTGCCCCAGTCCTGCAGTAGGAATGGGAGAGCTTCTCTCTCACTGGGATCACAGACTTTTCTTACTGACCTTTTAAGTTGTCTTTGGCATTTGTGGGTTGAGAAGTCTAGAAGCAACCACCACTGCCTGTGATTCAGCACCTTGAGGCCTGATGCAGGATCGCTGAGGCCTGGTCTTTGCCTGAACAGCCTGTGTGGCCTATGCTGTACTGTGTTGCTCTCCCAGCCCAGCACAATAGACCTTTCCAATCAACCACTTAGGTTGTCTTGGGCTGGAAATTTGTTTCACTCTGTCTTTTTGTGCATTCTGCTGCTCTAGAATTTGTTTAGAGCCATTTTTTACAGGTGTTTGGAGAGGTTTAGGGGAGAGCTCAAGCAAGTCACTGCTTTCACTCCACCATCTGGGCTCCTGAGTTTTAAATTTTCTCCCCCTCCCTCTTTACCTCCTTCCCAAAGACAGCATGCAATTTGATATAGGCTCTACATACACATTCATATTAAACATATTTTCACATTAATCATATTATAAAGAAGAATTAGAACCAATAGGAGGAAGCACAAGAAAGAAGAAACAAAACAAAATAGAAGAAAAAAAAAGATCAAATAGTGTGCTTCAATGTGGATTCAAACTCCATAGTTCTTTCTCTGGACATGGATAGCATTTTCCATCATGAGACTTTTGGAGATGTCTTAGATCCTTGCATTGCTGACAAGAGCTAAGTCTATCAAAGTTAGTCATTGCACAATGTTGCTGTTACTGTGTACAATGTTTTCCTGGTTCTGCTCACTTCACTCAGCATCAGTCCATGCAAGTTTTTCCAGGTTTTTCTGAAGTCCGCTTGCTCATCATTTCTTATAGAACAATAGTATTCCACTACATTCGTACACCACAACTTGTTCAGCCATTCACCAATTAATAAGCATCCCTCACTTTCCAATTCTTTGCCACCACAAAAAGAGCTGCTATAAATATTCTTGTACATGTAGGTCCTTTTTCCATTTTTATGATCTCTTTCGGATATAGGCCTAGAAGTCTTGCAGTTGTCTCTTCATGGGGAGATGAGTGCATAGACTTGCCTTCCTATGTCTTTCTGTACCTGCCTTGGGATGATCCCCTAGTCTTCACCTCCCTCCCCTCCTCTCCTCTGCCATCCCCTCACATCCCCTGTCATCTCCTCACCTGCCCTTGCCTTCCTTCCAGGCTGCTCTAGCAGAGTCTTTACGGAGAATTGATGCATATGCCACTTTGGCAACCAATACTTTCACATCCAAGCTCAGACCCACATCAAGTGGGTAATTTAAAAGCTAATGCTTAGGCTGTGGGAACCCCAGCCTGCCCCTTTTCTGGCTTATCATATTCTATTCAAATCCAAAATAAATTATTTTGCTCTGCAGCTTTTGGATAAAGAAAAAAAAATATGAAATGAAAAAGAAAAAAAAAGCTTTGAAGGGATACTCTAACTCTCCTGCTGCCTTAAAAGTTAAGAAAAAAATAATCACACATCAATTATCTGCTGGCAGAGGCAACAGCAGCGTATTGTAGTGGAAATAGCATTCAACTCTGAGTCAAAAGACCCAAATTTAAATCCCAGGTTTCATAAATTTTATTTGTATGACCCTAATCAAGGCAGGTCACTTCTCTTAGCCTCAGTTTCCTTCCCTGTGAAATCAGGAGATTGTACTGGATGATGCCTAATGTTCCGTCTAGTTCTGTCATCAAGTACCCCTGAAGTCTTTGAGGACAGGCAGTTTTCAGCAATGCTTTTAGGATAATTGGATGGGGACTTATTGGATCATAAGATGTTAAAGTGGATGGAGTCTCACAGATAGAAGCAACTGTGTTTATAGTAGAGAGAGAATTCAGTTTGGAGCCAGAAAATCTGGGTTTGAATTCTTAGTTACTTACAAGCTGTGTGCCTTACTCAAGTCATTTCACTTCTTTCTGACTGTTTCCAATAAAGGGGGTGTGACGATACTTGCCCCTACCCACCTCACAAAGTGTTTTCAAAGATCAAATGAAAGAATTACTGTTGGGGTTTTTTTTTTTTCAGTCCAAAATCGTTTAGCAAATAGGAGAACTGAGACTCTAAATTGGAAAAGGGCTTGAAATGGCATAGCTAGCTCATAGTGAGGATGAAGCTATATACACTGGCTGGAGAGACTACAGGACTGGCTGATGAGGAAGGAAGTGAGAATCAGAAAGAACTTCCTAATACTTTAAGATAAAAATTAGAAGGAAATTTTTTAAAAGTGGTATCTTCTGTTCTCTGAATCTTCTTTTCCTTTCAAAATGTATGTAGCAATGACAGGCTAATTAAATCCCATGGTTCAAATGAGCAGTTCTACCACAAAAGCACACTTGTGTGAGTGTGATGCCTTTTTACAACCTTCTCAGTGCTGCTTTCAGAATGTTGGCATTCTCTGGCACCACCCTGCACTAACTAAGGCCCAGCCACAAAACACCAAATGAGAAACAAGGTAGGAGAAGACATAATCAGCACCAGGTGTGGTCCAATTAAACAACCATTCCCAGGTGTGCACGGGAGGAGGCTCACTTGCAATTTACCCAAACAAATCCACTCTTAAAAATTCTCAGGAGTCCCAGAGAAAATCAAATTTCTCTTTAGAGCTCTTTAAAAATATTTAGAGCACTTTCCATTGTGCATGTCAGCTTTCTCCATGACTAGCTGCTCCTACTTCATCAGAAAACCACCAAATTATTTGGGGAAAAGAGACACCATTTCCCCTTTGAGAATAAACAAATGCCACACTCATTTACTTCCTCTTACCTACCAGACAGTGGCTTGGCCATCATAGACTTCAGGCTGCAGTCCTGGTCTGCCGTGTAGCATCATGCAATGGAATGGACACTGAACAGAAAGTTAAAATACTTGGGTTTAAATCCCAGCTCTGACATTTATGACATTTATGACCTTGGGACAGTCACTTATTTTCTCTCATTTCAATTTCCTCATCTATTAAATAGAGGAGGCAGAGATATTGAGCTAATGATTCTCTAATGTCAGACCAGCATTCACATTGTTTGTTTCTGTGATGTCAGCTATGAGATCTTGGTTCATTCACTCTACTTCATTTCCCTCACCTATAAATGGGGATGATAATGTGCTGCCTCCTTCATAGAGCTGTTGTGAGGATGAAATGAGATAATGTATGTTCAATGCTTTGTAAACTCTAAAGCATTTTACCTATATCAGCTATAGCTAAGAGAAGATCCTCAAGGTCCCATAATGCCCAGGTCCCATAATTGTTATGCCTCTATTGCAGAACTGGAACATGGGCTTTAAAATGTTTTCTTCATAAAAGTATTCTGATTTCTGGTCCAGTGTTCATCACCTGATACCATACTACCTTTCTGAAACATTAACTTGTTTTTGTATCATACTCAGGTTTCTCAAGGTACATTCTCCCTGCCGCCTCATTTTATCTTTACCTTATGGATATCTATTTTAGGGATGAGGAAACTGAGGCAGGGGCATTCCTGAAGGTTCATTTGGCTTCTGCTCTGTTTGATGCCAGCCCTCCCTGAGCTGCAGATTGAAAATCATCTTGCAAGCTCTGATTGCCCTTGACAATGGATGCTTCCCCACCAAGTGTCAGTCTTCTTTTCCTCCTGTGTCTAATGGTGAGATGTTTAGCAGTGAGTAACTTCTCAAGGAAAGGAGGGGAAAAAAGCCTCTGAATGTTTAGCAAATATGAAGCTGATCGAAGGTGCCACATTTGTATTAAATTATGGATTGAGTGAGGCTTTGAGGCCTCAGCTTCCTCCTTCCCTGATTTGGGTCTGCCTCCCTTCCCCCTCCACCTCCGGCTGGTGCCTTTGACAAGAGCTGTCAGATGAGGTTTCTATCCGCTCTGGGCGACTTGCTAATGGGCTCATTATGCAGCCTACATGACAGGTGAGTCGAGGTTGAGAACACCTTGGCTTAACCTCCAAACCTCAATAAATAGGATTTCAGTCAGGGGTAAGACTGTTGAAGGGGCCCTTCTGGGGAATTCATAGAGGTTCCCCCCCCCAACTCTTGCCCCAGGGCTACGTGGGACCTTGCATGTAAGAAGAACTTTTTACTAGTTTCAAAAATAGAATAGGCTGCCTCATAAAGTAGTGAGCCTCCTGTCACTGGAAGCATTCAAGCAGAGAGCTGCCAAGCATGCAGTAGTCTAGGAATCCACTGGAAAGAGATTCAGGTTATATGAGGTCTGAAGTTCATTCTGACCCCAGAGTTGAAGAGAATGAGACTTAATATTCATTGCTCCATGTTTGATGATTTTATTTTGATTTTTTTTTTTGGTTGGGCAATGGGGATTAAGTGACTTGCCCAGCGTCACATAGCTAGTAAGTGTTACATGTCTGAGGCCGAATTTGAACTCAGGTCCTCCTGAATCCAGGGCCGGTGCTCTATCCACTGTGCCACCTAGATGCCCCTGATGATTCTATTTTGTACTTAATAAACATTTATTGATTTTATTGATGTACTTTTCTCTGATATAGCTACATAAAGCCAGTTTGGGATACTCTTAATTACATTGAGACTATGAATCTAGGTTATAGTTGCCCAGTAGAATCCACATTCATCCAGAGTTCCAGAACCTGATCCTGGGCTTTCACGTGGTTTCAGGAAACCTTGAGGTGTCAAGTTCCAAGAAGTACCAGTCTTAGGCAAAGTTGACTCTCAAGCAATCACTAGGTATTCTCCCTAGTGGGGAGGGGGAGTGGTGGTGTTGGGAAACATCCACCCTTGAGTAGTATTATATAGCTAGAAGCTTTTGTAGATCTTCTGAGGTGATGGGACTTCCTGTTAGATTAGGTTTATTGCCTTACTCTTGCTCCTCTCATGAGTCCAATCAAATACCAAGTCATAACATTTTTATCTACCACATCACTTGATAATAACCCTCCCCACCCCCATGAGTACCTTAACGCTACTCCAAGTGCATTTCCACTGTTAAGGAAACCAGGGTACAACAATAACTCTGAAGAACAGTGTAAGTCCATGGTGAGGGAGGGGAAGGAGGTGGTGCTCAGGAAGTGGGTTGCCTAAGGGAAGGAGAGAGTTTGTTGACTATGTATGGGCCCAGCTCTGGTTCTCTTTGCCCTTTTTCTCAAGTTAAATAAAACTTGTCCTATTTGTTAATGAATTGTTAACCTGTGAGCTTGCATGGGAGCTGAGCTTCTTTTCCTTTTTTTTTTTTAAAGAAGACCTAGATAAGAGCCACATTCTGAAGTTGTAACATGAAATCTTTGTGGAGGCAGGAGTGAAGAGAAGCCCTCAAGATTGAACCAAAGTAGGATCAACATCAAGCCTTTGGTTCTGACCATGGACAGTTAGTTTTTCTGTACTGTCTTACCAATTCCCAGATCCCTCTTCTCAAAGAAGGAGGTGATCTGCTAAACTTGATCAGTAGAGATGCTCATTCCAGTAATTTCTTTCTTTTTTCTTTCTTTTTCTTTTTTTTTTTTTTTGGCAATTGGGGTTAAGTGACTTGCCCAGGGTCACACAGCTAGCAAGCATTAAATGCCTGAGGCTGGATTTGAACTCAGGTCCTCCTGACTTCAGGACCAGTGCTTCATCCACTGTACCACCTAGCTGCCCCAGATTTTCTTTCTTTTTTTTCTTTTTCTTTTTTTTCCAGCCCACTAATTCCAATCAAAACCTTTACATGACTTAAATAGTCCTCAAGAATTCTGTGACCAAAAATCTCATCATCTGGTAACCAGCCTGGTGTTGAATGTCTAATAAATCAACTTGTTCCTATTCCAGAACTCAAATCCTATTGGAAGGTTATTGTTTTGTTTTTTTCTCATCCCTCTTAATGCCTCAGTTTCCTTGTCTTTCAAGTAAAAGAATTGGAATAGATGACTTCTGTGGTCTAAAATTATGTGATTACGTGAGTATGTGAAATCTCAATTACTTAGATTGGCCATTATCCACTGGGATGTTATGCTCATTATCAGTGGGGTCGGAAGGAGACCAGATTGCCCTTTCTAATGTTCTATTGCCCTATGATACTGAGGGATATCCTTAACTCTCCTGCCCTAGAAATATGTGGGGATTTTTTTTTCCTATGGCATTGAAAAATTGCTATGGCATCAACATATTCAAAAGTAATTCCATAAGGACCAAAAACAACTCCCTGGTTTACTGAATGATTCCATGATTGAGCAATATCAAGTGGATGTTAGGGTTGTGGGAGCCAACATAAGAAAACATTGTTATCAAGGGTCATGAAGAAGTTGATTTCAGGAATATAAACAGGTCAGACAAGAATTAAGGAATGTGTAGTTATCTATCAGAGGTCAGTTAGGAAGGTGGCAAGGAATGCAAGTAATCAAAAGAACAGAGAAGTATCTAGTTATCGGAGAGAAGTAATAGGAGAATAAATATGTCAGGTCAAAGAACCAGCAATCAAAGTCTTGAGAAATAAACCTAATCTTGAAGTGAGTTCTACCTTATCCAGGAGCTCCTTATTTGGGTTTGGACAGG
The DNA here is from genome assembly GCF_003287225.1 of Phascolarctos cinereus. NCBI lineage: Eukaryota > Metazoa > Chordata > Mammalia > Diprotodontia > Phascolarctidae > Phascolarctos > Phascolarctos cinereus. Next base: position 305,791,678 of record NW_027555625.1, on the reverse strand, counting down.
CCTGAGCATGGACCTGTGAGTGGGAATATAGTTGTCCCTGACTGGGGACATGATCAGAAAATTATGGTTAAAAGGTCTTCTTACAGGTAGGTGATCAGAAGGGAATTAGTGATTGTTTAGTCCTATCCATATCTCCTACTTGGATGAAAGTTATTACTCCAGTTGGTCATAATCTTACCTCTCATTAGCCACATGGCACTTTGGTTTGCATGTCTCCTGGGCACTAATCAGGTAATATTATGTATTGTAGTCTTGTATTTGTTTTATCCCCTGACAGCCTATAAAGTCAATGAGAGTAGAGACCCAGCTTACGCAAACTTTCCATCTCTTGGGACACTGTCTATTCCACAAACAGTAGACACTTAATTGATGTTTATGGAATGAATGGTCAAGTGATAAGTACAGATCTGTTACCTAACAATGTTCTCCACAGGCACACTTTATTCTGTAATGTTTGTGCTGATCTAAAAATAAAAAAAGAAAAAGAAAATAGAGTCAGGTGAAAAAGAGGAACAAGGAACTGGAAGAAAGAAAATGGAGATTGATGAGAAAATAGACGAGGAAGGGAAGAAAAGAATGCCCAAGTGGGTAGAGTTGAAATTGGATAGATAATAAGGAAACAAAACAATTAGAAAGATGATACAAGTGCTCCAGATACACATCATTCACGCTCGAGCTCCATAACCTTCTCTTTCCACTCATATCACAAATATCCACAACCTCCAACCCCACACACATATAAACATATATTCCATGTACATAACCCCCTCCACTCACACATGCACACATGTACCCCCACACAGGCAAGAATACATATTTTATATTTGTACATCTGCCCACATACACACACACACCTATGACATGGAAACATACACATAAACTACTTCCATTACGCAGATTTGCTCTGAAAGTTCCATGAACACTTAATGACATTCCTTCTGCTAACCCAGGCAAAAACCAGGTCATGTCACTAAACAGAACAGTACATGCAGCCAGGTTTTCCATTCCAATCTCACAAAATGAAAAGAAGTCATTTTTGGAGCTAATCTAAAAGGAATCTGGTGAGCACAATTGCTGTTGATATGCATTTAAATGGCTGCATTGAGGAGGGAAGTCTAAATGAGAGTTGCAGGGAGGCCTGGGCACTGGGAGAAATTTCTCAGTACATTGCTAGCAAGGAAGCAAATCACCAGAAAGTGGTAAACTCTCATTAGGACATTGAGAAAGACTTGACTCTCTCTTCCCGTCTTTACAAACTTACTAAACTCTTTAGGGTTTTGCTTTGGTTTTGCTTTTGGTTTTTTCCTCCCTGTGGTTACTTCAAAGTCTCAGTACTTCCAGCGTAGACCTCACCAGCAGCACACAGCAGGTTTTGAATATTTCCATAGCACTTGTGACAAGGTATTTGCAGACCAACGGGAAAAATGGTATGTGCTTAGTGATATATATTTTAATATGTTCATTTTCATAGAATACTAAAACAAGGACAGGCTTGACATGAGTTAACACATCATCTTGTCCAGTTTATAGAAAGACATAGTATTGTCCAAAGGGAAAGACCCAGTTTGGAAAGGGGCCATGTAATCCCAGGCACAATTTTTTAGGAAGGATATTGGCAAGCTGGGGTGCAGCCAGAGAAGGATACCTGGAATGATGAGGAGTCTAGAAACAAGGCCACATAAGAAGAAGTTAGGGAATCTTGGAGATGTTTTTGCTTGGAGAAAAGATTTTGAAGGGGTGAGGGTTGAGGATGGGGTACATGCTCCCTGTCTGTCATGGATAAGAGTCGTTAGACTTGTTCTGCTTGGACCCAGAGGCTAGAAGTAGGAGCAAGGATGAGAAGTTCACCAAGTGGCAGGTTTAAGCTTGATGTCAGTGAAAAAAAATTTCTAGCAATAAAAAGTTACCCTAAAGTGGAATGAGATGCCTCAGGAGAGTACTGGTTCCACATCGTTGGAGGTCTTTAAATATAGGCTGGGTGATGACTTGTTAGGAATGTAGTAGAGGAGATTTCTGTTTGAGCGTAAGTGAAAACGGATCTGTTGGGTCCTTTCCAGCTCTGAGAGGCTGGGTATTTCAGGATGCTGGTTCTGGTTCTGCCACATAGATTCTCTGAACCTCATTTACCTCTCTCAAGAAAGGAGGGGGTTGTAGTACATAGTGCAGGTTTTGGATTCATTATCCCAACCCCTTCTCAAATTAACATATTAGGGCCCAGAGGAAAGCTGGCTATTTCTCCCCTCAGACTTCCAGAGATAACACTGAAAGGTTGGGTATTTTCTAGTACTATAGCTCATGGTTGATTCTCTATCCTACTTATCATATCAACTGTTTCAGATCTTTTCTTCTCTCCTCAAGCCTCCCATGATACTAGCTCCCCCTAACCTCCCAGCTGATGACCTCATACCTCATTAAAAAAAAAAGACAGAGGCTATTTGCTATGAGCTCCCTCTTCTCTCCTCTCCAGTTCACATCCTTCTAACAAAGTCCCCCACCATTTCGTTCTCTACTTCTGTAGAGAATTAGGAAGCTCTTCTGCTTCCCAACACCAAACCCTCTACATGTATCCTTTATGATATCCTTTCTTCTCTTTTTTCCAGCAGAGTACCCATACCATCACCCCACTCTCTCCCTAGTCTTTAATCTCTTCTTGTCTAAAGGTTTCTTCTTCCTTGTTGCATACAAACACGCCCAAGTCTTGACCATTCTTAAGAAATCCTCACTAAATTATACCACATCCACTAGCTGTTATCATTTATCTCTCTTTCCCTTTTCAACTAAAGGCCTTGCAAAAGCCATCTCTAGATATCTTCCCTTCTTCTCTTCTCCTCTCATTCTTTTCTAAACCCTCTAAAATCTGGATTCAGCCTCATCATTCAACTGAATCTGCTGTCTCTAAAGTTACCAATGATCTCTTCATTGCCAATTCCAGTGGCCCCTTATTAATCCTCATTTTCAACAGCATTTGATACCGTTGATCACCATCTCCTCTTATATAGTCTTTCCTCTCTAAATTTTTGTGACAGCAGTCAATTTTTTCTCCTCCTACCTGTCTAACCACTCTTTCTTGGTATGTTTTTCTGGACCTTTATAGGAGTCATAGCCACTAACTGTGAATGTCCCCTAAGGCTTTGTCCTGGGACTTCTCTTTTCCCTCTCTACTCTCACAATAGTTATCTCATCAGCTCCCATGAGTTCAATTATCATCTCTATGTAGATGATTGGATCTATTTATCTAGCCCTAATCTCTCTACATTATCAATAACCTGTCCAACATTTCAAATTAGGTGACCCATACACATCTCAAACTCAACATGTCCAAAACAGAATCATTATCTTTACCCCCAAATCCCTCCTATTTTCTGAATTTTCCTATTTCTGTCAAGGGTAGCACTAGCTTTCCAGCCATCCAATTTCAAAATCTTAATTTCATCCTTAAGTCATCACTCTCCACCACCACACATCAGCTGTCAAATCTTGTAATTTCTTTCTCCACCATAATGCTCATTTACATCCTTTTCTCTCTTCTGACACGTTGGCCATCTTAGAGAAGGCACTAATGATCTCTTACCTGGACTATCTCAAGAGCTTGTTGGTTGGTCAAATCTCTCTCTTCTCCAATTCAACCTCCACACAACTGCCAAAATAATCTTCCTAAAGCATAGGTCTGACCATGTCAGATAGCAGAGAGGGTAGGAGAAAGGGTATGTATTGACCATACACATATATACATTGTTTATTGTATGCATC